>NW_024962252.1:71583114-72183114 GCF_019238085.1 Lagopus leucura | reverse complement strand
TTCAGTTCTGAGATAGAACTAATGACTCTAACTCACACTGATGTCTTCTAGGAAAGGATGAGGAAGATTGGATTCTTATGCACAGTGACTTGTCTGGCCCTAGGATTGTGGAATAACAATACATGTTGCTGTGTGTGTTCCTGTTGCTGCATGCCTAGAATTATTCATCTGAATTTGCTATGAGGTCAAGAAAATCTTTCCACCCTTAGTAGAGTCCATTAAATAGAGGGAACTTTGGGTCAGACTTGTTTCAGACTATCCACAGTTTTTCTTTGCTTTCTTCGGTTTCTTTTGGAAAATGTTTCTCTAACAAACTTTTTAATCCTACGTTTTGAGTTTTTTTTTTTTCCTTAAGTTTTACATAATTTTAAATTCCCTCACTAGCCATCTGCATTCAGCTTTCTGTGGTAATTTAATCTATTTCTCTCTTTTCTTGTTTTAAATGTTAAGCCTTTTTTATCTTTATTTATTTGAATCTAAGAACATTCTACTTAAATGCTTTAGAGTTACATGATTGGCTCAGCTCATACCAGAAGGAAGCTGTCATACTTGTTTGACCCTCGTACGTACTGGGGCACTGTACTGTCAGTTAACATCATTATCTTTTGAAGCTAAATTTCTAAAGACACATTTATGTTTCTCCATGTGTTTCTTTAATTAGACAGCCATCATCTGTCTTCAGGCAGCATGCTGAGTAAGAGACTTACTAGGATTTAGTTATGAACAGGTGGAATACATCCTCAAGAAATCCAGTTTTTGAAGTTTATTGCTTCATAGTGGTTGTCTTCATCACTGCTGAAACATGTTTAGCTCTTAGATGTGTGTCATAAATAATTAGTTTCACTCCGGTAAACCTGTTCTCTTTCTATTGAGGGCTATTTGCTTTGTAGAGATTTTGTGTGTCTGTCACTGTATTGCTTGTTGCCACCAACGTGCTCAAGTTTCCAAGATGGAGGATGTTGCTTTGGTTCAGGTACTAGCACAGTCTTGAACAGAAGTTTCTTAAGAAAATACCAGCCAGAGAGAAAGCATGAGAGAGAGAGGAGTTAAAAAGGGGAAGGCTTTTTTTATGTTTTCTACATTGAATTAGATCTGCCAGAATCCTTGGATTGCAAAATTGACCATGATATTCTTTGGACATCTCTTTAATTTCTCCTGGGACACTCTGTACAATCTTAGTGAAACCTCTCTGATTGTTAGCAGAGAGTAAGAGGGACTTAAGAGCAAGTTAGACTCATACAAATTATCATTTAAGCAGTAAAAAAAAAATTAAAAAGTTGGGAGAAGTATGGGTTGTGGTCAGGTTCATCCTGCATGCTCACGGTGGTGCAGAAGGTCCAAGGTCAAGCCTGGAAGTCAGCTCAGGTCTTCAGCATGGAGACCAATGTGGCAACTCCTGGACTCATGGATAAAGATGTGTGTGGAGACCCCAGCTGAGTCTGGTCAGGGTTGTTAAGGCCTGTCAGTGCACTAAACAGCCTGACAGAAACTCTTTTGGTGTTTTACATGGGAATATAGAATGTTTAGAAGATGAACCTAGAGATACTGAAAAGGGCTAATGCATTATGTGGCAGATAAAGTGTTCTCATAAACCAGCTATATAAATGGCTAAATCATGTCTGATTTTACTTTATTATTTCTAATTAAAGAATCTAAATGCTATGTAAATAATGGAGATCATGACAAATCTTCCATCTACATACAGTCAGTATGTTGCAGGAGCTGTATAGTGGATACTGAAAATGGATGAGAAAGTATAGAAAAGTGGTACTGCAAAGAAGCCTGGAAGGAGTGTCTTTCAGTTTGTCCATAATGCAGAGTGAAAGGTAGCATGAATGTGTTTGTGGAAGAAAGGGTAAATAAGTAGTAGAAGTAGATGTTATTAGCTGAGTGAAGGACTGGGATGCATCAAGTTATATATATGTATACTGAGAGCTCTAGTATCTTCTCACAGATTTAGAAGGCCTGATAGATATGTTATTGTTACTGACAAGAAAAATAATAATTAAGTGTAGTATTTTTTGCAGAGAGCCAGGTATCAACAAGAACAGCCTGATAAGTTGTGGCAGTATTTATGGTTGAGGTTAAACATCTGGAGAAGATACTGACCCAGGCAGTATATTTACTTTTCTATTTTGAAGCTTACTTTGTTTCACTGAAATACAGTAAAGCCTTCCAAATGAAGCGTAGTCACACCCTATATACCCCTATGCACATCCAGCCTTATCCAGAAGTGTTTAAGCAGATGACTGTGGTGGAATAAAGATCATTTTAGCCTCATAATTCAAGTACATCTACAAGCCATTTCAGAATTTAAATAAGCTGCCAGTCACAGGTGATAACATGCAGATAAGTGCACTGGTTAGAGCAGCTCCACAGCGCAGACATTGGGGTGACAGAAACAGAGGAAGGAGAAATTTTGCTTTAGCAGATGCTGCATACACTTGATGTGAAATTGTGTTAATGCTGGGAGCTTAAGAAAAAAAAATTGTGATTGGTTTCAGCATGTAGTAGGCTGAGGGAATTAGAAAGAGTTTAATACACCCAGGGCTGACAGGCTTAATTTGTCAGCTTTTAGCAATAGGTTTTCATGATAATGGGCCTCAGTACAAATGTTAAAAATATACTGCCTTTATCAATGTCAAGGAGTAAAGAAGTATAAATACCCAGTTTTCTTAAAGTAAAAGCAATACAGAGTTGTCATCTGCAGTCTGATCTTGAACTGAATGCAGTATACAAAATGTGAATACACCGCCTTCTTCATTTGTGTTAGTTTCATCTCTATCATTTAAGCATCACATTAGCATAGCTTTGGAATGAATGATTGCTTCCCAATTACTGAATTCTAGGTTACATTCCTCTCTTCAGAGGAGAAGAGATGCAAAGAGCTTGAAAAATAGCTTATGTATTTGTAATGCAGTGAGAAGTGCAACAATGACAGCAGAGCAGCAAGGTCCCAGGCCACAGTGAATTACGATTCACTCAAACGCGCACGCACACACGCACACACAAAAAAAAAAAAAGAACACAAAAGCAGAAAGCACAGAAATAAAGGAAAGAAGCTGCTTACCTTCAGAAGGCCTCAAGCACACAAGAGTATCCAGAAAAATACCCTTGCTTCCACTGCCAGCCCTTAAATGAGGTCTGGGAAGAGATCCTGGCTCCACCCCTTCTGGTCATTCAGGGGCATTACATGCACCTGGGGACACCAGGTGCTCCATCACTGGTTCAAGCCATGACTTAGCATTTCCACTATGCTATTGGAAAAGATTTATTTAGGGTACTGTTTTAAAGAAAATAATGCAATTGTTACCATTAACCAAGAAAATCCTGTGGAAACTAAAAGATGTAGATAGCATGAAGTAGATAGTAAACAATACTTACATTGTCTGAAGTGAAGGCCTTCACGTTAATGGAAGAGAACTTTTAAAGTAGTTACGCTTGAATGAGCAAGGAAAATATACAAGGGAAAAAATAATGCAAACTCTGGAAAAGCTGGTTATATTTCTTGCAGTGAGAGTGAAGTAAGTTAACGGAAAAATCTATAAATTGATAAAGGAAGTCACATGGAGAAACAGCACTTGAGAACAGTGCTTGAGTTAGTCTTAAATGTATCAGTAAGAGGAATTCACGTGTCTGAGTAACAGAATCGTAGAATTGTAGGGGTTGGAAAGGACCTATAGAGATCATCTAGTCCAGTCCACTGCTAAATCAGTTTCCATACAGTAGATCTCACAGGAAGGCATCTGGACAGGTCTTGACTATCTCCAGAGAAGGAGACTCCCCAGTGTCTCTGGGCAACCTGTTCCAGTGCTCCGTAATTCTGACGGTAAAGAAAAAACTTCTTCCTTGTTTGAATGGAACTTATTCCATTCCAGTTTTTGCCCATTATCCCTTGTTCTATTGCTGCACACTGTTTCAGTGTTTTGGTCCACCCACTTCACTCCCCTACTTTGGATATTTACTAACAGTGATGAGATTCCCTCCTCAACCTTCTCTTCTCCAGGCTGAACAGTCCCAGGGGTCTCAGCTGTTCTTCATACAGGAAGTGCTCCAGTACACTGTCTTTGTGGCCCTCCACTGGACTCTCTAGAAGATCCTTATTTTTCAGATCTGATGATTTGTTGTGTCTCTTGAGAGTCAGCAGTAAAGACTCAGTTCAGGGGAGTTATTCCAGCTAGATCCTGACTACTAGAGTCATTCTCAAGTAAGGGAGCATTCTCCAGGATTTCTTGGAATAGATGAGCAGCTACAGATTATCCAGAATACTAGATATTGCACATGAAATGATTTCCTTTCCTTTCTCCATTATCAGCATCAAGAAATTGACGCAGCATACTAGAATACCTCAGAAGGAAAGACACCATGTCACCCCTATGAAAACAAAGCAGAATTATTTGATTTTACTTTTCTGTCATGATCAGTGGGCTCTCATACACATACAACTATAGAAATACAAAGAACGATGTACATGTCTTTCTTAGTGGTAGAAAAAATGATTTAAAAGATTCTATTTCCCTGAGTTGTCATTTTTGTTGTGGTTGTTGTTGTACCATGTGACAGCATGCAGACTCATGGAAAAAGGCATCTTTATCTTTCTTTCCTGTGAGTATTTAGGAAATGCTCTACTGATGATGGATGCATTGTTTTGGTGTTTCATTTTTCCTGCACTATGTACTAAGGTTTTCCTGGTGCGAGGGCACGTCAGTGATACATCTTATCCAAATAGATGTTTTGGAGCATGTTTAGAGGAATCTAAAATTAGTCTACTTATCAAGCTGAATAAAAATAAATAAATGTCACTGCTGAAGAGATTACACTCAATACACTGAGAAACTCATTTCAAATTACCTAATAGATTTGTTAAAATCCATAAACAAACTTTATTGTTACGTTTTACAGAGACGCAAACTACCATTTACGGTGTCAGTTTAAAAGTTAGGAAGGTGGAAGAGCTGATGCTGCACCTGTGTGACCACCTGAGCTGGTCAAACACCTAACTGCACCAGAAAATAGGAGCTCTCACTGCCCTTCCCTCCTGCTATTTTTCCATCCACATTGCCTTGCCCCTTCTGTGGGGATTGCTCTGATGCTGAGGAACATTTCCCTTAGCAGCTTCCAGTTCCTGACAGGTTTCTCTTTTACAGACAGTTTCTTGTTGGATTGGATGGCACCGTGATGGCAATGGTTGGAAATGGCAGCTCAGCTGTAGGAGTGCAGCTCTGAAGTGAGGAAAAGTGGACCTCTCCTGTTCCTGCAGCAGTGATTTGTTAGAATATTTCATGCCGTCTCACACTGCTGTCCAGTGTGCTTCAGGTTGAAACGGATGATTAAGGCATCCAAATATCCATCTTGGTTAACAAGCAGCCAGAAGAAATGCCAAGACAAAATAGCATCTCCTTGCAGTCAGGTGCTGAAGTATAATTTAAACATGAAAATAAACAAATAATAAACAAATCTGTATTTAGTTAATTCTCTTTTACCCAGATTAGGTGTGTTGGACGATGGTATTTGTTTCTTTGAAATATCTAGTTTATAAGAGAAGATGTGCAAATCCTCTCTGCAAAAAGCTGGCTTTAAAGGAGCTGACTGGGAAGGAGAGAGAGCTACAATTACAGAGCTCATTAGAGTCTGTGTCACCATTGTAAGAGCTGGAAAAACTCTGGGGGTTATCCAGCTTTCTGTATTATCTGTATATGAAACAGTTCTTTTAAAGGAGATTTTCTTCTTTCTTTGCAGGCAATCTGTGTGGCTTGTAGCACACATCTCACTAGATCAACTATGTGTGGAAAGAAAAGAATTGCTGTTCTCTATGCAACAGGGTTGTCATTATTGAGTGTACCCAGTGCTGCAGTAAAGAGTAGGGATTAAGCCTACCTGAAACAGTTTTTCATCTGTAGGTACTCAAATGAAAAAAAGGACAAATAGAAAAAAATAGTTGGAACTAAACCAAAATCAGTAATTTCTTCCAAAGCTTGACTTGGAGAGATCTGATGCAAAGAAATAGGGAGTAACAGCTTTGATTTTTTTCTTCTTTTAATGTTTCATCTGAGGCTGTTCATTTTCCATGCTGGCAATATGTATATTTATTCTCCCATGCTGCCGTAGGACTCAGCAAATAGTCACATTTATGTTGAAGTATGAAGTGCAGTTCGATTTTTTTTTTTTCTATTTGTTTTTGGTAGAGGGGTGGGGAATGAAATGCTGTTTTTCTCCATGCTTCTGCATCATTATTGAAACATTTTTGTGCATGCAGTCAAATCAGATGCAGATTTTTTGCAGTTTTTGAATCTACACTTAAATTTTTATCTGTGTTTTATGAGAGGCCACGGCCTAAAAAAAAGTGTTGATCCACGTCTATGAGTCTGTGAGTACAAATGGTGAATGTGGAGTGCTGAATTATATCAAAAATAGTGCTTAAGCAGATGAATGATATTAAAAAGCTTACAAAGTTAAGGTTTTTTTTTCCTATTATCTCTTATACATTTCTGAAAATCTTGCTATTACCTAGAGCTGTATTTTTCTTTTAGAAAGATATTAGTTCTTATTGCTGCAATATTCAGATATATACATTTTCTCAGTCTATAAAAATGCTTTTGTGTAAATGTAGTATTTGGATCTATCTTAAGAAAATCAAAACCAAATCTTTCTTACCAACAGCTGCCATCAATCTTGCCCCTTGTTCCCTGATCCTCCCTGCTCTAACCTTTAGTGCTAAACAATGTTCCTAAAGGAAAATTTATTAGATCAGCTATTTAGACTCTCTGACATCATTCTGTCACGGCAATGAAATGATTTACATGGAAAAATGTATTACCTCTGCATTTAGACAAAATGAGTTTATTATGATTAATGGTTTTACTGCAACCATGAGAGAAACTGGAACTGGCTGGACTTTTTAAAGTGCAACATGACCTTTGCTCTGTTTTCTTCCCTATTTTCTTCATCTATTTTAAAACGGTTTGGTTTTTGAGCAAATAAAAATGATCTAGTAATTGAAGTAAGCTATAAACGTAGGGTGTCCATAGTAACACTGCAATGTAGCTGGGACTAGAGACAAAAGGGAGAAGGCAATTAGCCTGAAGCAGAGTCCAAACTACCAAAACTGTAGGAGAGACATATTCCACTGACAGCTGCTGGGGAAACTTGATGCTTTGTTTGGGGAGGAGCAGTGATCACCTCCAGCTGCCCCTTCTGGTCATCATTTCTGTGATTCTATGATACAAGTGACTTTGGGCAGAAGACTTACTACACAGTATGGTTATATGAAGGGCAAAGTCACGTTAATTAAGGAAAGCATATATATGTGCCTTAAAATGACACTTTCAATGTCTCTACTGTCTTCATCCTGAACTGTCTTTTTCCTTATTACAAGGATCTAAACTAGGATGAGAAAATAACACTGGTTGAGGAACTCTGGAGGTATTTATAGACTGTCAATTTCTTGGTATTCTCCTGAAAATATTGGCTTCTATTTTATCTGTGCAAATAAATTTATGGCAGCTTTTTTCAACACATTGCTATGGGACTCATAGCCTGAAGATGAAAAGATGTTAACAATTATTATTTCTTGTTTGCATAAATATGGTGAGTATAGGAGTGTTCACACATACAAAAATATTACTGCAGTTATACTGGGTGAAGTATTTTGAAGCTGCACAGTGAGTATGCAGTAGTTTTCTTATTTATGGATTCGAAAAATATCGGTCTGTTTCGTAAGCTTTGTGAAGTGTTGGGTTTAGCAGCTTAGCACTGAAGAGCACAGTTGTTTTGATGGTGACACAAGAATCGTGTGATTGGTGATGGGTCTGTTGTTCAGGTTGGGTCAATTTGAAAGTGATTTTTGGTATTTCCCCTGGGCACTTTCCACATTGCTAAATGTGGAAATAAATGACACTAATGGAAGCAAATAGGTAAGCCCAGTTTGATTAATGTTTTTGAATCTACACTTAAATTTTTATCTGTGTTTTATGAGAGGCCATGGCCTAAAAATTTCTACAGTTGGTACTTGTTATTTTACCTGGTTTATAGACAGGAATCACAAAAGACTTTCCTGCTTTTTCAGCTGCTAGTAAATTTCTTGATCTTTAATTAACATATTAAAATAACAAAAATATTTTCTTTTCCGTATGAACTAAAACTCAAAGGCCATTAAGGCAAAAACTTTCAAAGCATTTAAATACTTACATTTAGGAAAAATGTCATTTTCTCCAGAAGACCAGCAGTATGAATTCAGTCTGATAAAAAGAAGCCAAAGGTTGAGGTAGACACTGCTGGCAATTCTGTCTGCATGGAAACCCTCTGTCACTCACAGGATGCAGTATTTGGTAGGAGGTGTAGAACAATTTGATCTGCCGTACAGATTCTGACCCCAAATTCTGACTGGTGGGGCTTGCAGGCTGCGATGAATACCAGGGCACTGAATGCTGTTCTGGTGTCTCAGTGAAGCTTTGATGCATAAAGCTCAGTATGTTGAAATGTGAAAAATGAGCTACCAGGGGAAAATGAAAACTGGATGAATTTACTGCCATGGTTTGTCCTCAGTGACACTAACTGGGCAACTGTGTTTGAAGGCACACTTGGCAATGTAAAATCACTTGCTGTTGGATTCTGAGCCTGAAAATGCATTAGCAAGTGAAAGAGTATTTTAAGTAATAATTAAAAACCCACTCAAACAAATTAGACTAACATTTTCAGGAAGACAGTGTTATCAGAAACTGTTTGTAACTACAAGGAGCCATAGCAACTGTTATTTTTATTCAGATGATTAATCCATGTCTTGCATTAGGCATACATAGAATCTTGAATAACATAGAATTCTGTTGTAGTTCTCTAAATTCAAGCTTCAAATTTCAGCACTGTCTTTCATTGATTTCTGCTAGTAATATGGACTCCTGAGAGCTCTGAGAGATAGAACCATCTTTCCTGAATTGAACAGTTGTTAATCAGGAGCCATGTGCTGTCATTCTCCTCTTCTCTATTGAAATGGCTTGGCTTGTCCTCTGATACTGGTTATTGATGTTTAGTTCCCTGCCGTATGTCATTTGTTCATCTGGCCATTTGTTTTCTAACGTGAATGATTTCCTTAGAGGAACGGCTAGAAAAGAGCTGGAGGAGGTTTAACACATCAGTAGGCAGTGCAGATACAAACAGATATTTTGTTCTCTGGAGTACTTTTGCTTCAGTCTCTATTTGGTGCCATCAACAGCAATTGTTTGTGACTGAGCATGCACTTGTAGGTAGATATTTATTTTTAAGCTAGAGTGAAATCTGTATTGAGCTAAATAATCACTCAGATGTAATTTCCCCCCTCATCTTCCCTGTTGTCATACGGATGAGGTGGTCTCTCATCATGTTGCCAACATTTAAAGCCTCCCAGGGAGCCATATGACAGCAGGTGGTGTTTCGATGTCTGTGCGACCCAGCTGCACGCTCTGCTGCCTTTAGTGACCGTGAGGCAGACAGGAGATGTGTTGAATTGACTCTGGAAAGAGTTTTTCTTTTGCTAGTCTGCAGCTACTGTAAACGCTCTGGGACTAATCCAGAATCCCACACAATGGCAAAATTCAGCCAGCCAGATGGTTGCATGATTTCTCTTGTGACTTCTGCTGATCTGGAGACCAGCCCCTGTGAATTTTACATATCGTGATGAGTTTCACTGATTGAAACTGCCTCAAAACCCAGTTGAGATTTGCACTGACAGCCTGGCAGTAGAGAGGATCGGCCCAGTTGGCAGATCTACCATTTCCTTTTCAGCAATCCTGCTGTTGGCTATTAGTTTTCGTTCTGCCGTGTCATATAATCACAGAATCATAGAACGGCCTGGGTTGAAAAGGACCAAAATGATAATGTCACTTCTGTCCCCTCTTGAATCACTGCCACAGTTCATTGCCAGCAAACATTTGCAAGGTTTTTGGGACAGCCTGAACTGTAGCTACAGCCAGAATGAAGGCTGTGACTTGCATCCTGGAGAATGCTTCCCTACCATGTGCATAGGGATCTGGCTTCCTGACTTCCATAATGTGAGGATGCCCATGCTTGGCTAGGCTGATTGTGTGTATGTAATGAATTAAGGCCTCGTTACTTTCTAAATAAACTGCACTTGTACCTCTCATGCAGTGTTAAAAGATGTGTCCTCATACTCAGCTTAGAACTGTGCTGCTCTGGGCTTCAGCCAGGACTGTTGTATGGCAGTGTAATGTCCAGCTCATTGCCACCTCCTTAGGACCTGTTTAAAATGGTAACTGTAGAAATAACATCATTATTGCTAGCAGTTTCAAAGGAGGTTTGACAGACAGAAAGCGTGCTGTCCTGGAAGTCGGCTTTGATACAGTTGTGGTTAACTTGCATAAGGAGAAAGGAGCTGGTGACTGAAAATAAGCTTTTAAACTTGAGGTGAAAGAACAGGACTTCTGGAAACTTCTAAACCATTACTTAGGAGTAAGTTAAAGAAGGCTGTTGCCTTCACCCTCATAGCCAACTTTCCCCTTCCAAATAACAAACTTGTTTAAGCATTTGAAAGGAAATGGAAAAGAGAAAAAAGGCTGTGTTTTGCTCTGGTAAATAAGAAAATATTTAATAAAACAATAGAGGCAGTCTATAATAATGACAAATAGTCTTTTTTTTTGGTTTGTTTTGTTTTTAAATCTGTGGTTTTAGTTTTCTTTAGTTTCCTGGTTGGAAAATACTTTTATTTTTTTTAAATGTATTCCTCAGTTTGCTATTGAGGAACTGGGATGTGGTTGCTTTATCCTAAGAGCTTTATGCAAAGAGTTTATGAACTGTTGAAGGCTTTATGCATATGTATCTGTGGGGGTGGGTCTATGAGTGAGGAAGAGAATAATGACTGCAGATGAAGAACAAATGAAAAAAATGCATGAAGTGCATAAGCTGCAAGTATGGAGCACAGCACTGGAAACAGGAAAGCCTCCCAAAGGTTTTTAAAAATAACACTGAGTTATGATAATAAATATCCTGCATGGTCAGTGATACAGAATGGATACCTTTCCTTTCTGGACTGTTTACTAAACAAGCTTAAATACAAGATTTTGCTATATGAATTACAGAGACATTTCTACCTCCAGCATTAGCCCCCAGTTTAGAGTTTGGGGCCAGATGGGATATACGTGAGGGTGCCAAGGGAGCTGGTGAGCATAATTGCCAACCCACTTTCCAGCATCCATCAGTGGTCCTGGTCAACCGAAGAGGATCCAGATGACTGGAGGTTTGCTAACGTGATCCCTTCTATAAGAAGGGTTGTAACGATCCAGGGAACTACACGTCTGTCAGCCTGACCTTGCTGGCAAGGAAGGTTATGACACAGATCATCTTGAGTGAGATCACACAGCATGTGCTGGACAACCATGGGATCAGGCCCAGCTAGCCCAGCTAGCCCGGGTTCACAAAAGGCAGGTCCTGCCTGACCAACCTCATCTCTTATGACTGGGTGACCAGCCTGGAGGCTGAGGGAAATGCTGTTGATGTAGTGTATGTAGACTTTAGTAAAGCTTTTGACACTGTCTCCCACAGTATTCTGCTAGAGAAGCTGGCAGCCCTGGGGTTGGATAGATGCACTCTGCTGGACAAAGAATTGGCTACAAGGCTGGTTCCAGAGAGGTGAATGGAGTAAAATCCAGCTGGTGATCGGTCATGAGTGTTGTTCCACAGGGGTTGGTATTAGGGCCTACCCTATCTTTATTGATGATCTGAATGAGGGCACTGAGTGCATCCTCACTAAGTTTGTAGATAACACCAAGCTGGGGGAAAGTGTCTATCCACCTGAGGGCAGGAAGGCCCTACAGAGGGATCTGGACAGGCTGGATAGCTGGGATGAGGCCAGTGGGATGATATTCAACAAAACGCATTGTCAGTCCTGCACTTTGGCCAAACAACCCCTGGCAATTCTACAAGCTTGAGAAAAAGAGTGGCTGGAAAGCTACACAGAGGAAAAGGACCTGAGGGTGTTGGTTGATGCTTGGCTGAACATGAGCCAGCACTGTGCCTAGGTGGCCAAGGCCAACAGCATCCTGGCTTGTATAATAAGTAGTGCAGCCAGTAGGAGCAAGGAGATAATCATCCCTTTGTACTCAGTTCTGGTGAGACTCAAATACTGTGTTCAGTTTTGGGCCATTCCCCTACAAGAAAGACACTAAGGGCCTGGAGCGTGTCCAGAGAAGGGCAATGAAACTGTGAGGGGTCTGGAGTACAAGTCATATGGGGAGTGGCTGAGGGAAATGGGATTGTTCAGCCTGGAAAAGAGAAGGCTTAGGGGAGACCTCATTGCTCTCTACAAGTCCCTGAAAGGAGGTTGCAGTGAGGTGGGGGTCAGCCTCTTCCCCCATGTAACAGCAGTAGGTCAGGAGGGTAACTCATGTTGTACCAGGGGAGGTTCAGGTTGGATAATAGGAAGAATTTATTCTCAGGAAGAGTGGAGATGCACTGGAATAGACTGCCCAGAGAGGTGGTGGAGTCACCATCCCTGGAGGTGTTTAAGGAAAGGGTAGATGTACTGAGGGCCATGGTTATTAGTGGTAGGTGGACAGCTGGAATAGATGATCTTAGTATTAGGAATCATTAAGGCTGGAAAAGACCTCTGTCTACACAGCTGAGATCATATTATTAAACGATGCGGATAATATAGGTAATTTTCATGTAAAGAAGCAGTCAAGAGACGTAGGAAAAATTATCACCTGTAGACATGAGAGGTCACAATATGCAGAGCCATCTCAGTCAAGATAAAGTGCTGTGTACTGGGATTTGTTTTCTTTGAGCTGTTATTAAAAACAGGCAGTAGTGAGATTATTTTGGAGTTTTACTATAGTAACTCAGTGAGTAGATACTATAATTCCTCTACCTGTATTCCAAAAGAATAAAACAATGGCAACTGCGGGCTCTAGAGAACGAAATGTTTTTACTATTTATTAGTTTTAGAAAATGTTAAACTTCTTTTACCTATTCAGCTTATTGTACTCCATAGAAAGCTCATGTTTCAATATAAATGCCAACATGCTCTACCTTATGTTAAGAATTTATGGGAAAAGAGAGAAAAAATAGAGCTTGGAAAACTGTTTTTCAAAATGAAATGACTGCCTGACCTGACCTATTTATTCATATAACTATATACACATGTATATGATAATACGTTGAGAACATGGATTTGGAATGTCTTCTGTGCCTTATTCTTCAGGTTATGATAAGTATAAAAATGCATCACCTTTTCACTGAAAAATCCTTCTAATTTCTGTTTTCTAGATAAAGAGAGCTGACAGTCCAGAGAGATGTCCACATGATGGTGATTGGCTTCTGGGGAAACAAAGAAAGAAATGAAAGAACACTTGCAAAACACACAAATAGTAAGGCATTATGGAGGGAAAAAAATGGAAGACAAGTCAGAGAAACTCCAGGTAAATACCTAAGTCCTGCCTTAAATGTAGGTCAGCTAGATTTTTGTTCAGGTATTTACAGGTAAACAAGGTAAATTAATTATAGGGTGCTTTACCTATCAATTTCTTTGCCACAGCATATAAAATAGAGCATTTGAGAGCATAAAATAGACCTCAAGGATCATGAATCTCCAACCCCCCTGCCACATGCAGGGCCACTGTTTTGTACAGCTATGGTGGTTACAGATGAGCATTAATCCCTACATTTATGCAGCTTCTACTGAAAGGAAATTTCAAAGGAAACTGATAAATCTTACAGAGGTAACATTCACATTTGCATATGGTGAGTATTGCATCTATGTTAGCAAAACAGAGTGACTGTTTATATGTAGAGATTATTGTAATGACTGCTTTGCTTTCATGGAGCACAAGGTCTCATAGATGGCTGCCGAGCCATTCTTTGGTAGCAGGTGTAGATTGAAGCAATCAGAGAAAAACTTGGCATTCTTGTCTGTGAAGCTCCAGGAAATACTACTCACTACATGGGAACACAGTTGCAAGTTGTTAATGATGGAATCACTGCTTTAATTTGTATGATACTGCTCTGTGGTGCTCAAATTGGAGCAAGAAAAGTTGGTATGCATTTACAAATTAGACTTTAATATCCCAGGCAGCTGTTTGCATTTGCTTAATTTAACAGCAGTGACTTCACATTAGCATCATCGTGGTACCATAAATGCACTCTAAGAGAAAATGATACAGCCTTTTAAAGTCAGATAATGCAAGTTAGGTGCTTTGTATTTCAGGTGTGTTTTTTTGTGGATTTTTTTTTTTTAAATGGTTAAAAAAATACATTTTTATGTATAAGGTGGATCTTTAGGTCTGATATGTTTCTTTTTGGTACAAGTACCAGGATTTTATAAAAATGCTGTGCTCCTGTAGACAGATGGTTTAAACACTAAATTAAGAGCTTTAACAGAAATCACTAACTTAAACGTAGTTGTTACTTTGTGAGCAGTTCTGCTTTTGGAGCCTTTATGAGAATATCAGAGCTTTTTTGTACAACAGTAAAAAGGTAAGTAAAGACCCACCTAGAGAAACACAGTGCTGTTTTAACACAGATAACGATCTAAAACGTTGACTATGGCAGAAACTTTTGTACACTTACCTCTGTAACATTGGCACAGAGCTTCTTGCTTCCCTTTTTAAGGGTTTCCTGTAGTAGCACAGAAATGTGTAAACTGATGTTTTGAGAATTATGTAATACCTGGATGGACCCTGGGATAACGTATCAAAAGAACAGAAAAACTGTACTTTGGACAGAACTATCAATGCCTGTTCACCATCAGCATAAGAACACAACCTCAGTTGGTGCCACTTTTAATGATTAGGAATGATACACTGTAAAACAAGAAGTGAAAAAATTCCAGCGTGATACTTATAAACAAAGAACAAATAGAAAACAAAGTAGAGGATTTTCTTTTTTTTTTTTAACCTCACTTGTAGTATTATCAATACAACTGATCATTTAGTCTGAGGTAATGCCACTATTATCTTTTTAATCCTTCAAGGACTACTTAGTGTAACGTTCATTGCTATCACTTAATTTTTAAAAGCGAGACTTGATAATTAAATCATGGAAATCCCTTTTTAGGTAGGGACTTATGGCTGCAAGAGTAAAATCAGAACTAAGCCTATGCAGCAAGATCTACAGAACGTTAAGTGTCCTACATGGCACATCAGTAGCCTGTCAGTACTTAAAGTAGTTACTATTATTATTATTATTATTATTATTATTATTATTATGTAAAAATCAGACATTTCAACAGAAAACAGACTTTGTTCCACAACAGCCCTTAAGAAATTTAGAACACTGTTAGCTTGCTTAAATTAGCTAAACAAAAGATGAATTCAGAAGTCCAGATTTTGGCATGAGGTAAAACCATGTGCATTTATTTCAACTGCATTTTAGAATTAGTAAGCATAAAATTAAATATGTTGACTGCAATGAATTCAGTCATACAAGTGCAAGCTTTCAGCTATAATGTATTTTATGGCAGTTTATTTAAAAAATGTACCAGTAAATCATAAAAGAGGGATCATGTCCATTTAACTTTTATTGAAGTATACAGGAGGTTTTCTTTAGAATCAAATATGAGCATGAATATATGGCCAAACGTAAAATCTATCAAATTCAGTGAAAATTTTCTGACTTTAAATAGTAGCTGTAAGAATGACCAATATATATTCTTTGTTACAACCGCCCTCACTCTACAAGTAAAAAAAAATAATAAACATTCAGTAAACATTCTTTCCTAAGGTAGTTTTCCCTTATATATCAGTGATTTATCCATTTCTTGTATACATAACTTTTTTAAACATACCAATCAGTGGTTCTCACAATTGAAAAATAAAAGCACAAAAAAGTTTACACTCTTGTACAGGTAAATAAAAGATCATCTTGAATTAAACTGTATATCCGTAAGGGCATAGTATAGTTTCAGTTTCATTGCCTATTACATAATTAGCTTCTTACATACAAATATTGACATATTTGGCTTGTGCTTCAAAGCCTTTGTGTCTAGAAAGTCCATGTCAATGCAACTCATAACTTGAAATCAGTGGGGATATCTTTACTGCTGCTGGGTTTCACCTGTTCGTGCAGCACAGTCTCTTCTGAACTCGTGGCACTGCATTTTTCCACGGAGTCATCAGCGTCTGGATCCAGTCCTTCAGGACAGGGAAGTTTCAGAAGTTCTTCTCGCAGCTGAGCTGTATGACGCTAAATAGAAAGAAGTAGTCAGTGCTACAGACCAGAGTTAAAACATGAATTTCTCACAGTTTTAGGGAACAGAAGCCAACAAAGGGAGTAAGTATAAGTAGCAAAGGTTTTAATGTCTTATTTCACTGCCAGGATAAAGGTTTCTCACAGTTCACATTTAAGGACTGGTGCTTTCCTTTTAGTGACAGTAATTAGGTGCTACTGACGACAAACTAAAGGCAGTGCATAAAACTGTAGCAAACGAGTGCATCAGTGTAAATGTTGTGCTATTTCTTTTGCATTTGAGATGCATTTATGTTCTCTGATCATGACAGAAACTGTTATAACTGAAATTACATAAATATTTATGGAGAAATTGGCAAGACAAGAACTAAATAAAGATCTTACTTGTAGGAAAAAAACTGAAAAAGTGGCCTGCACTTACACTTCAGCTTTTGACAGTGGTGAAGCCTTGGTTTTCAGACATTGTTAATAGAAAACTCAGGTGTTGTACAATTTAACTGCTACTCGTCATTTCTGGATAAAAGCAAGTCTCACCTTGAGAGCCGCTGCATGATGGGACATAGTTCTGCCTACCCGTTTGTCACTGCTGTACTGTTGTATGTCTGCAATCCACTCCTCACACTGAGCCATGATCTCCACTCTTTTTAAGTAAAAATGTTTGTGGATGACCTGCAAGAAAATATTTGGGATGAAAAAACATGGGTTTTCATCTAAGAACCAATATACTTAAATAATACAAAACGTGCAAGAGCCCTGTGAGTCCAAATGGATAAGGAAAAAAAACCAAAACATTGTAAGGATAATTCAGCACCGAACAATGAGTTGTAAGATGGCAGAACAGCAGAGTGATAACAGAATGTCAGATATTCTCCAGTCCAAAGGTGATCTTACCATGCAGGCACTATGTATGTGCACTTACATTAACATATGTGCAAGGACACAAGATAAAATGTTAGGGTTTTCACTGTTGCTTTCACTGCCCTGTTTTATACTTCCTACCCATGCTTCTTCAATAAGAACCTTATCTTCTCTCGTTACTGACTGCTTGCTGGCTGAACAGAAAGCAGATGAGCAGAAACCCTTTGAGCAGTTTAAGCACAGAAAAATAATATGCTTCTGCATAGAGAAGAATTACCAGCTTGTAAGAAATATAAACAATGAGAATTACATTCTCTAGGTATTAGCAGCATCATTGAGGACACTACAATTGCCTATCAATAGTACTTGAGCTGCACCCATGTTGTGAGCCAGTATTTGATCACACAGAAACTTTGGTATTTCTAGGTGGAGTTTAAAAAAGAAACAAAATAATACAAAAAAAAAAAAAAAAAAAAAAAAACCCTCCCCAAACTAAAACCTACCACCAACAAAGCATACAAAGTTATGAAACTCTAGTGTTGGCTTTGCCTTAAAAAGATTTTAAAAACTCTGCCTGGTGAAAGAAACAATAACATTACAGAAATTTTTTTTGAGCACAGTGGGTTCTTGGCAACACTGCAATATAATTGAGAAAATAATCTCTCCCTCTAGAGGTTAGAGAATATAGCTATTAGTCTAAGGAAAAACTGCATACTGAAAGCCTAATAGACTCCAATTCTGGATGTGTTCCTTATATCCATAATGGAGTTTGGGAGAACTCCCACAGACTGGCAGTTTAGATCTCTTGGGTCTTCTTGTCATTTCAGACACAGAAGGGAAGACAGCCCAAGACAGAAGGTAGTGCGAGTGGAAGGATGTATATTCTTTCTCAGACTAAGCTTCCAGGTGTTAATGTATTGCTGAATTGTAATTGTTCCAATTATTCTTAACACAACCCTACAAAGTCCTACAGTTCATAACAGCAAGCTGTTCTCTCAGAGAAACGCTCAGATAATCTGCTCTGAGAACTTATTTTCATTTGGACAGGCTACAAACTGAATGTAGCATTCTTCCAATGAATTCAGCTACTGCATCAATGAAAAATGTAATGTTTCTCAGTGCATAATCTCCTTTTGTTTTTGTGCTATGTAAAGAAACATAAACGCCACTTTTCTCAGTGATAGGGGGTATATACTCAATCAAGCACAGAGGGAGTTCTCATAAGTTGGTAAAGCACAGGGTATGACCCCATGCTTAATTGTGTATGATTGTATTTTTAACACACATGCAAGATATGTTAGCCTCAAACATCTCCTCGAAGCAAGATATCATAGCTTTAGATCTATTCTCACAGTCTTGAGGATTTAATCATACTATCCTAAAGAATCCTAAAAGCATCTGGAAGAAAAAAAAATAACTGAGGAAAACACAGGGAAAAATGAAAATTGTACTTCGGGAAATGTGGGCAGTAATCTGAACCAGAACAAAATAGCTTTGAATCCAAAGCTCTTAAGTGCTAGCCAGCTCTCTTCTCTGCAGCAAAACTGTTATCTGCTCACAGATGGGAGTTTCAAATGTCCAAGATACCACTGCAAACTGATATCTGCTTCTTAATGTTACTTCACATTTACATTTTGTGTGGTTTAGTTTAACTCA
The DNA here is from genome assembly GCF_019238085.1 of Lagopus leucura. Lineage (NCBI taxonomy): Eukaryota > Metazoa > Chordata > Aves > Galliformes > Phasianidae > Lagopus > Lagopus leucura. The sequence goes on along the minus strand of NW_024962252.1, from coordinate 72,164,433 downwards.
GTCCTAGTGACAAATATTGCATTTAGGAAGCTAGTAGCTTTATTGTTTTCAACATCTGTCTTCTGGTAATGACGTGCTAAGTCCCCTGGTCTCATGGAATGATTGTTTTTCCATTGAAACAACACTGTTTGGGTGCACTTTATTACTTTACCTTCCTGAAGAGCAGCAGGATGTCAGCTTACAAGCTTTTTTTCATAGAAAGCAGTAAAAACCTAAGCTACAAAATAATCATGTAACATTCTAAGATTCTTTTCAAAAGTGCTATAGCAGCAAACTGGGGTTCAGTAATCAAATCCTGTAAATTATATATCCTTAATTTCTGTGTAGAGGAAGAGAAAGATGTAATGTTCTTGTCAGAGCTCACCAACTCATAACATCTTCATGTAACTTTAAGTGATGACAACTGGAGAAAATTTTTGCAAAAGTGCAATTGTTACATTTAAAAATAAGAAAGTACCTACTAGCAGAAGTTATTTGAGTAGGTGTCATGGCACTATCATGGTCTTCAACTTACTGAGTAAAACATACAAGAAATAGCTTAGAATGACAACCATGTTTTTCTGCAATAATACAAAACACCACAGTATATAGCACATCATTTTCCATCTGTAAATGGACAGAACACTTAACTTCTTAGTTAAATGTTCATGATTTCTCATTCTATAAGACACTGAGTAATTTAAGTGGGAAAAGCTTTCTGCATTCCAAAGGATGTTTTTATGGATTATAAGGAAGGGATGGGAGACTACCTGCCTACTCAGATGTCACACTTACTAATGTGAATAATCCTAAAATAATTATACTTTTTTTGGTATTTTAGCATGCAAACAATGGAAAGCACAGGTGATGCTACTACACAGTTTCACACCTCAACTTAGAAGTAGCAAGAATTTCTGTGGTCAAGAGCAAAATGCATTTTTTTTCTAACCGTTGGCTGGTAGCACTATGCAAGGACTGTTTGATCAACCATTTTGCATTAGTAGTCATACAGATTCTCTTACTTCATGTAACTTCCATGTTTTTTCTTCTGGAGTTGTTTGCCATGCATGTTGAAACCCCAGCAACCTAAATGGACTCACTTCGGGGATGGAATTGGGCGAGGGACAATGAGAGAGAGTCCCTAAAATCTAAGTTATTCTGTGATACTCTGAGTGAGTTTTAATCTATTTTTCAGGCAAGTAAAAATACTAAACAATTTAGTTTTTTTCAAGTAAGTTTTTAAGGCAGTGTGGATGAAGGTTAATACTGTTCTATCAACATCAAGACAGTTCTTTTCAAAGGCAAAAAATTAAGCATTTTTAAATGAATAATGCGAAGGCTGAAATTGGAAGTATTTTTCCAATTTGCACTGTTTTAGTGTATCCAAAACGTTTCCTAATAAATGCTTCACATTCATGTTTCATAGAAAAATACTTCATTGTTACCTAAGCTGATTAACAAAGACTGAACGTCCACTCTAGGGTTGATCAATAGCTGTCACTTGGATGTAAAAGGCATCACCTGGCATTAAGAATGAGCCAACCTAGATGAAGCATTCTTTAATCAACCTGAGCACCAAACCTGACTTATAGGTCACTTCCAGTTTGTTTACACAGCCCTTTCCCAGAAAGGAATCTGTGAAAGCCAGGTGCATTCTTGTTCTGTTCCGTTTCCAGAGTCAGCTGTGCCAGAGAATAAAAAGAATGAAGCAAAAACCAGACACCTCATGCAAGACATGCTTCCAAGCATTTACATCACTCTCAACACTGCCACCGAACAGTGGAAAGAGTCACTGAACAGTGATCGTTAGTACTAAAAAGCAGTTGTGAACAGGAACATAAGCATGTTTACAAGATGAGTTTCCTTGACTGTTCTGACACGAAAAAGATATTTAGTTTCACAAAGCCCACCTCCTTAAAACATGGCGATGGATTTCTGATTTGTTCAAGCATTGCCCACTTGACTGTTGCCTGTCGTATATTTCCATCGTATTCTCTGGAGCTCTGGGTACCACTTGGAGTACCTCTTGATCGTTCATAACCAGGTTCATTAAAATATGGTTCTGCTACAAGTATAAGAGATTGGACAGATACTAATACCTGTTAAAAGAAAAAATATATGTATTAGAACTGCTATTCACGTGCTTTTAAAAATATATGTAATTTTGCTTACTCGTATGTGAAAACACTTATGACAAAGCATTCTTATTTGCAGTACAGACTATTTGCAAGTAGGGAATGTCAGTGTTTTTAAACGGAAACCATTACTACACATTATAAACATAATGCTTACTTATCACAAATTTAGTTCAAACACATAGAAAATGTAAAAAATAAGTTCAAAATATATAAAAATAAGCAAAATAAAGCATTTAGAGCAACGCATTTCTAATTGCAACCTTTTGTGAAAGAATGCTAAGCTATCAAGTCAAATCAAAGATTCTTGATCCTTTCTTATTACATGCCTCAGAATGATACTGAGATGCGAGGTATCGCTGCAGTAGATTAAAGAAAAAAAAAAATAAAAGGTCTGTGCAAATGTTCTAGAACTGACTCTCTTCCCAGCCTAGATATAACTTAAAGCTTAGGAGTTATTTAGGAGTCTTGTTTGCAAATCCGTATGAAAGGAGTCACTCTTTTCCTTGGAACATGCAGAACATACAGTTTACATCAGGTAGATACCGTGTCAGCAACAAAGAGCTGTTCTCTCAGAAGGCAGTGCCCCAACAACCAGGTAGTTGTGCTCTGTGCTTAGGAGCAGCATTCTCACAGATTTTCTCTTGTAGCAACACGAGCAAATAAACGTTTCAGCTTTCCACACTCTTTCTGTCATGTTTATTGACTATAAAGACACAACGTCTGAACAGTAAATTCTTTCAAAACAACGGCTAAGGAGTTGAATGACCTAAGTTAATCTCACCGCCACCTCATGGAACCACATCCTTAGCTCTTTTGATGCCATGACACTTTCTATTTGTATACTTGATGTGCTCAAACTGTAGTACAGACAGGCAATCTAGCCCAGCAAAGCCTTGTCACGGTGGACAGAGCACATGCTCGTGTAGTGGGAAATGTAAACTAGAGTTCTCCAGTTTGAGGTGAGGTGGAAAATTAAATATTGCCTCCCTTCCCTTCCATGCATAGAAGAAGTAGCCATGGTTATCTTCCTTTACACTTAAAAGTAAAAATGCAGATAAATACATTAAAATATACAGAATGTTCTTCACAAATGGGATCTCAGCAAGAAAATAGTCATTTATAACACTATAAGGGAAAAGAGTGATCTAATTCTGTTCCAACAGCTCAGATACCTAAGGAGTTGTAGTAATTTGTGGATTTCGTGGCCATTGCATGTGTCTAGAAATAATTCAGTTTTTGCTTTTTTGAATTTTATATTTTAAATATATAATTTCTAAATAGCTATGGTAGAGAAATTTGACTATATGCAGCACTGTACTTTCTTGGCCTTAATAAGCATTTGTTACAATGTATAATAATTGTAATGAGTAAAAAACTCTAAACTGATATTCCAGTTTAATTTGGGTCAGAAAAGTCAATTGCTGGAGTGTTTTTGGGTGGTCTGTTAATAGTTCCATCTCTGAGTCAGAAAAAAAACATGCAGTACTTAATTCTTTCCAAGCAATTTATTTCATCCTCCAGCTGTTTTCTATTTAATCTACAAAGTGTTTTTGTCTTGGGGGGAGAAATGACAGAACTTTTTCCAACAACTCCCTTACTACTTTCACAAACTCTAGCTCTAAAAAACTTTAGCATTTTGAACTTAAATGCTGTATGAAATTTCTAGCAACCAAATCTAATAAATTCATATAAGAAAAAGTACTTCACTGAAAATTAGCTTTCTTAATACCTATCTACATCAGTTTTATTGTTATAGTTCAAAACTTCATCTCTTGATAACAAAGTTGGATGTTGGGAAAGATATACCATGTAAAGAACTACAACTTAGTCTTCCAAATCATATTTTTCCCTTGTAGAGAGCATTAACATCTCCAAGCATGAAAATTCCACAGGCTCCCTGGGACGTTTATCCTAGTGTCACCCTCATAATGAAAAAGCTCTTCCTAATATTTTATCAGCATTTCCCAAGTGCCATCTTGCGTCATTAGATACTTGTCCTGTTGCTCTGCATCTTTAAGAGGTATCTGGCTCTATTTTCTTTATACCTTCCCCATCTCTCTGCCACTAGTTCTGCCACCTGTCCGCCCTATCTTGTAATCCATATCTCACCTATTTGGCTATGATACTGAAGGAGACTGGAGCAGAGGTTTTGCTGATGTCAAAGTAAACTATGCCCACTGCTCTCCCCTTGTGCAGAGACAGATTCTCATAGTAGACATCTAGTTGGTTCATTAGGCTCTATCACCCCAGTACATCCATATTAACTACTGTCTTCAAAGTACTTGAAAATAGCTTTCAGGAAGATTTGTTTCATAATTCTCTCAAGGACTCCTGTGTTGCTAAGCAAGCTGTAAGCTCCCCAGACTGTCCTTCTTGCCTATCTTGACAATGGTGTGAGATGGCCAGTCATCAGGAATCAGCCATGCTGGTTGCGACTTCTCAAAGATGAGAGACGACAGATCTGCAATGGCACTGGCTAGCTCCCAGGATGATTTGGTTCCATGATCTTGCAGGTCCAGTTGCCTTGAATACTTATTTTCTCTGTTGAGGGCAATTCCTCTTTCTCACAGACCGAGGGAAGTCATGGAAAAGGGCAGGCAAATTTTAGCCCTAAGGAATGATGAAGAGATTACCTCTGCTTTTTCCATGTCCTCTGTCACTACATTTTCTGATCCACTGAGCAGCAGGACCACAACTTCTCATTGTTTTCTTTTGCTGCCAACACACTTATAGGAAACCCTTCTTGATCTTTGGTTCTCTTGTCATTTTCAACACCAGCTAAGCTTTGATTTTTCTGAGCCATTTGGCCAATGCCTTTATATTCCTTACATGAAGCCCATTCCCTCCTATACCTTCTGTGTACTTTCTTTTTGCAGTTGAGCTCAGGCAGGAGTTGTTTATTTACTCATGCTGGCTTTCTGCCACTCTGATTTGACACATAGAATACATAATTGCTAAGCTTTTAGGGGACTAATCAACCAGCTCTCCAAAGCCAATTCCTGAACAAGTTGAAATCGCTTCCGCTGAAGAGTTTCAACTTAATATGCTGAAGCACAAAGTGCATAGTACTTTAGAATCTGGAACAGGAAATCTACCTTGTGCTATGAAGTAACTATTCCAAGGAACAAAATGAGAAAGTGCCATGGGAACCCTGAATAAATCATTGCAAGTTGTTATTTTGCACGATGTATGTGCTTATTGCTTAACACATTCCTATGGCAGAAAACTGAAAATGTTAAGGACTGTTTAGACAGTTATCATAACCTAGTACGTCCTGATAAATTCTGGGCTAATTTAATTTATCACTGATTGTCACTAAAGACAGCACAACTATACTTTAACTCCTCAGTTTTATTCCTCTACTCAGTTTTCTTGTAGAATTCAGGAGTACCTTTACAGTTTTTCACTAGTATACATCAACTGTTCATCTCTTAGAATGTGGAGCTTTATCATCACCATAAATAGCTTAAGATATAGACATAATATGAATTCCAGTAGATGATGCCATCTTAGAGTCTTCTTAAAATAGATAGATAAATAAATAAATCATCCAAGCCAGTCCATGTGGTACTAGGAATGAGCTGCACAAACAGCAACTCTTCAAGACAAGACCAAAAGGAATACTGGTTGAAAACAGCATTTTGAGTAATTTGCCAGTGTTTCTTTTCTAGTGTTCCAGGGCTATCCAGAAGCCTTAAACAAAGTGAAATGACCTTTCAGAGCCACAAAAATATCACCTGTAACTCACCCTACATGATTTCCATAATTGATTACCAACACTCATGAATATGTAAGAAAATCAAGCACCAAAGCGAAGACTGGTGGTAGACTATAAATACAGCAGAATATGTTTCAGTTTTGAGCATCTCAAAGCCAGACTGAATTGATTCCCTACAGAACACAAAGTCCAACTTCAGTATGTGCACCTCAAGCTCAATTTAAGAAACAAAACCTGAGTATTCAATGAAATAATTTAAGTGAACACTTCCTGCTAGTGTAAAAGCCAGCCCTGCCCTCCTACTTTAGAGCCATTCTCCCTCACCTCTCCAAGGTGCCTCTTTCTTTTTGTACCAGCACAAGTATCTTCTGCTGGAAATAGAAGATTTCTGAGAGAATAATTGTTTCTAGTTGGCTGTAGTTGGAGACCCAAGACATACAAAATGAGAATGGACACAAAATTACTTTCAGAACTGAAGACAAACCCGACTGCTCTGAATTCTCTAAGTAACTTAGCAAAGTACTTTTAGAGCTGTCCCAATTCAAGAGTAATTTCAATTAAGACTGTTTTGAAGTATGCAAAAACTTTATTAAAAAATCCCAGGGTTTAAAAGTTAGTTTCTCATACCAAAATATTACATTACAGAGATAGTAAGGAAGGTAATTTGCACCATGCACATTCTGTCTGTGAAAGCTATCGCAATTGGCACTATACTTTGTACTCATTTCCAAATGCTAATTATATGGCTCTGTGGAAAATTACAGCACCCACCAATATTTAAATCAGAGAGCTCACCTCTCCCAAACATTGTTTTTATAGAAAGGTATTATCTAGAACATCAAAACTTAAATGCACTTGTTTTTTCACACCCTATGCTGCTACCTCACTGCTAACCACAAGCCATTGTTCCTTATGAAAGCATTCAGTCAGAGCAGCCTTTCAAAACATTTTTATAAGGACTGTCTTTATTATATTGAATTTTACTGAAAGATCATACTACAACATGTAAAAAATCCAAGTGTATGGGGAAACGTGTTCAAAGGAGGGCAACAAAGCTGGTGAGGGGTCTGGAACACAGGCCATATGAGGAGAGGCTGAAGGAGCTGGGAATGTTCGGCCTGGAGAAGAGGAGGCTCAGGGGAGACCTCATTGCTCTCTATAACTTCCTGAAGGGAGGTTGTAGTGAGCTGGGGGTCGGCCTCTTCTCTCGTGTCATTAGTGATAGGACCAGGGGGAATGGTTTCAAGCTACGGCAGGGGAGATTCAGGCTGGACATGAGGAAGTATTACTTTTCAGAAAGGGTGGTCAGGCACTGGAATGGACTGCCCAGGGAGGTGGTGGAATCACCGAGCCTGGGGGCGTTCAAGGAAAGGCTGGATGTTGTGTTGAGGGACATGGTTTAGTAGGAGCTATTGGGAATAGGTGAACGGTTGGACTGGGTGATCTTGAAGGTCTTTTCCAACCTTGGTGATTCTATGATTCTATGGTTCTGTGAAAGCATATCACATGTCTGAAAGCAGATTGCTGGTTTTTTATGTATTGTTAGAATAAAAATAGTATCTTCCATTATTTTTACTATTTTAAACTTGGATAACAACCCCATTGGCCACTTAGGAGAAAATTAAGGGAAGTCTAAAGGTCTAGATTTCTTCATATAATAAATGGGATGTTGCTTCACTTGACAACTGTGTAAATCAAATGATTATGAGCCATTAAGATGATAGGTTGCCTGTACACAGCTGAATTAATCTTACTGGCAACTTACTTCTGCACAATCACACTGATAGAGTCTAACACTATGCAGCAGTTCCAGTGAGTTTTAAGTAACTTGAAGTGGCTCATCATGCCGTGATTGCATAAAAAGGTGGCTGCAAACAAGGTACCATGCAACCAATTAATATGTACAATAGCTACATGGATCTTATCCACATCATCTTAAGTGGCAGAGAAATCCCCACCATAAACTTTTGATCCTATTCACTTAATCACTTGTTGGATCTTTTAGCTTGGAAACTTTCCTAAAAAAAAAAAAAAAAATTCTGCCTGCAATCAAAAGCTTGTAGTTAAGGATCAAGTATGTTAATACTCCAGTTAACCTACAGAAATTAACCAGTAAGACTTGGCATTATGGAACAGTTTATAGCTGAAGAAAGTGAAGTGGTGAAAAAATCTGAGTAAGATAATCTCATAGGTAAGACTCTATGAGGATAGATCTCCACACTTACAAGAGCACCGAAGTACCAAAATAGACCACATGCTCTCAGGCTCCCTTAAAAGTTTAAGTTGGATGCTCTGATACCTTGAACAAAAGGTGCCCATATGGACTGGGTTACAAGTGTTCAGTCCAGCCAGGTTCAATGTAATTTTCTTGATTTCCACATACAAGTCAAAAAATGTGGAATCAGTTGGAATTGTTTCTAGGCAATCTTTTGAAATCAATAAGATATAACTCTTTTTGTATTTGACGGATCACACCTATTATGAAAGTTAACTAGTTTTAAGTTATCTGCTATTCATATTTAACTTCTGAGTACAAGAGGCGAGGATTTGCCAGATAAGACAAGATTGGTATTTTATTGTAAAGTTGCAACATTTTTCAAAAGTATAATTTGGATTTTTTTTTTTTTTTAATTGCATTAAAGTGATCCTCACATAGGTGAGACAGCTTTTCTCAACCTTGCAGCATTTGTCAATACAAGAAAATATTTGAAGGAAGACAAGATCTGGGAGTTTTGTATTCTGTGAGTTTTCAGTCCAGCTTCTGACAAATTCAAGCAGTTATTTAACGCCACTGTAGCTGCTAAATATGACTGCCTGGGTATACGTAAACAAATATTATTAAACAAATATACAAATATATGCTCCGAGTGCAACAAAAGGATATATACATGTGGGACTAAAAAAAAAATCAGCTTAAAGAGGCACTCCTCAAGAGAAACTGAGAATGGCTTGAGTGCTGGACATTCACAGCATATTAATTTCATCCTTACAATAACATTGAAGTAACAATCAACTGTTATGAACTCCCCCACAGCTCCTTCACTGTGCACTGAAAGACTCATATGTAGATACATCTACCTGCATTCATGAATCTGACGTGAGTTAATTCTCCCATGCTCTGAACTCCTTGGGAATCAGACTGATTGTTGCAGCTTTTTATCTTCTAAATAGCAACACTTACTAATACAGCTTCTCAATTGGACCCTGCTTACTGACCTAATACATAGGTGAACTAAATTCCAGCCTGTTTGCAAAATAATTATCAAATAAATATATAAATAAATATATAATTATTTCAGATGAACAGGTTAGTACCAGTTACAGAACAGGAATGTCACAATAAGACATTTTATGGACGACTATTTTGTTTTTCCTTACTCAAGGAAGAAAATTCCAGAGTAAAATCACAAAGAAAAAGTCTTAAGACTGACAGACTTACTACTCAGTGACAAACTGAAGAGAAACAAGAAATACTCACCTGCAAAAAACTTGATGTTTGAGGATTCCATTTCTCTTCTGGCCTCCCATGCCATGTGTTAAGAATGCTTAAACATACCTGAGAAAGTCACATGATTAATACCACAGATAAATACTGTAATAAATTTGCTTTGCTTGGGTAGAACAAAATGTTAGCTTCACATCAAGTTCCCTTTTTTTGGGCAAATTTTTGTGTAATTTCATTGCAAAAGACAAGTTTAATTCCCATGAAATTAATTTGAAATGAAAGTGGATAAAAGTAATGAGGATAAGGAAGAAGATCATATGCTGATAAAAGAGCAAAACAAACGCATTACTTTCCTTCAAAGAAAACTTATGGATTCTAGTGGCTCCAAAAATGAATGAATCATTAATATCTGATTCTCTATTTTCTTCTTTAAATACTGTTCTAACACTTCTTGTTTTTAAAGAAAATCATTCTGACTAAGCATTTCAAAGGTGCTCTCTGTCACACTAACAAGGAATTGAAAACACTTATCAACTCTTATGACTTATCTGAATTTTTTGTAGTCAAGTGGATAGAGTTCTGGAACCTTATCATGATGAGAATGGAACAATCAGAGAAGGGAATGCAATGAGTCAAAATATAAGAAATCTAGATAAGAGTATTCACCGTGACTTAACGCAAAGCATGAGAAAAGGATAGACATTCTCAAATTTGAATTACATTCAGTGTCTATGTTAAGAAAAAACTCTGTGTCTAGTAATGGAAAGTTATAGCTTCTGAAAACAGTAAGCAAGGGGAACCATGAAAGGTAGTGGAAAAAAGGAAAACCATTGGCCATAAACATCTTGCATTAAAGAAGTTGAGTGCCACTCTGGTACAGTCAAAGCTTTTTTGTTGGTCTTCAGTGGAGATATACAGATAACCATTTTGGTTGTTCTACATAGAATTTCATACGTGCTTATTTTTGATGTATGTGGAAGTTGCATCTCCCTGGCACACACCTGATTTTCTGTGACATTTTTGGAACCTTCAGAATGGGGTATACCACAACATGGAGACTGGGGGCTAGGAAGAGCTCATCATTTGCTTCATCTTTTAATATTATTTCCAAAAGTTTTAGTATTTTTTAAAGCAAAATGGTTATTCAATCCTTTGTTTAGGATCCATTTGCTTTTATAAAGGATAATTTTTCTTCCCTTTAAGAAAAAGCACTTTTGCATGGAGAGAGAGACAAGGTATGGGCAAATGCAACTAGTTGCAACTGATATGAAACACACTTTGTCCATGGAAGGAATCCTGGGTCACTTAGCTTAAATAGATCTCTGCCTGACTGATTTAGCAAGAAAAGTGGAAAAGAACATTTCTGCTGATCATTTGATTGTAAAAGGAGAAAAAAAAACAAACCAAGCACCTCTAAATTCAGGGAGTGTGCAATACCTCTCTCAGCTTTTTATACACACTTGAATATTTTAATTAAGAGTCAGTTATGAGCAAATTTTCTTAAGAAAATTTGGAAAAGAAATTGCTATACCACTGAGTAGCAGTAGAACTCAGTACTGTGCAACGTTATAGATGAAGACATGCAGGGTTTTCACGAAGTCATTGGACAAAGTAGTACATTTTTTTCACTAAGGTGCCTGTTAAGCTGCTGATGAACCCTTGCCCTTTTCTTAAACCTTGCTGGCCACGGCTGCATGACAGCAGGACCTGCCTCCACACACACACAATCACAGAGCATCTGAATGAGCAACCTACATTTGGACAAACTATCAGGTTTGCCAAACCCAGAATACAAAACATACCACATTCTGGGGGCAAACATGACTGGAAGCAAAGTACTGAGTAAACGAGTACTTTGTAAAAGTACTTGGCCTCCCATTCATAAACTGTTTAATCTTGGAAGATCAGAATCATCATGCTTAAGACACAAAACCACTAAAGAACTTAAACAGACAAGTTTCATCAGTTTCACAAGAGTAAAGTTGACCTACCTTGCCATCATTGTAGAGATTTGGATTAAATCTCACACTGTGGCCTCCAGTTGTTTCCAGATTCACAAGTGGAGGGGAGTTAGGATAATCTTGTGGAAAATATACATCAAACTCAAAGCACCCATTTGCATAAGGGGTGTCTGCTGGACCAGTAATGAGAACCTACCAACGTTAAGAAAGCAAAAAGACAGTTTTCAGAAAGAAACCTTATATTTGTCATCCAGTTGAGATTTCTGCAAATTACGGGAATAATTTTTATTTCCAAACACAACTTATCAGAAATTATTATTAAATATCATCCTCACATACAGGCTATCAGTCTGTTCATTTCAGTAGTCTAGATAACTGAAGATCCCCTGCTAATGTCCATTTCTCCTTACAGATTACAAACGGAAAGCAAAACAGAAGGCGCTAACATGTCTGCCTTCTAGCTTCAGGACAAGAGGTGCTCAGTGTATTTCTCCATACCTACCGTTTTTAACTGACTTAATAACGTAGTATACAAAGATACACTTTTGACTGCAACATAGTAGCAAAACTACATTTTTCCTTTCAGAGATGCTAAAGAACAAACCCTGTCCTATTAAGTCTACTTCGCTAACAAAGTCCTCTATTGGTAGACGGATGCCCATCAAGTTCTTAAAAAATCATCAGACTAAAATACCACCAACTATATTAGTTTAGAAGTTGAGATAACAACTGAAGTACAAATGAAATACTTCTGTATCTTCTTATATACTGAGCTGAAAGAGGGAAATAAAAAGAACATTACCTTCATAATGTCAAGCCGCTCCTCATCACAACGTACAAAAACACTGGATGAAGATGAGAGAGGCAGTGATGTTGAAAGAGTCACAGCTTCTTGTGCAAGACGTCGGGCTCTGGCAGCACTGTTGGCATCACTTGCATTTTTTACCTGAGACATGTAGTGGTAATTTACTTTAAAAACCAATTTTCCATCATCATCTTCAGAAACCATTTCGAATGTATCTAGAAGAGAAAAAAAAAAAAAAAAAAAAAAAAGCCTCAGGAAAACAGTGAAGTTAATAACAGATCAGTCTTGAATAAAGATTCTGAGTTTTAAAATCAGGAAATGTGTATCAAGAAAATGTGCACTTTGGGAATTAACAGTGATCTCAAAAAACAAAGCATTACCAGTCTTAAGTTAAACGAACTCCTGCAGCAAATTTACAAGCTCTCATATGCAACTTGTCCAATGTATGCCATTTCTGATTTGGAAGGCTACCAGCTTCTCCAGGCCAGGAATACAATGGTATTTATAAATACATAATAATGCTACTAGTGCCAACAGCATTTAATTGTGTCGTGGTCGCAAATGTTATTAGAAGATCATACAAAATTACAGTGAGGTTAATTTTCTTTAGTCATTTAATATACAAAATCTGCAGCTTGGCTGACAGAATGAGAAGCTGCCATTACAAACTTTCCTACCTGCCTATTCCTGGCATACAACTCCACAAACACTTGTGAGGAAAATCCCTTACAAATACAGCAGCAAATAAATGTGACTGCAAATATTGTCACTGCAACTCAAAAAATATTCATAAATATGTGTCTGCAATAATTTTACAGCTCTATTTGGATGAGATACTATTCTTTATGAATTTCTTCAAACACATTCTCTTATGGCCAAAATGAGCACTGATTCTCCCTGTTTTTTCCAAATGTAACATACTGAGTTTCACAAAAAAGCACAGAATGAAGTTTGCGACAGTTCCATTTTACTCTAACACGTTTTCTTCTGAATTCTATTCCATTTAAAAAATAAAAGCCATATTTTTAAAAAATGTACTTTTAATAAGGCTTGATAAAAGCTTTAAAAAAATTATTTTTATATATGAACTAATGTTGCAATAGAATCTGAGGACTGAAAATCTCACAAATCAGTACTGGAATGAAAATATGAACATCATATCTGAATTTTGTGACTGGTTCCATTCACGCAGTATACAGATAACGTAACACATTTCCTATTTGTTCAATGACCACATTAGCTGGCAACCTGAGAATACCGACTTGTATAATTTTCCATGTATGAAAAGTATCATTTAAAAATACTTTAAAATTATTTCAAAATATAATTATGGTATCATTGCAACAGATTATTTCTTATGCACACGCTTTCTAAAATACATTCACACTTCTCAACCTACCAAACTGGAGTTTTTTCATGACAGCCACATACTTTTCTTCAAGAGAGCGTAAAACAGACAATGGTTTGGGCTTCACAGCAGCTTTTTTGGAATATTCAGCCATCTTCTTTTCTGTTAAATAAAACGTGATGATTATTTGTAGTTAATGTAATTCTGGGGCAAATACACCAAACATTTGGGGATTATTTATCTTGAAATGACATTTTATGATTACAGTATCTGCAAAGAATTCTGAATACTGGGGATCACTCACAACATACAAATCCATTTTTCACAGTATCACAGAATGGCTTGGATTGGAAGGAATGTCAAAGATCATCCAGTTCCAACTACCCCGCTGTGGGCAGAGTTGTCAACCACTAGATCAGACTGCCCATCAAGCCCAGTCTTAGAGCATCCACAGCTTTTCTGGGCAGCCTGTGCCAGTGCCTCACTACCCTCTGAATGAAGAATTTCCTCCTAACATCTAACCTAAACTTCCCCTCTTTCAGTTTAAAGCCATACCCCTTTGTCACTATCTACCTGTGTAAAGAATCAGCCTCCCTCCTGCTTGTAAGCTCCTTCCAATTACTGAAAGATCATGAAGAGGTCTTCCTGAAGACTTCTCTTTCCCAAGCTAAACAATCCCAACTCCCTCACCTTTCATCATAGGAGAGAGATGCTCCAGCTACTATTTTTTTTTTTCCTTTTCCAGGCAGCAGTAGTAATTTAAGGCTTTTACACAGCAACTGGAGTATGGGGAAGGGTTGAGGTCATGGTTCCATGCTCAGCTATGCTGGTTTGCTGCCTCTTCTGTCTCATTTCTTATTCTGGGGGATGGAGAGCTTATGCTATCAGAAACACGTTCTTAAAGTGCTGCCAGTTCTGTTCTGTTCCTTTGTCCCTAAGCACATTTCTCTCAAGAGATCCCTTCCAACAATTTCTTCAACAACCTGATGTTTGCTCTACTGAAGATCAGGGTCCTGACTCCAGTCTTTGCCAGGCCTACATTCCTTAAGATCACTAAATGGACCAGGGCATGGTTGCTGCAGGCCAGGCTGCCTCTGATTTAACATCTTTAGCCATCTCCACATTTCTCACTGTTACTTTTCATTATCCAAACAGCTAAATAAAGATGGTTATCTCAGCTCAGGAATAATTCAAGACCAGTGCTGCCATGAGTATTCTTTTATCCACTCTCCAATATCAGGAGCTGGTTATAAACTCCTTCACAAAACACATTCTCACTAATTACATCACTTCTCCTTAGTTTTCTTTACTAGACAATCAGGTGGTTGGTTGGCTATATGCAGTTCAATCCACAATTCAGATTTTTGTTCTGCCTATAAACATGCTAATTCACAAGGTTTAGCTTTAATAGCAAAGGCCTTGCTACTATAGGTTATATCTCCTGTCTTCTAACAGGAAAAACAATGTACTACATAATGGTGCAGAAGGTTATGAGATGTCCTCTAACTTGATTTATTCTATATCCTGATTTTAGAATTTAAGACTAATGCAAAGCTCCAGACAGCTGCACTTGAAAATGTAGCCAGTCACTGCAGCTGGGGGGAAGTCTTTTCTCTTGCTTTTAAACCAATTTTAAATTATCTGTCAATGAACAAATAAAAGTATTTCTATTTTACCTTGGTTTGCCTGGCGTAAACTGGTGGTAGCAGCATAAACTATCTCAGCAGTCTTCTGGATGTCTGGTACCAAAAGTGTCAGTCCCTCTGGTTCTTGATCAGAAGTATCGGGCTTTACCCCTGCTTTAGCCTTGTCTTTTTTAGACCTGTGGATGTACAAACATATTTATATATTTTGATTGTGATAACTCAGTCCTTAGCAGCATACTCAATTACTGAAATGAAGATGTGATATTTAATATTAACACTGCCTGTTTCAGAATTTAACACTTAAGAGCTGGAATAAATTTACATTGTTATACTGCAAAACTTAGAGATTCTAATGGTAACGAGCACTCCCTGCCTCATCCTTGCAGCTGTCTTCTGTAAATATTTTAATATCACTTACAGATTACCTTGAATTGGAAGGGAACCATAAGGATCACTGAGTTCAAGTCCTCTTTCTCCTTTATGGAGGACTCTTCTTCAAATATCTCTATACCCACCAGAGCACAGAAAAACTGCAAATTCTCCAACCAGTATCACAAATGCAGGGTTCTGATGCAAGTCACATTAGCTCACTGAATGGAAGGATTTAGGATCCTTGTTCACTAAATGGGTAGATTCAAAATCCTCATTCACTAAATGGAAGGATTCAGGGTCCCAGAAAGATCCCTCCTTTGCGATAGCCTACAACCTGAGGTCTGCACTGTGCTGAAGGTTACAACCTTGTGAGTCACCAGAGATGCTTCCCTGCAGAGGTGACGACACCCACAGAGACTCACTGCTCCTGCAGTAGATGATGGCATGGTGCATGTGTGGTGGAGAAAAGAATGCTGTACTGAAAAGATGGTTAATAAAAATGGACTTGATTCAGTTCCATACAGACTCCAAATGTAATCTGAACTGAGTGTTCAGCCTAACCTGCCCTTACAGGAGCAGCTTGGGAAACTGCTCTGCATTGCATCACTTAAAATGAACAAAGTTATGGTGAAGATCTAAACAAGATAAACAGCCAAGAAGCAGCAGCTTTCTTTCCCACTACCATACCTAGAAGCAAAACAAAGCTACCTTAGCAAGAAGAATTAGCAATGTAATGCTTTGATGTTCCAAACATATATTTTGATAAATATCAGTTACAATACGCTGTATTTTGAACTAGATGTAAATAATGCATAAATAACTAATCTCTAAAGTATTCAAAAGAGATGATTACATCAATAACAAAAGTCTTTGCACTATACCTTATAAAATAAAAACATCCCTAGAGCACATTAATAACAAAATTCATTACTGCAGCATGATACAGTTTCTGTGTTCCAGACTTGATCCAAACTGATGTTAGCCCATTGATGACTTCAAGCAACTCTGAGCTTTCAGATCCTCCAAGTCAGGAGGAACGCACTGAAGGCAAACAGCATAATTCAGAGTTTAAGAAACAGTTTAAAAAACAGCAGCTGCCTCTCCCATTTACACCATCTGAAGTCCTTATCACTGCCTTTTTCCTTGTTGAAATCTAAGCCAAGATTTTTTAAATAGCTCGTGTTAAGGTTTGATATGTGTATTTGAGTTCACTAAGCCTCGGTGATACCTGACATCTCAGACACGCTGGCAGGCAGCAGTTCCAGGAGAGGTGTACACAGTTAGCAGTGCTTGCTGTTGGTGTAGAACTCTTATACTCTTTACTACAAAATCTTGGAGAAAAATTTCTTTCCTCATTTTGCCTTCCCATCCTTACTTGATTCAAATCTATTGGTATCTAGATTAGAATATCAGCTTATTGTGATTAATCCTGCACAGTTGAGGCTGCTTCAGGACTACCTTATATACATATATTCAGTTATTTACACAATTACTTGGAGATATTAACAGTGATTTTTAGGTTTGCAGTTTATTTACAATCAACATATGGTAAATCAAACAATTCCCTAGTCTCCAGATGGGGAAGTCTGTCAAGGATTCCCCAGTGGTATAGACTTTCTGATATACACTGATTACAATTTTTGAAGTTCACAGAGTTTTGTCATCACTTGCCTCCTGAGACAGAAATGAATTTCATTGTCAGTGCACTATTATAGCTGACTTTTAGGTTATTTTACAGCAGAAGATCACAGCAGCCCTTTCAAAAATCACATCCTCATAAAATGGTTCATTATGACTATTTAATGAATGCAATTAAAAAATAGATTAGGTACACTAAAAGGTTAAATCTCGTATGGAAGCTCTGGAACTGCTGCTGGAGGTGTGCATCTGGTCCATGCACCCACCTTAGGTGGTGGAACATGGTGGAACAAGAATGTTCACACTCCCTGGCGTGGAAAACCCAGGAACATAAACGATTTCCATCCTGAAATGGCTATAAAAGGCATGAAACAAACGTAACATAAAGCTCAAAATGTGGAAAGTTGAATGGGGTTCACATACAGCTGATGAACGGGGGACTCAGTACACCCAGAAGTAAACAGAACACCGGAGTACCTTGTGGCCTGCTGAGGCCTAGCGGTCTCCTGCATGGAGCCTGAGAAAGAAATACTTGTAACAAGATTCTGTTGGGTTTGATGTTGGAGGTCAGAAGCAGGACTTTCAGGGCAGTGCCAACATTGCTCTCAGGACAAATTTACAGCAATACAGAAGACCATTTTCTGGTCCCTAAACCTATATCTTAATATAATCTCAAACACATGATATTATGTTGTGTCCTAACAAAAGAAACCCGCTTAGGTGAAGTATTCTCCCATCTGTGAGCATGTGTAATACGGGCAAAACAAATTATTAGCTGCAGAAACATTGTCCTCCCTTCTTGGTACCGTCACCACTCTATCCTGCTGCTGCAGCCCTGCCAGGACTCAGAGCTGCAGCTCTCCATATCGTGTGTCATACACAGGTCTCAGAAGGCCAAAGAGATCCCAGCTGGGGAGAGGGAGTTGCTAAGAATTGCAGATGCTCTCCCAAAACTATGAATGAGGAGATCATACTGAAATTGAAGTGATAAATACAGCAGGATCCTTCCATCTTTCCTGCACTGTAGCAGCCTGCACATACGTTTATGCACACATAAAAACTAGCAGCGTTACCACAATCCTGAGCTCTGAGTTTTTCAGTATTTCAAAGTATCCAAAGAACCAATAATATGAATAATAAACTAAGATAGAAAATACAATCATTTAACTGTTTTGAACTGTATCTTATCTATTTTTAGAAAACATTTAAATGTACAGTTATGCTGTACATTTCTTTCCACCAAGATTTTGTGTATGCAGCAAAATGCATCAATTAATTAATACAGGTCAAACCTTCGTTTAAATGTTACAATTTTCAGAGTCGAGCAAGAGCCAAATATTTAATTAGGACTTAGAAACTTGCCTTGCAGTTTTTCACCCACTGAAGGAAAAGTGGACAATATCCTGTCAACTCATATTTAAAAGGATGACAGTAACTAATACATTTGCTAGAGAAGACAGCAGTGTACATGCTAATAATTTAAGCCATTAATTTAGTTTGTGCTGGAAGATGACATCCTTCTTTTCACGCCGTGCTAAATGAATAATGAATGATACACTCCCAAGGCAACTTTAATTTTTAAAGCCAATACTTAGAGTTACTCACTCATGCCAGGTACTTAGAGGTAAACGTGACAATATGGAATGATACATTTATCAAATTACTCACAAAATAAAAGCAGTGAACCATTCTGTACTGCAGAGACGTTGCTTGGAACAGAATTCTACTCCATTTTATACTGATGGACACTTTGTTGTGATTAAATTGCCATGAGATCGGTATCACCCAGCCCTAATGCCAGACACCAAATAGATGCACATTCCTTCCAGTAACCTCCAGATTTTTAAACCAATATCCTGAAATGTGGCAAAACAAACAAGGGAACCTGCCTTTGCAAATAGAACTGAGAAAGCCTAGTAGCCTCCTCTGAGATGGCTCCGCACACTCATCCTCAGCTGCTTCAAGCACTGTATTTACAGACTGTAAATTGAAGATTTCAACAAGGATTACAGGACTGCTCCCTGCCACCAATTATGAACCCTGAACATGAGAGTTCCCCAGAAAAAACAGGTAGTGGTTTTGTCTCTTAAAAAACAACAATTAAATAATTACACCCAAATTCTTGGGACTTGATTAGAAAGGAAACTGTTATTTGCAGAATGCACCGTTTCATTTAGAAGTTTGTAGAAGATCAGTCAATGCACCGAAAAGCTATAGCAGGGAAAATGCCGCAGGCTCAGCTGGTTATATTCTAACTTCTCTGCACAACAAAAAAAACACAGAGCTCTAACAGCAAAGTGACAGGCAGGGTCAGATAATTTCAGACCATCCTGGAACTGTGCTGCATTAACTCTTAGCAGCAGAATGACAAATGACAGAAGTGTATAAGACTAAGGAATTCAGGTCTCCCTGAAGCAGTTACCACTTGGGTGGCCTGGGTGTCATGGAAAGTAAAAGCATTTCTAGTTAGGAATTTCTAGACATAGGCTTGCTACGTTCCACGTTACACAAATCAGCCATCAGATTATTTTGTCTAACTGAAGCATTTGCCACAGACTTCACAAAGTAAATGGCTGTTCATACATGCCTGCTTTGCTGCACAGAGTTCTCTGCAGCAGAGGACAGGAGAAGAACAAATGTCTCAAACTCACCTTCGGGACAACCCTCTCGGAAGCACTGCAGTTAGTGATGGCTTTGCCTCCCTATCAGACCAACAGCCATGAGAGCGGCTGATTCCTAAACATCTTCTCCATTATCCAGAAGGTTCTTGACTTTTCAGTTCAGTATTATGGCATTTGAAGATAATGAAACTGAATGCTAACTGGAACCCAAAACCAAACTGTTCCCTTTGAATTTTGGATGGAAGTCATGTTCCAACATGGAAGCGACATTTGGTAGACATGCAAGTAGAACTGCTGTTCAGTTAAAGGAAAATGTTGTCTTTGAAAGCAGCTCCCATAATTATGTTGTTCCTATGGCATTTGACCTAAGAAGGGCAACAGATTGTCCCATTTAAGTAATTCATGCCAACACTTGCTTATATTGCTGGCAAACCTTCAGCTAAAAGGCTGAGAACGAAAACCTTCCACTCCAATGATTCCAGGCTGTCCAGGCTGTTGGTATTTTCATTCCAGTTTATATACAGCTATACAGCTTTAAAGACAAACAGTATTATGCTTAAACCAATGAGCAAAAGGCATATAGATAATATAACTGAACCAATTACAATTTAAAAAGAAAATCATCAGTTGTTAATACTGACAATAATTCTATGCCCAAAGAATTATTCTTCATTTTCAGATCCTAAGATGACACTAAAGAACTATTAGTACCATGTTTTATTTTATCAAAATGAAAAAGAGTTTACGAGAGTAATGGTCAAGTGCTATTCTCACAGAGAATCTTTTTAGACTTGAACTTAGGGAAATAACATGAGAAGGCACAGGTTTCCATGCCCATTATATCTGAGACTACCCAACAGATGCCCAGACTAACAAAACAAGAAAGTATTTATACTGGAAATGAATTACACAGAAGCCAAATACAATTTTCTTTCCTATTTTAAGAGGATTACATAGACTCTGATCTTCCTACAACTGCCACAAAAGTGGGAAGTTCTTGGACAGGTATCGAACATAAAGTAATATTACTCTCTTTCTCTTGTATTAAGTCAGCAAGAAAATCACACTGTGGTACTACATGCTTGATGCAAGACTACAAAGCTAAGTCAAAAAGGAGAAGAGAAATTCACAAGAAATTAAGCCCATCAGCAACTACTAGAAATTATTCCAAATAATAGGATTCCTGCTCAAAATTTCAAGTACTAATTGGCCTGTGTTCTCAGTTTACAATGGGAGAAAAATATTTTACATACACCTTTTTCAGATATTGTATTTATCTCTGTCTCATGATATTTCAGCATATGCCTAGGGAGGTCATTTCATTTTTTCAGGCAAATATGAATACTGTTTCTTAATGAGCCAACTTCATATTGGAAGCAATTGACGAACCTAAGAAACCTCTTAACTGCTGGTGGCAGAAAATTATTAAGAGATTAAGAATGGGAATCTGAACTGCAGCATTTGCCTTTCAGTTCTCTCACTTCCCTCAGTCAGGGCATAGAAAGCTGATTCAACCATCACAAAGAAACCCATACTCAAATCTTCAGCTCTGGAAACCGGAAAGGCTGGAGACATCCAGGAAGAGACGAAAAATTGGTTGTGAAATCTGTACCAAGTCCAGCACCTGCCAGAGGCACAAGGGATTGGGAAGCATGCAGGAGCTCCTTGCTTCTGTGAGTGCCAGTCCAGTGACTGTTCCCTTCAAGCAACAAACACACGCAGCACCAACTTATTTGGTCAACTGATTTAAACGAAGTCTTCTCACACTTGTCGCTTGCCTGGTGAGCCATAACAAAAGTGCAACCTTTCATGTAAATCAACAGTTAGGTTCAGTGACAGCAGAATTTCAGAAGATAAGCCAGAATTCTGCAGAGTGTGAGAATCAAAGATCAAATTCATCTGATCACTCAGAATTGCTTTGAGAAGATGGCTTGGTCTTTGAAACAGAACAGCCAGAAACCGCAAAGAACCAAAAGAAAGACAAAACTAAGTTGTTTGGGCTGTTAGAGTTATACAAAATGGCATTATATTTATCCAAAACATGCAGTTTTTCTTTGTCAAAAGAGTGAATTCAGAAAGGGAAAAACAATTTAGCAATACAGGTACTGGTTGTTACTGAACAGAACAGGAAAAAGACTGCTGGTCTAAACCTTACTGTTGTTAAGATCCATGGCCCAACCAGCCTGGGACAGATAATAGGACAATAATACCAGGTCTGATAAAGCAAAACTGGCATGTAACCATAGAGTAGAACTGTGGAGCAGAATCATCAAGGAAAAATGCAGCTACCAATTAGCCTGAGTTCCCACATTTTGTGGAAAAATCTGTATTTATTACTAGCTTTTTAAAAAGGCAATAATAAAGGGTGGTACCAAGAGACTGGTCTTACTGAAACAAGCTGTCATTTATGACTTGGCTGCATAACTTTCCTTAAGAAGTCCCCTGAACTCTGTATGGTGCACAGAACAAGCCTGTATGGCTTTATACTGCAAGCCTCATGCAGCCAGATAGCATCACTGCAGAGAAGGGATATTTGGACACTTTTCCATTTGTTTGTTAATGGCTCTGTCAGACTGCAGGAGTGTTTGACAAGAACTGTCAAGTGTGGAGTTTCTTGGAAAAGGGTAGAAGACCTTGAAACCTGGCACAGACAGCTCCAGGGCATTCATTTGTAATTTCAAATCATCTTCAGCATACCAGCTCACCTCTAAAGTTAATGGAAAGATTAACTGTTGTAGGATCACCGTGTGCAGAAGCATTCTTTACATACGTAGTACCAACAGATAACGCTAGTCAAAAACCTTCAGCTATCTTAGGCTTGCAGTACACAGTAGAATTCTCACTACAAATAACAGCTAAGTCTTTTGCCTTCTTAATCTTACACTTCGTGACAGAACCCAAAAAGGCTTCTCTACTAACCAGTTAGCCTCTGACAGACAATCCCCTGAGGAATCCTTACTCAACGGGTATCCACTGAGGAATCCTTACTCAATGGATAAAGGAGCACAGTAGCACATACAAGAAACCTGGGATATTTCTGGTAAAAAATACCATCTCGTTTAATCCTCCTCAATCCCACCCTTTACAGAATGGGCATGTTTAAATAGCTTCCAAGGATGCTCCTGCTTTCAGACTGACAGCAGGAAATGCAAAGTCCTCACTGAAAAAAGAAATTTGAAATTTGAAGCTCCTAGACTCTTAAGCAGCAGTCCTCTTTCCAAAAAAAGTATGAAACCCACCAACTTATTTGTGTCATGGAAAAAAAATTCTAGTAAGTAACATAATAAATTAGAATATATACACAGTAAAGACAAAGGTATGTTCTCAGTCCGGACAGTGGCGTAATGGCTGTGATAATGAGAACAATTACCTCAATCGGTTGGTATAGGTATCTACACAGGTCTTCATTTTAGCTAACAAGGTCCCAACAGAAGCTTGTGACTCCAACTGTTCTTCTTCCTCTTCGCTATTTTCTCCGGACAGAGGAAGCAGTAATGGCACCATTGACGTGCAAGATGCGATAGCACGGAGTAATTCCAACAGGGCTCGGTAGAGAGGGACGTGTCGGGCCATATCCAAAACTAGGAGGAAAAACAATTCACATTTATTACTAAAACTATATAAAACTAATTAAAATGTTAATGACAGTTATATAACATGGTATTTTGTAACAGCCATTTAAAATTTATGTTAAGTTTTAATTGACTTGTCCGGAATAAATTGGGAAGATACCTAGAAAACAAAGGTTAGCAAAAGACACAAGAGGACAAAAGACAAAGTGCTAATGAGTACACAGTAGATTACCACACCAACAATTCTTTTCTGGAAGCTTATTACACAAACCTGGCTCATGGTGTATGCTGGCAGAGATGGCAAACAAATATCTATAGGGGAGAAACTCTAACCTTTTACTCCCAGACAAAGTGAAAAGCTATATAGTGTAGCACTGCAGCATTTGGCATTCTAATAGCATAAGCATTAATAAAGAAAGACTTAAGTATCATCCATTTTTATCTATAGTTACATTCTCCTTTGGGAAAATTTGTCTGCATTACTGCAGGAATATTTACAGTCATGAAATAAATTTACCTGCTCAGAGGTCTAGCTTTTCTCCTTTCCAATTAACATCATCTTAAAAAACAATTATGCATTCTTCAGAGCATGCACTATTTGAAAAGGATGCATATTTTATCTGCACACTTGTGAACTACAAACCAAAAGGATGAATAAGAATATATACTAGAAGGCAAAGTTCACTGTTCTAGTGTTGCTCCGAATGAGAAGAGTAACTGAGGCAGTACACAGCTATCAGCTCTTCTAAGTAGGAAAGACATGCAGAGACACTCATGATTCTAATGGATTCTCTAGCACCACATTGTTTGTTTTTCTTTTCCACTTGCCTGGACAAATATGCAATGGATGTCATTTCAACTGACTTTATATCATTAATAGAAATCCTGAAAATGTAGCAATACTCAGATACTTTAACACAGCTGCTTCCTCTGTCCCCAGGACATACTATTTTTAACCTAACTGCAGAAAAAAAAGCCATTGCTCTAGTTCAAAGTGTTTACAAATGACTGAGTTTGATAAAATACATTTCTGCTTTTTCCAACACACACACACAAAAATTAACTGACAACTTGCATTAGGACAGAATGAAGCACAGAATAACTCTTTAATGTTTCATTTAGCACATCTCACCCTCCAAGCTACAGCATATCACAAACTCTCACGTCCCATTACCAATCCCTTAGCACTAAACGCAGCATGATGGCTAGGATAAATAGCCAACTAAAATTCAACGTGCAAGTTTATCCAAGTTTTCAGCTGGACTCCTCTCTTCTTTGATCAAAGTTTGCCATTTGTATTCTGAAACTACTGAAACACCCCAAACACTTGACTGGGTAAAATTTTTTTTGGTTGAACAGAAGGAGGATTTACTGAAACAAAGCATTAATCTGTCAGGTCTGGTATCACAGCTCTGAAAACACCTTGTGCTTAAACATATCATATTTAAATCAAACCCCAATGAATTTAAACATTGGCATTTGAAAAAATCACCTTCCTATTTGCCATAAAATATATATATAACACACATTCATTCCTTATGCTCACAGCCTACTCTGCAGTGAATAAAGACTGCTCCACTGAAAAATCCCTCAAACATGTAAAATGCTCAGTAAAGCAACAAGAACAGGTCTGAGGTGAAGAGGTCTGTGAAGGGCTGGTACATCTGGGCTCCTGGAGAAAAAGCGTGAGGGGAAAACAAAGAGATGAGATAAAATGCCCTGGTGTATCCCTCCTCAAAGTCCACCTCCAGCCTGCAGTGCTGAAACCATACAAACAGCAGTCTGCTGTCAGACAGCTGGGGAAAGGATAAACCCCAACCCTTTGATAACCACAGCAGTTCACTCCTGGAAAGCTTTGCTCTTTCTTTAATTTAACCAACAAATTTTCACAAGGCCAGAAAACATCATTTCAAATCCTTCAGTGCCTGTTTGCCCTCTCCTCCTTGGCTGGATGGAGAGCTACGTTCAAATTCACTGCTGTGAGAGAAACTGAACTGACATTAACTTTAACACACAAATGTCTTCTAGGAAGAAAGGACAGAATTTATGTTTTTATCAGGTTCAACTAACTTACACTGCTTTGCAATTGTTCCCTTGTGAAGCAAATGAAAACATTTGCTTGGTTTCAATTTAAACACTCTACTTTTAGGGAACAGCTACCATTTTTTAGTTTTATTTTTTACTTTCATGTTTATCACTGTTTTTAAAATACTGCCTTCTAGACTCTTCTATCTCAATTCCTTGTTCTCACTGTGTCTCACTCTACTTTTGTTCATTATACTTAGTAAAGATTATGATCTGTTCAAGTATGCTTGTCCAAAATACCAGAAAAGAATTCCCCGTAGTCCCCAGTGTAAAACCAGAGAGGAAAATTTTCTCTCTTCAGAACTGGATATCTGGGTAAGTATAAAACTTGCTGTAAAGAGCTCAAAATCGGCAAACTGCTGTTTATTATATTTATTGGGCAGTTCTTCTATTCCTTGTGCCTCGTTCACTTACAATTGAAAGAAGATGCCAAACTGACTGCAGCATCTGTTTTCTGAAATAAGATGACTCACAATCTCGACATTTACTTATAATTAGAAGTTCCCAAGTGGATTATGCTCCATTTTTAAGTCACCATGCTTAAGCCACTAGGAGTACACAATGCTTCTCTGTAAAGGAGCCACCTGGCCCAGCTCTGCTGCTGTGTCCACCCTCTGCTGCCTGGACCAGCAACATGCACTCATGTGGCCACAGAATCTCCCAGCAATGACACAGAGCACAGCAAAGCCTCTATGGTCAGCCTGGAGCACCTGGGCTCCAGCATCATCTTCATTGCTCCTAGAGTTTGCAACATACTAAGTTAGCTGGGATCCATGAGATACATGTCTTTCCTTTAGATATCATTAGTTGTGTAGATGGGAGAGTACTTCAGAAATACAAATTATATGGCTCTTTAAAAAAAAAAAAAAGAAAAAAAAAAAAAAAAGAAAGTCATTTAGATCCTGTATTTAAGTCCTTTAAGGGAACCAAAATTAAAAGGAATCAGATTTTCTCCATGTAGTATTGCGGAGAAAAACATACAATGCAAATCTGAAAATTAAGAAATCCCATTTCCATCAAATAGATGCAATGGTATCTTTAGACTTCCATCCTTATGTACCTGTACCTCTCTGTCCATAATCACAGCAATTTGGCTTTTAAGCAAATATAAACACCAGTGAAGAACAAGTGTTACAAGTAAGCCACTGCTGCTGCAGCATGCTGTACCTTGGGAACACATGGAACTTCTCTTCTGTATTACTGAATTGGGCAATACAAGTTTACAGTAACATTTTATTGATGTTAAATACAGCGTCTTCTGGTGTTGGATTTTCTTTTCTACATATCAGAAAATAAAAATAAGTAGTTTTGCTCTCAGAGATGCCATAATTTGAATAGTATTAGTACGTCTTAAATATATCACAATTATTTTTATATGGGTGCTTCAGTTGTATAAGGCAGCACAAACAGCATTTAAGTTACATGGGCACATACATGAGCATACCAAACAGCAAATACACTGCATTCCTAAGAAAATGAAAACAGGAGATTGAAATTCTTGGCTTGGTAATAAATGACAGATGGATACATTACCCAGGATTCTCTGCTATTCCAGCACCAAAAATATTATCCAATAATCACAAATATCTGTTAGTCTCCTGCTGCAGTATTTGCAATTTTGAAAGGCAAAGTAGCCTAAAAACAGGTCAAAAATGGCAATTCATAAAACCAAGCTTCCCTCGTACCTCAGCAGTGAGCAGTTCTGACTGGGGGCTGGTGGAGGGGTGAAGAAACTGAAGTGATTTTAAGAAGTCTCCACTGTCAGAAGGTACTGAGCATCTGTCTTTGGAAAACGCCCATCTTTCACAAATACCAAAAGGTTGTGAGATATGAAAGCACCTACCACGTCGCTGAAGAGTTCCCAACAGAATCCAACTATTCCTGGAAAATAACTGACTTAGGTTCAAAAAAACCTGTGTGTGATTTTAAGAGATTTGGATTGCCTTCCACATGTATTTATGCATCACTGATACAGCTCTACTTCTTAAAAGACCTAACTCTACCCATATGCAATTATAACCTCAATATATGAAAAAGCACGTGAGGACAGGTAGCTTCATAGGATCAAGGTACTGCCTCAAATTATGTAAGTATCTGTAACAAGGTAATGCCCCTGTGGCTCTAATGCATTTGCTTTCTTTTAATATTACACAATATTCAAACAAAGAATAGCCAGGCCTAATGGCCCATTAAATAGATAATACTGAGCAGCAATAAATTTTTCTGCAATTCATTTAACAACCTCAGTACAACTTAACTGGGTACGAGTAAGATTATAAAGCTTACTTCCATTGTAATGGACATTGAAAACATAATACAAAGAATAAACATATTTATTTTATAATAAAAGAAATGATTAGTATAGTATATGCACTATATTAAAAATGTTCACACTTTACAGTAGATTGAAAAAATAGAGAATAATTTCTAAGAAAATGATGACAAGTTGTGCTTTATAGGGATCTAATGTGAACGTATTCCCACTGCGATTCTCACTATGACTAAAACAGGAATTTCTACCCCAAAGTGCTTGTAAGGGTAATGTAAAACAAGGCAAAACAGACGCCTGTGGAACAACCACCACCTAAACAAAACCAAAACCCCTCCAAACTGGTTTTAAGTGCATCACATGATGTACACATTTCTGGCTTCTGTAGCACAAGGAAAGTATATCCTGTTGCCACTGCTGAAGGAAACAAGGCTGTGCTGGCACCAGGCACTCCTTCCAACTTCCCGCAGTTCCTACAGCAGCCATGAGCATACAGCCATGTTTAAAAGGAAACAACAGAAAGGAAAAGGGCATTCTGTACAGAATGCACAGACTAGAAACAAGAAATATGAGGTTAAACCTAAAATTCCTGAAAGTAGAATGGCTTGCATTTAATAGACCAAGAGAGGAGAAAAAAAAGATTAAAACTTGAACAAAATGACTTTTATAATCCATGATAAATTTGAATTCTGATTTTTACAGTAATGTTCTCATCTCCCATACTAAGAACTTTGCTTCTTGCATGGGGCACTTTTCAGAGACCCAAAAGCCTCCTCTGTGTCTCATTTCCTCATTTGATTTGGATCTACTTTTCCCCTAAAAGATAAAACAAATTAGACTTCACATCTTCCTATAAAGACAAAAAGTATTTGTTCTTTACCTTCCTGTCCAGAAATAAAAACTCTGCCTCCATTTCAACTAATATGAAAGAAAGGTACCAATATTTACACAGAACAACTCTATTATCACTCTTCTATTTACATCAGACATAAAGGCTCAAGGTTTGCTATACTGCATTCAAATCTCCCTGGCAAAAACAAAAGAATCCAATTACCAACAAAACCAAACAACCCAACCACAGAACACTTTTGCACTCCAAGAAACAGGGTTTTTTTTTGTTTTTTTTTTTTTTTTTTTAAACAGTAACAAAAAGACATTGGTCTCCTCAATTTAAAAAGATAGAAGTAAATAAGGTTATTGTCATTTCTCTTATTGAAAACCTCGAAGCTCAATGTTAAGATCATAACTGCGGTACAACACACATCTGCCACTGATGTATTTTTATTAACCTTCACATCACTTAGAGATTCTCTCAACTTTATACCATTCCTAAAATATGCCTTACAATTACTGAGGGTGCGCTTAGCAGTTATTCACAAACCTAAAACGCATAGCTGTGTTTAAATTAAGTTTTTCAGGATCTCCTTCAACTACTAAAGATTTTCAGCAGCAAAAAAATGCCACTCCTCAAAAAAGCCACACAAAAAACCACTGATTTTGTATTTTCAGTTCAAACCATCATACAGCCTTGCAATCACAGACACTGCCAGACATCCATATCAGACATGGTGCTTCCAGGAGGACCCCACTTCCTTTTCCTACAGATTTTACAAGTGCAGGTGCTCCTCATCCCCCTTTGCTGCATCTTTTCAAACATACGATCTATGAATGCAGTCCATGCTGCAGGCAATAGTGTCAGTTCCACGTACGTCATGCTCTGCTGCCTCTTGATTTTCTGTTTCACAAGCAACCCAGGGCAAGCCTCTTTTATAATAGGCCTAATTAGCACCCTATGTTCTGTTACATTTTGACAGAAAAAAAGATTGCCTGCAGAATATTTCAAAATCAGATATCTTAAAGGAAACATTAACCTTAGGGCAAAAATAAAAGCTTTCTAAACATTGCCATCTTGTAATCATTTAATTACTCTTATTTTTCTTTGCTTTTCCATGTATAAGAATGGCATAAACATTTTCATGGTACCATTTTTGATCATCAGAAAAAAAAAAGGGCATCAGAAGAGATGAGTCCCCTTGCAGCAGGAGGAGGGGGAGAAGCCTCATGCTGGAAGCTTACTTCCAGCTCAGGAGTTACAAACCCTCTATCAGAGCACAGTGAAACAACACAGTAATGGTGGGTCTCGTAACGTATGCAGGCTCCAAGTTCATGATGATGATTATTATTCAAATTCAGCCTTCTTCAAAGCACCTTGTTCCTATGGGGGTCAGCAGTAGCAGTCAAAAAAAAAAAAAAAAAAAGAAAAACCAAATATGAGAAAACTGAGAGAAATCAGAAATTACTTATTGAAATGGCATTCAAACAGTAGTGTGACTTCAACACATGTGCATTTCTCCATTGCCTCAAAAGACAGCACGGAACTGGAAAAGGGATAAAAGGCAACTGAAAAAATGAAGGTGCAGCAGGAGAGCTTCTGCACTACCTTAAATGAAATGAAGACCTTGCAGCCCCAGAGACTAAAGAAGCAAATGATAAAGTTTTTCAAAATTAACAGTGGTAAAGAAAACATGAATAGGACCGATCTACACATTGAAAGAACTTGGCGTGCCATGAGAAGGCTGCAGATTGTAAAAGAACATCAGGATGTGTTACACAACGCTTCACAGTTAGGCTTTGTAAGAGCTTAGCAGTAAATGCTGGGGCAGAAATATTATTACAGGTTTAGAAGTAATTGGGTAAATTCATGTAAGAATATAAGAACAGGGCATCAAGGACTCATAAATGAGGTGACACAAGCCCTGGCCACACAACGGCATTAGCAGCACAGCAGTTACAGGTCAGCTCCACTGCTATGCTCTCCCACAGGCAACTGTTACTGCCCACTACCGGTGATAAAAGCACCGGGCTACAAGCATGGTCTGCCCCAGCATCACAGCGCTCACACGCCTGCTCTGGGAAACTAGCAAAAAATAACAGGTTCACTGCTGCAGGAAAGGGAAGTGTGCATTTCAACTCCAAGAAGCAAGATGTATTGTTCAAGCTAGTTGGTCCGTCAATCGCCTGGAGTCTGGGCAGGAATGCTGCTCAGAGGGCAGCCCAATGCTCTTAAGTTCTGCTTCATTTATTTTTAAAGCATAATTGATTCTGGTGAAGATAGATTTTTTCAGGAAGGTTTTATTTACAAATGAAATTGAATAACATTATTCACTTAAAAATCTTGATATGAATACATCAATGAACGCAGAAAACAAACCTTTGCCAGAAAAGCACGAGGCATTGTTGCATGAAGCCAGTGCGTACAGCTGAGCAAACGCAACTGACAATTTCCTGTTTTGAAAGGGCAAGATATGGCAGACATACAAGGGATACACAACAGATATGAAAGACATACAAGGGAAGCAGCTTTGTAAGCATGATTACCAGAACCACGCGTGGTCCACAACATTAGAAATAGTGCTATTTCCATGTCACACTCATGGCCCTGGGAACAGAATCAATGACAGACACCGTTCTCTGCTATTAGTTAATACTCCAAATAATCATGAATAGGTAGTCAGGTAATAAAGAGAAGTTTCTTGGAGGCAACAAGAACCATCAAATAAGAATAATTAATGAGAACTAAAAATGAAAAATGTCATATTCACTTTTTTTGGTCTTTTTCTGTTTGCGTTTAAATGGTCCAGCAAGTATCAGTGTAGAAAGGATTTAACCAGAGTACTGCACAGAGGAAATTCATACTGCTAACGGATCCAGTCCCACTGCACTTCCAAAAATCTCCCCTCCCAAAGGTCCACGCACTTCCCCCAGTACCAATTCTTTAAAGCAATAAAACATGCAGAAAAGTAAGTAAACGATAAAGCTGTAACCAAATGATGTTTGCATCCAAACCTAAAAAACAAGTATAAGGAAGCATCACGGTAAAGTTACAGAATCAATATAAAATGATACAAACACAGACAAAGCAAGGAAATACAGGGAAGAAAGAAGAAAAAAATTATACAAAAGACATTCAGAGAATGCATGAGAATTAGGTTTTTATAGCTGGATAGAGGATGAAAGAAGTTTCATTATTAATACAAAGGCTGCTCCAAAAGTAATGCCTTCCATGTTATTACATTGGCCCACTATGTCAGAGGCTGCTGTTGATGGTGTGGCTGTAGAGGTTGAACCTTCCCAGCAATATTCAGTTACATTTTGTTGCCATGTGACAGACTGCAGCAGAGGGACAGTCAGACATGATGTGCATGTGAACTACAGGCATGTCACTGAATTTCTCTGTTGGGAAAAATGGTGCCCACTGACATTCATCAAGGCTTGCTGAAAGTTTACAGAGACCAAACAGTGGATGTGAGCAGAGAGGTGGTGGGTCGTGTTTCAGCAGTGGTGACAGCGACACAGAAGATGCACTGCATTCCAGACGGCCATGCACAGTTGTCACACTGTGAAATGAAGACTATCTCAATCAGCTCAGCTGTGCAAACTGGTGGACTATGACCTGGGAACTGTGTACAGAACTGAATATCACCTCCAATGCACTGCAAATGACAGTGGCAACATTGGAATATCTCAAAGTTGGCACCAGATGTGTCCCACAGATGCTCACATAAGAACAGAAAGCACATCATATCCAAGTTTGTCAAGACCTACTTACAATGCTGAAGGTGACAGTTTCTTGGATCCTATCATTACCAGTGATGAGACTTGGTGTCACCACTAGGAGATGAAGTCAAATCAGCAGTGCATGGAGTGGTAACGTGAATTTCCCATCAAAGAAATTCAAGACACAGCCCCTCAGCAGGTAAAGTGATGTGCAATGTTGTGTGAGCTAGGAAAGGACTAGGGTCCTTCCAGGTTTCCTGAAACCTGGTCAAAGCATCAACTCTGACTGCTGCATTACAACACTGGCTAAGCTGAAGTCTCCAACTTCCAGAGTCAGACAAGAGAAGATGACAACCTTTATCTTCCAACATAGTAATGCCAGGCCCCATACCAGCTTGCACACTGTGGAGCATGATGCCTGTTTTGGCTGAACTGTCCTACCACAACCATTTTAAGTCCAAATTTGGCACCTTCTGACTTCCCCCCTGTGTGGTCTGGTGAAAGATGGACTGCATGGGCAATGTTTTCCTAGCAACGATGCTGTCACAGCAGCTGTGAAAGTGGGTCACCTTTGCTGGTGCAAATTTTGATAAGGGCAGCATGCATTCTCTTGTCTATGGCTGGCAAAAATGCATGGCTGTTAGTGGTGACCGTGTTGAAAAAGAATGAGTTGTAGCTGTGAACGTGCTCTATCAAAACAGTATTATTGTGTTCTTTGTATCTGTTGTAGTTCCATGGAAATAACTAGGTAGCACTACTTCTCTTTGCTATGGCATTTAAGATGAAAAGAAAATTTCTATTTGAAGTAGATTTAATGAAATCAATCTAATATTAGTTGTAAGCTAAAAATGTCAAATAAATCATCCTCCTAACTAAGAAAGTAAGAAAAATATTCTCCTTAAGAGAAATTCCATTATTTAAATGGCTGTGAACAAAAATTTTATTGAAAAATAAAATCAAATAGAATCAGGTGCAAGCTTGCATATTGCTACACGTTAAGTGTGCTTGCTTTTGGATAAGACCAAATTCTTAGATTTACACAGCAACTCTATTTGTCGGCCCATTCATTTGTTGCACACTCACATAGGCATGCTCTAAGTGGATTATTAGAAATCAGAATACATATTTACCCCTTTTTGAATTCCTAAACCATAAAGTTATAATTGAAGCTAATTCTCAAGTGCAGGCACTCCACAGAGGTTAAAGGAAAGGTATCCCTGCTCTACGAACACAAAGCAGGATTTTTAAGGAAGTTAATCTGGCTTTCATCATCTCAGCATTGGGAGGGGGAACAATGATTTCACTATTTTTGGCAGGAGGAGTGGGCAAGCAGCCACCTTGCAATGGTCCTCAGCAAGTCATGTTACCCCTTCCAGCCCATAAAACAGTCACTAGTATTTTAAGGCAAGACGGGAATTGAAAATAAGATGGAAATCTGCCATTTCATAGCACATGCTGCAGAAATCAACGTAGAAATTCAAAATTAGATAATGAAGGATTACTTTTTTTTTTTTTTTTTTTTTTTAAAACCATTACTTCAGTAGATGGAAGAAGGCCAAGACTTAGGCTTTTACTTCAAACTCCACACTATCAGCAAAGGACACTCACATTACTATTTGAGTGAATGGACGTGCTTTCACTGTGCTTCAGGGCAAACTTTCCTTTTGTGAGCATACCTACAATACCACACAGTCAAGTGACAGAAAGAAGACAATTTTACAAATCTCATTATGTCTTAAATACCTAACTATTTTGCCTGGTCAACATGACAAATATACATATGCAAGACAGAACCTTTACCACTTCAGTGTATTTTCTGTTGAACAGCTGATTATTTAAACATCAGCGTGGGGTTTTGGTATAAATGGCGCAGGCTGTGGAGAAATTGAAGCCTAACAGCATTCCTGAACCTACACTATATGAAAGGCAATCCCCTGCACTCAACACATGTTGAGTACCCTAGAGTGCAAGCAGCCATGCGGTAAATTTATCGACCAGCATGTCTGAGCATCATGTATGATGGAAAGAATCATCTCCACACCACAGACATGCAGAACAGAAAGTTTACATCATCCATGCAATGCCAAACAAGCTCCTGTACCACTTCTTAAAATCCGTCATCCACTAGCCCAAGATTAATGCATAACAACAAACTCAAAAGAAAACAGTGCACTGTTTTTAAATGAGTGGTACTAGTGAAGCTGTGCTCTTAAGAGGACAAGAAAATAGAAATACTTTTAAAATCTAGGGTTTGTGTTCTGAAATAAGCTCTTTCCAGACTAACACCTTCAACTGCAGAGACCTGTTTTCTTGTGACCTGAACTCAAAACTCCAAATGCAAAAAAGGAAATATTACAAAAGCATCTGCATAAAAATATGGGAAATGCTAGTTTTAACCTTTTATTTTCAAAAGGAAGAGAGAAAACAAGAACACACACAGAAAGCAACAGATGAGACAGTGAGACTGCCAAGAATAATCAAGACCTATCACAACATCTAACAAATGAGAGTTCCAAATGATGAAAATTAAAGGCAGTGCTCAATGTTCCATTAAGCTTCTCTTCAAATTCATTCTGATCTTCATGACTCCTAACTGTTATGAAATTTGATCCAGAAGTACAGGGAGCTCCTCCTCAGGAAAGCTGAAGTAAACTATCTAAAACTAATCATGGCAATCTTCTCTGTATATACTTCTTCTTTGCACAAGAAACTCTTAGCATCTTATTCAATTACGCAACATGTCTAAGTCACTAATAGAGGAAAAAGAAAAAAAACACATTGAAAATGCATTATTTACTATTCTAAACTTTTAGGAATCTCTTATGCGCATCAATAAAATGTTCATGCCCAGCAGTTACATTACCATTAGCAACAAGGAGCAGTATGGGATAAGAATAGAAGGGCATCAATGTTTCTACAATGTGATATGGAATTACAGGACACCCAGTGTAATGTCCTATTATGCTATGATATCATATTCTCTTTTCAAAAAGCACTGATGCTGTTGGTTATTAATCTGTGAGTGCGTTTGGATCATCTGGTAGATTGCAGAAATCTATTCTGGACACCCACCAGCTATCAAACTACATTTATTAAATCCACATGAAACCATTTGAGATGTACAGTCTAAAGTAAAAATAAGAGAAAATGTGAGTTCCAATAATATTTACCATGGAAATTTTCAAAGATGCAATGTGGTACCTCAAATTTCAAAAGGCCTGTGAAGTGTCTTTACCAACTACGCTGTGAGAGAAAGCTAATGTAGTAGTTAGAGGCTCCCAGTTTGATCCTATTAGCAGAGACGAACCTACCAATTTTGGCTGCCAATTAATGAAATGGGAAACAAACAAACAAACTCCAGGATGAAATACTCACGGACCTTAGCAGTAAGATAACATTGACCAGGAAAGCTTATGTTTAAGCTCTCTTTTCTTTAAAGAAGGCAGAAGCTTTACTGCCATATCCCTTGAACAGTCACACGGCCAAAACCAAATCCTTTTAAAGACAACAGCCCTCACTACCTTTTCTTCTGAAGTAAACAATTAGAAACAAAACCACAGAAACTAACTTCAGTAATAAAATGAATACCAGCTGCATCTCATATATGATGTTAGCTTCTACAAATCCTTGTACATCAAGGAAGCTTATTAAAAAAGATATCTCATCTTTGGAAGGCAAAAGGCAAACACTGCAGTTTAGTTTCCTTTTACATAAAACATATTGCACAGCCGAGTGCAAGGCATCAAAGTCTGCCAGAAAAATATACTTCATGTCAGTACTGGAAGACTGATGTTCAAGCAGATCCAAAGGGGATACCATAAAACAACAGGTTCTTGGCAGACTGATACAGATAGATAAGCAGTCTGTTGCTCCTGCTTCAAAGCAATCATACTATCCTGTAACCACAGAGGTCCAGAACTTCATATTGGTCTTGAGATAAGAAAACAACCTAGTTTCCTTATGCTTTCAAGATAGCCCTGTAAAGAACTTCTGGAGACTCAGTCATAATTTTGGAAAAGTATCTGTAACTTAAAGCTCATATAAACAAACGGACAAAAAAATTCCACTCGTTATTCCAGAGATCTGTCCTTCTGAAAAGTACTCCACAGAAATCCAGCAGTACATAGGTGAGCAAAAGCAGAAGGAAGAACAAAGTGTAATGTGAGAAGCCTCACTTAAATCTAGCCCTAACCCTTCTTATCTCTCTCCTGATACTTTTTCAGGTATATTGCCTAAAAAATTCCCTTCCTTATGGGAAATTTACTGCAATCAAGTGAGCGGAGCTAGAGACTGCATGTTAAAGCATGCTCTGTATATGCAGCTCCAAAAGTCATCAGCAGCTGTGTAAATCAGTGAAGAGCTCTCCAGTTAATGGTCTGATGCTCAAAAGCAATCTAAAACAATGTGGAGTACAGAAACAGATGAAGACTGAAGTAGAAGATAAAACCTCTTTGAGAGGTTTTTTGCAAACTAATAATTGGTTGGAGAAAAATAGTTTGTGTGCTCTTTGGAGGTAGAAAATTTTAGTCTTCAAAGGACTAAGTGTCTTATCCGACTAATAATCCAGTACCTAGTTAGAAAAGAAACTCAGGTTGCCTGGTCTTTAATTCTCAAATACCTCAGTAGGGTAATGTTTCAATGCATACTTCATAACAACTCCCTGTAAATTAAAATAACATTCTGCAACAGAGTCAAATTAGATGTACAAGTTCACAATGAGTTCTTTCGTACACCTTCAATATTATTAAGCACATGTAGATAATCAGTTTTAATATTTTCAAAAAAATCTGTTCATTTAGTTGTTGTACTACAAAAACATCACTAGGAAATACTTCAATACCTTAAATGCTTTTAAAATATGATAAGCACATCCTCATTCTTTTTGCAATAGAAAATAAAAGACTTCACAAGGAGAATGTCATGGTCTTGCTCCAAAACCATTTCAAAGTTAAGATAAGAAATCAGAAGAAAGTCATAGCAAAAGGTACTAGGATGACAGTTCCTTCTCTGTATTTAAATAAAAGCAGTCATCTGGACTCACTCATACGCACAGAATTTGTTCTTTCTCATCAAGCAAGATGCTTTAAAATCTTTGAAGAAAACAGAATTTGTTTTAGTTCTGTTGTTCACCAAGAGCCACTTTCCTGGACTAGGATCAATGCTCACTACTTTGCCTCTCCGGGCTTGCCCAGGAGAAGGATCCAATATTTGCTTAACAGATAACTCTACCACAATAAAACTTACGAACATGACAGCTCAGAAATTTGATAGTTGAAATTCTCCATCCTCCAGAAGCGTGCAGCTTACATTCAAACCAACTTGAAGAATTAGTCCCAGATACCTTTGGAAGAAAACCTCTTGAGCTATAAAGAATGGCACTGAATCATCACTGAAGCATTTTAAAAATTACCAATCACTTTTCAGAGGTACAACACTCATACAAGAGATTCTCTTCGATACCACAGCAAAAGTAAAAAATGAAGATGCCTGACATCCTATGTGAGACTGCCAAAAGCAATAGTATTTTTTCCATCATTCCATTCCACGACATCCAGTAAGTGACCACAGTTGGAGTCAGCAAGATTCAGCCACCAGCTCCCGAGTAACTTCCATTCATCAAGAGAGCTTAAAATAATTCCCTCCAAGCCAGTATGGGACACATCACTCAACATCCTCCAAAGGCACGCTGAGCTCAGCTATCAAACTTGCCAGTTTTCTTGATTAAATACTGGTATGCATTCCAACCACATGCACAGACAACAAAGCAGTGGTTGATCCTGACTGGTGCTAATGGAAGCTGGCAACAAAAGGAGTGTGGCAGAAAAACTGATATTACTCTCTACGTCAAACTACTCTGGGTGGCACTGATAAAGCTTAAACTGCTTTCTTAATATAGAAGTACTATAGAGCAAGTGTGAGGGACTGGAACATGTAAGTTTCTGGTGGTGAAGACTGACAGATGGGGAAAAGCTAGAACTCATAGCTCTGAGACAATTCTGTATGATTGAAGTTCCACAATCAGAAGGAAAATTCTTACAACATGTAGATACGTAGCTTAAGTGTCAACATCATTCGAACAAGGCTGAGGTGATACACATCAAGAGCTATGAATGACAACAGTAAGAAATCTAAAAGTAACTTAAGCTTTTTTTCCCGCAACAGGCAGCAAAATAAAGACTTTGAAATATG
This sequence comes from Lagopus leucura, assembly GCF_019238085.1. NCBI lineage: Eukaryota > Metazoa > Chordata > Aves > Galliformes > Phasianidae > Lagopus > Lagopus leucura. The sequence continues at coordinate 72,126,090 of NW_024962252.1, read as the reverse complement.
TCTCAGACTAACCATGCCATCACTGCGGACTCAAAAGCATCACACATTACCTATGTCAGAAAAAATAAGTAAGGCGCTCATATGCTCATAACCAACTCTCACTCTCCCTTTCCCCCCCCCCCCCCCCCCAACAAAAAACAGTAGCCGTGTTTAGATCTCATGAGAATAAAATACCAAAAGCCTTACAAAGGAGGAGGAAAGGGCATGGACATCTGCTTCTTGGTTACACTAAGCAAACTGGTTCATCTTTATCACTGCATCTCCCAACAGACACAGCTTTTCTCTATCGTACTGCAATTCAAACTGAAACAGTGTCAGATCTCAAACAGATGTTTGTGGAAGCTGTCACAGAAGAAAACTAGAATGTATAACCTACAGGATGCATTTTCCTGCATTTTAGGGAAAATGCAGAACAAATACAAGGGGAAATAATCTTCATACATAAATGATGTGTGAGTGATCCTCTGGATCTCATTACAGTGTCTTAAATAGATTTTTAAGTCTAGACAATCCTTTTTGCTTTTCTTCATATTATCCCCTTCAAATCTTTATTTACATTCTCTTTTAACGTGCAATCTTCTCCAGAGCATTCATTCTCTATAGGGCATGAATACCTCACTCAGAATGTGCAGATTTTAACAAAAATATAACACACACGATAACATTAGGGTACATTAAAATCAAAACTATATACATTCATAAAAACGCATGAGGAAAAAAAATAAAACTTACACCTTGGCTAAGAGTACTTGTCTGTTTTGTAAGTGTGATGCTATGGGTATAACACATTACTCACAGCTGTAGCACAAAGCAGGATAATGATCATTTACGGACTGAAACTGTATATCATTGTATTTATACCACTGAGTCTTTACAAGATAACTTGGCAACTCTTGCTTGAAATATGAATATCTGTAAAATATGACATATGTTTGTATTGGTCAGGACTATTTCCATGCAATACAAATGCTCAGACACCAGCAGTAATGAACAGAACGACCTGTAATCAACAGAAATTGCTCGCTCTGCTCTTGGGATGCTACACAAATTAGTTGACAATGACTTGCCAAAGTCTTACTAAATGCTTGAAAGGTTGGCCTAGATGGAAAAAATGGAATTACACTTAGTGCATTTTTGGATACCAAAACCAAATAGCACATAACCTTTTCACGTCCACAACAAAACAAGTGCTTTTATTACTGATGTGTACAAGATGTGCCAACTCTTAAGACTATTTTATGCAAAATATAAAATATCTCCCTAATTTTTCATACAAAACATTATGCAGAAATCAAGGTCTTTTCAAAATGACCCCATATTATTCACTTAAGATGTAAAAATGTGAAAAATCTCACATGGAATTTTCTCTTCATATTGAAGATGTGTTGTGGTTATAAAGGAGTTTGGTATTAATAAATATCAGCTTCCACCAACACAGATGAACTCCTCAAGCTTCCTGTAATTAAGAAATGTTAGGATTGACAATCTTTTTATTTTTTTCTTCTCCCCTACAGACAAGAACTCTTCTCCACCGCCGCTGCCCCATCCCTCTCACTGTGCTGCGCTCGGTGTGTTCTCCAAACTTCAGCACACCTGCCCAGCCGCACATACTAATGCAGAGGAAGGATGGATTATCAAACCAAGGCTGATGCAAAGGGCAGATCTGAATCATGGCGTGCAAGAGCTGTTGCTCCCCCTCCATTCTGTGCAGAGGGAGCCCCAAGAGATTTGTTTCCCTGGGTTCATGTAGCTCCTGTACTATCAGCTGCTCACGTGGCTCATGACAGCAGGCTGATGCAAGAGCTCAACCACAGCTATAACCAGGCCAAGAAATACTTAGCAGGTCCTTTTGCTGCTCTCTGTGGGTACATCTTAATTAGCCATCTATTTGTAGTGCAGCTGCTAAATTTACTTTATTGTCACCATCTATACTCAACAACACTGCAAGAAATTCTTCTGCTGGCCTTGAATCCTTTAAATCAAGTTGCGTTAAATCGACAAGGTGATGGATTCTTACCCTCCGAGTACATCATTTATCGTTAAATAGAAGACACACATTGCACAATTTATCTCCTTTCACAAAGAGTTCAGGTTTTAACATGTGAAGGTTAATATGGTATGATGGCTTGAATATTAGGTTACCATTAAGTGGGAATGGTCAGAATACACAGGTGACATTTTTCCCATCTCTGTATCCAAGCAGATCTAAACAAACAGAACTTTGAGATGCATCGACAGGAAACCATTCCAAGAAAACTGAAGTTGCAGCAGCCTTTTCAGAACACAGAGAGCTTAAAGTGAAAGCCTGCATGTTCACACTATAATATATTTTAGGGAAGCAGTGCTGGACAGATTAAAACTAATTCTTTGTACCATTCTTCTAGAGCCAAACAACTGCACCGAGTCAACACTAAGCTCAGCATAAGGACAAATCGAGTACCAGCACCATACACAGCGCACTGTACTTCAAACATGGCAGTCACCATTGAATAATGCACACTGAAAATACTGGGTGTTGCCAATCATCTATGAAGTCAAAAAAAATGTACTTTAACACTTCAGAAAAATGAGACAAAATACTTAATGTGTAAAACAATTTTAAATTTGAAGTATTTAAAGTGATGATTTTACCCTCTTGCTTTCTTTAAACACTTCACAAAAAGATTATTGAAAAATGAATTTCAAGCAACTCCTTGTTACTTCTGAACTATGCTGTTCTAGAAAGTGGTGGAGGTTTCTCGTTGTCGTCGGTTTTCCTCTGAAGAGGTTGGGAAGAAGCGAGCTGCCCCCTCCCCTGCACTGGCAAAGGCAGAAAACACCTCTGTCATCTACCTAGGAGGAATCAGGGGCACTGCCTCCTCTGAAAGGGAAACAGGAATATTTTTCTCTAAGTCTGTGCTTTCACTAATTACACCCTAACCTGCATTCCTCTGGTGGTGAGTACAAAAACGTTACGAGTGTCAGTATTTCCCTTAGAAACGACTGCCTGTCAAACAAAGCATAAAAAGACAACAGGCAGAAACACAGTTTCAGCTCGAATGCCTTAATGCCACTACTTGTCTCGCAGCACTCCATCAGCACCCCCTGAAGTACAGTTAGCCGCACTCCTCCCCACGCAGCACACTTTCTCTGCTGTTGCAAGATGAAAATGTGCCCGGCCTGACAATGAAGCAGCGGAGCCATCGCACATTGTTATGCAACTCGCTGTCTGCAAGGGTGGTTCGTAGCTCCTTCTTTATTCAGCAAGTGCCAAGTGCATGTTTAATCAATGTCACAGCTCGCCACAGTGTGCGACTGGAGCCGCCGTCATTCCTCCCCTCAGATCTGTCTGCTTAAGTCCTGCAGTGCTCCGAAGAATACCTTGGAATTATTTCCAGAGCCTCTGAGCGCAGGTGTGTGGCAGCGCTGACACGGCCGCAAGCAGCACAGACTTCCTTGCATCCCTCCTCAGTCTGGACTAAAATTACGGAGCGTGGCTGCACGTAGTTTGCTGCATTTGGAATTACGGCACGTCAACGTAAGAAAGCCTCTTCAGGCGGCTGCCACAGAGCGTAAATCACAGGCTGGTGGGGGGGGGGGGGGGGGGGCCCGGAAATCTTAATAAATAACTAAATACCATTGAATAAAACAGGAGCTGCTCATTTTTTTTTTTTCCAAGGCAAAACCAAACGGCATACATTTTGTTGCTCTACATCATCCAAGGAAAAAAAAAATCCTCATTTTAATGAGAATTAGTCAACAGCAAGGATCATTACCAGAAGGGTTTTTCGACTACCCTCAATGCTGGCGGATCACCGAGGGAAGCTTCTGTAATGTTATTCCCCTCACCGTTAAACTTCTTCATCAAGGAACTGTCCGTGCTCGTGCTGAGTCTATCTGAGCGAGGAGAGCAGCCCCTTCATGAAGATAAAAGCCTGGCTTACCACCGAATCGACGAGTAAGAAGCATGTCTGATGACATTTTATTCCTGATGCAATGTAGGGTAAGAAACATCATCTTATTTTACCTTTCTGGGAGATGTGCTCTGAGCTGATGGCTTTAATTAGACTCAGCAAAATACATTCATCATCAATGATTAAAGATGCTTGCCAAGAGAGAAAAATGCTGTAGCACTATAAAATGTGACTGCAAATCTTCAATAAATGTAGGTTATCTGAACTAGTAAAAAGCCCAATCAAATTTCAGTTTAAGACATGAAATTTCTGATCAATACGGCTAAAACAGCATAGCAGATTATGTACGATATAAACATCCCAGCCACCAGAGAACATAATCTTATAGGGAATGTGTTTCTAGAAGATATTAGGCTGTAAATTAAGAGTGCAAGAACAGCTAAGTAATAGAGACAGGCTGTCAACCTCACTTCTGCAACAAAAATAGGTAATAAATCATACATATGTCTGTAAGTCTCTATCTCAAGTCTTTAAACTGCACAGAACGTTGCTGCTATGAAAGCACTGCTGTCCTTTGGCATACTGCAGCAATAAGCATCCAGAATAGTAATAACCTTTATATTTGGAGAGACAGACATCTTCTGTTCAATGTTTACTGTTGCATGTATGTCCAAAAGCTGATGTATTAAACAAGTAAAAGGATGAGATCTCACCTGCAATCGCCTACTTGCGGCTCACTGCTCAAAAAAAAGACTGCTATACTGTGTTAAGGAGGCACATTATCCATGCTGGGCAACAGCAGACATGAACATTTTCAACTGTTTCTGTACCGTGACAGTTAAATTATTTAACAGCCGCTGAAAATTCACAGAATCTCTCCGGGCATTTCAGAGCATTTGACAATGCCTCCATACCTGCGTTCGTCGATTTGATGTTACATGAGGAAACAAATTAGCTGGCTTTAGACACATTTTACATTTCTTTTATAATAAGGCACATTAATTAAGTTTGAAGCATCAAGCTGTTCTTCACTCCTTCTATCCAATCTGCATCTATTTCTACCATCTACATGTTCATACAAAAAGAAAAGATGAATACAACTCAATACATGTAGAAATGAGAAAAAAAATTGTAAAGCACAGAACTACATTTAAAAAGATGAGAGCTTGCACATTTGTCAGACCAGATTTACCATTTGCTTTCTTTCCTCTAGCTAGCTGCCAGAATACTGGTGAAGAAATTTGCAGGAAAAATGGGGACCTCTGCCATCACAACACTGGAGGATGTAAAAAGGCGAGAGGAGAAGGAGGAGAAAGAAGAATCTATTCTAGCACTGCTTGGAATTATTGGAACTGTGCTCAATTTATTCGTTATTGTTTTTGTGTACATCTACACTACACTTTGATGGCATTTTTGAACACCAATTGCATAGCACACAGTGCAAAGACCAGCGATGGTAAGGATGATTTCTAAATTTAAAGCAAGAAAACTCACAGTCTGAAAAGATTATCAGAAACATTCCAGAGCGAAGTGTCTGGCTAAGGGCACTGCAACAACTGCTGAATGCATCTGTGAGCCCAGGTAGGGTGCTACATTATGTAAATCAAGACAGACAATATTCAGTTTCTCATGGATGAGAGATTAAACCCAAATAATGTAACCTGAGGTGGCACTGTTTTATTGACAACAAATGTGCAAGGCACAAAAAATATAAACAGAAAAACAGTGAAAACAACCAGAACACAGAAAGAGATTACTAAATACATGAAGATATATATAAGCAAGTCCCATGATGCTTATTGTAGTTTTGTGCAGTCTGTCTCTTCATAGCTGAGACCAGAAAACAGACAAAAGGGTTTTATTTCTAGATCACCATAATTTAGGCTTAAAATCTAAACAGATGTGCAATAAGTGTGGAAAAAGGAACAGTGTTATACCAAAAATTGTAATATTCTAAGTAAAATTTTAACTATTGACTGACTATATTCTGCAGCATTTTTGTTAGTATTGTGGAAAGCTGAAAAAGCTTAGGTTCTATTGCCTTTACTGAATCTGTATTTGAAATCATGCTATACTGACAATGTGCTTTTCTAATTAAAACTCCTTTTAAGTGGTGTGAAAAAATAAATGAGTTTTAGTACTTCTTTTAAGAAATATTAAAAATTACAATACTTTGACACATATTCTCCAAAGGAAAAATAAATACCAGAAACTACATTTTCCATATTACCATCTTCAGGATGTGTTTAGTGCAAGTAAAATACAACTTCATCGTTTTACCTGATGCTTATTTTCAGGTAAGATAAAAAAGAATGCATGGTGTTGTATGGAAAATAGCTTCAATATCATTTCCCAGAAGAATATACTCTCTCTGGACCAAGTCCTTCCCTTTTTGAATGGCTTAGGCCCAGAACTGCAACTCCCGTGAGTACTTCATGGAACGCACCATTACTTTACTGAAATCCATTAAACTGTTTTCATGTATGCTTTTTTTAATTTTATTTTTATGTATGTTTTTGAATTTAATCCAAATCTGCAGACAATCTAAGGTTATCACAGTTTCTTTTATACATGAATATACTCTATGTATTTCTTCTAAAAGAAAAGCTACTATTGAGAGCTGAGGATTAAAAACCATAATTGAGAAAACTCATGTACAAATAGAAAGAAGGGGTGTGAAACTGATTTTAAAAAGTACCATTCTGAGTATTACATGTGCCACATGAAGAACAGGACAGCTGTGTTTCTGAAAATCAGCATGGCAAAACTACACACATGGCAAAATTACACACAGCAAATAAGCAGAACCTCATGTAGAACAGCTCATTACTGTACAGAACCTCCTAACTGCTTAACCAAGGGAGCCTTCAAAAGTCATGTCTTAACAATACGTACATAAAACAAGGTCAGGGATCTACGATAGAAAGAATTTGGCACTGATATTTCAATCAGTTACAGAAATGACACTGTAAGTCAGTGATGTACAGAAGAAAGAGGTGGAAGATGGCATATTCTGATTTTGCTATTCTGAGTCAATACCGGCTAATCTAGAAGAAATGATAAATAGAGCTGAGGCTGCGCTGGAAGAAAACATGCAGACAAGAAAACTTACCCACTATCTGTATTCTATAGCAATTCTCTGGTATTGTATACTGATTTTCAGAGCATTCTGTAAGGCTCAGCTGTATTGAAAAGAAATCATGTAGCTTATTCATTTCTACTTAGGACTACAGGATGTAGTCAGTACTTTCTTTCTTTCTTTCAATGTATTACTTATATTAGTATATTTATGGGCATCATCACATTAATCTCATAAAACATAGTTATGTGATGGGGCTTAAATTAACAGGTTACATGAACCTGGAAACTAACAGAAAGGAAAATTCAGATAGAAACTGTTTATTTCGATCCTGAAGTTATTTTAAGCTTGTCAATTCTGTGAAATCAATAAACACTTTCATTTCATGTCATTTCAGTGCATAACTATCTTCTCCAAACCGTGACTTGACCAGTACACTAACGTTGGGGTGTGATACCACACTTCTCACTTTGTAAGGCACTTCAACAGCACATTAGGTAAAGAGCACGCCCAAAGTTAGAACCATCCATGGAGGAGGTCCAGCATCATTCCTTTACCAGTGAACGAGTTCATTAACATTAATGAAAACTAGAGGCATTTTTAAGCTTGGATAATTGTATACTGTCTACCTAAACTGCCATTGAACTTTCTGGTTTTTCATACCATACAGGCTTTGACTTTCTGAAAGAAGTAACTGGGTAATTTTATCAGAAAGATTGCCCCAGCATATGAGTTGTATTTCGTTCCAAAAAAGAAGTCTGATATCCTCTCTTAAATGACAATATTTTCATCTCCGTGCTCATGCAGACTTAGATCTAACTTTACTTAACTAGCTCCAATCCAATAGAGCCAGCGTTTACACCTTTAATCAAATATATGCATAAGAATTTCAAACAAAGAATTTAACAGCAACACCTCTTACTATTTATAGTTAAAAATCTATGGAAAAGCAGAGTTTCATGACGACTCAATGTTGACACTGCAGTAGTACCTTCAGCAGTGGAGGAATAAAGATGTTAGCACACAGTTTAATGAACTCATTGTACCAACTTCTGAGACCCATAAGGGAACACAAGATTCCAGAAGTATTCAGCCTTCTCAGTCCAGTAGAAATGGACTGCTCTTAAAACAGCAAAGCAACACCACAGAGTGCCTAGAGGAGACGTATGATCAATAGAAAATAAACGCTTCAGTAAAAAGCTGGTATAGTTCAAGCTCTGAGATGAGGAAGGCAGGCCTGAAATAGATAAAGCCTCAAAGATCTATCAAGAGGCAGAAAAACAAGCTCAGTATGATAACCTTCAGCAGATTTGTCCACAGTATGTACTGCATACAAAAATTTCCAGAAGAGGTACTTGGCAGCAGGCTGGAACAATCCAACTGCTAATGAATCCACATATCCAGGATGTCCCCATACTTGATAAATAACAAAATACGCATTTAAAGCAAAAATTGGATTGTTACGAAGTACAACATCCTGCACACACAATGCCTTTAGTAAAGCCCTCCCACAGAAACACATCATTTGTTTTCTGCAGTCAAATCCAAGGAAGACTGGATCTAACACCACAAGCTACGCCGACCACATAACATGGATTCTCTCTTCACCAAAGGAGGGGGGTGACTAAAAGAGCCAAGAACCAAGTAAGCATGCAAAGAAGTGGCTGCAAGATGTCAGCTCAAATCACATCACCATCTGCTTCCTGTATGCCTGGGAATTCAAGCAAAGAATTCAGGTACAATTCTGTGACTTGCCATGAAGTTTGTCTTCCAGGAAAGAGGTGGAAACAAATCTCTCTCCCGGATTTAAACAAGGTTATGACATCTCAGGACTTCTTAGGTATTAGTTTAGGAACCAGCTAGTACAGCTGCATTTTTAAGGAAGAACCACCTACCTACTATTGTAGAGCTTTCTTCTCTTCTTCTTATTAAATATTGGCTTTTGTTAGTTTTCATGAGCCTAGGTCTCCCAATCAAGTAACTTATTTTATCAGCAAAATCTGACCTTCTAGATAGCCACGTACTCCTGTTAGTACCTGATGACTGTGTTTGTTGGGAACTTCTTGTTGGAAGCAAATTTTATTGTGGTACACTGCTGAAGGAGAAAAATTTTCCATGTATTTGAGAGATTCTTAAAAATAAATTAGAATTTCAAATTAAACATGCTGTATGAAAGACAACAGAAAAGAGGTTTTCCATGACAGCTTTTGGCACAAAATACACATAAGTGCCCAGTAATGAATACATGTTAGATATTCCATGGCACAGAGGTTAAGAATTATATCAGTTTAACAAACATAAACATGAATTCTTTAGGAATAAACATAAATGTAATAGGAAAATCTCACCGTGCTACAAACTTATTTTTGTTTATAAAATGAAATATAACAAAGTCATAGTAATGCCATAACAAGATATGACACAAAGATGGGAAAAATATTCAAGAAACAGGGAGAATTACAGTAGATATTGTTCCTTCTGCCTAGTGCTGAGATCTCTTGTATAATATGCAGAAGTCCTTCATAGACAGATAAACCTTCCTTCTTGACACGAAAAAAAACAATTGCAGAAATTAATGGAAGTAGTCAGTTTGCAGTTTTCAAGGGCTTTACAATCACCTTACTCTGAAGCAGATGAAGCTGCAGAATGTGACAGAGTGATTTGGTTTGTAAAGATCTGCTTCAAGGTGAGGTTTCGAAACCATGTGAGCACTATTCAGCTGATTAATGTTACTTTAATCTAGAACAACCCAGATAAAAATCCAGACTGCATACGTTTCAGGGAAATTGAGTGGTAATGGCAAAACATATTCAAAGCAACAAAAACCCTCGATCCATTTCTAAGCACAATAAAGGTAAATTTTATATTCTGGTACTGAGCCTGTTCAAGAATTTTGCAGGATGTAGCATACCTGCACCTACCGAAACATGTCTAAATAATACAGAAAATTCTCACTAATACCAAAATGCCCATCATATTGTTTGGCTATGGTGACATCAGCCTAATGTGCAATAGTGGGACAAAGAAAAGCCAGCATTTCACTCATATATACTTCTTTATAGAAAATATTCTCCACAAAATTTTACATGTATGGCAGAGATAATAAGTGAAGATCATTTATTTAAATGATTCACAGTGAAATCTGTAATCTGGCAAGAGAATAAAGGTTACTCTTATGCTGGAGGTATTAACTAGTTCCAATATTACCCATTCAGGTTTCAGAAAGTTACAGAGATACTGAAATTTGCTATTTTCTGTCAGCATTTTGCTCAGAACAGCTTGTTACTGATGAGGTGCCAGAACCTGGGAACACTCTATTAGCATTCTGTATGCAGTGTTCTAATTTCTCAGTCCAGTATGTTACAGGAAAAATACAATCAGTTGCTTCTTTTACATGAAAGTACATTTGATAGCAGAAGTTACACCCATTTGAAAACTGGAAGACTGTGCTCATGAGCTTTACCAATAGCACTGTTCCTTTTCCTACCTCTACCGGGTAAGCATTCAGTCCTACTGGAATAAAGATAAGAACTCAGCCTAGAGAACTTTGAAATTAGAAGGTCTAAGATGAAAGAGTCAAGTCTGTTCTACTACACTGCTCTGGTCTTCAAGGTTTAATTAAAGAAAATAAACCATCAAAGTTACCAACCATAAACACATTGCTTAAGGTAATTTTTCCATCTTATGAGCATTGTACCAGAGCTCAACATTGCTCCAAAGCATCCAAACTTCCACCTCTCTTGTAGCAGCCAGGTTCAGTGGTGTTTCCTGACACTCTGCTGGTGATACTAAGAACCCCAGCACCACCTGCAACTCATACACATTGATGTGAGCATTGTCTGCTTTTGCACTAAACAGTAATTACTGCATTGGAGTTATGCCTGGCTATCATTAAGACAAACTGTTTTCAGGGACTGCTTTTAAATTAAATGCGTCTGACTCAAATATTCATGATGCAAAGACACTCTTTCCAGAATTCAAGCCTACTCACACATCATCCTCTCACACTGGTGTCTTATTATGTTTCCAAAGACAAGCTTGACTGATATAAGCCTGCACAGCTTTTTTTCTTATTAATGAAAAACATTGTTAATTACAGTTTCAGGTATACATTTCTGAACAAATACAGCAGGAAGCACTTAAGACTGTATTGCTCAGATCAATGTATTCAGCATCACAATCTTTGAGTTCTAAATTCCAATGAAAGTAACAATCTTTGTGAATTTGGAATTAGGAGAGTAGGTAACAGCTTTTCTCTAAAAAGAAAGGTTTGGTTGTGCTTTAATAGAGTTTATCTGTTGCTTTATGAGCCACTCACACATTTATGAATAGCATCTGTTTTGTTCCCACTTGACTAATTGCTAATTCAGAACTGTAACATTTGAGTATCCTCTGACAATCATGATAGCAGTAGTCCAGCAAAGGAAAAGATACCTAAAATTCATATTTTCCACTGAGGCTGCTCTTTTCTTTGTACTTAGGGAAAACAAATTGTCCCTGAAAGTCAAACTTGTCTAAACTTCTCTGTACTAGCCACATATCTCATCTCTTCTATCACTATCTGACTGTTCTTCTCCAGTTAAAGGTGACTTACACAGACAGATATGTTTTCCAATAGAAAACAGCAAAAAGCAATTTCAACAGCTGCGAATCATTTATAACTCTGAACCAACAGCTTCATCCTCTAGAGAAAAGGGCATTTTTGCCAGGTTTTTCAGTGACTTTTCCCTTCTACCTCAACAACAGAAGAATTTATGAAGGTCTGTTAGAGAGACTGCTTTTCTTCATTGTTTTACTTCATCTTTTTAAAAATCCCTTTACATTAGATTTTCATTTGCAGCAATGAGCCTACCATATAAGCCGGTTCATCTTCCTGACTGCAATATGTGCAAAACAGGATCAACAAATTCATTACAAAATTGAGAGAGGTATCTACAGCCTGGCAAGGGACAGCTTTGTATTTTTATTTTTTATTGTAAGGCCCCTGTAGGCTTGTTGAACTACTTTTCTTCCATCATATAAGATTATGTAATGCCTAGACTGAAAGAGCCACGTTTTTGTTTTAGTTCTGGGTAGTTTTGTAGACATTTAAGACACAGATGATTTCTCTTTAAACTCTGGAGACAAAATGTATCACACAATTCACCAAGCAGCTATGACACTGAAGAAATTCACATCATACATAATACAACTGGCATCCAAAAGAGCTACAGCGATGTGATTACATATTTATCTGTTACTTCAACAAGGCAAATCAGGCCCCAAACCAAATCATTTAGATTTGGAACAATATATTCTGCTGTTTACAGATTAAATCCATCTTTACAAAGCATCTGAATGAAAATCCAGCCTAAGGCAAAGTCTATGTTCCAAAGCATAAGGGTAAAATTTATCTGAAAAAAACACATCTACCAATAACTTTATACTAACACCTGTCATCTAGTGAGACTGAACATAGACCACAAACCCAATCTGATGTTTTTACCATTATTTCCACACAGGCATTTGCTTAGCTCACTGCTTGAAACTTTCTTGGATAACTGCAGTGTTTTCTGAATGAAAACTATCAAAACATCTCTCAGTAGTATTGCAGCAACACATAACTCATTTGTTTCTTCTTAAAAAAGCAACTCTGATGATTTCATTGTTCATTTTTTTTAAAAAATGTTGCAATTTACTTTAGAGGCTGAGTTTTGCATTTCCTAAATGCAAAAGTAAAAGTTCTGCTCAAAGTAAACACAGAACAGCTCTAGAACATAGTAGTTGCAACACGTATCTACTTCAGGCATATACTTGTTCAATTTTCTTAGAAAATTAATTATTTTCTTCACAGAAAGATTCCTGGTCTTCTATAAAGCACTCTTTCTCCATGGATCTTTTATGTAATCAGTAGAATTTTTCAGATGGAAATATGATATTCATGTTAATTTCAACAGCTTAATAACTGAATTTAAAATTTAAAGACTCTAAAGCAATTAAGTTTGAGCACTAAGAACAAAAGAGTATTTTGGTGAATGCTGTTATTTAGTTTTCTAAGGCTGAAGTGAATAAACATTCAATAGCACAGTTCTAAAACAGCAAACATATTGAAGGTAGCCAGAACAAGCCATTACTGATAGATACAGCACTGTTTTCTTATTCTGCTTATTTGACAGAGTTCAGTACCTTGGATCTAGAAGGAAAGAATGGCACGTTACCTGAATCATTGCGGAGGTATGATGACATTGCTGGAATGAGGCAAGACTGACTGAGGAGCTCCAGCAGAACGGACGGCAAAGCGCTGCTGTTCTGTCCTCTACCCTCATGGCTAGTCTGAGGGTCTCCATTTGATGCACTCCCTGCAGGATTTATGTAACTGGCAAGAACCTGAAATGAAGAAAAGTATTTAACCAAAACCGATTCATTTTAGGCAAAAGAACTTTGGTTTTCCTCCTTAAGGAATATCCCATAATACTTTGCAAGGTACTTTGCCAATTCATTACTTATGTTTATTTCAGCAGTCCCAAAGATATCTCAGAAGTTTTATCCAGTTCCTAGATTATCATCACAATTTTGGCAAATGATAAGATTAACTATTTTAATTCTGAATGACTTCAAGAAATCAACTAATGTGAACTCAGATAAGACTGCTAGAATTACTCAGAAGAGGAGATTGCAAGCTCATCGCTGAGATATGCTGCTAATCAATCCCATTCCCCTTTAGAACAGCCAATAGCTAAAAAATATAATTTTTTTTAATGCAAATGTTGTAAAAGCTATTTGTGATCTACTTTTGGATGGAACTTTCAGTTGCACATGAGGTAACTTGTGATGAGCATGTCAGTAACCCTGAACAACTGCTCACGTGTGTGCTTGTGCTTCAGTAACCAAGGAGCAACCCTACACTCAGAAAAGGTGGGAAGCCACCGTGGGCCATCCCAACTACAGCTATTGCTGAGTTCACAGGCCCTTAATGGATGCTGAAGACCTTCTTCCGTTCTCCTTCTTCCCTCTAACCCCACTACCCACTGTATTTTGCTGCAGCATCTTATTTTACCAGCGCTCCATACAACAGGACTTTGCAAAACAATCCTTCCAGAGAACTGATCGTAAAACCGACTGACATCTTTAGCAAAATGCTGAAGGGCTTTTTTTATTTCTTCCTCCCATTGCTGACTGCTCAATGCAAACGTCTCCCTTCCTCATGACTTTTGACAGTTATAACTAAACCTCTGCATGGCATAACACAGAATACTGCCTGGAAGCCTTGCCAAGAGTCATTCAGGTGCTTTGAACTCTTTTGCACTTCAGAGAATTGTTTCAGATTTGTTTTGCTTCTGTAAGAGGATGTGATACCTGTGCCTTATAATCTACAGTGACAGAAATAACTGATTACATCAAATTGATATCTTCATCAGCAAGGGCATGGACATTTTCAGAATTCGACCTCATTACCCAGCTGTAATGTTAGTTAACACATTTGAGCTGACAGTTCTGTGAATGAAATTTTTGATGACTAGAATGTTTCTCATTTTACACTGCTCTAAGATAACTGGGGTTGGCTGCATTTCACAATCGGACTTAAAAGGCCTAACTGAATGGGACTATCTTGTCCTTAATATAAGGTATTTGAAAGGCATTGGTAGTACTGAGATCTAGATGCTCACTGTTGATTTAATATTGCTATTTAAGAGACACAATCAAGATGTCATTATCCATATGTCTGAGTGAGATTTTGTTTTGCTGGTATACAACACATTCATGGACACTTTACTAACAGCTTTGGACACTTTCTTAAAGCAGAGAAAAAAACAGTGAAAAATGAATAGGTAACATGACTTTTGCATAAAAAATGTCTACTTACTTATCCCTTTTCCTTGATGGACAGTCTTTACTTTTGACTGAATGCCACAGAGATGTATGACAGCTCCAGGGAAATATACCAGAAAACATTTTGGTTTACAGACTATTCAGAACTGTCACCTACGCTTACCCCGTGTCCTTTTTATGCAGTAGCCTAGTGAAGCTTGAAAACTGCCTCACTCAAAATATATTCAATTTCTCATGTACAGAGACGTATACACAGTTGTAAACGGTTTTGTTTCGGTTTTCTTTTTGCCCAAAATACCATAATTACTGTTCTATCAGACTAAATTACAAATTCTATTTTTGTTTCCTAGGCCCTAATATTTCAATCACTTGTGATTAATCAAAATTTCATCATTACACACCTGTAGAAGGCAGGTCACATGCTCTTCTTCTAGCCTTTGCTTAGTCAAAGCTTGCTCAACATCCCATCCTGAAGCTGTGGAGCCCGTTCCAAAGCCTGTACCCTTAGCCCAGTACAACTGCTGTTCTTCTGTTGAAGCACTGTTGTGTGTACTTGACACTTGTGGCTAAATTATAGGAAAAAAAAAAATCATAATAATTTCAAAATTTTTACCTTACCAACCAATTATCTACAAAGCCTTTATTCTGCAGAACAATGTAATCTCAGTTTATTAATATAATCAAGATATTAAGATCCAAGTGAACTCAGAAGCCGTGAATAGGAATACTCCTGCCACAAAATTCCAGTACAGGTCAGCACTACATTGCTGCAAGTGATTCTCGGGTTTAACAAAAACTGCAAGTCCATTTTTGTTCTCATTTAAAATACTGTTACTGTTTAAATGATGAAAGACATTAAAATGTTATGTAATCAATATTACGCTAAACAGTAAGTCTCTGAAATTATTACTATTTAACTCCTAGTCAAGTTGAATAACAATTAGAAGAAGGGATGGAAGGAAGGAATACAGGGGCCTCTGCCACCTGTCACACACTTTGCTGTCCAAACTCTTGAGGATCTTTGTAACCCTCCTTTGGATGTTCTCAATAGGTTTATGTCCTTTTCGTGCTGTGGCACCCAAACTGCACCCAGTGCTGGAGGTGAGGTGATGAAACAGCTGTGCGATTATTGTCATGAAGATACTGCCACACATGAATGCTCAGGAGGATTTCATGAAAAATTAAAGGCAAATTCCTTGCCATGGAAATACAAGCTTTGGTGAAGAGTCTGGTGGACCTCCTATTTCAAGTTTCCACCTATCACTTGGATAGCTATGAATTGTGTGAAACAACCTGTTTTAGGGGTCATGGAACAGCTCAACCTGAGATCAGAATTAATGGCTGCACTTTCTATTCAAAGGTACTGTAATGTTAAGACATTCATTCGTCATCAGTGTGTTACTCAATTAGATGCAGAATATCTCAGATCCCCTTCAAAATTAACTAGCCAATAAAGTGAACTATACTTCTGTAGTTTTCTCTCTTATTTCCTCAATCCCCTCACCAGTATCAGAAGCTGCCAAAATATGGGCAGCCGTATATTCAGAAGCAGTTAGCCATATTTAGCCACCAGAACTTTTTCCACACAAGTCTCTGCCGCCATACTGTAAGAGAGGGAAAGCCATCAACTAATTTTAAGCATGTTTTGAGGCAGTCTCAGGCAGAAATGGCACCTCATAATCCTAAAAAAAAAAAAGTTGATGCACATTCTGAATATAGGGTAGTCTAAGGTAAGCGCCTTGAAAAAGTTTTATTTTGGAGATCCACTTGGGATCCTGAAAAGTGTAGAAATATTAG
Organism: Lagopus leucura; assembly: GCF_019238085.1. Lineage (NCBI taxonomy): Eukaryota > Metazoa > Chordata > Aves > Galliformes > Phasianidae > Lagopus > Lagopus leucura. Next base: position 72,109,512 of record NW_024962252.1, on the reverse strand, counting down.
ATTTAAAGATTGCTTCACTAATTCATTAATTTTCACAACTCATTTATATTTATAAGCTTTTAAGAGGAAATAATTTGCAGTTAGTAGAGTTTAGATGGTGAATGCTAAATAAGGTAATGAGGTCATGCTAATGAATGATAATTAATAAAGAAAGAACAACCCTCCATTATCATGCCTCTCATACACTGAAAAAAATGATCCTGTGAAAGAAACTGATTACACCTTAATGCTTCATGATAAGCCTTCTTTGTTGGTTAAATTTTATGATTACTATGCTTATATGCAACAAGCAAGTATAATTACTTCAGTATTTTATAATTATTTTTCTTCTTCATTCAAATGCCAACTGTGTAGAAATTAAATTTTAATGAAAGTGGTGAATTATTTTCTTTTTTATAGCAAAAACTGTTACTTTGCAATTATTCTGCTACTAAACTTACCTCTGCCTGGTTGGGACTAGCATTGGGAACTCTTGGTGCATGGTGGCTTAGAGCAGACAGACAAGCAAGGATAAGATGTATAGCCCCAATTTCCAGTGCCATTCGCCTAAGCAGCACTCCATCATCAGTAGTCAATGGCGTAGTGCTGAACAAAGTGCGTAACACATGGAAGGGAAGGGTTGGAAGCACATTTGCTGAAGGAGACTGCAAGATATGACCTGGATTAAAAAAAATAATAAAAGTCACATTTTCTTTCTGTAGTTCAGTATTGTCTGTTAATCTTTGCAGTGATTTGCACAACACAACAATACAGAAATATACTAAGGACTTAAGCATTCCGCTATGGTAAGCTATCTAATATTAAATTTCTCTTAAGAACATTTTTTCAGAAGAATATTTCTTTATTTCCATTACGGACTTCGTTAAAATCAAAAGTTAGAATATTTGATTCACCATTTCCAGGGAGGAAAATTAACTCTTTAATAATCATGTATGTTCTCTGTATTTAACTACACTGCAGGTTATACTTCTAAATAAAAGAGAAAGATGCTGGTTCAGACTAATTCTTTCTTTCCAAGCCTTGCAAGCAGAATGAGTTAAAGGCACACAGATGGTCAACAAACAGCAGCTCAGCTGACAAGCAGCTGTAATGTATCATGATGTGTTTTTTGCTTTTTATACTCGTGACCAAATTATGAATTAAACCACCGCACAATCCAAGTTGTGATGTGACTCAAGTTGAATACGTGGTGAAATACTTGCATAATTTTAATTACATGAGCTGCATGCTTACATTTTGTAGATCTATCTAAAAAATTTAACCTGTCTGTATTACAAGCAAATTAAAAACATTACAAATAGTGGAACGACCTCCAAATGCAACAGATGTATTTGGGAACTGTCTCAATTTTTTTTTGTGTGTATTTAACAATGCATTTCACATTATGTCTACAGTGTATATGTAAAACACAGATATTTAAACACTGAAAATATTTCTAAATCGCCAACTTTGTTCAGAAGTTTCCTTCTCATTTTAAAGACGTTTATATTATTTTCTCCTTCAAGAGTCTATCAGCTATATCATCCAGAAGAGTTATTGAAGTACATTACAAATCTGGCTATGTATTTGTATGTATACATATCTAAACAAATGCACCAGTTTGTGTCTATTTGCTACTCTTTGTAAAGAAAAAAGAAGGATGCAAAACATTATTTGACCTGGGTCTTCCTACATAAAATAAGCCTGTCAGTTTTCCACAACTGAAGGTGTACCCAAATGACAATGGAGAAAAGGTAAAACTAAAAAGAAATCTAAACATATGCCCAAGATCTACCTTCACAGACAAATCAACCCATATTTAACATATAAACCCTGAATTTTTCAGTGCAGATCTCCATATTTTGTGAGAAGGATTATAGGGGTATTAAAAGATGTATTTACAAAAGGAAAGGAAAACATTAATACTTTATACAGAGAACTAGTGTAAACTACTGCAAACTGATACTGTATTTGATAAAGAGCTGAATTCACCCTTTTAGCTAGGAGAATGGAGAAACTGACTATTTAGTCCAGCAAAACCATAGGCTAAAAGGAAATACTATTCCAGTCATCAAGTACATGAGAAAGAAGAGTTATCCACAAAGAATAATGCAGGTACAAAGATAACTGGGCAAAAAACTGGATATGAGTAATTTTAGGCTGAAAATGAAAGACAGCTCCCATCTATCTGGAAAATGGTGTTCTGGAACTGTATTCCAATAGCAATAGTAGATGTGCTCAAGAAGAAAGAAAAGCAATCAAAAAAGGTCAAGTTTTGTGTTGGCCTCTTTCCCTATACAAAATGCATCTATAATTGTTTGCAAAAGCGAAGGACTGAAATCAACTCAAGAAAACAAAAATCAGAGTTAAGTGTATGCAGTCTTCTAGTTAATTACTATTTAAATCAGGTTGGAGTAATCAGCCAGTAAACTGCATAGCTGTTTGTTAAGCAGTGTATTCCTCACTACTGTCCTGTATCTAAATGTACAAGAACTAAAATATAAAACAGAAAGGACAGTAAGCAAGACTTACACTGCTGAACTGAAACAAAATGCAGGTGGTTAACATATGGAAAAACAGCGTTGTTTGCAAAGGCATAATGAAAGAAGTTTGAAAGTACTAGCATCTTTTGTTTTGAAAAACATTGAGAAATAATCAATACTAGAACTATATGCATTATTTGAGGTTGGAAAGACACTGACGACAAAGAATTTGTATGCTCATTTGTTCATTTGTCTAAGAATAGTCCCTTTATTCCTATGAACTCACACTATTACAACAGAGTTCACTCTTAGCTAATTGGTTGCAATAATCTTTAAATTATTCCCTCTTCTTCTGATGCAATCTCAAAGAGTTTATCCTACGTCTGCTTTAGCTTTGCTTCTATCTATGCTACTTTGAATTTGGCTGCAGGGATACCCAACATTTCCTCAACTAGTTGAGCACATCCTACTACCCAAGACAGTTCTGTCCAAGTGCACTGGCATTTTAACAATGTCATTTCTAAGTTCAATCAGTAGTTGTTTTACAATTACTCTAGCATCCAGATGTAAGCATATGAACACTGATGATTGTCACGAAACTTCATGAGGAAGAATTTCATATTCAGAGATGAGATTATGACAGCGCTAGCAAATTGCACAAACCATTTCTAACTTCCTGCTACACATATTACAGTATAAATAATTTTAAGTAAAATGATCTAGCCATGGTCTACAAAGAAACATAATAATTGCAGCACATACTTCCTTCACCATCATCTGTAACTCCCAACACCAATCTCAACAGACACTGAGCATGTTTCCGTTCTTTTAGCAGCACCTCAGCATAGCCCGGGAGACGAAGAAATAAACCAAAGGCAGCCAAAGAATGAGCAGGTATGGGAGACATAGTCTGAACTGTTGACTTGATCGGTGGAGGTTCTGCAGCAATTGTTTCTGGTGCTTCGTACACCAATTCTCCTGATTGTTCAATAGTAACCCATTCAAACTGATCACTGTCCTTCTGCTTTTCCTGTGTGGTTGATGTAACAACTGGAGTGCTCACCTTAAACAAGAACAAGAATTAAAAGAGCTGATAGCCATACAGCCAATTAGGATCTGAAGGACACAAAATCTTAATATGACAGATCTTTAAAATTCACATTAAATATAGTACTATTAACAGATGCATGGATCAGGGACTACCAAAAACACAGGGTCATATGAATCCAGTACAGTCACTCATGTCTTCCTAAATTTAACATCACAGAAGCTTCAAGCTTTTATAATATTTAAATACAATGACAAGTATCAGTAAAATAAAGCAAGATATGCGTAAAATTAAAAGCAAGAGTCTAAAGAATTCAAGAGTCTTTACCATGAATCTTCTATTTAGCATTACTGTACTTGCTTTGTTTTTACAATCACATAATTCTTATTCTGTATTTAAACGTACCACAAATAAGAAAAACATATTTCAAGAAAATAACTTCCCAGAACTTCCAGAAGACTTCAAAGAAGGGAAAAAAGGGATCAAATTTCTTATGGCCATAAGCTGACTTTTACCTGTTGCAGTATTACACAGATCTGTCTTTATCAATGCAGACTACATGCTATTTCACAGTATTTCCAAATTCCATAATCACCTATGCAAACACATTTCCTTAACTTTGAGATGTTCTACAGGCTTCGTGCGATCTCTCTAAAACATTTTCAGACAAACTACACTTCCATGTAACGTGCTGCCAGTAGCGAATGTGTTCTTCCTGAATTGCACTGCTATTTACAAATGACTCACACTAATCACCCTGATCTCATGACAGGCTATCCACTCCTGCCATAATTTTGCAGTCAAGGTACTCAGGAGCACCCTTCAGTCATGATCAACCTATTTCACAGGGAACAGATATTCACAATTTTTATTAGGTATATCAGTTAAAAAAATGTTAAGAAACACAACCAACCAAATAATTCTGGGGCTATTTCTGATTTTTTTTCATAATAAGGACCTGCATACCAAGAAAAGCAGCCAAAGAATTCCACACAAACACAACTGCTGACATTTTCAAAAAGCCTATCCACAGAAATTCTATATGTAATTATGATACTCAGAGATGCACACATGTACAAATAAATTACATGTTTACTATGAAATTCATATGCTATTATTATAAAATTGATTCAGATAAGGTTATTTATAATTATAATATATAAAATAAAATTATATAGTCCACACTGAAGATGGCATTTCACTTAACCACAAAAAAACGATCACTGAGAATAATTAAATGATATGTAAGTATGGCTTTATAGCACAACAGCAACTCTTTGCTACCATACCCTCCCAAGTATCTTAGGAGTTAACAGAGGTAAGGCAAGAAGAATACTGAATTCCTGCTTTTGTTTTACAAGAACATGGCTATTCAAGCAAACTGTAAGATGTCTAGGGAAACAGCATGTACAACTGTACTGCTGAGGAGTCATGCACTTGTGTATTTTAAAGTTGTTTCCTCTCCTGACTGAGATTTCAAAACGGAGATTTCAAACTCAACCACACAGAAATATGAGGAAAATACTGTTCTTGAACAAATAAAAAATTATTAGCATGCTTTTCCAGACTGATTTTTTCACTTACTTGCTGAATTACATCAGGATAAAGCATAGGGAGTCTCTCTGCAATTAGGGCCAATCCACCCATCCCTGCAAAAACTTGCAGTGGAGACTGAATGGGACATGTTTCAAGAAGTGATTCATCTAACACTGCATCCATGCACTCATCCCCAGGACTGATGGCTTCATCTTCAGGACAAGGACCCAGTAAATCTGTATGTTCTACAAAAACAGAAAGGTAAAACAAGTTAATAGGTCATCATCAATACTGTGCATTTTTTCCTCCTTCTCAGATAAAAAACTACATCAAAAGTAGGGTTTCCTTTTACAGTAAAAGCTGAGTCAAGAACTGAAATGAAGGTTAGGTTAGGTTATGGCTGGACTTGATGATCTTTAAGATCTTTTCCAACCTGAGCAATTCTATGATTCTGTGAATGAGTACACGAATATCCAAAGAAAATAAAAATATTAGTACCTTTTGGCAATTATAGCAAACTCATGTCAGAAGTATGGATAATTCATGCAGATTAATATGCTATTTATTACAATATACATAATACAATTATTCGAATATACATTTTTTACTGAAAATTAATCAGATTCTTCTTTAGGTTTTGTCTTTTTTAGAAAGAGATTGATCTATCTAACGAGTTTTTACAAAAGCCTCTGTCCTAAAACAGCTGCATGATTAACTTTGTAGTTCCATGCTGTGCAGGCAGATTGGTGATCACACCACCTTGGCTAAATTTCAAGGTCCCATTCCTCTAACTCCTTCCTTAAATAAACAATAACAAAATATTTCCAATCAGATTCCTGAGATGCAGATTTTCCCTCTTTTTTCCCCCCCTTCACTGTAACTAGAACATAGCAAGCAATGAGAAAAATCCCTAACAAGAAACAGACTATATTAGATGATTTTAAAAAGAATGTTCTTAAAAGCTGAAGTTATGAGACATGCTCAGATGGACTTGATAATAATTCCCATTTTCCATGAAGCATGTTAAGTACTCAGGCTACTGTAATAACATTTTTCACAGGTGTCTGTAAATGCTCCTGCATTACTTAATCTGCGCTGGCTATTAGCCCAAACACACACCACTGAGAGCTGGCATTATAAAGCCTTACAAAAAAGGGAAAAAAAAAACCCACAAAACTCACCTTTTTCTGTATGAAGACGTTTAAACGAGTCTGTTTTTGATAAGCTTGGATCTGAGATTACTTTGGACCCAAGCTTAACTGTCAAATCTATCGATCGGTATCCTTGAGGGAGTTTACGGTCATACAGGAGAGTCAGAAGCTGGGCAAGAGTCATTTCAGCAGGTAATGGCTGGCCTAAACAACAACGGCATTGAGTCAGAGTGGAACGTTATGAGAGGGTTATCATAACATACATGTCCATGCGCTGTTCTCCTGCTGCAGAAGCCAAGTATACTAAGTGGCTCTAAACCAAGGCCTTACTTCCAGTGTATATTCTCTTTGGAATTCCCTACAGCAGCTCTGTGTCAAAAGTCCAAAGCACTTGACATATTTAACAAATGGCTAAGGTTGTAATTTGATGTGCATTTCAATTGGGTACTGCCTTGCCCCCTGCTATTAAATCCAATTGATTACATTGTGGTGGCATAAAAGAATATGACAAGAGGATAAAAAGGCTGAAGTGGAAGAATCTGTAAAATAAAGAAACCTGCAGATCCTTTTCAGCGCTACAAACCCCAAGCCCACCTCAATACACCAATTTCAAGACACAACAACTCAAGAAAAAGTGAATGGCAGTGCAGGGAGTAATTTTCTCAGCAACAGTGTAGAAATGAAATGCACATGCAGCTACAGCCCAAATCGATCACTCATATCTGGAATTCGGCCACCGTGCTTAGGAAGAATACGTTATTCCTTGAAATTACAAGTTACTCTCAAGGCAGAACAAATTTTCCTGGTAATTATTAGACATAAAGGAAAATGTTTTAGAATTAGATGATTTAATATACTTAGCCAACTAATTTCATTTTGACAGTACTTGGCCAATTAACAGAAGTCCTGGTAAGGTTTTCTATGGCAATCCATCTCATCAACGGAGGATGGTGTCTAATGAAATGAATGCTAATTCTTGCTTCACTTACACAATGGCAGGACAGTCTTCCACTATTTTCCATCACTGATTCTGCACTTGTGTACATGCATGACAACTGTTAGGTGCATGAGAAGCGTGATCAATGAGACCATTACACAAATACAGAATGGTCTATAGCACAATTAGAGGACAGTCACTTTTTTAACAGCTATGTACTGAAGAAAGCATTAAGGGCAAAAATATCTTTGATTAGAGATCTGACATTTCTTAATTCCATCAGTTGCTTCCTTTTTCTTTTTTGGTCAAGTTACGAAGATACTATGAGGCTTCTGAAGATACTATGAGGCTTCATTTCCACTTGAAAGCAGTCTTCAGCCCAAAAGTGCTCTACTCATTATGTGAGTGAATAAACAAAGAAGTATGTCATCATTGTATTGTCTTTCTAAAGAAATAACAGCCACCAAAAAAGGTCATTTTTTTTAAGCTTAAAGACAGTTATTAAAGTTACCTGGTAGAAGTTTATGGTAGAGATGGAAAACTGGAACGCTAATAGTCTTGCTGGAAGATTCTGCTCCTGAGGAAGAGGTACCTACTTTATCTGCCATCACTCTTCCTCGTCTTGATGGTGGACGTGGAGGGGTAGATGAAACAGCTCTTTTTGACTGAGATTTCAAACCTAGTACAGAGATAATAATAATAATAAAGTTATTATAGCATTTAATAATTTCAGATAGCTAAGTTGCAGTGTAGCCAATCCTTTCAATTGTTGCAAAAAAAGTCATACTGGAAAACACAACTAATAAATATCAGAACAGCATTCACATATAAAATACATTTGAATTTAATCCCAGTATTTTTCACAGTTGTGCATCCTCCTAAGTCCCAAGTAAAAAACAAGCTGTAACTGTAAATTATTACTTTGATTTTGCCCTTAAACAGTTAAAGAGCCTGTCTATTAGGGGGACTGTCCTAGTTTTATCAGTATTCCATATGATGACATAATGATATGGTTTTTCTTTCCTTCTCCCTGAAAGGGGAAGAAAAGGCCCCCCCTTTCCCCGTTGCACTTGATAACATGACAGGGACCTATAGTAAATCTTTTTGAGGTTGTTTTTTCAAACTAAAATCAAGTAAGGTAAAAAATTTCTACATCGACAGATATTTCAATGCACAGTCCAAGATAAACATCTGACTTACCAGGTGACTTCAGCTACAGTACTGACATTAGAACAAGTGATGAAAAGTACCTTTAAATGTACTTTTAAAACTGCTTTAGTCAGAACCTTGTTAAGAACTATGTAAAAATTAAAGGGTTTAATAGGTACATGAAAGCTTACTAAGCTTATGTATCAAAACTGCCACATTTTGAGACAGTCAATGATGAAGTATACTGAAACTGGATTAATAACATGTTCTGCCAACTGTATAGAAGGGCAAGAAGTCAGCAGATCTACACAGGAATATATGTGCAACTACTGGATCATAATCAACCAAGAGCAGCTGTAAAAGTAACATTATCCTGACCAGAAATGTTATAATATGCTTTGACTCCACCTTCTTAGTAGGATAAGCTACAATACTCAGCTAATTTCAGTCTAACAGTCTTTCTCAAGAAGATCAGGTTCCAAATAACATCTCTCTCTAACAATTTTACCAATAGGGAACAGGTAAAATAGTGACTGCATGAGTATGAGGAAACAAAAAAAAATGTACAAAAAAAAAAAAAAGAATATAACAAGACACAGACAAAAGACTCCATGAGAAGGCAGTTAAAAACAAATATAAATTAAATCTACACTTAAGCTGTTTTACTTAAATGGAAGAAACACAAGCTAGAAGGAAGAACTTAAATCTTTCTTTTTGAACAGGAAATTGATTATATGAAGCAGCACGACCAGAGATGCAAGTGGGATGAGACACAGCTAACTACACTATGACCTACTTTCAGTGCTAATATGTTGTTTTCTTCCTAGTTTCTTTGTTCATGCTTTAACCCTTCACTTATGATCACTTTAGATCATATCCTGCCTAAGTGGCACCTATTGCAAAAATCTCTCTCTCTCAAAAAAAAAAAAAAAAAAAAAAAAGATGTTATAATTAACAATAAGCTGTATTGTTTTAAATATATACCGAGATCCATGAAACTGCTGCCCTACTGAACAGCTGAATTTAGAATTACTGCTATATCTAAAATCTTAATTAAAAGCTTAAGAAACACTGGTGCCAGAAGTCAAAGAAAATCAGCATCACGAAGTGTAAATGACATTGAGAATGCTCAATGAGGGCAGAAACCTAGATAAGGGTAGTTTGAAGTTCAATAACCTCTCACACACTAGACCCCCAAAAAGAAAGACCAATGATCTCTACAGCCATCATCTGAACTGTAATGTTGTACCACTGCAAGATTACCTTACTCAATCTATAGCCCCTGTAGCAATGGAGCAATATCCTTCATTTGTGCTTTGCAAGTGGAATAATCTGGTTTTATTCTGACAGTTTTAAATACGTGAAGTACAGGAATACTTTCATTTCCAAAACATAATGTAGAAGTAGGTGATTAAACTCTGAAGCACTAGCCAATGGAAAAAGGCAGAGGAATTAATACTCAACCTATAATAACAGCAGGCAAATACTAATATCTTAGCACATAATCTAAACTCTGAGTGTGCATCTACAACACACTAGCCACAGCACCCACAACAGACAGCCAACTTTAGGTACAATTTACCAGAATCTATCAGCAGATAGTAGAGACAGTAGTTCAATCTGGATCTGATCTTTGCTGCTTAGCAGCCAGTTAGGTTAACTGGGCATTACAATTCTGTCTTAAGATCGTTAATAATTAAATGAATAACTGTAGATTTGATTTCCCTCACTCCTTTAATGTCTGAAAGATAATTTTTCAGAAGATGAACAAAAACATACCAGAAGCAACAACAACACTGTAATTGTCCTGGAACCCATTTTCTGCCTTAACTTTTTCTTTTTCTTCATAGTTCTTCTTTTCTTTATCTTCTTTTTGTTCATTAATTAGCTTAGCTGTGATACTGGGTGTATCTATACAGGAGAAAAAAAATCAAAACAGGAGAGAATGTTATTTTAATATAACACATTGATTTTGTTACCAGTTTCTAGTCTGTTAACGCAACTATATTTGAACTATTTCTGTGGCTTAGATTTCCATCCCAGGCAACAATATTCTTATAAATATTTAAGAATTTAAGTATTACAAGTGCAATCTCCCCTCCCTCCAATCTGCCCTTTAACAATTTAAAACTGTTACAACCTAAATCTGTTACATGATAAGTCAAGTATACTTATGTTAAAACACAACTGCAACAAATAAAAGAGATTAGAAAAAGATAAGACAAGCAAGTGAGTGAGAATCAAATCAAACCTAAGTAAAAAAAAGAAATGTATTTACTTATTTTTAAAGGATATCTACAGACTTACTTATATCGTTGTATTTAAGCCTAAGCATCTAGATAGCATTTTCAGATCTGGTGAAATTATGAGATGCATAAAGAACACATCCAAAACTTGTGCATTTGCTTTAGTAAATACTTACTGCAGTACAATAATTTCAGTTTGATCATTAATGTAGATCAAAGACATCAGCAAGCAGCTTAAAAAATTATTCATTGTTCATTTCAATGGATTATTTTACACCTTGTAACCCATTGGTATCAAAATCTTTAAATCATTCTCCAGTTTCCTTGGAGAAGATACATAGTGTGAAAATGCTGTTACTCAGGACCTAATATATATTTACATCTATTTACGTACATACCTGCGTGTATATTTATTTATAGACATGTATTTCAGACTTGGTGTGGATATCCTCATTAGCACTTTTAATATCCTCATCGTTATTACTTATATACTAATCAGTAGTTTGGTCTCGTGGGCTGAATGCCCATTGATTGGTGGACAATATAAACTTCATTAATAAAACTACTGAAGATGCTTAAGACAACAAATTTTTATTACTCAGATAATATCTACATTTGTCATTCAGTCTTTCTGACCTGTCATGATCAGCAAATTAAAACTAATGTGGATGGAATACAGAACAACTGATACTCATTCTAGACTATTCCATCTGCCATGACACTGCGTACTTTCTTCCTCTGGTGAAGGGATGTGAGCAGCAAATTTAGCAATGCTTTTACACCATATTTTCTTGTTTTTTTCTTTTTTAAGGCAGTGAGAAAAAATATTAGATCAACACTCTTATTTTATATACAGAAAGTATGAAATGATCAGTGTGAGATCTTAATGTAACAGAAGACCTTCAAAGAATAGCTAAGAAAGAAAAAAGAAATTAATCCACGGACCAGTCTTCAAAACAGGATCTTCAAAACTTCCTACTGTTGCAGTGGTAGCAGCCTGTTTTTCCTTTGCCACTACCAATCCAGCCCATCTCTCCCCTCCTTTCACCCTAAACATACAGTTCTTTCCTTGTATATTAGTTGTCTTCACTATCCTAACCATGAACTTCACGGAAAGATACACAGGAATCACAAAGCTTTTAATATCATCAGAAAAATCACAACAGATACAGGAGGGAAGCGTAAAACAACATGAACCTTTCCAGAACTCTAATTCTTTCAATTTAAAATGAGACAATTCTGTAGCATAAAGCGAAGTTATGATGTGCTATGAAGTCAGCATTTGATCCATTTCATTATGTGCATTACTGTACATCACATCAGCACGTTCCCTTCTCCAGACCCTATTAGCAGTGGCTATCAGGCTGAGCACAATACACCAAGGCAGCTGATCAGTACAGGTTATGTCACTGCTCAACAACTGATCTTCACCTCATGTGCATCAACTGTTTCTCTCATTGAAGTATTTCTGACCATAAATGGCAGAAGGAACTTGGAAGCTCTTGGACAGACATTCCACACATGATCATGTCTGAACACTAAGTTAATAAAGACTTCTATACAAAACAGCATAGTATTCCGTAGTAAATAAACTTCAAGCATTTTTCTAGGCTTCACTGATTTTAATTAACATTCCAAAACACGTGCTGTTTTTCTCAAGCGCCATTACTGTACTTCTATCACTTCATTAGATAACATAGTTATTGTCCAAATGCAGTTATTAATTATGTAAATGCATAGATTTTAACCAGATATTAAAAGGCAACAGTTCTTCTGAACTCCACGAAGAACTGCTTAAGAAATTAAATTTGATCCTACAGTCAAAAAAAGTTAATGCATATGTATAAGGATTATGTACCCAACCAGGTACATATGCAAGCCCTTCACAGTGTACATCCGCAGTATGGCAAAATCTTAACAACTGTGATCATTCTTTTACTTTGATTTGCTATTATTGACGACATCGTAAGATTAAAGTGGAATTACTGGTGTTCCCCTTCCATCACTCTGTTTCTTTTCTTTGAATTCTACATGCTTGATATTGATTTTTTTAAGGTAACATATTTTGCTCTATTTTTTACCTGAAGTGAATCAACTTGATGATTTCACCTAGAGAGTTCTGGCACAAACTCAATACCTTTAGGACAATCTCTACATTTTGAAAAAGATCATTAACCATAATCTTAAACATGCAGGTCTATTTTCTGAAGTATTAATTGAATATCAAGGTGAGATTCATTTTAAGGTTAAGGCATCTCCCATTCATGCACTGAATCTCATATCATGGCCTATGGAAGCCTAATCAAAGCCCCCCACAGATTCATTTCTCCACATAAATTCAAGTAGTGTAACGAAATATTTCATTTCATAAAAATAAATGAAAGTCATGCCTTATAATTTGAAAATTAATCTCTACAAGCAAATCAAGCTTTCCAATCTCCATGTAGTACGTAAACTGAAGTGCTTGCATAGTATACAAATGTATATTCAAAGAAATTGGATCATTAGTGCTCTTCTCATAGCAACACCATTGAGATAACCATTTAAGTTTCAGGATATTGAAGTGACATTACTGGGATTTAAGTGAAAGGGTATTCTGAAGATCAATATTTGCAGTATGACTTGAGAAATTTAAGAATACATGAGTACTTAAAAACAAAAACAACAACAACAACAACAAAAAACAACAAAAATCCCACCCTCCCCTCTGTAATGGTATCTTAATTGGAGTTTAATGGAAGGAAAAAATAGTATACAACCAGCAAAGTGCATTTTAAACAGAACATGCAAGGTATATTCAAAAGATTATAATTTAAACCTCTGTATCAACAAGTACCTAGGAACACTGCAAATATACAGGTATCAAAAAAAAAGGAAATATTAACTATCTTAAAAATAAAACGAACTGTTGTAAACTTGCCTGACACACGATCGAGAACTTCAGCTAGAGTTGTTGAGACAGGTAAATGAAGAGTACGAAATTTGTGCCCAGCTCCATACATTGGATGTTGAATTACATGACTAGTAGCATTAATTCTACCTTTGTACAGCTGAAAGATAAAAAGTTAACATGCTTTTAAGATTCAGAAATAAGTTAAAACACTAAGTTTCTATGAATATATCTCAGCAAAATAAAATTAACTCTTACGTGTGTTTAAAATGAAAACTTACCTACCCTTCAACTTTAGAGGATCAAATTACTTCTCTCGAGTCCTGACTTGTGAATAAAGTTCTTCTACTCAGTGCATTTACTTTTTATGATGGATAACTAAGTCTTCATTAGTTCACATATTTCAAGTACTTTAGTATCACATATTTTAGCCTGATGCTGATGCGTGTTCATACTTTTATATTGTTCTTTGCTTGCAATAACTTTACAAACTTTTCCGCACAAAGAGCTATTGCTTCCTTTTCCAAACCATCAGGAAAACTGTTTACTAATATTTATACATAGAACCAATTTAATACTTCATAACAATGGAAAACTGACTTAAATATAAAGTTTTCCTAAGAACTTCAGAAATAAAGAGGGGATCCAACACATTAAAGATTAATCTGCTAGATATATTAGAAATATACTCTGCATATTCAGATCACTTTTCAGTCTTCTCTTCAGGTGTGAAAGGAGGAATCTTCTACCCACTAAGAACAGCCAGACTGTTTCTTCAGATGAAACTGAATTACCTGGCAACTTGTTTTTAAGAACTTGTTTCAGTCTCAACTTATTCAGTAACTCTGCAAAAATCTGTTCTATGTAAACCATCTTATTAGAAAACTGATACTACCTTGATGATACCAAAAGCCATATTAAGAATTGATCCCAGCCAGGTTGAAACAAAACATTTAAACATCTTTGTACTAAAACTTATGTGCTCTCCCTTTTCCATTTAACACTATCTAGCTTCCCTGTCATATATAAAAGCACAGCAGTTCAGTCACCAATTGTAACTCTGTTCTGGTGAAGAAGTGTAAATGCATGAAGTTGCTTTACAGATCAGTTCAAAAATTTTTTAGTGATGTTACGGCTAACGTTGAAGGATCTCTGCCAGTTTTGGAGCATCAAAATTCAGACAGTTCCTCAACAAAATTTAAAATGAAGAACTGATGCAAGGACTAGAACTTACATCTATGTTTCTTGCTAATATTTAAGAATACTATTAAAAGGTCTTATGGAAGCATAAGATAAATTCCAGTTTTCTATTCTGTCAGAACATAAATGTTTTCAGCAAGATGGCTTTCTCTCAAAACAATGCCTTGAAATTTCTTTTAAAATGCTGAATTACAATTCACCTAAACATTACTTTCCAGATACATACAGAAGGAAAAGCTGCTGCCTGACCTTTCAAAGTTGAATAGACATTGATTTTGGTGGGGGGTTAAATTTGAGCCATGTTGCCCATGTAGATAGCAAAAACTCTTACTGGACATGGGGACTGAAGAAACAAAGTCACTTTCTCATCCTCGAGCATTAGCTGCAAAAAAAGCCTCCGAATAAATCCTGAAATGTTTCCAGAGGTCGGGAGGTTCCCACGTTGAGGAGAAGACTGGAACAATTCACAGAGAACCTGGGAATACAAAATTACATCATATTTAAAATATTTCTATATTTAGGTCTCCAAAATACAGCTCTATATAGCCATAATAAGCAATGCCTAAGATCTACCTTCAGCTATCATTCAAATCAGATCAGAAATGAGCACCACTGAAGAAACTATCAACAGAAAAAAAATTAAAAATGCATAAAATACTGAATACAGCAAAGTAATTGTAAACATGTAGAGTACTAAGAAAAATAAAAGCTGAAGAAGAAGCATTCAGAAAAATAACTTTTGAATTCCTAAAGCAAGATCTTCCTATTCTGTAGCAAAGCGTCAGAGAAATGTGCTGACTTATTTTTTACTCAAGTTAACTGTTCCTGGGGCACGGACTTTCTTAATATTGAAAGAAAAAATCATTTTAACTGTACTTTCGTTCAGCTAGGTCTGAAAGGTTAACAACTGTGATGAAATTAGCTGAATTTGCATTAGAATAGTGAACTGTTCTGTAATATTCCACATATTCCTGGATACCATACACGTCTATGTAAACAAACAGCAATTTTTCTTCAATTTCCTAATTTAAAATACGTGAATGGAGCTTTATTTTCAAATACCACTTCAAAAGAGTTTAAACCTATGTACTTAAATACAGTATTGTGGATTAAGGTCTGAAGTGTCTTGTTAAGGCCATACATCTTGATACAGCCAAGTGGAATACAAATCCATACACAGCACTGAACGGCCATGTCCAAGTATTCTTATAGTTTTTTAAGTCTGACCAACACGCTAACAGTTTCAACACAAAACTCTCCCAGTTGATGACAACTTACAAAACAAATACCTTAAAGAAAGAAGGAAAAAAAGAAGTTTCAGAATTAGAAACTACGCAAATTTTGACACATTAACAAAGAAATGACAATCTCATTTATTTTCTGTCTCACCTGTGCCATAAGCCTCTGGTTATTAGGATGGCAAGAAATGCACTGTAAGAAGAAAGCAACTGTCGCATTTTCAATTGCTGTCCGCTGCTGAGTGGTCAACCCTGCTGTTACAGTTGAAGAAAGCAAGCTGGATCTTGCACTTGTCTGTTGTGCAGTCACATTGTGTCCTCCAGAAGTAGCACCAGAATGGCACAACAGAAATAAAAGTGCTGTCCACAGCGGATTGACTTCAGAACCACCCAACCAGTCCTTCATTATATGGCTGTTGCCAACTTCTGTCAAAAACCTGAGAACAGGAGCAACCAGGTCTGCTGTGATAGGCATTTTATTAAAGTGCTGTGGGACATGGTGCCTCCTGAGTCTATCCTGGGTGATATCTGTTGATTGTGCATTGCAGTCCGAGCTAGAAGTATGGTTAAAGCAAAAACTAGCAAGACTTCTTACAAGCAGTGAAGGCAAACCTGAGTCCAATAACTGCTTGATAGCTTCAGGAGACTGAGATGAGGCAGCAAGAGTAGCCAAGTGAGACTCTGTTAGTGCAAGGGGTGCTTGTGCGTTTTTAGAGTCATCTGTTAAAGACGAAGTGAGGTCCTGCTTTTTGCTGTCATCAGTCATGGACAGTCTGTGTTGACACTGCATTGGAGGAGGAGTGATACCCATCCATCCCATAAGTAAGGAAAAGTAATTTGGGTGGATGTGGCACATTGAGCAAAGCAAGCTATCAACTGCTTTCTTCAAAACCATGTTGCAGGGAAGAGACATGGACCAGTTAAACAGTGATCTGTAGAAGACAAAAATAACATCAAAACATAGATAGCTTGCCACTCATATTCTCTTTGTCATTTTATACATCATCTTTCACATTAACTATTTACTATTCTAGAAACTATTGTAAAACTGAGCTGAGTTTGACAGCCGCTTTTGGATCACTGTATTAGCAGGACATTCATTACCCAAAAGGCATGCCTCATCCCTACATCTGAATTTATTTCATCACACTGTATTAAAAATAGCTTAGAGGTCGCTCTTGCTGGGATGTTGCCATCAAAGACAGGATTTCTGTCTTTGGACAGCTGTCAATTTACACATTTTTGAGATAACTGCAACGTCTCTGTGCTTAGTACTCTTCAAGATGCAGCTACTAGAATGGCACACATTTTCCACAAAGTTCTCTTATTTAGTCCTTTGCTTTTCTCTCCTCCCCCCACCCACCTTTTTTTAAACATTTCTTTTATTAGAATTCTAACTGAAGATGTTACACAGAAAATGAAAGCAGGAAGAATCTCACTGGTTGAATGACACTATTCTTACTATCCTTAGGACACAGGCTAAAAACAAGTACCTTTAAGCTCACTTCTATTCAAATAATATCACATCAAAAGCACTTGAATGCAAAAGCTAATTTTGTTCCAATTATTCAGCTTATACTTGCAAACTGGTATTTACAAATTAGTGAAAATATTATACTTCACCTACTTGTAACAAGCAGGTACAAAGAAATATTTTAAAAAGCAGTTTTCTGAATTGCATTCGAGTTACTATGACTTATCATACCATATACAAGATACCGTACACAAGATACATAATCTTGAACTCTAAACATACACATTAATGCACACTTTGTGGCACTGTGATGTTAGTATTTTAATAATTTGAATGTATCATCCCATATCACATTTCTATTTAGAGGATAAGAATTGTTTTTCCCTCCTCTGGATGGAAATACTACTTTATGTTTAGTTGAAGAGAATTGAAGACTCCAAAAGAGAATGCAGATCTAACAAATGTTAGTTTCAATGCTGGCTGATTAAAAACTGCTCCAAGACAGAAAACTAACTGTGACTTCTGAAAAGTTCCCAAACTTTGAGTGGCAAGTGTTTTTTAAAATCAATATATAACAGCACACAAACTCTTCACCAACTATAAATTCAACACAATCCTTCCACCAGGATTTTCTAGATAAGTTTATTTCTGTAGAAAAATAAAACTCTTTTCCAACAAGATATTAAAAATAACTAAGGAATAAATTAGTATCTACTGGTAAAAACAGAAGTAGTGAAATCAAACATGGGAATGACTGGAAAATACATCCAGAGGAGAAGTGACGTGTCACATGAAGAACAACTCTCTTTTTGAAATAATTTTGAAAACGAAATTATTTCAAAAGTTGAAATATCAAAGAAGATGAAAACAGTGGAGATGTTATTTTTCTTAGAAGAATTATTTTTCCCATGTTTAACAAAAATCCTTCTCTACTCATTTAAAAATATATAATATAATTTGCTCCAGATGCTGGCTGATATGAATTATAGTTTTACTTGGCAGGAAGTAAAGGAACAGGACTATACTGCAACATGCATACTGAAACTAGGTACAACAGTTTTATTAGCATTTCTTCATTTCATCCTATCCAACAGACAGGAATTCAATTGTTAATCCCACTTCCATATTGGTCCAAATCCAATTGGCTTATTCATTTAAAGAAATCTATTTTATTATCTCTCTTCTCAAATGTTATAATTCTTAATATGTGCCTGTTTATATACATGTTTAGATCTAAAAGCCACCTGTTTAGATATCTTTTTTAGTATTCACTCTTTCAACTAGCATCAGGGATGTCCATTTTCACTACTTATTCCACTTCAAGCTGTATTATTTCAGAACAAAATAATTTAGTTAGAAAAGTATGTACTACAATACTTTGTTTGCTTTACTTACTCAAAGAGCTCTCTGTCCAGCAATGCAGGTAAATCATATTCAACAAGCAGTTCATAGCTATGCCACAGAATCGCTGCTACACAATGCAAGTGGGAAGGAGATGGCATCAAAAGACCATACTCTCTTGTTGAGCTATTTGGACAAATGTAGCTGACCCGGCCACTTTTTTTCATAGCTGCAACTCTTGCAGAATCACTGACCCATTTTAACAGTGCTTGAATCCTGGAAGGCAAGATGATGTAGTACATTACAAAGGGTCAAAGAAACACTCAAAAAGAAATTAACTTGTCTCTGAGTAGGTTGATTTAGGCATTTATCACTTTCTTTGAAGCAGAGATCAAGAATGAGCTCAAACTCCGTTTTCAAGACTTAAATCACTAACAGCGCAAAAGAAATTAAAAACACATATCATCTTTGACAGTCAAATGTAAGTTTTCTTAGTACAGAAAAGGAAAACATAGAAGGTAACTAAGTTCTAAGTATTTGAGAGAAAATTCAGCTGAACACTAAGAGTTTTCTCACTTTCCTAAGACCAAATAAGAGAGGGGAAGCCTTCTCCGTAAAGGATGGAAAGAGCTGGAACGGAAAGCTGAAAGGCTTCTTTAGATTTAGGTGCTTCCAGTCTGTATTAAAAATCAGATTTTAAAAGGCTCTGCTTTCGTGTCACTATTTAGCGAACTATACGCACTCTCACAGGATAATCCAAATAACATTACCTATCTTTTGTTCCAGGATCTTGAGTTGTTCCCAGCTGATAAAGAATGTCTATTGTGGAGTCAGAAGAGAGACCATTTAATCTTCCAAACAGTAAAGGGCTATTCAGATCTTGCCGCATTAAAAAAAAAAAAAAAAAAAAAAAAAAAAAAAGACAAGAAATGGGGGGTTTGGGAGGAAGTGGGAGAGGGGAAAACAACAGAAGTACTTACATACATATTTTTTAAAAGTACTCACAAAACTGTTAAAGAATTGCAATGTTAACACTGAACTGAGCTTTGCCATTAACATATGCAGGCTAAGACATCACTATCATGATATTCCACACTTAATACGTTCAATATAATGTCCAGCCTTACTATAGAAGAAAAAAATTAATTGCAACACTCATCAGACAGAAGACTTGCAGATTTAACTAGTAGGATTTTCCTCAACGTATCCCAAAAGGCATAGAATCCAGTCACAGAATCAAGAACATGACTAATTACAATAGAGCTGTCAAGCCTCATGCATCTGAGAAGCAAATGTTTGGTTCAATATGGAAGCTCATTTAATTCCAATTTCCCCCAACATGACTTTAGTCCAGGAATTCCTTGGATTATTTCCAACTCATTTTCTCCATCCTATATTCCCCATCTCCTGTCCTTTAGTAAACTACTCTCCTATTTAACAGCATTCCAATAAAGGATAATGTGCTACTCTGTCACATTATCTCATGGTGAAGTATCACAGGAGGTATTTTGTAAAGGTGTTTTCTGTTAGAATCGGCAACTTCAAAACAGCACAAATAACAGTTAGATCTCTTTTACTGGAAAGCCACTAAACAGCAAAGCAAAGTGATATAGAAGCATAAACATGCAAAAACCCCGCAGTACATTGACTGAAGAGCTGCTGCTGTGGGACAGATCAGTTGCTGAATAATTGCCTCACTTAGTGCTATTCAAATTTTACTCTATCCTACAGCTTATTACAGATCAAACACTACCATACTTATTTTCCTTAGAACTACTCTGAGGTATTCTTTATGTTAAAACATCCACACTGCGTACAGGTATACACACAGCTGCACTTAGGATATACTGCACAGCCTACTTTTGTGACTTCACAACATTCCCCTTATCGTATATTCAGCACAAATCAAAACAGAGCTGGTTGCACTGTTTTACTATTTTAGAGCTACTCAGACACAAAGCTCTGCCATGCCCAGAAATATAATGGCAAGATAAACAATGTTGCCATGAAAAAACAACAAGTATTGGCAAGCAGAATTCAAACTCTGAAAGTAACATGCAAGTACTAAATTTGTAATACAAGCAACTTTTAAAGCAACAATTGAAAAGAAAGACAATGCACTCACCTGCAGGGTCACTTCCTGATGCTGAGCAGTTTCTGAGAAGAATGTCAATCAATTTGAGGCCTATTCTGGTGGACTGCAGCCCAATTTTTACAAGCACAGCCTCAATATTTGGAGAATGCATACCACAGTATGGTGACATGAGTAATGCAGCACACGTCTGCAACAGATTAGCAGTGGGTGCTGCAGCACTAGCCATCATTCCTTCTAAATCACTTATATGAGTGAGGCAGTGGTGCAATAATCTTAACCATCCAATACTGAAAAAAAGAAAAAGAGGAAAATGAGCAAAACGTGTCATTTCCTCATTCTATTTTTCATCTTGTATTAGATTCTATGACAAGTATTGCAGAAAACTTCTGTGACACCATAAGGCAATCTGAGAAAAGTAAATTGAAATAACTCCATCTAAGAGTACAATGTAACATACATTAGTGTTACTGTTGCAATTACTACTTTGAGTTCCTAAGAAAGGCAGGATTCATGGGTAATGGTAGTATTTTTATGGTTTGGGTTTTTTTTTTTTAGCATTATATTATCATGTACAGGGACAAACCACACTTTTTTCTAGCTCTGAAGAACTCCTTACAGCCTGCAATAAATGCGTATGTAATGGCAAAAGTCATATAAATATGAAAGATGAAATAGCACGTCTCCTCACTTGGACACAAATGGATTGACACACAAGGTCAAGATCCTGCAGTAATAGTTGGCAACTACTTATTATACATCTCTCCTAAAAACAAGGGCTTTTGAGAGGATTAATAGTTTGCAAAGGCAGGGCTAGCTGTGCACCTTTTTAGGATCATTCACAACCTACAGTGACAATCAGTGAGCACAGAGTCCCACCTGACATAAAAACCACAGGAAAACTACAGAAATTAGATTTGTTTCTCATTGCATTTCTTCCCCAAGATCTCTTTTGAACAATATTGCTCACTATTCCTTTTAATAGTAACAAGTAATCCTAATGCAATCTAAATTGTACATGAAATAAATGACACCATTTCATTAACAAGTTTTCATGCTTAATTTTGCCCACTTTTTTGAGATGGGGAGGCAGTCAAACTATGAGAAGCTTGTAAGATATATCTTACACAAAGTTTGCATTTTTATTTTAGGAAAAAAATATTCCAAAATATTTATCATGAAAATAATAAATTCTCAGCTATGTCTAAATCAAAATTATACTGAAGTTTATTTAACGTATCTATCAAATTACTGCCATGAGTCTTTTGAGATACTTATCAAAATAAGCTGAAAACTACAGTAAAACATTTCAAGATGTTCAGAACGTGCACTCACGCTCTCTTTAGTAGTAATTGTTTTTGTTTAACTTGTAGCTAACTTTTTCTGAAGTACAAATATAAAAGAAGAACAATTTGTCTATGAAAATCGGTTTTGCTGCTATTCAAGATCATGTATCAGTTTCAGTTACACAGCTTCTATAAAATATACGCCAGACAGCATGCATGGTTCTCTGAATTCCCATACTTTCAAGTTTTGTTTTTTCTCAAAGGCATAAAATACTTTAAAATTGTCCTCATATCTCCTTTTCAACCTTAAAAACAACAAGATTCAAAGCTGAAACATTCCAAAGTCATGAATTTTAATCATTAAGTAAGCTAAATTTCAATCAAATCAATAACCTAAAATATTTACCTGTAAATGATTAAATTCAGGTTGAAAAACATTGAGGTTGTCCTTAAATGTCTGCTTTTATTTTAAAAGTATGAAATTCAAAATCACACGTAAGCCAATCAAAGCTTTTGAAAAGAGTTCTTGCTTATATGCCAGAATCACAACATTCAGTTCCTATTTCTCAATTGTTTGTAAATAGAAATATTGGATACAACTTCCACAAAGCATTCTGTTGTTCTATTTCTGCTTCAACACTTACGTAAGTTTCCTGACTTTAGAAGAGGTAAGAAATATGCTGCTACTTAAATATTTTTTGGACAATTGTCTATAATTACGAACACCAAATGTAAGTTTTAATGCTTTCACATCCTTTGTTTTTGTTCACCACTACAGAGATGAAACATTTTCATTTTACATATAAAGAATAAGCACACTACAAACCATGCTCTAGTCTCTGTCAACTGATACTAGAAGCTTACCTTGTTTTAGAGACCTGATCCTCAGAAGGAAGGAATGGATTATTGACTGTTGCAGATGAGGTGTTTCCAAAAGCTGTGAGGCCCAACAGTTTGATTTGAGAGAGGCCTAACGTACTGGCATCCCGTGGACGATGGAGACGAAGACAGACAGCTGATGCAACTTCAGCTTTTACAAGCTGTATTTTTATGTATGTGAGACCGCTTGTGATAACAGGAGTTGACAAAGGTAACATATTGACACCATCTGCACTTATTTCAACAGATACTGACGAAGGGCAAGCTACGGAGCAAGGTAAGAAGGTTTAATACCATTTAAAAACCTGTACTGGTTTGAATTTTAAGCATTAAACATGTATTCATTTTAAGGATAAAGATGATGAAAATGAACTTCAGCAAACACTACTGCAAAACCACAGCTATAGTATGTGTCCTGTGTGATAACACACGGTGAAACGCATCAGCATTTGGATACATGGGTTATGCAGCTTATTCCAAGGACGTGAGATGAAGAAAAGTCCTGTCAGTATAAATATCACATTTTTTTCTTTTTTGGGCTGTGGCAATAAGAGCTAAGGAAAATAAGAAAATTTCTCTCTCATGCTTCATTGCAACTCCCATACAACTCCATTTTGCCTGAAGGCTTGTGATCAACATCACATTCTCTTAAATTTTGAGAAGTTTGAGAAGTTTTCTGGCATACTGATGTTAATGCCATGAGACGTGCACTATGATACATGAAATCAATCAGAATCAGAGCCTTCAACTCTCAAGAGAAGCTGAACTAGGAAGCTTTTCAACTCATTTACTGGCATTCTTCATACAGTGTATCTGCTTCTGTTCTTCTGATGTTGTTTCTGACACTGCTAAACCTTACTCATAAAACTTTCAAATCAGTGGTGTCAGCAAATAGACTTACTTGCAAGAGAAGCCAGATGAGGCTGGATGTGTATCTCTTTGAGCAGCACTGCTGCAGGAAGATGAATTGTGAGATCACACCAAGCCTCCTCAGGTAAAAATATGTATGACCACGCAGCAGATCGAGCTCTTCTATGTGGAGGAGTAGCCTGTAACAGTACTTCAGCAGGTTGGGCAGTAGGGCTGCTTGAGGTGATGGAACCTACAAAAAAAAAAAAGCAGAATCAACATTATTTATACATATTTATTAATTAAATCCAGATTAATTTACCACCTGAATTATGAAAAACAATTTTTAATATCTGTTTTGTTTATTCATACATTCCATACATGATCATGGTAACTGCTGACATATTTTAATTTTCAAGAGTTTTATATATAGTTTGCCTACCTACATGAATGTGCATGTGCTTGAATGTTTGCTAGAGTATATCTATCAAACCCCTGAACTTTTCATCAAGATTTAATTACAGAAGCAAGCCAATCAAAAGGTCCAGGTTGAACAGTATGCTTATAACTTGAACTCTGTTCATTCATAGTAAACCTAATGAAAATTTTAAAGGTTTCAATATTAAAATGGTAAGAAATGTCTTTATAATAATAATCTGCAAACATTTTTTCTGAAAAAGTTTTGTTTAATATGAGAACCCTTTTTCTAAGGGTTAGACACCAAATCCAAAAGCCTATAACTGCATCAACAATCTACTTTTCAAATCTTAGAATGACTCAAGAACAAAGTAAAAAGACCCAGGCTATGCCATCTCTAGCAAGATGTGTGACTCAGCAAGACTGGATCTGTGCTGTTCCAACTACAAATACATGAGGTGTTTTAATTTTGAGCAGCTCCATCTGCATCCTATGACTGACTGCCTATTCTTAGTTAGAGGTGAATTCCTGAAGTACACATTTTGACACATTTTCATCACAAATGAATTCAGTTTGTGCCTCAGATAATATCAACCAATGAGAATCAAAGTGTAGAAAGTGAAGTCCATCGGAAGGTACACTTTAAAAGAACGCTCTCAATAGAAAATGAAATATTAAGATAGATAAACTCAAAGCAGAACACCAATAACTGCAGCACTTTCCAAGGCTGAAGATGAAATGCGCAAGAAACCACTGTGATATGTTTAGGATTTTCACTACTGAAAGTGACTGCGTGCCAACATCTGCAGGTTTCTCAAATTTATCTCTTCAGAATTTGTGAATAGTGAAGTAGATTAAGAATGGTTCCACATTCTGATAAATAAACCTTTTGTTTTCTTCCTAATGTCATTTTATTTGATTATTTTAAATTTGAATGAAAGGACTGAAAGGGACTTCTTTCTTGTCCTACAGTATTTCCAAAGCTTTTTAAAAAATAATCTGTTCTTCACTCATGACAATAAGATACAGGACATACG
The DNA here is from genome assembly GCF_019238085.1 of Lagopus leucura. Classification (NCBI taxonomy): domain Eukaryota; kingdom Metazoa; phylum Chordata; class Aves; order Galliformes; family Phasianidae; genus Lagopus; species Lagopus leucura. The sequence continues at coordinate 72,084,280 of NW_024962252.1, read as the reverse complement.
CATTTGTCAGCTACACTGGGCTAATGAGCACAAACATGAATCAAGACATTAGTAGTGGAAGAAAGAAAACCTCAGCAAAATATTAGAGTGCATTCACACATTAAAACTCATGCATTTTAATATGTGGTAGCCATTATATTGATATTTATATTGATACCAAAAAAGCAGTGCAATTCTAACAAATGTTCATGCAGGTAGCATTGATGCATCTAGGTACAAGCATGAGAACAGTATCAGCAAGAATAGCCCAATGCTCCAGTATCTGCTGTGGTCTGACCTAGCTCCGGCTCATTCTGAGTGAAATGCTATGAAATGCTTCTGTAACAGCTGGATTAAATCTGTTGTGCATTAAGTGCAGCCAGTGAGTCTCAGTGGATTACCGCAGAAACTGGTCTGGAACTGTGTATTCAAACAACCCAGGGGAGGAAGGGGCTTACCTTGAATCAATGACTACATCACATACTGACCATTTCCTTTCCTTCCATCCCCCAACCAAACAAGCTCTTATTAACATGGAGGAGGAGTTCACCAAGCAATTTCTTTTCTCACTCAGCAACATCTTGAAACACTAGTACCCTCTCTGTTTAGAAGGTGTGGTAGAAGGTGTGGTACTTCAATATTTGACACAGTACCTCTTATTAAGAACATGATGTGTACTACTGGACAGTCAGCTGAATATGAGCCACCACTGTGCCCAGGTGGCCAGGAAGGCCAATGGCATGGTGTGGTGAACAGGACTAGGGAAGTCATCCTGCCCCTGCACTCGACATTGGTGAGGCCTCACCTCAAGTACTGTGTTCAGTTTTGGGCACCTCAGTACAGAAAGGACATTGAGGTGCTGGAGCAGGTCCAAAGAAGGGCAACAAGGCTTGTGAAGTGCTTGGAGAATATGCCCTATGAAGAGAGACTGAAGGAATAGGGGATGTTCTATCTGGGGAAAAGGAGGCTGAGGGGAGACCTTATTGCTCTCTTCTAATAACTGAAAGGTGTTTACAGCGAGAGCAGGGTTGGTCTCTTCTTGCTGGTGACAGGATGAGGGGAAACGGCCTCAAGTTGCGCCACGGTAAGTTTAGGTTGGATATCAGGAAAAACTTCTTCACAGAAGGGATTGTTAAGCACTGGAATAGGCTCCCCAGGGAGGTGGTAGAGTCACCATCCCTGGATGCGTTTAAAATCTGTTTGGATGTGGTGCTCAGGGACACGATTTAGTGGAGGGTTGTTAGTTAGAGTAGTATGGTTAGGTCATGATCTATGACAGTCAGGGTAGTATGGTTAGATCATGATCTATGACATAGACTCTATGATCTTTAAGGTCTTTTCCAACCTAAGTGATTCTATGATTCTATAACTCTATGATGCAGATTCAAATGGCCACTGGATATTAAGATGAGAGAAGGTTATATTACTTACCCAATGGTGCGAAATTGTGAATTCCCTCTGCATTATCAGGTTCAGAAGCTAGCACTCTGGCTTTCAAACTACTGTCTGTTGCTTTGGTGGGACCAGAATCAAGGAATTTCATAATAGTTGAAACCATACTTCTTGCTGTGTTAACAATAGCTCTTGTGCTCGTTACCATGTTGTTACAAATAAGCTGAACACCACCTATGCATAATTGGGATGGGAAAAAAAAACAAAACCTGTTCAGAAGCCTGTGATAGATTCTAAGCAAATAAACACATATTTAATCAATTTGCTTCTCTAGACATCCGTCTGTATTCCTGAAGTGCCATAAAATCTACAATAAATCTTCTACTTGAAGCACCCAAAGAAAACACATTCTTACCCATGTCATGAAAAGCCTTCAGTGCCTCGCTTGTGTCCAAGACTCGTAAAATGAACCAGAGGAGTGGTTCAGACAACTGACAAGTGGCAAGAGAACCCTAAAAGAAAGTTAAGAAATACAATTTCATACAGAATTAGAAATTAGAATAAGAAATCCCACCACAGTCAACCTCTCTACCACAAAATAGCAGTATCATCCTCCAGAAGGTACACTCCTACACAGGAGAAGCCTTTGTAGTAAGGAAAAGATTAAATGACAAGGTAAGTAGTGTCATGGTAATGTGCCATGACAAGTAGCTGAAGGGAATTAAGAATATTGAACATTATATATACACAGTAATACAAACACAATAAATGTATTTCCCACTTGAACACAATGAAACATTCCATTCACTTCTAGCCAGGAATATTTACAGGAACACCAAAATATCCTTAGAGAAACTCCTTAACTCTCTCCCCCTTCAGAATGATGGAGACCTCCTATCTTCTGCACCACAGTTATGTCGGAAAAATATTAAGATCAGTTAGTTTACTGACATGACTATAGCTTACTGTATCAACCAAAATGTAATCATCTTGAAGAACAGCAAAGTTAAAGGGAACCTACCTGTCTTCCCATATACCCACAAGCCATGTAAGTAAGAATTGGCTGAAGCATCACTTGCACCGTTGTTGCTTTCTTACTAAGTGTTGTCAGGATAGTGAACAATCCATCTCCAACTGATATTGCATCTAAGCCACCATGAAAGTTTTCATGTTTAGTGAGATGTAAGCCACTTGCACCTTAGTGAAAACAGGAACAGTTCAAGGTTCAGAAGCGGAGACCTAACAAATTGTTACAGCATAGAGGAGAACTCAAGCATATTTAAATTTCATTTCAGCTAAATATTGGCATGGATTTTACAAGAAGGACAATTTTCAGGTTCATATAAATTACCATTAGTTCTTTGCTTAACATCTGCATCTCTATTGGAAATACCTCCCTTTGAACTTTTCTTCTCAGTGTTACAGTTCAGGATTTATTCAGTAATACTGATTACATATTTGCTGAAAAGGAGGAAGGAAAGCAGTAGAATATTCTTCCCTAAGAGAAACTACCTCTGTAAAAATTACTGCCTCCCTGAGCATATGACATCAATTTGAGCTTTTAAAAGTGGTTTTAGATTGGAGTTGGGGAAACGGATTTCATTTCCCTTCCATTTACAGGAACTGGAATTATACTCACAGAAAATAATATAAAGAATGTGTTTAAGTGATCTTTGCAATATGCCTTAGAGAAACATTTTGGCAAGAGAATTGACAGCTATAGTACTTTAATCACTTTTAAGTTGTCAAGAAAGAAAATACTGGTAAGCTTTGAAAGCATGGAGACAGACAGAAGTCTCTTAGGACTCGATCTCTGTGGTGTCTAGAAAAGTTAAAAATAAATGACAGTCGAAGAAGGTGTTGCAAAGATTTTAGATTTTGAGGCGTGGGAAGGGAAGGGTAGGATGGGAATACTACTACTTATGTGATTTTCATAGCCTGTCAATGAGAAAGCATAAAACCCTAATGAAATGCAAAGACAAAACTCACAAACATTTTAACTTCATGTGACAAAAGAGTTACAGAAGGCTATCCTGGTTCTTGATCTACTGGCTTTCAAGGTACAGTAAATCAACATTATTAGCAGAAATTCTGACACAAAAGCCATTACTTAATAGTGCACATCTGCTTAAGTCTTACGGTTTATCTTTCCTGGGTAGCCAGCATTCTGCGCTACCCATTACATGTTTACTACTAAATGCTGGTAATTGATTTTTGGATCATACACATCCTTGGCAGCAATCTTAGAGAAATGTTTTGTTCAAAGAAGTTGTCTGGAAAGAGCTAAATGCAGATTTTCTTGAAGGAACTAAAACCACAAAGAACTGTGTTACATCTTCCCAAAACACCCACACAAATTAGTTTCAGTAACCTATATCAAAAGACCCTGGGGCAATCAATTGAAAGGATCCAGTTGGCCCAGTGCTCTGAATTCTATGAAAAACATTGAAATAATGCTATCTTTCCAAACTGATTTCTTAAAAAATACAAAATATTTGCTAGACACAAAACGATGGTTCAGAAAGACATAAAAGTTGAGGAGAGTGTTTGAATTTCACCCCCCAAAAACATGTACTCAAAACAATCAACCATGCATAGAACAAACTACTTTCAATGTTCCTTCATATTGCATTTGTGATACAACACCAACTATCCAGAGTGAAGGCTGAAGCATTTTACAATTAATTTCAGGAAGATTCCAACAATGCACTTCAGGCTGTTCAAGTCCTGCCTGCTGTTTGACTACTGGGGATTGCTACTTTCTCAGTTGCTCTTATAACAAATGGACCACTGGTCAGACATTCACAGATTCTCATCTAAAGAACACACTGTTTTCTGACACCACTTTGGTTAAACACTTTCACATCCGCTTAAGACAAATCAGCACAGAAGACAACAGAGAAGCTTTCTTGGAAATAAGAGAAACACTACAGAGTACAAAATTTCACAATTATTTTTATATCTGAAATGAAGTGCATGGTCCAAGCCTATTTTTCTGTAAACCGTTCTTTTACACACACATTACCATTCATGTAGTATTTCATCTGGTAGTTCAAGCTGTGCAAATAAACTGTATGTTATCTTCGCAGCTCAAAAGCAAGTCTCAAAGATATCTACTTGGAGAAAACACACCCTAGACACATCTCCAACAAACTGCAACTTTTCTGTTTGAAGTATCTTTGGCAATCCACACTTCTCAGTAACAGGAAGAATTCCCACAGATATATTACTAGAACCCTAGAGTATGCTGCTAAGGAGACTTCTGAAAAAAAAAAATAGGGGAATGGAAAAGTGCCTGCATTTTTGCAATGGCACAGTTGTAATTCTTCTCTTCCAAAAGTAACTCAAAAAAGAAAAATATTGCTATATGAAGTGAACCATCAAGGTAACATGCCTGTAGTACAAACTGAAGACGAATTCTAATCCATGTATGGAGACATGTAAAGGCAAAGACTGAAATACAGGAAATTCCTTTTAAACATAACAAACTGTATTTTTCTTCAAGGATAACTGAACACTGGTATAGACTTCCCAGAGCAGTTGTGGAGCCTCCACTCTTGAAGAATTAAAAAAATCCACTGGACAAGGTACTGAGGAACCTACTCTCTGCATCAGGATTTCCTTGTAGAGGGAGGTTTAACCAGGCAATCTCCAGAGGTCCCTTCCGACATCAATCCTTCTGAATTTGCTGAATCCCAGAATTACAAATGCCAAACGCTCCCATTTGGCTTTAATCACCGTCTCTCACCTTACAGTGTTTTTGTCCCCACCTTACATCACTTGCTGTCCTTCTCACTTTTCTATCAGCTTCTCTTTTTCTGTCTTTTTTGACACATTTTGTATGTCTGTGCCAATGCATTAGTTTGTAGAAGTTTAAAGTATTTACCACCACAAAAGACCTTCCCCTTTAATTAAGAAATACCTACCAATAATCATTGCCATAGCGCTGCTGTTACACTGGCCAAGGGCAGACAAAATCTGGCTCATAATTTGTTGGTTGGCTAACACCAAGTCCGCAACATACGCAGTTGATCCTTGAATACTAGGATTGTTTCCATTGCCATCTTTGCCTCCTGAAACCTTTTCTTCATCAGACACACTGTCTGTGGTGCTGCTTGCTACTGGTACACGGGCACTATATTCTCGGTTACTGGAAAGTGGCAGTTGAACTAAAATGTTCACCAGTTTTAACAAATCAAACATAAGTTGATCCCTTGTCATTTCTCCGCAAACAGCCTTGGCATCACCTGGACGGATAATGTTGGCAAAAAGTCCTCCAAAACATGCTCTAGCACCCACAGAGCTGTCTGAGCCGCTGCGAGACATCACTTTGTCTGAACATGTAATGTAATGATGCACAAGGAAGGTTATAGACTCAATCACTGCAGAAATGGTGCTAACTGACACAACTTCAAAATTCTGTTCCAGGGTAAATTCCAAGAGTTTCACTTGTGCATCCAAAGGCCCTTGGCCTGTCTGAAAAGCACCTCTGGAAAGAAAAAGGAAAAAAAAAGATACTTCATTATTCAATATTAACAAGACAGATAATTTTTTGTTCTTGTTTCCTTGAGATTTAAGAATCAAAAAGCACGCCAGACTTCCAATAAAAAAATAGCCATTTCCAGAAATGCAATTTGAAGCACAATTTGATCTTTCACATAGGTTAAGTATTCATAATTTTTAACTACCAATGATTACAGAGTCAGTGGAATTTCTTCATGCTTTAACTTTTCTGATACTACAAACAACAAAAGCTTCTTTTCCAAAAGTATGAAATCTAGCTAGATCTTTGTTTCACTTTTTTTTCTTTTTAACTAAGCAGTTAACTTTGTGAGTATGTATTTCAGATACAGTCCTGTTCATTTGCTGTGGGTGAAAAGTTTCATAAACTTGCAGGGAAATTGCATGGGAAGAAGCAGTCTAATACTATAGTATCATCAGGATTTTTTCCTTAATTCTAACAGGAAAATTCAACAGGATTTGTCCCTCTGTAAATTTTTTTCCTCCAAAGTAGAGAGAAGAATGGTCAGTTTTAAGCTTTCTAAATAGCGACTATACGTAAAACAATGAGAAGATACTCAAGTTGTCACAGGTAGGTGCTTACAGGTTTATTACTTGAGGGATCTCTTCTGGCACTAAACTTATTTTCCCATTTGAATCATAGAATCACAGAATGGCCTGGGTTGAAAAGGACCAAATGATCAAGTAGTTTAAACCTCCTGCTATGTGGAGGGTCACCAACCAGCAGACCAGGCTGCCCAGAGCCACATCCAGCCTGGCCTTGAATGCCTCCAGGGATGGGGCATCCACAACCCCCTTGGGCAACCTGTTCCAGTGCATCACCACCCTCTGTGTGAAAATCTTCCTCCTAATGTCTAACCTAAACCTCCCTGTCTCAGTTTTAAACCATTCCCACTTGTTCTATCACTATCCAACCTTGTAAGCAGACATACCCCCTCCTGTTTATAAGCTCCTTTCAAATATTGGAAGGTCCCTGGTGCTTTCTCTTCTCCAAGCTAAACAAGCCCAGTTCCCTCAACCTTTCTTCATACAAGAGGTGCTCCAGCCCTCTGATCATCTTAGTGACCCTCCTCTGTGCTTTCACACATTTACCAGTAGATTGTAAAATGAACTTTCTCAATCAAGTGTATTTAACATAAAGCTGGTTCTAATTCTGTATGTGTGGTTTGGTTAGTAACTTGAAACATTCCTCTATATCTTTTGACACTGAGTAGTCAGTCCCACTATAACATTACATGCAGAACAAAATATTTTCTATAAACAGATTTGAAAAAAATATTTGCCATTTAATTAATTCTAACAGTAATATACTGCCTTTTTTTTTTTTCTTTTTTTCTTTTTTTACAATCAATCTTACAATTTGGTCAGACAAGGTACAGTTCAATAACTGCCCGAGGATCTACAAATAGTCATCATGTTACGTTTCAGTCCTACTTTTAATTTGTCTTAAAAAAAATGTTAACGCAACTCAAAAGCTATAATTTCAATGTCTTAATCAGCTTATTTCAAGTATATTATAACATGTAAGTATGCATTCTAAGATTCATTACGAATTAACGATTTTACAGAATAATTAAATTTCTTGTATGAGTAATAGTCCAATAACATAACCTAGTGAACATCACCCATTCAATTCAAGTTAATGACGTAAAATTTCTTAGAGAAAGCTGAAATAGTTTTCTGTAAGATTAAAGGATAGATAACACCAAAGTGCCACCTACTGGAAAAAGGGGAAACAAGAAAATGAGGAAGTCCTTCCCTCATTACATTAAACCTTTGTCTGGAGATGTGTAGAACATCTGTATCAGAAGTAAAACATAATTCCTAATGCATTTCAGGCCAAACAACTGCCACATGACTAGTTTATTGCTGTACACACAACGGTCTTGGGCCCACTGACTGAGCCTTCAAGAAGCAGAACTGCTAAGCACAAGGTAAAATCTCCTCGCTGTTGCACAGACAGAGGTACTCCTCCACACAACTGAAGAGACACTACATCAATAGAGAAGAGCATGACAGAGGAGATTTTTTCAATGTGGAGAAGAGGAAGCAAGAAAAGGGACACAGTGCTAACTTCCCCAGTGCTATGCCACCAACAACCTGACCAGGCATGAAGATGGCCTGGCTAAGAACTTGTCCCATAGCAATAGGTAAGACAGATGCATAAGACAGATCACAAGCAGATTTCCCTTCTCTTTCTAAAACCAAAAGCTGAAAGCCACACATGGAAAACCACAGATCTAAATAGTCCTTACATATTTTTGTATCCATGTACAGAAATGTTAGAGTGGTATCACTCGTTATTGCTCAACATGGATATCCCCAAACCTGAACTTTGAACTAAGCAGCAGAGCTAAAATAACATGAAGTTGTAGGAAAAAAAGAACAAGCCACAAAGGAGCAATCAAATAAAAACCAAAACAACAACAAAAAATCCCTACAACTCAACTACAGAGGGAGGCAGAACATTCAGGAATAGACCCTTCATTCACAAACTAACGTACGATGCAGACAGCAGGCATTGCTAGGTGTCAAAAGGTCCTTGAGAACCTTCAGCAGCTAGTAAAGCTAGTGAAATGTGATTCTGTGATTCTGTGTGATTCTGTGAAATGACATTAAAATGTCAGAGACGAATGACTTGCCTAAATGACCATCCTTTTTAAAGCCAGCTTCAGACATTGATGAAATCCATACAGTGTAAGCCATAAGATAGTTGTTTCATTTCCCACATTAGCAAAGTTTGAGATTGCGTTTGAAATGCTGGAACCTTTTCAAAACTGATATGTAAAGTTCCAAAAACAACATTATTATTTTGAAAGCAAGAAAGAAGTAGTAACAAAAAGATGCCTTCACCTTTTCTTAGTTATGATAAATTAATTGCAGGGAAGAAGAAGGAGACTTTATTAACAGCAACAGAAGTTTCAAGCATGAACATTCCTGGATCTAAAGAAGCTTATACTGACGATCAGGGACCATGGCTGCATTTAAAATGCAGAAACACTACCAGATCATTTGGCGTCTTACGACTTTCTACTGTTTGCTGGAGATGAAACCAGAATTGGGTAGTCTGGTAATATATTCAAAATGTGGTAATTCTTTTATTTACTGGATGCAATTAGTTATTTTAAAGGAATAGCACACAGATGTAAGCATTTCTGCAGGCACAGTTAGACGAATCAGACCATTGCTCGTTGACAAAAAACGGTACCGCAGAAGGAGTACAATACACTTGGTCATGAATTCAGATCTTGCAGTAAGGTTTAAAGAGACTTTGAATCCAGAAAAAGCAGATAAATGAGTAAGAAAAGGACAGGCCATCCAAGAAGCTGAGAATTGCAACAGATTTGGAAATTAGTGGATAATGCTCCATATGGCCTCAGCACAGCTGCTTGGAGACTGCAGAACTTTCACTGTATGTTCTATTGAGACAATAAGAAAGAAGAAAAATATGCTTTCTTTATAAGAAGAGAAATATGCTTAAAAGCTCTGCCTTCTATGTGTTCCCTACTATCTTAAGCAGAAGCCTACAATTCACCTTCGGATTTCCTTTTGTTCTGTCTGTCCTTGAGTTTGTAGAACACAGAGAAAGAATAAAGAGAAAAGGAAAGTAGAGACAAAAAGCACGATGCAAAGTCTTATTTTCATATGACTGAGGTTGTCAAAAATTTGGTGTTCAAAAGATGGTAGCAAAAATACGTTTCTTCTCCAATGACATTATAAGAAAATGCAAATGCAATAAAACATACAATCTATAGTTTTACTCTCCTTTGGTAAGCTCCTTGTTTTCTTCTAGTCAACTTTATGGTTGGTTTTTCCACAGTTTTGATTAGAATGAAGCTGATTTAGTACTTTATGGGTAAGAACTTTAAGTAATGGATACAGCTGTAATTAATTATTTGTATTCATTCCATTTGTTTGCATGTGTATATACAAAAGCATGCATATTTGCCTACATATCCTGGACTTCTCCATCCTTAATGTATGCATACATTATCACACTACTTCTGAAGTGATCCTTATTCTAAACAACCAAAATCATGAATGTTCTTTGATAGCATTTTCATGAAATAAATACGATTATGCAATCACACATTTCATCCTACTTATATTAGAAAAGTAACCTACAAATAATTTGCTTTACCTTTGGTTAATTCAGGCCTTTCAGGATGCTTTTGCCTTTTCAATGGGTAAATTAATCAACAGTGCCTTTATTTTAGGAATTCCTCTAACCCTGAAGGATGCCTGCATCTTAGCCCATGATAAAATGACACTCCAACCGACTCCTTATTGCTTACATTCACTGTCCCTTGCATAAAGATGGCTGGCTGCATGTGCATTCTAGGTGCACTTTTCCACGTGCTAGAAACTGCCTGGGTGCAACTAGTAATGCTGTGATCTCAATCCATACACAACCTGACAGTAGGACAAGAGAGGGAATCTACACATTTTGGTTGTGATTCACAAACAGATTTTAAAGACAAAGAGGGTAGGAAAACAAAGGGCAAAGATTTACCTTTCTGTTGAAAGAATATGTATTAATTTCAATAAAAATTCACTAAACATTTGAGGACAAGTTGATGAAAGGTGCACTTGTAATCGAGTAAGAAATTCTTGCATAGCTTGCGTTGCAGTTGGCCCAACCTAGAGGGAAAAGAATTTTAATAAGTATATACAAAATTGAAATGTCTTCAAGACCAGGAAGTTGTTCCCAACATGGAAAACATCTTCTAAGAATAGATAAGTATTACATAACTTAACTTGCTTTCTGAAAAATTTTAGAGTTTTCTACTCCAGACCAACTTTTACCATGTGTTTTTCTACCATTATCCATGAGAAAAAAGCAAGAATTCAATTCTTTGCCTAACACTTGTTAGGTGTTTCTGAGAATCCTGTCAAGTATTACATAAGAATAAGTTAAATTTGGCTTTTTTTTTTTTTTTTTTTCAATCTCCATTCACAAATGTTTTGAAGACCACAAAGAGCAGAAAATTACTTGAAATTAGGAAACATATTAGAAATCACATTGATTCAAAGAACAGGCAGAAAAGAGAAGCACAAAACACTCTTCTAAATTCAAGAATTGTTAGATATTTGATCTTCACTGTCTTTTTTATCCTAATCCAGCATGAATTCCATAAGCAAACTGAACTCTGCAAGTTTTCTATGCCCACTACTAAAAAATTTTAACATAGAACACACTAACCAAGAAATCACATCCTCCCTAGAGCAACTTGTCCACATAAACGTAAAAAGGAAAGTTCACTATTCATAGCAAATCATCAACATGAACTTCCCACCAGCTGTTCATCAGAGCCAACAACAAAAAAAAAAAAAAAAAAGAAAAACCATAAGCTAAGGATATAATACAACACAGACAACATACATTTCTGATTTCTGTCATGTTTATTTAAATGTTATTATGAAGGGTTATTCTGTTATTTTAATTGCTACTTACCTGTGGACTGTGTTGATTTGTTCCATGAGGATTTGTGCCAGAAAGAAATTTCACTAATACATGAATGAGGTTTGGATCTGACACCAACAGTTGAGCTGTACTTTCCTGAGCTCCAATGGCACTGCTTGGACCAGCTTAAAAATAAATGCATGAAAATTAAATCTCTCATCTTCAACATGTAATGTAAATACAACATTTATACTGTATATCTATTACATTTACTTCATTATGCATAAACATCCAGAAGTAGAATTAAGTACCAGAAGTTGCTTACTCAGGACTACAATTTGGAGTAATGAGTTTTCCATCAAGTACAGCTACAAACCCCCCAAATATTCCACTAGTTTCTCAACTTGCTAAGGTAAAATTCACAAATGTAGACTTTCAGTTTTGTAGAAACAACATCTACAAAGATTTTAACTCTTCTTTTTCTTTGCTAGTCCCCTCTGTAGTAAGGCTTTCGCACATTTCTTAGTTTGCCAGAGACCATGTGTTCCATTATCATGCATGCAATCAAGATATTTTTTATTTGTGGCACATTCACCGACTTCACATCACTGATTAACACTGCAGGGAGCTTAACAGATAAGGGCTTTGAGGACAAGAAGTTAAAATATAATACATCCTTTAATGATCATGCAAGCAAGCTTTATTAAACACGTAGTTTTGACCATTCAGTTGTGGTATATAAAATCAGCACAAAACACAGCTTTTGAGAAGCACAGCTTATACCTATCCAAATGAAGATCAAGTTACAACACGCTAAAGCTGTCATCTCCTTCAGACTGTCTCATAGTATGTGAAAGAAAGACTGAATCAAGAGGAAATGGTGCTCAGGTACAAGAGTTTGACTGACATCTTTTTGCACCTCAAGATAAGATACCCAATTAGGGGAGATGCAAAAAGAATCAAATTCTAAACTAGTTACTGGTCATTCTGTTTGTATCAGTCCTCATCATTCAAAAAAATTCCTTAAATTGAACAATAAGAAACCAAACAGGAAGGAAACATCTAAGTTTCATCAACATCTTAGTGATACTAAGTCTTCCCCTTACCAAATGCCATTTTGTTTTCTAACAATAAATAGATTTACTCCTTTAGATGATAGCAGAAAACTAATGCTGAAAGCATTTCTTGTATAGCTACACAAATAATTTTGCAATGATTTACCAATACTAGATTTAGAACAAGTAGGCTTGGTTATAGTTGATGGAAGACGGAACGGCAATAGTTAGAATTGAATAAAAGCAATAGAGCCTCTCAAGGCATTCCAGTTCCGTTCTATTATAGACATTAAGGCTGTTGCAGTTTACATCTGACTATGCAAAAATTAAAAAGCTAGGCCTTGTTTGGATGAAGGACAAGCCTGTAAGAGAAGCTAAGTGCACACTTCCACTGATTGTCTGAAAGGAAAACCAAATTTTTCAGAACAGAGAAATCTTCCACTGCAGGATGGGCCTTGGAAATACCAGCCTTGGTGAACTAATCAAGTTTATTTTCCCCCACCTTGAACTGCACCTGTGAATACTTACTGAGGCGAAATAGACAACACGTTAGTTTTACCCCTGAGAAAACTAGGTATATCGGTTGTAGGTGGGTATTTTATTGGCTGGTTATTTTTGGGGGGTGAAATTTCTAAGTCTGCCATAATTGAAGTAAAAAATGAAAATGAATACCCAGATGACAAAAGGTATTAACTTACTAAGGTCACACCCCTTGTATTTACACACGAACCTGTTTCCTAGAACATTTTGCTGATCTAGTGTCTAACTGCAAAACTGAAACTTCAGTTTTTCCAGAAGTACCCCAAATTATTTTAAAAGAAGTGTATAAAAGCTCATAAAATGTTCTATAATATTATATGTATTTGAAGAAGGAACATTTGTGTTTTCCTGCACTGTTAAATGGCACCTTCAGAGAATAACCTATGAAGTCTACAGTCAGTGTGACAAGTAACACTTCTATTCTGTGGGGTTTTGTTTTGTTTTAAATGCTAGAACTTCCCCCAAATTCACAGCCCCAAACCATCTTCTCTTGACAAACAGCAGCTAAGTCCACAGGCTAACACTCAGCTCCACTGCTTCTAAGTTTAGATGGCTCTGTAGTTTTTCTGCTTTACCATGACAGGGTTGACAGCAAAATTGAGTAACTACACTTTCATTACCTCCTGTGTAATTTTATATTTTCTATTTAAAAGCTGGAAATATCACTGCAATATAAAGCCCCACTTTATTTGTACATTGCATTAAACGTCTGACACGATCTAACTCAGACCTGAGGATGCATCAACATTATCCACTCTGTTAGGTAGCATTTATGCTCAGAACACTTCTTTCTCCAATGCCATCTCTGGTGACAACATAAAAGATGTGCAAAAGGACACATGAGTGGAGCATGAATACCTCTTGTTAAAGAAACAGATCAGTAAACGTATTACAAAAATGGTATTACAAACAACAGCTGCCTACATTAGAGCAACTGAAACTCTGAAATTTTTCTTAGGCAGGCATCACTTTCACCTAGCAGAAGGAGTTTCAGAAGTTTTTCATGTTATTGTTAAATAATACCAACAAAAAAGTGAAAATCTGAAGGAAAAAAATGTGCTCCGAAGGCAAGGATTTCAAATAGCTTATATAGAGAAAAAAAGAGTTTCAAGGGCAGATTACAGAAAACAGCTCAGAACAGTTGTGTCACCACAAAATAGCAAATTATTTCAGGAAAGTACGATCCTCCGTTACTCTGGATTTCATCTGTTATTATTGCATTTAGTCATACGGTTGGTGTCAAAACAGAATTTAAGAAGTTCTGATACGGCCTAAATATGTACATTTTCAGAGATTTCAGTCTCCAATTTCACAAACTACTCAGTATCTTCTTTAGGCTTAAGGACAAGGCCACAAAAGCAGTCCCCATGACAGCTGCCCTATTACTATCATAGCTGTTTAGAAGCTAAATTTCTTCATTGAAAATTGCATCCTTTAATGTCTCTACTTGACTTGTGGCAAAATTTCCTTCACAAGGGGAGATTATCATTACAGAGTCTTACAGTCTTACATGAGCCATACAGAGAATGCATGATAATCTCACATACATAGGAAAGTGAAATGAAGTGGATGGATTTTTTTTTTTTTTTGAATAAATTTAGCTTCTAGGGGCTTATCTTCAGAGAGCTTAACATAAGCAGTGACTGGAGTCTGCGTATTTATGAAAATATTCTTATTGCATCAGAAAAAATATGAATTCCTCTTATATTGCCTTAATCCTCACTCTCTGCTACCTCTTCCCATAATACAAAGCTACCTCTCAAGGATCTTTAGCTACTCCTCAGATTTGCTTTTCAGATGATGCTTTTTTTTTTTTTTTTTTTAAATGACACTGATTTCAAGGTACAAGCAGCCCATAGAGCTCACTCTCTACAGCCTCTTTGTTGGAAAATCAAAGTAATTCTATGACAAAGGGAATATTTTGGTAACATTTAAGATTGAAATCAACACTTACATTGTAAAAAATGGTGACAAAACACTCCACAACTTACCATTAAACTGCATATTTGTCATGAGAGTTAGGCTATGAAGCACAAGGCACCATGTTCGGAGTAAGGTGTTAGGATACCATGCCAGAACTGACAGGAAGCTAGTTACTGAAGCTGTCAAGAAAAGCACATTTTCCCAAGTATTAATCTTCAGAATGTTACAGGAAGTTTCTCATTTTGAATGCAAGTTGCTACATTACTTGTTTATTGTTTGTTGTGTTTTCTTTGTTTTGACAACTACTGTTCTAGGCAACTAGGAAAAGATGCCATCACCAATGCACCACAGGAACTGGCCCACAGAACTTCCTATAGTCTCAACCCATGTCTTCTCAGAAACAAAAAAAAAAAAAAAAAGATTCAAAGAAACATTTTATTTAAAACAGTCTCCATGAAACTCAACAAGTTCATTATACTTCATTACTTTATAAAAAGAAATAATTAGACACATCTTTCTCCTAGGTCAGCAGTCTAACGCCAAAAAGTGGTAGGGCTTCCCCATACCTATCCTCTATACCTTGGACAGTAATAATAAACAAATTACAGAATGGTGTACCAGAGAAGAGCATAAAGATGCACAGTTCAGAAGTATATTTTAAAGAGCCCTTTTGGCAGTAACAATGAATTAAGAACCACACATTTTATAATGTAATTTAGGTCAAGATTACAGAAATTCAAGGAACAATTCCTTATTAATTACTATTAGCTACACATTTTTCACGTCACATAGATAGTGAGACCAAGAGCTCTCTAGCAACAAAGAGATCGCTCATTCCATCACTGATCTTAATAAGAACAAATAAATATTGAGTACTTAAGAAAACCTTTCACACTTGAAAGTTAATATTTCCTATTTAATATATTTTACCTTGATTCAAGGAAATTACAGGTATTCGATTAGCATTATAAAGGAAAATATCAGCGCCACTGTCTTTACTTCCAGAGGAGCTAGAATTCAGGCTTAAGGTGAGCCATAACTGTAAAAGGGATTCAAGCTGCAAAAAGGAAAAAAAAAACAACATCAAACTCCTGTGTATTTCCAGAGCAGCAAAGCATAAAGAGTTTTCATTTTAAGTCATATCTACATCTTCAGTTGACCCTGTTTCACCGATAATGTACACACACTCTCCGCTCCTTCCTTTACTGAGATTTTAGGATGTTGATAAATAAAACATTCAAATAAAGTTTATCATAACTAGCAAATGCTTTTTTATGTGTTTTGTTTTTTGTTTCTTGTAATGGGCCCCCTCAAAATACAGTTAAGTTTCTCTTAAGATGTTTCTTCAAACTGTTGGAAAAGTAGCTGTACGTATTGCTCAGAAATCAGAGTATCATCATCTTTCTACTGAAACACTGGTTTGCATGTAAACTTTCAGAATTTCAAAATTTAGCCAAGAGATATTTAATGGACAACTGAAAAAATTCAGAAAGAATTCACAGAAGCCAATTTAACTAATGGAAAATCTCCTTTACTATCAGAGAGACACAAACACATATTCTGAATGACTCCCTGAAGAAACTAAATAGTTGATATTCTGAGGAAGCATCAAGGTACTTTACCTAACAAACTCTATTTTGAATAGAATATTTGAATGGTCAGCTATCCAATTAAAACAAAAGGGCAGATACCTAAGAACTTATATAAAAAAGGAATGCATTGTGTGTTACATATTAAGAAAAGCATTTTTAAACTAATGATTTTTCAAAAAGCATACATCTCATTTTAACATTTTGGATCACAGGATCGTTCCACCCTTACTCTATTGAAGAGCCAGCTAAGACACAGACTTGGCTGCTCAGAGGGTTGTCCAGATGGGTCTTGAAAACCTCCACAGATGGCAAATATTATAATAACAGTAATTGGGTAACAAACCTGTTTTAAAACACAAAAAATAGATACCTATCTACTTTCCTACTCTAAGAAGAAATTCCCTATTTGCTAAAAGCTTTCAGCAGCTAATCTATTACATTATTGGTACTGTTGTCCATGACAACCTGTGTGCACGAAGTACATAACCTAACAGGTTAGCTGCATCCTAAACAATACAAATACAGGAAGAAAACTTTCAGACTGAGAGAGAAATACTATTAAAACATTTCAATGTTCACAATTCTATACCTGAACATGGTGGACTTGTAGCATCGAGAAGAGTTTGTTGAAGCATGCGCTCAGCATAGGTATAGATGACAACTGTACAATCAGCTGGGCATTTTGGTTAGCAGCATGCAATCCCCTTAGCAATGAATCATCTGTTCCAGTAGGAGACTGGGTTACTATATGAAACAAAACAAAGAAGTATCCTCACCTCAGTGGATTATTTTGGAAAAATTGGTAAAGGCAACTACAAACTTACTTCTTCTTATTTCACATTTAAGGAAAACATGCTTATGTTATAATCTACAAGATCCCTTCACTGTGGTGCTCACCTTTATTGGACTATTAACTATGCTACTGTGAAAGGCATACTGGAAGGTAACAAATCATCTTCACAAAAACTATTTGGAAAGTGAGCCAAATTCACACCCTTGTTAAAGATGTATTTTAGGAATTTCCTGATAAAACTAAATCAGCAACATGGGTATTTTGACAACATAAGCTTATTGCACAGTCAAATTCAAAATACTATTAAGTATTTTCACTTTTATCACTGAATAGGTGAAACAACTACAAAGCAGCTTTCAAATAGCTTACATTTCACAGTGAATGTAATAATAAAGCCTCACAAAAATAGGAAGCAATATTTAAATGCTTATAGATGAGAAAACAAAAGTAATTCTTCCATTGTGTTATTATGTACTGTAAATGGAATCCTGCCTATTTGAGCAACTTCAAAAAATGTTTTAAATCTATGTATACAAATTTAAAAATTTGAAGAAAGGAAATCTCAAAAGCACAGCCTAACTATGTCATTAAAGCAAAATTCAACTTCTTCTAAGCTGCTAAGCGACTGCAGAAAAAACAGTATAATGTTCAAGTGGTCATCACATGAAGAGAATAATTTGACAATATACAATTACATGTAGGAGATGTGTTTGTCAGTGCCTGTAGAATGGAATCAGCCTCCAGAGTGGACATCATTTTCAGCATCAATTCAGCCTGCTGTTCAAGTCCAACTTCTAGGCGTGCATCTAATGCTACACAAGGCAAGAGAGTCAAACTGAATTATATCCAAGACAATTACAGTCAGCTACGATTAATTATCTGTGCAAGCAATTTAGATATACAGTCCACACTAAACTTGAAACAAATCTCAGTATATCTGACGTAAAAGTGAATATGCTTATATGATGCCAGCAAAATGAAGAAACTTATACTCCGAACTGAACACAAAATCCTCATGGATGTAAAATACATAATTAATAGAAAGAGAAATTTCTCATGAAATGAACACATTTCTTTTTACAGTCACCTTAATATCACATACAACAAAATCTGCATGTTTAAGCCTGTAGTAAAAGTAATTGCTCAAACAGCAACCAAAGGAATTATGGCAGGGAAGAGATTTATAAAATCACTCCTGCTTAGAAGTAGTACTTCAAAATGAACAAGTATGCCACCTCATTCCTCTTTGGAATAGGAACAACTAAGCAAAATATTATCCACTTAAGAAAGAGCTTCCAACGTTCCAAACTGACCATAAAGATGTCTTTGAAAATTTCAGAAAATACGACTTTGTGCCATGTTAGACACAGTTTTCAATAAAAACCTCACATTTTCTCAGTAGTCACAGAAAAAGCTTGGTATGTAGAAAATTTATTTCCATTTCAAGCAGGCAGATATTTCTAACACTAATTCGGTATACTGAAAAGTAGCATACAATATTACCAAACAGATAACCTCCAGGGTTCACTGCTTACCTTGAGAAACAGACACACTCACAGTCTGTGATCCGTTTTTCTCTGTAGCTACTGGTGGTTTTGCAACAGGAATTCCAACACCTCCAATGTAAGGATTGTAATTGTAGGTACCATAATCAGCACCCCAGTAATCATACCACGTGCTGCTTATAGGCTTAAAAAGCAAATGAAAAAGGAAAAAATAACAGCAATTCTTTTGACTGTCCAAGAAAAAGATAAATTTGTAATGAGTAACAACAAAGATGGAAATTACACGAAATTAAAACCAGAAGATAGCTTTAAAAAATTGTCGCAATTTTTTTGTTGCCATACAAACTACTCTTTCCTTAGTGATTGCAAGAATCCAGTAATTTAATTGTCTCTAAGACCGAAGAAACCAGTTTAAAATTTTATCATCAGATTTTACTCATGCACTCGTATTACATTGCAAACTTGGTAGTGGAGTTGCAACACTGATATTTTGAGAAGTTGTTAATCGAGATATAATACTATATTATTAATATGACAGACTATTATAGAACCCTTGTGGTCTTGGTGAGGCTCTGGGGCTATTTGAACTGGGTTCTGCAAAACAAAAAGTTGAATAATCTCTACTGAAAAGTCATAATTAAAGGCACTAAGAAAGCATATGGATGACAAGAAAAAGAGAAAACAGTAATAAAAGACTGCAAGAAGGAAAATTGTGGAAGACGATGCTTTTAATGGAAGGTCTATCAATTAGCAATCCTACATAAACACAAAAAGCAGGACAAATCTGAAGGAACGAGGAAGAGTTTTTCTTGCTAGGTTTTTTTTGACAATAGGAAGATATCTGTGATATCTTATATATATATATATATATATAAAATCAGGAAGATATCTGTGGATGAATTGGACTGGAGGATAATGCCATGTTCAATTACAAGAGATGAAGGAAGGAGACAAAAAAAACTAAGCAATGACTGGAAGATTTT
This sequence comes from Lagopus leucura, assembly GCF_019238085.1. NCBI lineage: Eukaryota > Metazoa > Chordata > Aves > Galliformes > Phasianidae > Lagopus > Lagopus leucura. The sequence goes on along the minus strand of NW_024962252.1, from coordinate 72,064,593 downwards.
GATGAAGGGAAATTTGAAGAAAAAAATCTCTACACGATAGGTAATCAGGTGAAGAACATGAGAAAAATATACAAAAAATAAGAAAACACAGTACTGTCTGAACAAGTGGGGCAAAAATTAATTCAGTTTAATTCAAATGAGGCCCAAAGCTTAAGTCAACATTGAAAAGTATAGGGAATCTCAGGTGCATCATACCTTGAACACTTTGGCTGCAAGAGGATCTTTTTCCAAATCAATATCCAAAGGATCAATATCAACCTCCATCAGGTCTTGCAGCAATTCAAGGTCAATGTCTTTATCTTTTTCCAAAGATGACAGGGGTGGAGCACCTTTGAATGTTTACAACTACTTTAATATTACCAAGTACAGTTTATGAAACAAGGATAATATCATAATTCACAGGTAATGCCAAGGCTTTTAATACACACAGCTCTTAGTGGAAACATATAAAACGTGCTTCGTTGAAATAATGAGGAAAAATAATCATTTTTTATTAATCAGACATACTAAGATCAAGCATTACACACATTTTTCCTTTATTTTCAGAAACTACTTATTCTATCATAAAAAAACCTTCACAGATTTTTTGACAGATTAATCACAGCGCAGGTTGTTTATTATTTCTCAGCAGGCAATATACACCAAAGATCACAGAGTCATTTACCTGTGATGTCGTGTGTCAAAGGCTCATCTATTGTTTCCACTAATTGAACTGTGGGTGGCTGAAGAGAGTCATCAGAATCCCCAGCTGAAGCGCCAGCATCTTCTCCCAAAGCACCTTCTTCCATAGCTTCAGCTGCTATAGGTGCCAGCAGTTCTCCTACACGTGGCATCAAGCAGACAACTTCATTTCAAACTTCATTCCAGTTACAATTTAACATCTCAGTTTCTAAGCCAACCGGTTTTTTTCCACCTAACTCTAAATTCTTAAAGTGCTCATTTTTTCTAAAAGGAAGAGTGCTGATTTTTTTCAAATAATTGGGATCAAATATATACACTTGACTTTTTAGTGCAGAAGGAATCCTCAGGATTTAATTAATTAATATGAAATATTTCAGTGCACTTATTGCAATCTAATCTCAATTTGCTTGTGAAGCATATGAGTTGTTTTTTTTCCCAACAGTTGGCAGACTCTAAAATGACAACTCAAAAAGCTTCAAGAAAACAAGTTTTTAGCATAGGCTAAAGCCTAAAGACTATGAACTTAAAACAAACCTGCTAGAATATCTTGCAGCATACAAGTCAGAGAATACTGAGCCCATGCTCCTCCCCAAGAGATGTCTCCTCTGTTAAAGTCAGTTCCAACAAGAAGGAGCAGCAATCTTTCCAACTGAGTTTCATTCACAATCTCACATAAATGAATTGTTGGTCTTGTAGCATTTGCAATTCTAGCAAGAACCTAAAAAAAGATAGAAAAATATAATTGCAATGAATCTCCCCTACTCCTCCCTCTCAAAACAATTAAGTTATCAAAATTAAGACTAAATTTTTTTACTATTCTTGTACACCTAAATATTGACTACTCAAGCATCAGCTTTCGCAAAAATGAAACACAATTCAACCACGAAATTTACTTGTCCACTTTACTACTAGAGATTTTCACTCTCTATCAGTGAAACTGCCTATCATTTCTGGCTCAGAGGAAAACACTGTGGTCCTCATTCTCCTTCAGTTCAGTTCAAGAACACTAAGAAAAAAAAAAAAAGTCTTAGGAAATTGTGATTAGAAATGATTTATAGTAATGTAAAGCTACAAAAATATCTCTGAACACCTTAAAAATGCCTTGCTCAGCCCTCCAGGGCTGAGTAATTTTGAAAAATGAAAAACTGAATGGGAGTACTACCTCCATTCCTCAATCATGTTTAAGATTATCCATATTAAGATTATGGATCAACTATAAATACTCATATCTTCATGACAACAGCTTTGAAGAGCACACTATATAGCACAATAAAATAGTATTTAGAAAGCAAAATCCTATTCACACAACCTTTGGAGAGTCCACAGCATTTTATTCAAAAAGACAAAAAATCCAAATTTATTGGATGGAATATATCCAAAAAAGAAGTATGCACCAAATGTAAATCAAGCAGCAACTGCCTCGTCATAGAGTCCAAATTCAATACTATGTTGGTATTAAATTCAGAATGTTGTAATCAACAAGGCAAAATTACCTGGTGGTCTGAAATAACTACAGACTAAGAGAAGTTTTTACTTTTAAGTAGCATTTATCTAATTACTGACACAAGTTCCAAGAAAAAAAAGGTAAAAGTTCTTGGTAGCGGTGATGGTCAAAGATACAGCAGTTTGTAAACTGAAGAGAGTTATCAGAAATACTATGGGAAATGGTTTTAAACTAAAACATGAAACATTTAGATCAGATTGAAGGTAGAAATTCTTCACTATGAGGATGGTGGGGCACCAGAACAGGAAGATGCCCCATCCCTGGAACTGTTCAAGCCCAAGGTGGATGGGGCCCTGTGCAACCTGATCTAGTGGGTGGTATCCCTGCACGTGACAAGAGGGATTGCTCCTTAAAGCTCTCTTCCAACCCAAACTACTGTATGATTCCATGAAATAATACTCAACAATGATGGCAGAGCTGAGTGCAGTACCTACTCCATTCAGTGTAGTTCCTTTTCTGGAAGCAACACTTTAAATTCATAGCTGCAGAACTAGAAAATTCTAAAGACTAGTACTTGGAGTGCTAAGGAGTGAACAGTTACTAGAATGTCAAACACTAGAACGTTTAGAAAAAGGGAAGCTTCAATTCCACTCACAAAACAAAATAACCAGAGCAATGATTATGCTGATATTGGATTAATTTTTGTTTTTTAAGGGCTTTTTTTTTTTTTTTTTTTTTTGAGGTTTTTTTTTTTTTTTTTTTTTTGGAGGTTTCTTTAGCTTCTTCAGCAGTAAATTTACCCTCCAACAATCAGCCTCAGTCTTACTTTTCATTCCCATTTGGCCTCAGTTTTTCAGATTATGTAACATCTAAAATCCTACATATGCTCTATTACTAGCATGTGGATTTTGATTTTTTTCCTTTAATTTTCTGGTTTACTCTTCAAAAATACATTTGCACAACTCAAATCAACTTTCTGAAACCCCAAATCCAAAATCTTAGTGGAAATAGAGACAACAGTGATGCAACTGTAAGAAGCTGAGTCAACAGTGTTCCCACTTCCTGTCCTGATGGAAGGATGGCTACTTCTTTCAAGAAGCATGCACGAGAAATCTAGCTTTCAGAACAAGTTTCTCTGAATCGCTGAAGGTGATTTTCTGTGCCTACAAGATGAAATCTATAAATGAACCAGAAAGACCTCTGGTCTGGAGAGATACTCCATCACAGCTACTATTAATAATCCAGTAAGTGAAAAAAGAATTTTTGCTAGTTTCACCGTTCTGATAAATTGCATTTGTTTTCTGGGAAGTTAAAAACAAAACAAACCAATAAAACATAACAAAAAACAAACAAACAAAACAACCCTCAAGCACTTCCAACTAGCAAGGTATGACAACTCATGTCAACTCAAATCTCAGATTATACAGGTCCAAAAAATACTTGCGAACTATCAAGAAACAATTAGGAAATACACGTAACACAGAATAAATTTCTCTTAAAGATCCACTTCAAAGTAAAACCAAAATTAATATGCTTAATAGTCATTACAATAAATATTTTAATGGATCCTTCAGAAATCACACATTTCTACAGCTGAACTCAAAAGCTGTAAGCACATTCTTTCAGACACCTTTATGCAAAATGGTTAAAAAGAACAGTCTCCAAACTACATAGAAAAACTCCTAGAGCTATCAATGAAGCAAACTGCTGTAGTGACTCGGAATCATGCATTCAGGCTAATGGAAAAGACCTTTAACTATTTAATATAGTGATAGCAGAATAGTCAAGTTCTTCCCGCTTACTCATTTTTAATACCATGAAAATATGTAATAGCTTTAACTTCCATGAACGTTAGATTTCAGTTACCAAAAAAATAGGGATTTTTACTATATTAAATGTTAGAACTCCGCACATGTACTTACACAACAAGATTTTTTGAAGTTACTCTTTCTAGGTGATTTTGAAGCATCATAATGTCAGTTTCACAAAAGGTGGCAGATAAAAAAAAAACTACCTCACCACAAATTACCAGAAATTCTATCTAACTTTCATCATTAATCAATCAGAAAGAAATAATAGAAAATTAATCCTACGTGGTATCCATTGCAACTATAGAATTTCATATGCTATTTACCTTACAAACAAACAGAAGTAAATCTGCATGACAAGTAAAGTCCATAGACAAAAGGAAGAGTGCCAGCTTCTGTACTACAGAAATACAACGTTCATGGGCCAGTGTAAAGGGAAGTGGCTCAATTTCTGGAGTTTCCTTTGTAGTTGATACTTCTGTATCCAAAGTAGAACGAGGCCATTCTGCAGTCCGACGCAAACGTATTAAATCCTTGAAGTGCTATAGAAACCAAATTTGAAACAACAGTTACATATTTTAAGACTAAGCTCTGGATCTCCTCCAACCAAAAATCTGAGGCAGCAATAACAGTGGACTCTAGGAATATATGAGAATCTGGAATGGAATTAAGGCTTTATTGGCAGAAATTTATCTTGGCAGCGTATTGTCTCAAGTGACAGAGTAATAACCAAGTTATTCAGTTCCGCACAAGTGCCATTTAAGTCTTAATGTTTGCAATAAAACATATCAAGGGTATGTATTTCATAAGCTTCTTTCTCGTTTCCACCACCTGCATATAAAACTATTGTTGGCATGAAGTGAATTGCAGACAGAAATATTGAAATTTACCCTTAAAATAAGACTGCTTACTTTCAGCTCATCACATTAGAAGAATCCTCAACGACATCCAACATTCTTAATACTTACAGATTACGAAGCATCCATTAAACACTACAAACTAAATTAATCCAATACTCGATCAGGGCTTTAAACTACAAACTTTTTTATATAGGTGCTACCAATTCAGTGGAGGAAACGTGCTTTTAACAATTCTACCATTCACCAAAGCCACTCATTTAGCAGTTCAAATGATTGTATAATCTACAAAAGGAGTCTAAAATTAGGTAAAGCAAAAGCCTCTTAACATCTCATATCTTCTAGATACTGAAACAGACCAAAGAATTAATTAATAAAACAAAAGGTTTCAGTTTTCTCCAAAATGCAATAAATATTTTAGGTTACACACAGCTTGTCATAACTGGAAGTGATTAGTAGGTGAAGTAGTAAAAACCACATGAAATGCAGCTATCCAATGTACAATAATACCATAACAAGATGTTAAGATATTTCAATATAAATTTTTTAGTTCTACATGCATTTTTGGATGCAACATGGCTGCTATAAAGTGAAACTTAAATAGCTACACAGCATATTTCAGCCAGTGAATCATTAAAAGACGTCTCAAGGGGGTCACTGCTGAGCAGACCTGCTGTAACAGTCCTCCCAATATAACGTGTTGGAATAAAGCAGAGGATAGTGCAGGAAAGAACAGCTCATGACAAGCAGAGTTGGTGAAAACATACGGCTTTATTTTTTAGGCTAGTGTTTAAACTAACAGGTTGCTTTTTTTGTAGTTACTGGAAATTGTTTTAAAATTTTTCTTCAGAATGCCTCTAAATTCCAATATTCCATTAATCTTGTTTCACAATCCTACTCTCAGTCATACATGAACATTAATAATTTACATCAGTACAACTGGAACTAAACAGGAATAATATAAAGAGATGCTTGATTTTGGTAGCTAGTAACACAGGCTTTCTTTTTTTCATGTGCACTTTCAAGAAAAGTCCACAATGCCAACTTGAGAGATCTCTAAGTTTTAGCGTCTTATCTCATAATCAAGTTAATTACTATCACATTCAATTTCAGTATCTAGGGCTTGTTGTAATATGCCATAATTTACATGACACTTTAAGGAAGTTATATTTCTTATTCTGGGAAGCTGCTCAGATGCATGATTATTTTCTTCTTACTCAACCAGGACCACATTCAGAAGAGTACTGTATGTAACAAGCAGGCATATAAAATGTTATTTCAAATTTCTATCGGTCTGTGTTACCCACCGTTCAATGATATGACTAGTGTTCCCAAAGCTACAGGATTACCAGTCAAAATGTGGAAGGGTAAACCAATTTTCCCAGTGTAAGAAATTTCCAGATGGCTGCTGTACTAGCATCAAAGAATCCTTGATAGCAGGCATGATGAAAAACATTAGAGTTTGTTTAACATTGGACAAACACTACTTTGCAGGAATAGCTCTTTTCATGCATAGAACAAGAAGTCAATTACAATTTCAGAGCATCATACCTTGGAAGTAGCCTGCTTTAGTTTTGCCTGTTCTACTAAAAGTTTGTATGATGATCCTTTGTTGCTTTGTATTTTCTCTTTTTCCATCTGTTCCACCAAAGCCTTCTGCTTTGCTTTTAATAAGTTAAGTTGCTAAAAGAAAATGTTAATAGGAAAAAAATGAAAATTTAAGCAATAAGATGTTAAAAGGATCCATATTTTCATATGATATCAAGCTTCAGTTCAACCTGTAACCTGAGTTTTTTAAAATACAGTTGTATTAACAGCTATAACTTAGACACCTTCAGGGGCCACCAGTCTCCACACAAAGTTTAAGAAAAAAAAAACCTAACAACAACAAAACAGTATTTTTTTTAAAGCTCAAGACAACCATGCTCAGAGTAATAAAAACCACATGGCTGTATTTAGAAATGAAAATTTCATATCTTAAGAATGACATACTGTTATTTAACAGCTTAGGAGCTTGCTCCCTGATGTACTCAGATTTACACTTCTGTGTAAATTTCACTTATTACCCTATGTGGGTAAAAGAGCCCAACAGTACATTCCAACATTTGTTCTTCCAACAGATGCCATGCCCCGCACTTTGAGACAAACATCAAAGAAAATAGGCAGCCTTCAGCTACAGAATTAGACTACACGAAAGCACAGCTGAATGAGTCCCAAGGCCAAAGCTGTTTGCTCAAGAAATGAAACATGTTATACAGTATCTTCTGTGAAAATAGCCACTACCGTGTCAGAAGTCACCTGTTTATGATGAACAAGCTGTTTTCTGATCTTTCGTGAATACAGTCTATCTAGGCTACTGTTGCCTTTAGTAGATCTGCTCAAACTCTGGGTATGAAGGCTATTATTTATAAAACTCCATTGGTTTCCTAATGGAAACAGAGAAAAAAAGACATTAGTCACATTAAGCTTCATTTAACTCCACAGAAAAACATCTATACGGCAAGGGTTAGCAACTCAAAATATTAAAGAAATGAGCAAAATGCAATTCTTTTTGTGAAAGGCTGATGGTAATATTTCTGCACAATTTTCAAATGCTCGTTCTTATTATTTTTAAAATATAAGGAGATAAGAATGATTGTTCTAACTAAATAGAAATAACTGAAGAGCAGTGGTTAAAAAAAAAGAAAAAAGAAAAAAGAAAAAGCTTTCCATTTTTCATTTTCAGAAAAGCTGTTCAAATAAAACAGCTATTTTTATACTTAAAAATAAAGTAGTACTAAAAAATGAATTTAAATGTACCAAATACATATACTACAACAAATAACAAAACAGGCATGAAGCCACACTACCGTATTTTTTCACAATGCAAGCATTTTGTCTCAACATGGCAGACTCTCAATTGCCCAGTCTAGGAGTTACAGAATAATATACAGACATTTTACAAAATAAAATCAAGGTTACAATTATCACTTACAAAAAATCTCATTTCTAAAAATAAAAAAAAATTAAAAAAAGGAAGCAAAGAAGGAGACAACAGTACAAATAAAGCGATCAACAATTCATTTAAAAATCTCATTTTTCAAATGAATCAAAGATGTATTTTAAGTATATGAGCAGCTCCAAAACAAATACCCACAGAAACAAGATTAGTTATGTAATTAAAGTAGTATTGCACACCTGTCAAAAAACGTTCCCTCTCTTTTCCATTCAGAGGTTTCTTGGCTGTGGCTGCTTCATCTTCAACAGTAGCTACATAATCCAGTAGTCTGGATACCAGCATTACAACCCAACTGATCATGGGAATATCTAACACTCCTTAAAAAGAAAGATTTGAGTGCCTTAATAGCTTGGAAACCATAACAAGATAATAATAATAAAAAAATTGTAATAGGAACTTTATGGCACACATTTCACTAGTTTACAAGTATGTCTTTTGTTTCTCTTTTTCCTTTTTTCCCCCCCAGTGGCAATAACCTAAGCACTTATAAACATGAGAAGAAATCAAATATTTGGTATAGAAGTCAGGCACAAAAGCAAACATCCCATTTCTCTTAAGCTGATAAAGTCAGAAGTGAAAAAGCTTCATCTCTACCGTTTACGGTAAAAATTAAGCGGGATTAAAAAAAATAATAAATTCTTTGCTGAAGTTTCTAAATACCAAACACAGAGTGACAGCTGCTTGCATTAAAGCACATAAGTCAGATGTCTAATTCCAAAGTGTGAAATTCCTCTGTCACCAAGGGCTTTTACAAGGCCATTAAAACTGTGCATTCGCACAGCTTCATTTTCACTCCTTTAAAATATATTTTCACATAGCCATTCAAACCATGATCAGAAAAGCCAAGACTGAATTCAGACTAGATGAACCATGCTGGTGACACTGATGGCTTGCTATCACCTATTTCAGTCTCACTCTAAATGCAATACAGGCAGAGATAAAATGTATCTTACAAACCACGCAAGAAAATCTTTGTATAAGTAAATGAATCTAAATGAACAGTTCTAAAATGGACTCCTAAGTACACAATAAAAATCAGGAACCTTGCAATTAATGACCACTGGATCACTGTCATTATGCAAACTGCACTCTTTTATATAATATAAATAGCACAAACTAGCAATACTAGAGGTTACATCCACATTTTCATATCTGTGCACAATGTTGAGCTGTATTTAGCCATGCTACACTTTTCAAGCACTAATCCTGAATTAAGCTGTAGTCAACTGAAACTATTGTTCATTTCAGCTCAAACAAGAACACTAAGTCTTAAAAACACCATGCCCAAAATCACATCTTGTTGCTGGTAGCCAAAGCAATCAGGTGGAGGCCCTGAATATTCACCCTAGTCTCCTCTCCCATGCTGGCTGAAATCAGCCCACTTCAAATAGGCAGAGGAACAGGAGTCTTTCCATCACCTCTGCAGGAACTGTAGACTAAACTGCAAGGATAGAAATGAGTAGCATTGGTGACTGTTTTGATTTGCAAAACAAAAAGAAAGGAACCTGCTGGAGAGTGAAGTATATGATTTTTCACATTTCTGTTTGTACAAACATATTTCTTTATCTTCTGTCTCTTTAAAAAAAAAAAAAAAAAAAATCAGAATTTTCAGCTTTTCTCCCTCCCTCCAAGTGTCTTTCGTTTATTCGTTTTCCTCCTCTGCCTGAAATTTCACAAATCCACAATGTTCACATCTTGCTTTCATTTTCTGGTGTTTTCTGACTCTTTCCCCACTAAGTTTTTACCCCTTTCACTCTTAGTTATGCGTGATAGTTCTCAAACAGCAATTTCTTCTTCCATACCTGAGGCTTCCATCACACATAATAGTGCCCTAGTACTTACCTGTACTGTCCAGGAGGAAGTAAGCTGGAAGACCAGCAAATAAAGCTCTGAAGTATCAGTTACTTCTGCTTCCTAAAGTCCTCCGTGAGGACAACTAGTAAGGCAAGAGCTATGAAAGGAATTGGCAGCTGTGGGGAGAGTGCAAACAGAGGTAGAGGAGATGTAAGGTTGGGTTTCCCTCAGACTAGTTAGAGACTACAGCAGGATATGGCCAAAATAGAGAAAGTACATGGCAGACCAAGAAGAAGCAACAAATAGGACAGCCTGACACCAGCTTGAGGCTTGTTTATGACAGGAGACAAGGAAAAAGAGTCTCAGCTGGTGTTTACCAACTTTACAAGGTCAAGAATTTTAAGCAGCAAATCATCTGCAATGCTCTGCTACATGTACATAATCTATGAAGTAGCCTAGACTTTGGTGTCTTTAAAACCAAGCATTTTCTTCAGGCTTAGAGTAGTAAAGAAAATACTCAAAAATCAATTTTAGAGAATAAAATTTCAGTAATTTTTAGGGTCAAGAAAATGTAAAATCCTTGTGGTTACAAAACAAAACAAAAACCCCAATGCAGCTTCCAGAAACTAAAAGGACTCATCTAGCAAAGTTGTCTTCGTGGCCATGTTGTGGCCACTTTTAACAGTTGAAACTTAAAAAGGATCTTATGAGCAAAACCACACACCTCTTTCCAAAAGGCTAAAATCCAAAGCAATTCACTGGAGTAATTAGAGCTATGTACACCTTGGGTATTCCTTCCACTTTTAGCTAAAATTTTAAAGGGCTTCTTAGCTGAAAATAGATTTTGTTCAAGTTTACTGGGGAAAAACACCTCTTAGAACCTAAAGAACAAGAATTTTTAGCACATTTTAAAAGACATTTGTGTTCCAGAAATATAATAAACAAAAGCAACTTCTTTTAATAAACCAATAACTATGAGCTAATCTTTCAATTTTCTAGCATACAGTGAATATGAAAATATAGTTTCCCAAATTAGAGGGCTACCTTCAGTTCTTCTGTGCACAGGTAAATGAGGTTGCAGTGGTGACAGAAGGTTATCCAGGAGATTAAGTAAACTTTCTAAAACACCACTGTTGCTAAGCGATCTTTGTCCAATGCAAGAAAGTAACATGAAGACCCTAAAAATAAAATTAAATATTTAAGACTTTATTTCCTTTTCAAATTCTGTAATATTATGAAAAACAAAAACCCCTTATAGATCACCAGTCCCCTAAGCTTTCAACTGAGATACAAGCAGATTGCTAGAGAAAGCAACACTGGCCCAGCAAGTGGACTAGATTTCAAGATCTGCTGTCAAAAAGGATAATGCAGTATTTTAGATTACACATTTTCTCTTTCACCCTCAGGAGGTCAGCAGCTACATACAGAGCATCCCGCTCTGTACATCTTCTGAAAGAAGACTTTATCTGTCTAATTTCTTATCCCATATGATATACTGAATAGTAGGAACAGATAATTAAACAGAAATTAAATCCACGTATTGTTATACCCTTGTACTAATCCATTTATAAGAAGTATGATAGTCTAAATGACTAAAGAAGGCAGAAAGCCACAGAAGAGCAAATGAGTTAGATTAAAATAACATGAGAACTAACACATTTAACACTGGTTATTCAGCTTTACACTTGATTGCTCTTATTTTATAGAAGACTGCTGTGTTAAATGCAAACTGTGCTTTCCAGTCTCATTCATAATGCCAAATGCATTAGAAGAGCAGTCCTGTGATGAAGGTGTATTAAAGCCTGATAAAGCAAAAGGCAATTTAGAACACTGGAAATCAATCCAGATATGTAAAGAACACTGACAGAAATATCTTCCTAATCACTTCTAAGTAAGGAAAAACAGCAGCTTATTGTGGTATAAGTATGAAACATATGCAAAAAAAACTCTACAGATCGACATGCATCATTTGCAGTGCTTTTAGAACTATTTTTTGTACCAGTGGGACAGACAGATATGCATTATTTGGTCACATCTCTGTCAAGTGATATGTTTAATTATGAACCGTGAAATTACTTAGATGTGATCCACAGATCATACATTAATATAGACTTAGACCTTACCTGTCTTGTGGGAATATAAGAAGTTGCTCTGAATTGTATAATTCCTGCAGTACATTTGAGAGAAACTGACCCCACCACCTTTCTCCTCCACACAGCTGAACAAGCAGAAGACCAGTATGCAATCGGATTTTTGGAGTCCCACTGATACACAGGTGTTTAAACAATTCTTCACAAGCTTGAGCATGAAAAGTACTTTGTAGAACCACAGGAACAGAATGTCCTTTTAAGAAAAGAGAATAAGCAACTGTGTTTAAGGGCAGTATATGATACTATTACAACCAAGATGGCTTGATGATGGGAAGAAAAAGTTCCTAAGAAGTTTCTAAATTAACGATGAGGAGTCTAATTGACGTGGGAGAGCAGAAAGAGAGGGGAGTATCTAGGGAAATGGTAATTTGCAGGAAAACCCTAAAGACCAGGCCATGTAGAGAACACCAAATCATGAAGCAAAATCTAACTCTTATTATGATTAAGAACAAACCAGCACAGAGAATTGCAAGACAGACAGGCCTGTCTATTTAGAAAACGAAGTTCCACACTTACTAGTGGCTTTTTGTTGTTGTTGGGTTTGTTTGGGATTTTTTTGTTTGTTTTCATTTTGATTCTCCAATAACTCTTTCAGTGTTAAGCTTAGGAAATAAAAATCCTTACTGGGTACTAAAAATCATTTACTAAGTATAGATACTGCTTTTATGTTTTTATCTCAGCCTGGGCAGTCTTCTGTTACTTAAACAAATTGAACCAGCCCCTAGGAGGCTCAGAGGGGTATCTGAATGAAGGAAAATGCAACCAGGATCAGGGAAAAGGGGGAAGGACCTCGATATATCCTCTTGCATCTTTTTTGGAAGCAGGAAGTGGTTAGGTCAGCTTGGTGCAATTGGTCAAGCTGTATGCTGTATGTTTCTCAATATTAAACCCATAATAAAACTATCAGAATATAATTTCAAGCAGGGGAGCTGAAACTAGATGATCACTGTGGTCCTCTTCAACCCAGGCCATTCTATGATTCTATGAATATACAAATCAAGAAAAAGAAAAACTTGCAAACTGTTTCCACAAACATGACAAAACCAAGTACTAACCATTGGAAGAATGAAGCAAACTAAGCAAAGTATCCAGCAAATATCTAATGATAGTGCGCAATTGTTCTGTTGATGACATCTGAATCAACTCTTTTGGATCCGATTGTTCCTTCAGTGTTTTCCTGCTTGCACCTAAAGCTACTTTGAGCCTCTGAACGGCATGGTGAGCCAGATTGAGTTGAAGCTGTAGTTGAATGCAGTCCTGGTAAGCTGAAAATACTTTGCTATCTTCTTCTACTGCCTTGTCTGGCTTTCGTAAAAAGTACTGGGCGTTGTTAGCACTATTGAGTGGTGGTAGATCAATACTCTGCAGAAGGATTTCTAGCCGATGACAGGCCAAATTGTACCTAGAAGGAAACATTCCAGCACAATTCAATAGATATTAATAAGGAGCAATACATCTGACAATCGCCTTGCCAAAAGGAGACTTCTGGTCCATTCTGAATGCACTCTTACAACAGATATTAAAAAAAATAAATACAGTACACTCTATGTTAATACTATAGACATACTTGCTGTAACAACACTAAAGCAAAGGTAGAGTTTTCTTTTATCTGAAGAATATCACAGGAAAAAAAAGGACACAGTAGGATTATTCCAGTGTTTGAAGTTGAAGGAACTAGTAAATGAACATATTTTTTTCTAACCTGCATTGTATATCCTCTTGCAACGCAACCATCATTGCTAAATGTTGGTCAATTTCTGGTTGATTTGCAGCTTCACCTTCTCCTCTGAGGGGATCATGCATTAATTTCAGCTCATTTTCAAAGGGCAAGATATACGTATGGCCATAATAAAATCCTAACGGAATTTTTGCTCTGGCATTTGTACTACCATATCGGCCAATAACAGTGATCTGAAAGAGAACACAACAGTATTGTAGTATAATTGTATAAAAATAGGCTAAATAAATCCAAAGTAAAGAGTTCATAAAACAGCATACAGTCAACTGAAGTTAGATCTGAAGAAGATTTAAGGGAAATCCACATACTAATGACGGTCAAGAGTTTAAAAGAGACGGTGTGCAGTACATCTCCTCTTACCTTCATAAATCTGCAAACTGGTGGTGGCAACAAGTCGTGTAAAATCAGTGAGTGTGTGCTAATATCAGTAGCCACTACCAATCGCCTTCCATCTACCTCTTCTCCTAAGGTCCAGATGTCAATTGACAAAGAAGCCAAATCTCCACAAGTGGGTATCAATACATCTGTCAGCAATATAGGCCTTCCAAAATCTAAGGTCACAAATCTTCTTGCTCCTATGGGAAAAGCACAGGATTGCCTAGATAGAATACCAGTGCACGCTAATCAGTGAAGAGATGTTACTCCTCAAACAACAAATCTTGTTTCTATATTGTTCAAAAAGGTGTATATTTGAGGTTCAGCATAACAGCACAGACTCAAAATCTCTCAACCTAGCTTGTACTCATTAAAAGAAAATTGGGGGTTCAACTTAATATACGCTTAATGTATGCTAATATATGCATTACTTCATAAGTGATGCTCAGTATGTAGACCCAACATACATTATTCCCTCTGTGCATCTCCCAATGATTTTTCGACTTGGTAAACATCACTGAATGTTGGGGCTTAAACTTCCAGAAAAAAATGGAAACGCAAATTCAAATTTCTTTCCTCTAGAAAAACAAGTAAGACTGCAGCTAAGTAACTGATTGAAGACCTTAGAAAATATTTAACCTGTTAGAAAACACTTATTAGAACATCATTATTAAAACTTTGGTTTTACCTGAGTGCATTCGCTCTATAATAATTGACTGATGAGGTGGAGGTTGAAGAAAATGTGAAGCATGAGATATTGCAAGAGCAAGACCAGATCCAAGTGGATTCTGAAGAAGGGGAAAACAAAATTATAACTAAATCATTAGTGTGCGCATTTGCAATAATCTACACTTCATGAGAAACTCTAAGAAAACCTCTTACAATTTAAAGACATCCAAATACCTGCCCTCCATTTATATTTGAGCATGCAGCACCAAAATGTATTAACTACAAGGTTCTAACTACTAATAACTCATTATACTGTTAAACTAGCTCCAAATTAAAAAAATAATTTGAGGTATGTAACTGTAATTTGCGTTCATAAAGTCTTTTTCATCATACAGTCTAAAGTGATAGTTTTCACATCTCATTCAAATCAACAGGTGCCTACTTGCACTCAAGTACAAATTAGATCCTGATACGACTAACATCATTTCATTTCTGCAAAAAGAAAACAAAAATAATTACCGTTCTAGATTTGCTTGCATTTTTGTTATGTGCAGCAAGGTTAACTGTTGGGGGATCAATGACTGAACCAGGGAAAAGCTGAGCAAGCTCTGCACTGATAACAGCAGAAACTGCCTCATTGGGTGGAGTCAAAGGAGGAGTCATGAACAGAGGAGTTGTTTTTGGTGTGGGTGGAATTACATCTGAAGGATGAATGAAGAACCCTGGGGCTGCTACTGGATTAGAAGGCACAGAGTTGTGAACGGGACCAACTGCTGATGCTGCTGCTGCTGCTGCTGCTGTTGTCTGATGTAATTTTGCTTCCAGCTTAGCTTTCTGTGGGGAAAATTAAAATAACATATGTAGGAGATTACTGCTTGTGAACACAGGCATAGTACTGAAAAAGCAGCTCAGCTTTAATTATTAGCTAGATTTAAGAAATTCACAACTTCCACATAAGCATGAGAGCTATCTACTATAAGATGAAAAATGAAACTACTCAGTTTGACTTCCCTCGCTGAGGAACACGAGCAAATGAGTAGTTAATTTGAGTAATCAAAAGAAATAATTGAAAAAACCTAGAACTGAACAACAGAGCAGAGTCAACAGTGTCAACACAAATTGCATTCTGATAATGGCTTTATCACTGGTACTTCCCCACATCTGCAGCAGTGTTTTTCATTTCAGTGGGCTTTCTTAATTTCATAGATTGATGTTCCTAGGTATTAAGACTCAGTTTTGATAATAAATTCCCCACTCTCAAAATATACAAAAAACAAGTCTGAAGACCAAAACAACAGGAAGAAACTCAGTATTCTGCTTAATGAGAGGGAATCTTCGGTCCCGAGCTGTTCCTTCCTCAAATGTACTATGGAAAAAAGAAGGAAAAAATAAAAATAAAAATAAAAAAGGAAAAGTGACTAGCTCTGCAATTATTTTCCTCAGCTTCTGAAGTTTAGAGACAGCATTAAAAAATAGCCAAATAGCCTCCAACCTGTTGCTGAAGCTTCAAAAGCTGCTGCTGTTTCTCTTGCAGCACCTGGAGCTGTTGCTCGGCTGAGGCCATTGCATGAGAGAGAGACTGCAAAGCTACCTGGGCTGCTGAACTCAGTGCTGTCGAGGCTTCCCCAACCGTTCCAGATGAGAGACCACCAACTGCTGGGGTAACCCCAAAAGTACTCACTGGCATGGAACAAAGAAAAAACAAACAAACAAAAACAAAGTCATGTATGTAGAACAGAAATGATAATAAACATCTTGAGCTCCTTAGCAATTATTAAGAGCAATGTAAGAACAAAGTAAGTTTTTTTTATTGACTTCTTACAAAATAACATGACGTTGAATTGCAAAGCATATGGTTATAGACTGTGCACAGTGTACATGCAACATTTACATTATAGAAGATCCTCCTACAGCCTTCAATGTGTTTGCCACATTAGGCTGCAAGGCACACATGCAAATTTTGTTACACTCATATACACAAAATTTGAAATCTAGTTTGCTAAAGTCTATGAATAAACTGATGCAGTCATTTAAAAAAAAAAAAACACTTAAAAACCACAGACAAACAATTTGTGAAACAGCTGCTCACGAAGTTGAATTAAAGATCTCATACTGTAGAATTATACTAAGTAGAAAAAATGAAAAATTGTATATACCAGTAAACGTACTTGCATCGTCCCTTTCTATTCTAGTTCCATCACTTGTTGAAACACACGTAAAGTGCAGAGGTTCAACTTCCAAAAGCCCAGTAAGGGAGGTAAAACTTCCTTCAGCAGCTGCACAGCTACTTATTTTCCCATTTCCTGAAAGAGAAATAATTACTTGCTCCATCCTCTAATAATCTCTTGACAACAACACTGTAAGTTCCAAACAGTTGAAAAGAACAGCTGAATTTAATGATTTTACTATTTTATAGCTTCATGTTATGGAACAAACACCACAGCTCTATCACATCTGCAATATGTACAGATGCGAGCATATTTTAAAATGGATAATGCTGCCAAATTTGAACACAGCATCTTAAGTGAAAATATCAAGTGCAAAAATATCATGTGCAAAAGCATAATGCAAAATTTAACTTCCTCAATTCCAGAAAAATCATATGCAGATGTTTTATTATTTCTATCATATTAGAAAGCTTCAAAAATACATTGATGTACCTGGAAAGAAAGACAGGAAAATAGCAGACTGATAAAGATCATACACTAAATTTGTATAAAAAAAAAAATCAAGGCTTTTATTCAAAATATTAAACATTATATGGTGTAGTATTGAGGGAGCATTGGAAAGATGGCCTGCAAAAGCAACCAAGAAAAGGAAAATAGTCACTATGATTGATGAAATATGTTTGCTATGAAAACAATTTCCAGAGAGGTAAACATATTCTTCTCACGACATTCCAAGGCCTAAACATTTCCCCTTCCAAAATGACCTGAGATATAGAAACAAGAATATTAAGAGTATTTAAGGTATTTTTTAGTGTCTTTGAAACAACAACAACAAAATCTCATGAGATCTGTAATATTTAATTAAAGGGAATCATCTGGCTGCTTCCTGAGTTTTGAACAATCCATTTATGTTTCTCTGCATTGGAGACAGCTGCAAATCTGGATGAATAATAGAAAGATACCTCAGACAAGCCGCTGAAGTGACAAATTATTTCCTTGATTACTCTGACACAGTGGATGGTGTCAGCCTCTCTGCTTAATATCTAGCTTTCTCTTTGCTCCTTTACATGAGCAGAAAAGAGACTTCCACAAGAGAATCTCTTGAACTTCATTGTGTACAACTACAAAACATACAGAAAGTATAAAATCCCAACTTATCTAAAAAAATCAGCACAGTAAACAGAATTACCAACTTTTCTGTAGAAGATTACTGTTAAACATTTGTACCTGACAGAACATCAGACAAATCAATTTCATCGGATTGAACGCCAATGCTGCTGTTGTATACATTTCTACAAGAGGAGCCACTTATTTCCAAATCAAAGAGAACTGGATCAAAAGGTGAACTATATAATCCATATCTGCAAACACAGTAAGACAAATAGCAGTATTCAAACAATAAGAATTGATATCAATTTATTTAGAGAAAAAGGGCAAATATTACATGTAGAATTTGTTACATTTCAAACCACTCTCCTCAATCAACTGACATATCTCAAAAATTACCATTTGGTACTCTTTCACTAAAACCACTTAAGAGATGCATTCAAACAGCTTATGTTGCTAATTAAGGAACTGTTACCATGTAGTTTTGGAGATTTAATACTGCCTTGGAAATATGACATATAATCATACTCAGATATGAAAACTAGAACTGTAAATCTAAAACAATTAGAGCAATATGCATGTCTGCACACAATGAATTAGACATTTATCTGAAGTCAATTAAAATTAAGTACTCTTTTCAAAAATATCAAAATAAATTCCAATTCAGCTTGTTCTTCCAGTTGAAGTCAGAAGAAAAAGGGAAACACTACTAGGAATATCAATCAATATCTGCCAGTACTTTAAATATCTTAGGAGAATCAAATCTCATTGCTTCTTTCTCTGGCAGTACCATAGGGAATTAAGACAATCACTCAGGTAACAAGATGGACCCAAGCCAATTAGGCTTTTATATGTGAAGAGAAAGAAAAATAACATAGTAAAAAAAATAATCAGTAGTGTTTGTACCAATACCTTCAACAAAAACAAGTGGCAAGAGGAGCAAAAAAATGTGAACTGGGCCAAACTATTAAGCAAAATTAGAAAAGCAGACTGGAAAAGCTGTATAACAGCAGCATGCTCCCATCATCATAATACGGCTTTGGAAAATGCTGCAAAGCCACCAGAGATTTCCTTTAGATACAGCAGGTAAAACCAAAGTTAACAAAGATGTTGAAAGAAGTTCAACATCTAGAAGATGGAAAATTATAGCCATAAACTATACTGCTGTGTAATTTAGAATAAGAATGTGCATTACCAATGAATTACTCCAAGTGTTTACACTTAAAATGTGACATGCAGTAGCAATTCTTTAAACATACGGTCAGCTTGCAGGCAGCCTCCAATTTTATGAAGCATTACGCAAAACAAAAACTAGTAAGTATTTTTTATTCCCTCCCATACTCAAAAGAGATGATGCTTTGTTAATCCTTACACTAAACAGCTTAAATACTATTTAAGGATGGCACAACTTCAAACATCATTTACACACTTGCTGACCTGAAGCTGTAAATTGCAGGGCAGTAATTTAATTCACCTTTACCTTTGCAACAATTTCTCAGAGCTATATCATATTAGTGCTTGCTCAAATACTGCAAAACTGATTTTATTTTAAACAGCCAACAGTTTTCAGAACATCAGACAGTTTGCATTTTTGTCTTTACATTCACAACAACTACTGCTCTTAGTACCTTGTTTGTAGTAATGCTTCCATAGGTGTCAGGCGATCCTGCAGCTGTCGGGACACAGCAGTTAACAGTGATGCACAAGCTGTACTACATCCTGCCAAATCTTCATCCTTTACATAATTCAGCAATACAAAATACCAATACACCGATCCTGCATTAAAAATATAAAATGAAGTTAATTCCAAGTGAAATGTCACGTGAATATTTCATTAAAAAGGTCTATTAAGAATATAATCAATGGAAGTGATAAATCATGACAACACAGAACAGCTCAAGTGGGAAGGAACCTCAAGGATCACTGATTTCCAATCCTCATGTCACAGTTGCCAACTGCTAGGTCAAGTACTAGATCAGGCTGCCCAGGGCCACAACCAACCTGCCCTTGAACAGCTCAGGGATGGGGCACTCAACCTCTCTAGGCAACCCGCTCCAGCACCTCAACACATTATCAGTTAAAAACTTGCCCCTGACATTTAACCTAAATCTTCCCTCTTTTAGTTTAAAACTACTCCCCCTTGGCCTATCAGTATCTACCCGGGCAAAAGATTGATTTCTCTCCTGTTTATAATTTGCCTTTAATTATTGGAAAGCTTTAATGAGGTCTCCTCTCAGTCTTCTCCAGACTGAACAAGCCCAGCTCCTTCAGTTGGTTTTCGTAAGAGAGGTGCTCCAGCCCCTTGATTACCTTTGTGGCCCTCCAACAAACAAACTAATGAATTACTAAACACAAATGAGGTAGTGTTCTTATTCTCCCCTCGCCCACTGATGTTTTTCTCGTGGTTTTTTTGAGGGGCAGAGGGAGGGGGCAAGAGGAGTAATGTTAAAGTAGAATCATTCTGTAATCATGTTTCCACAAATACTTCTTTTTATATATATATATATACACTATACTTTTTTTCTATATACTACCTTTTTTTTTTTTTTTTTTTTTTTTTTTCTTCCCTTGCAGCCCACACAGCGTGGAGGATTCTAGATGAAAAAAATTTTGGTCACAACAACCCCAGGCAACCTTACACGCTTGGGGAGGTGTGGCTAGAAAGCTGCCTGATGGAAAGGGACCTTGGTGTTCTGACGGACAGCTGGCTGAACATGAGCCAGCAGTGTGCCCTGGTGGCCAAGAAGGCCAATGGCATCCTGGCTTGTATCAGGAATGGTGTGGTGAGCAGGACTAGGGAAGTCATCCTGCCCCTGTACTTGGCGTTGGTGAGGCCTCACCTTAAGTACTGTGTTCAGTTTTGGGCACCTCAGTACAGAAAGGACGTGGAGGTACTGGAGCAGGTCCAGAGAAGGGCAACGAGGCTTGTGAAGGGCTTGGAAAATCAGCCCTGTAAGGAGAGGCTGAGGGAGCTGGGGCTGTTCAGTCTGGGGAAGAGGCGGCTGAGGGGAGACCTTATTGCTCTCTTCCAGTACGTGAAAGGTGCTTACAGTGAGAACGGGGTTGGTCTCTTCTCACTGGTGACAGGTGACAAGACGAGGGGAAATGGCCTCAAGTTGCACCAGGGTAAGTTTAGGTTAGACATAAGGAAATACTTCTTTACAAAAAGGGTGGTTAAACATTGGAAT
This sequence comes from Lagopus leucura, assembly GCF_019238085.1. Taxonomy (NCBI): domain Eukaryota; kingdom Metazoa; phylum Chordata; class Aves; order Galliformes; family Phasianidae; genus Lagopus; species Lagopus leucura. The sequence goes on along the minus strand of NW_024962252.1, from coordinate 72,043,616 downwards.
AGGCTCCCCAGGGAGGTGGTTGAGTCACCGTCCCTGGATGTGTTTAAGAGCCTTTTGGATGTGGTGCTCAGAGATACCATTTAGCAGAGGATTGCTAGAGTTAGGGAGCTATGGTTAGGCTGCAGTTGGACTTGAAGATCCTTGAGGTCCCTTACAACCTGAGTAATTCTATGATTCTATGATTCTCTTACTGGCTACTTTATAATGGAATAAAGTAAAGCTCCAAAGAGAAAATTTTGAACATACTTCTTCCATTACTTCTGCACTCTGTTTTTACTAAACACAACCAAAATGCTCTTGCCACTCCAAATTGCTAGATTAAAGGTTCCAATTCCTCCTGAGTCAACCCTCATTCTAGATTCAGCTCTTTCCTTTTATCCTGTTTTTGGCTGCTGCCTCTTTTTTCTGTATTTGCTGCAGGCACTTCTTCTTACAGATAATTTTGGAAGCACAGTGCACTGCTTCTGTGTGAAAACAGAATTTTTAGCTTTCTCCTTTCCTCTTCCCTCCCCTGTGCATTCAATATCCTCTGAAGCGTTGTGTTAAATGTTTTAACTTCATTAACACAGCAAGCATTTTGGACTGAAAAGTAATTTTCCTTCAAAGTCCCTTGATGATGCCAAGCAAGAAGCAATTAAGCATCATACTGTGAAAAACACAAAACAGGCCTCGCTAACCCAAATATGAGTGTAGTGCTTGACGTCATCTTCCTATTCTATCAGGCAATAAGGTGCTAAGAGACCAACACTCATTCTCATCTGTATTGCAGAATTTAATTTAGTTCAAAATTTCCTTTTGGTTCAAAAGTAACAGAAGTGAGCTGCTCTAACTGAACACTGCTTAGATTGCCAGACTCCTTGGAATGAATAAATTAACTAATTTTCAAAAATAAGAGACAATACTGACCGTCACTTACGGCAAAAGAACCTGTGATTGCTGAACATTTTCAAAAAGTCATGCAAAACTTACATGAGGTCTCCTAAAACTTTATTGCCTCAGCATTATAAGGAAGGTAATTTGCTTAAACTTCTACCGTCCACCACTGGACCAGACCACACCATGAAGCAATCAGTACTAACAATTACAGAATTCCTATTCTACAAGGCAGTCTAACAAAACATGACAAACAAAGGTACTGTTTTTGCATGACAATAAACATTGTATACATACCACCTGTTGCAGCAGCAGGTAGAAGAGGCATATTGTCAAGTAAAGCTTTTAGGAGAACTGATCCAAAACCCTGCTGACTTGGGTCACACCTGCCATTGCTACAAAGAAACACACAGCCAGACACTTTAAGGTTTAACAAAGTAAAAAGGAAACATGAGATCTCCTACAGAAGATGAAATAGAAAACTGGATGTCCTTCACAGCCATTTCCTAACATATTTTTCCTCAACAGAACATCTTCTAGATCAACTTGTTCATATATTTAAACAATAACCAAACCCTATCAACACAATTCAGATTGCATGCAGAACACCCAAATACACATTTACAAAAAGCACATCCACCTAAAATAACACTGCACTCACCTGATGCACAGTGCAAGAAACCGTGCACATTTGTGAGCTATGCTCCGTCCAGCTTCAAAGAAACAAACACGTATTATATCAGATACACATCTGCGTGTTTTGGAAAGCAAGCTGTCGCTTCCTTCCTTTGAGCTGCAAAAACAAGGTGCATGCCTTACATAATCACATAAAACTGTTCTAATAGAGAAGATATTGACAAACATCTACACTAGTTTAGACACAAATTCTCTCTTACCTGCCAGGTCCATTTGAATATACTCCTGCTAGCCAACAAAGCGTGTCTAGCACAAGACTCTGAGCATGTTCGGTGGTCAAATCATCATCTGTCTTTTTGCAAAGAGTAGTGAGCAGCTTCTCATGGAACTCTGAGAACTGTAACATAGCACACCGCTGAACTCTGGGGAATGGAGGAGATTAAAAAAAAAAACAATTATTCAGTATGGTCACTCCTCTGTTCTTTTAGTTTTGTAACCTGTCTTAAGAAAAAAAAAAAAAAAAGATGCCTTGATGACAGTTAAAGCAGTACATGCATACATGACATCTTCCCTAGACATTTAGATGATAAGGGACATAGTTTAGTAGGAAATATTGGGGAACGGTTGGACTAGATGATTTTGGACATTTTTTCCAACCTTGGTGACTCTGATTCCCAATATTTCTATTGCCTCAATTATTGTAGATTTAATTATTAATTATTGTAGATTTATTTTTCCCCCCTGTATTAACTCATTTATTAAGTTGTAAACCTAAGCAAACTTTGATTGACTTCTTTCACAACTACTTGCACATATCTACTAATTCCAGCACATTAAAGAACCTGTTGCTAATTTATTCAGGATCCCCCTTACTTCATAGTTCTGACAAAAGCCATCATCAGAAAGCCATCACCAGAAGTTTTCTGGAAAATCAAAAACAATGTTGTGCTGGAAGATTAGTAATATCAACAGGCTTACAAGTCCATGGTCACTTTGAACCATTTTCAGAGCCATTCTTTTTACCATATGCCTGTCCTTATGTTCTGAAGCATTTCACAATATGAAATTTCACTTCCACTAGAAATTCATCTCCTTCATCCTGGAGGACTCCTAAAATTCTTTGGTGAACACAAACTAGTCCTAAGCAATACTACTGTTCGCCTTGTTAGATCTGTAGCCTATTACAATTAATTACATTTTAGATTGGTCTTCTAAAACATCATCCATGCTAGAAATTCACATGCTTTAGATTTCTTTGTATCCTCCACCATAAGCACTGATGCAGACAATTCATTCTTTGTTCTGAATGCTTTATCTATATCTGATCATCAACTGAACCTACAATCCAAGTGACCAGATTTCTGCTCCTGATGCTTAAAGTAAAATTTTTTACTATAGCATACTATATACTCTATGCTATTACTTACTTTTGCTCCTCATTCTTCAAATACATTTTGTTTTTGCTTATTCTAATGTAAACACACATCCTGTCTGAGTCCTTCTGTTATTTTCTTCAGGATGGGATATCATATATTTTGAACAATACCTTTTTATTTCAAGTAATTTATCTTTTTGTTTAAGACAGAAGATAAGGAATAGCTGTCAATCTTTCTTCATAAGCAGCGCATGCTGGCCTCATGCTTTCGCTATCATGCTCTTCAGCAGTTTTAACTGCTGGCTGAAGGGATTTAAGTTTTCTCAGATGCCCCTTAAATCTTCTTTTCAACAAATCTCAATGAAGGCTGTACTCTTTCTTTATAACAAGCACCCCTGTGGAAGACTTCTTAACTTTTGTTGCTCCTCCAAGGATGCTCCTCCAAATACTCAAGTGTTCTGCAGCTGCTGTTATCAAATGACTAAGTTTTGAAACAGATCCTCCATCCCAACTTAAGGGTTGATTTCTTTTCTTGCATTTTCATTGACCATCTTTCCCAATAAACACTCATCAACTGCGTCCAAAAATATCATCTATGTTATATCCTAATGAGACACTTCTCTAAACCACTTACAGAAAATGAAGTCATTTTTATTTCCTGGCCTTGCAGCCCCTTTGATTACATTACAGCCCCTTACATTTAGTGCCACCATTGTGGCGAGGCAGTTGGCAATACAGATTAAATACTGTATCATTTATACAGCATTACATTTGTAGTACCAATCCACAGAGACTTTATCTTCCACTTGAGTAATAATAATAACCGAATTTGATTCTGTACTTTTTGACACATATTTTGTGCTAAAAGAAACAAGAAAACATGTAGAAATAAAAAGGAAAAAATACCTCTTTAAATGTCTGACTAAGTATTTTATCTAAATTATCAAGAAAAATTGCTACTATTTACTTTTCTCTTTACAAGTAGGTCAAGAAATCACTCAGAACATAGCTACATGCATTAAGGATTATATATGTTCTTCTACTTACACAGCACAGCGCCCTCAAAATAAATGTCTTACTGGACTTCTCAGATAGAACGTATTTATGAAGTGACTACTTCAAACAGCGATTTGTGCTGCGATATTTCAATGAAGTACTTCATGAAGGCTCTAACTGAAACCAATACTTCTTATAAATATAAAACATCCACTAACCTTTCCTTTGAAATTGAAGTTTTTTTAAATCTTCGAATTGTTACAGAGACTTCTTGAAGTAAGTCACAACCTCTAAGATTATCTGATTTTCTTGAAGAGTTACCAGCTTCAATTTTGCTAGACGGTTTTTCCTGATGTTTAGAGAGGAGGAGAGGGGAATTAAAGGATTTCAGAAATTGCACTGTTTTTGATTGTTACATCTATGTACTCTGTTCAGAACAAAGCGCATACAGCTAAGCAAAATCTCTCACTATAAGCACTGAAATATTTACAGCTTGTTAGCAACAGCACTGGGACAAGTCAAGATTTTTTAAGCTAAAAAATGTATTTTGATATGCTATACTAAAGTGGACTACTTATATGCAGAGCATCAATTTAGCATTGTTTGTAGTTTATCATGTTCTAACCATTCTAATAAGAGGTACATCACATCATCCAATCTTCCAACCACAACAATCAAGAGTAAAAACACACATACAAATCCTCATAAAAGGACAAGGTTGATCAGCTACTAAAAATCACTCACAAAAACAGAAGTTTCAGATTCAAACGCTCACAACAGGAACTAAACTTTCACAGAAGAAATAACTTTCAAGAAACAACTCTACAACTCTGATTCCTGAAAGCATTAATGCAACATAAACTCTTTAAAAAAAGTTATTTGTCACAGATCTTAGTTCTCTAAAGAGCTGGGTTTTTTTCTCCGGTGAACTAAACCATACCAATTCTACAACTTTAACACAGATGTCTTTCTTGGCTATTCAGTACCTTGCCTGCTGCAACTTTTGCCAATAATGAAGCAAGGGAATGGCCCTTGTTTGTCTGTGGTTTTAGAGACGGTATTCTAACAACTGGCCTAATGCCACCATTGCAGATTTCTTCTGTTCCTCTGTCATTCACTGCTTTAACATGAATTAAAAATGAACGGTACTTGCCACCGGCCATGCCTGGAAGTGAAGAAAAAAAAGAAAGAGGCTGAAGAATACATATAAGTCACAAAGGCAAGGTGTAACATCTTTCAGACATACAGCGTACACAAGCAGAGCTCAACCACATTAACTGTTATTTTAACATCACTAGTCACTATTGTGTTACATGTAGCAAAATTTATCAACACGAAGATAAATTCAAACCAAAGTCTGACAGCAAAAGTACAAGATGCAATTCAGACATGCATACTTCATGTGAACAGCACAGTAAAGTGTTTTACCTTTAACAAGCTTTGGACTTGTTAGTGTCAACATTCCAGCATGTCCTGACAGATCAAGTCCAGTAGCCAACCATACTGGACCACAGAGTATATCCTCCTTATGTTCCTCCAAAAATGGACACAACCTAAGACCTTAAAAAATATGAATAATACGGATCTGAACTACAAATCTTAAAGTCATAAAATCACTTGCAGGGGTTAAAAATACACTGTGTCAAAGAGATCACTAAACACACATAAACTGAACATTGAAAAAATGACAAGCTACTTTAGGTTCACTTGTAGCCATTTTCCAATAAAATCAACAGAGGTAACTGACAGTTTTCAAATAACTTTCAGTTATATGAATAATACATCTGTGGAGAAGGACTTTGGAGTGCTAGTAGGTGAAAAGCTCAACACGAGCCAGCAGTGTGTCCTTGAAGGTCAGAAAGCCAACCATACCCTGGGCTGCATCTAAAGAAGCATGGCCAGCACATTAAAGAAGGGGATTCTCTCTATTCTTGTGAGACCTCACATCAACTCTGGAGCCCAAACACAGAAAACAAGTGGATCTGTTACAGCAGTTCCAGAGGAGGGCCGAAGAGGTGATTAGAGACAGCTGGAGCACCTCTCCTTTGAGAAAAGACTGAGAAAGTTGTGGTTATTTAGCCGATAGATTTGAAGGTACTGGAAGGACCTTATAGCTACCTTTCAGTATTTAAAGGGTTCTTACAAGAGGCTCTTCATCAGAAAATGTAGAGACAGAACAAGAGGTAATGGTTTGAAGCCCCCCATCCCTGGAGGTGTTCGTGGCCAGGTTTGATGAGGCTTTGGGCAATGATCCAGCAGGCAGCCACCCAGTCCACAGCAGGGTGGTCTTTTAGATTCCCTTCCAACCTGTTCTGTGATTCTATGACAATATGTACACTGACATCTTAGGACCACAAAATACACAACTAATAAAATGATGAACCAACACATTCTGAGCCACGACCCCCACTAGGTCTTATTAAAAAAAAGTTAAAAAATCAATTTGACCAATTTATCTATCTCACAGCATGCTGAAATCCTCCTTCACTCATCTTTCTGACAGTTCATAAGCATGAAACAGCTTTTCTTTTCACCACATTTTCATTTTTTCTTTTAACTCTCCTTTGATTTCTCTTTCCCTACCCTGTGCAACATCTGCCTTGGAATCATGCCCTAGATAACACTGATCACATAAAAGGTAAGGAAGACTGATGAACAGACCAACAAAAAGAATTTAAGTTCTCAGCCTGAATCACTCCAACTATTAATTTTTCCTGTTAGGAATTAGTAGCTCTCTCCAGTCAGATTCAATTTGATTGCTGAGTCTTTCTAGCACCTTTTGTGGAAGAGCACTGGTTAACAAAAATTATTTTAAAAAATCATACGACTATAAAAATAGGCAGATCAAGTCTGATAATGGCTGAAAAGTAACTGACTGGTTATGAACTCTTAACAAGCTGTTCATTATTTTTCCTGGTTTGCAGTTAGCAATCTCTTAAAAAAGCTAAGAACTCAAAACAATTATTTTAGAACTAGGTAAGGAAACCATGTAAAATATTTCAGGAATACAGTAACTGTTTAAGTTAGGAAAGTATTTACATTCAAATAAGTACTAATCTGTTTTGAAACATGAAAAGCCTTCAGCACAATCAGTTTATCCATCTATTTCGACTTTTAACTCTTACAGTAAAACAGCAGTGAGAAAGGCATCACTGAGCAGGATTAAGAAATGAGACTGTCTCAAATGGCTGAGTAATATTAATGGAGAAATTCCAGTATATAATCAAAACAGAAGTTTAAAAAAGCAAGCTTACATTTTAAATAAACTATAACAAGATAAATGAAACTTACACTGTGGTTCCTCTACATCCATATACTGCATTTCTTCACTGAATTCAACCAGTCCTGGCTTTCCATTTCTCTCAGTTTCAACATTATGAGCTGGAGATAGAGGAAATGTGATCTGTCTATCTACTGCTGCTTCTGGAGAATGAAAAACAGCATAATTTATAAGCTTTGCTTCAGGCTCACAAAAAACGGAAGCAGTAGTTTTCATTGAAAATGTATCAGCTTTCTACGTTTTTTCATATTAAGATTGCAATTGCAGTAAACATTAAAAAATATTTCTTTGAATGACCATTGTATGGGAACTGCTGAGTCACGGCCTGAACCTCTGATTGATCACCTGAGGTGAGCCTTGAGTCAGCCAGAGGAGCACAGGTGAAGGCAATTCACCTGTGCTGCCGGAAGGGGTGGAGCCAGGCTCCACCCCTCCTGGACCTATTTAAGAGCTGGCTACCAGAGGGGAAGGATCTCTTCTGGAGATCCTCCTCTTTTGGTATCTTCTAGTGAGCTCAACCCAAGGGTAAGCTCTTCTACTTATTCTCTTTTGTGATCCTTGTTTGCTTTTGCCTTACTCTTTTGATTATATTGCGATTACAACATGTTGGTTATACAGACCATCCAAGTATCTCCACCTAGCAATCAACAAAAGATTACTCCTAAGTAATTAGATTTCAGAACTGAAATTTTAATGAGCTAAAATAATTGTTTTTCACACTGAACATCAAGATATTATTTTGATAATGCTTAAATACAGCTCTTTTTCCAATTAAATGGTTCTTAAAAAGCATAGATCAGAAGACACGCAAATTGTTTCAACTGCTGACCTTCAGTATGAATAACTATTGACAGCAATTTTGCTTTTGTTTGATGACTACAGGATTCAAACAACACAGAATAAGAATTTGGTTCAAACTTTCTGAACCATCACTTTTTATGTGCACAAAATCAGGATTCTGAAACTGCTTATTAAATTTGCTTTCCCAATTTACTTTTTAAAATGTTAAGTGAAAAAAAATGAACATGATCCTGAGAAACAGAATAAAAATAAGTAGAAAATGAAAATATTTACATAATTTCAACCAAGTCTTCTAACATACCTCAGAGAGAACACTGATTTTGAAGAAAAAAAAGATATCTCAAGTGCTTTCTTACCATTAACTTTTCCTAAGCCTGGAGCTTTATTTTTCAGCAAAGTCACTTGAATCTGGGGAATGTTCGTGATGTTCGAGTTCAAAACAAATTTGAAGTCCACATGTCCAACCATACAAGCTTTTGGAAGAACCAGCTCAAAGACATGTTCATCCCAGCTGTTGCTGTGAAGAAAAAAGGAAAACAAAGATAAATTATTAAGGTTCAGATCACTTAGGGAGCATTATCTAATGCATTCTCCATCTATGCATATGTTCCTTAAAAAAAAAAAAAAGAAAAAAATATTTCACATTAGTTGATATACACGTTCATTTCTGAAGTAGAAGGAATTCAAACTTGCTCCAAATTGATTTTGTGAAGAACAATTTAAAAGCCAATTGACTGGGGGGGAGTCAATGACTGAATAAAAACAGTAGTGAAGATTCCATATTATCTTCATTGCAGTACTGTTTCCGTACTACTATAAATATCAGTTTCATTTCTAGCAAAAAAAAACCCAACATGCTAAAAAAGGATTTTCCAATTGCTGAACTGTATGAAAGCATGATAGTAACTGTCTTGCAACCTTGTAAGTTGGTCTTCTGCACTGTTAACTGTTAAACAGCGTTGCTTTACAGCACTAGAACAGCCATATCCAGGAAGTTCAAAGTATTAGTTTCAAAATTTATATATATACATTTCATATACTTGGTAATTCATACAGGGTGAGAAGTGCTTCTTACCACATGCACACCCTGCGCTGAGTAAAATGGGTGCAGCTTTCTTTTAATGAGTCACATTTTCCTTTAAAAGCCAATTTTGTTTTATACTGAAATTATAAACTAAGGAGAAGTTTCACAGCTTGACACAAAAGGGTTTGCAATAAATACTTCAAACTGAAGAAAAGAGCAATTCAAATAAACTAATTGTGAGTGAATTGTCATATTATTTAAGTTAATAGCTCTTTCAGATCAATTTATCAGTAAACAATTTTTTGAAAGAGAACACCTCTTACATTTTCTTAAAGAACACCGTGTTCCTAAAATGAATCTACACATTAAGTTAAATCATCAGAAGACACTAATGAGCAAATTCTGAGGCAACAGATAGGTAAAGTAATCCAGTTTTTTTCTGCTGCAATAAACCAGATTCGTCCTTCAAACTCATTTTGTATATTGTGGGAGTTTAGAATTAACCACAGAATTTGAGAATGGTTTAATTTTCTATTCAATGACTATTTAAGAAGTTAACCATCTGCCTTTTAAGGCATTTGTTTCCACCTCAGCAGCCCCAGATGCACTTGAGGCCTTTGATGAAGAAGAGAGAATTCAGGAGCTTTGCTGCAATGGCAGCAATTAACAGCCTGTCCAGGAAAAGCAGGGCTGCCAAACTATCAAGTAGATATAATGGCAGCACTGTTCATGCTGCTGTAGAAAAATTCTAGGCCAAGAGGAAACTAGAAGTCAAGAAGTTTAGAAAGCATTTGCAATTCAGACACAGCACAGTACAAAGCACACCATTATACGCTTCTAGTTATTTACTGCTGATCTTACAGAAAACCAGTAACAGAATTTGGAAGTTCCCTCCTGCTTTTCAGAAAAAAAAAGCAGTACTGAAAATTATTTACTTTGGGAGGTGGTGAAAGATGGACAGAAGAAAGCTTGTGGTTTTGATTTAAGAAGCAACAGTGAAAAATTTTCAGCTAACAAGTATAAATAGATAAATGAAATAATGAAAATATAGAAGCCCAGGGAAAAGATTTACCAAAAATAATACTAAAACCTTGTCAGAATCATTCATGCCTTTCCTGGGTCTCGTAGGATATTTCACCCTATTCAAAACAGAAGGTGTGGAGGTGGGTTTTTGTTTGTTTTTGTTATGTTTGGATATTGCTATAGACACTGTGCAAAACATGAAGTGAATGAGACATTCAAAGGAGCAAACCTTCAGAAACACTAAATAATCTGTTCATCCAGTTGAAGCAAAAGTAACACGCAGGCTGGTTTACAGTGGTCTGCTATGACTGTATGCTGGAAAACACACACTGTCATACTAAGTTAGAGCTGTGTATGGTTTACTCTACAATTTTATTTTTGAGACAGAAGTCAGTAATAGATGCTCCAAAGGAACTTTTAAGTATCTAGCAGGTATACGTGTTATAACGGCCCTACAAGAAGGCCCCATATTCATCTCCAGTACTGAAGAGATTTTACCTGTGGCGATGAATAGTCTAGTTATAGTATGAGTGAAAAGCTCCCCTTTCATCAGTTTCTGAACTCTCTGAAATCCTTGTAATATTACAGTGTCATTTTAAAAAAGAATACACACGAAAGACTATGTTCTAAATGCAAGTTTACCATCATTCTCACAGCTACAAAATATTTTCCAGCATCTCAATGCTTCATCTTTCATGACAACTGAACTTTGAGCTGCACATCCATTTCCAGAGATTGAACACTGGGAAGAACATGAATATCTAACTTTTCTTTTATTCCCTTATTTCTGAAGTATGTCTGTGTAAAATGAATACATACAGTATCTCCTAATGAAGTTTGAGAAGAAGATTAGATGTCACTATTTAACAAAATACATAAGGAATTTTTTTCAAAAAAGATTCACTCAACACCTAAGCTCAATTTCTCATTGATGATGTTTATATGATTATTCATTGGTAAAACACTCTGCTTCTTTTATTTTCCTTCTCATGTTGCTTTTTAAAAATAACAATAACTGACAAAGTTTAAAGTGTAACGTAGTGAGCTTCCCTGAAATACATCTACAAAATTACTTCCTTGTAGCTATTTATTAAACACATCAATTACTGTATCAAATTGCATTACTCATCCATCTAACCTTGTAATCCTGCTTTTCGATAAGAATTGGCATAAGACAAGGAAGAGATAAAAGAAACTTCATTTTATAAACCAAGAAAATAATCCAGAAATGAACACGTTTCTCCCAGACAATCTTGAATTATGAACCTCAATCTTAAAAATCTAGATTTTATTCTACAAACAAATGGACAGCAATTTGTCTAAATGTCATTAACATCCGTTAAAGGTATATATTTATTTCTTTACGTTCCTATTTTACTTCGCAGCATGTATAAATCTTTTCCTGTAATTAAGTAAATATTAATAAGCTAATGGTCCAATTTAGAGCTATTACCTTCAATGTTTTGTTTTTCATAACTATTTGATAGCTTTTTACTTTTTCACCTGTTGCTGAACGCACTAGATAATTTAAAGTTATTACTAGAAGTTATTTTCTAGGAAACCTCCTTTTCACTTGGCATAAACAGAATACTTCACTTATGCAAAGCAAAATCACAAGATAAAAACAGCTTTCAAAACCTTTTTTAACCACAGCTTATGAATATTTAAGTTAAAGCAAATTCAGCTCATTCTAGGTGTCAGCCCTGGAATGCCTGCCTCCTTACCTTCCAGGCCTGTTTTACCATCTCAAACGTGCCATGAACATATGCTACCTTTCACTTATTTATACATCTTTTTTCCCTCCACATATGACCTCCAGTCCCCCTACTGTGCTTTGGCTTCTTTGTTTTCAGCCTATTGGTGTTTAGATTCTGCATTAATATCAAAAACTTACACATCACTTTGATGAATGTGTAACAGCTGGAGCCAAAAAACCTTGCAGTACTGTATTCTACACTTTCATTACAAAAAAAACCAACCAACCACCGAAACACCACACTACACAACTTACAGCTATACTCTGTAACTTCCAAAGAATTCCAAGTTCAAAAGCCAAGTGTAAAAAGAAGTAAATAAATAAACAAATAAAAATCAAGTTTGCACAGATACTGTGCCAGCATACTTCCCATCAAAGAAAATTTTGCCTAAGTTTCAGCACAGTAAAGGTTCTCTGTTGGCTCAAGTAAACATCTCACATATAAACCAATTTTATTTGACAGAAACATACATAAATCCAGGCCCATCATTTGCAAGCAATTTGAAAAAATAGCTAAAAATAGCAAGAGGATTCTTTTCTAATAGAAAAAGAAGAATATCTAATTCTGACAAATATACTCATCTAATAAAAAATAATCATGAAATAGAAAAATACATGAATACACTACAATAACTATGCCATGAAGAGTTGCCTTGCAACCCATAAAATAAGGACCAGACTCTATGAAAGTGCACGTTCTTAAACTTGCACAGTTTAAAAACAGTGAAGTCACTCAAAATTTGTGATGACAGCATCTACGCACAGAATTCTTTTTGAACCACTATTCTACTTACCTGTCTGTCTGTAGCTTCCAAGTTCGAGTGTGCTGAGCTGCATCTCCATGGTGCTGCTGGTGCAAATGCTGAGGATGCCTCCTTTGCTGCTGTTCTTGCTGGACTTCAACCCAACAGGGAGGAACAGTGGCTGAAAATCGTGGTGTCAAGGTCTCAAAACGGGTCAGTTCTACCAGAGATGTCAGTGTTTCAAGGGAAAATGGCTGGTCCACCAAAAGATCAACTCCTGAATAATTACAGAACATAAATATTTACTACACAGATTATTTATTTCTCCTTAAAACATCCTATAAACATTTTTACATTAAAATCAAACTGCTATATATAAAGTTAGCTACGTGTGACACAAAGATAAGCTAAAAAAAAAAAAGGCTATGAGGACGTTGAGATACAACTAGAACCATCACAATGAAGAAGCTAGCCAGATACATTTTAAGTTGTGTAAAGCCAATTAAAACATTTTTTACACACTTCTGGACTAGTACTTCTGGAGTAAAGAATATGAAAATTTTATATTCCAACAGGCACATGGCATTAGTATGAAATGTTAACATTTTATCACAGTTGTTTAAAACATTATTTTGGCACACCCTTATCAATGCAGACTTGTTTTATGGTGGTTTATTAGAATGTTTTTGAAGCTCTCAGTTTACCTTAACAGAAGGATACATGAAAAACAAGCATGTTCTATGCAATGCTATATGCAACTTAAAAGACATTGGGCCTAGACAAATATTTTGTCTCCATATGCAAGTCCTGTTCTGAAGAAACAGGTTTACAGGATATTCATCAAAAAAGTACTGACAAATAAAATATCTCAGGAAGGCAAATAATTACAAAGCAAACATTACAAAGGAGCACTTAAGACAGTCTTCTTTAGACACAGAGGTTGAAAACTTCACAGAAAGTAAGGAATGCATCGTATCAATTCTCACAGATTTTTAACATTTTCTCTTACAAGTTAAAAAAAAAATAGAGAAAAGTTTTAGTTGTAAAGAAAAAAGCACCAACAAAACAAATACCACACCCTCAGCACTAAGTCTGAACCATGCTACATTGCAAAGAAAGTCAGAGCAAAATCAGGTTACCAACAATACCACATCCTCCAGCTTGAGAGAGAACATAAGCAATTCTTTCAGAAAAGTGATGAAACTCAAGATGACAGACTCAGAGTCAGGCAGAAAACTCACACTTATTGTAACAATTATTACTTTTGCTTTTTCCATCTACGAGGCAGGAAAATGCTGAAGAGATTAAAGATGGCTCAGAAACTTGATTTTAATAATACAAACATCTTAATGTACAGCTAGACACATTTAAACATGAACCGTTTACCTGTAATGCCTGGACTAGAAGGGTTAGATAATGGCTTGATGCCTTCTGACGACTGCTCTACACTTTTAGAAAGGGATCCATCTACAAGTATATCAGTTTCATCTATGTCATCACATGTTCCTCCAATCTGAAGGAAATGAAGTTCTCCACCTAAAATCAAAGTCGATGAAAGAAGTTTAGACAGGCATACAGTTAAACTCAACTAACAAGACAGCCTTCTTGTTAAAGTGCTACACATTTATTACTGTAATTATTGAATCTGGTATTTCATTTTGCTTTACTGCTACAAAAAATGCAGAAGAACTACAAAAATACTAACTCCACTTGTGAAGAGCATGAAAGGAAAGAAAATATTAGGGGAGAGAAAAACAGAAGATAATTAACCAAACAAGCCCCAGCAGACACCTCAAATTATATCCATTGTTACACTTTTTGTAACTCAAATTATGCTTTAAACAGAAAGTATTCCATCACATCAACTGACAGCATACTACCTTGTTGGTACATGTTGCATTAATTTCCGTTCAAAGTTCAGTATCCGAGAAATGAAAAAAATATTTTCCTACTCAGCTCTCCTAACTAAAGAGCTCTTTGCACTGTACTATTAGAATAACAACACTGATTTGGTCAACAGTCAAAACAGTAATTCCAAATCTTTCAACAGACAAAATGTTTTGCTAGAGACTTGAAACTGTTTGAGGGAGTTGCCTTGAATGAATTCACCGCCAAGTGATGCACACAGACAAATTCTGTCATTTATCACGAAATCCGTGAGAAGAAATGTTCAATTTTACATAGCATTGGGGAAAGAGTGTTACCAGATACAGTAGTTGCAAAATCCTAATAAGTAGGACTTAAATAGAAAGAAAATTCCTGGCAGGCCTTCTACACTTTTTTCTGAAAATTGACTGCAGAATGCTGTTCAGCTCTTACATTGTTATGAAAAACCTTAATAGGCAAATTATCCAGATAGACTAAAACCAACTTGAGATAACATAGGTAATAAAATCCAAAATAAAAGCATAATTGGCAGGTACTCTGAGGGAATATGGGGAAGTGAAACACACAGATGGAAAGAAACAGAGAGATGGTGTATTTCAGTAAGACCAAAAAAACGGCTTAGTAAAATTGTTGTTTTAACAAAACAGAATTTAAAGAGGAATATAATAACTTGGGTGACCAAAAAGCAGAAATCTTTCAACACACAGAATCAGTGCAGAATGTCATGGGAAAATCCATACTGAGCCCAAGCAATGCTGCACGAACACAGAGTTTCCTGGTGTTTGAAGAGATGTAAGATTCACTATTTTTCTTTCTTAGAACATTCATTATTTTTCTTCTTAGAACAACTATTTTATTGGGCCTTTCCTACTGAGATCCAGTAAGAAGCCCCCACACACTTACCCTGCTGCAGAACAGTACATTAGTAATAGACGCCAAGAGTCAGCAAAGAAAGAATAGTTCTAGTAAATACTTAAAAGCTTGTTTCCTTGATAGCTCACAAACTAGCAACCTTCTTAAATAACAAGGATTAGAAACATTTAATGTAGACCTTAACAGCTTTATTTGTCGGTACATCAAAACATGCTTTCTTTCCTATTATGTTTATAGCTCAAAGATCATTTATCAGAAAGATCTCAGTGAACAAACCTGAGAATCTCTTGTCCTGGAAATAATTAAGCACACTGTAATGCAAGGAAAGTTAACAGATTGGCTTGGCCATCTGCCATTTTATGTCTCAGAGCAGGAGAAAGGCTGAAGAACGTAGGAAGGCTGTGGGTTTTTCTAAGGGAGTTGTGTCAAGGTTCTCTTATTCTGTAGTTGGTTTGGTTTATTCTGTTTTGTTTTAAACAAAGAAATAATTCTGGATTTGATCTTTTGATTTTCAAAGAGGCTTCTGTCACTACAGCAGAGTACTGTTAATTAACAGCAAGCAAAAAACTGCCTTACACTTTTATCCATGTAGAAGATTCCTGCATTCCTAAAAGATACATGCTTCCAAGAAAAAGTTCTGTGCTGAGATATCTTACTTCCTCATATTTGTTTTCAAAAAGCTTCTGTAAAGAAGTTTATCATGAACATCAGTAACACAATATTAGCCCATAAAACAATTAAGTGCTCATGCAAACTTCCCAAAACTCTGCAGGAGGTGTGCATACTCTCACAGAACATTCAAAGATGCCCTTTTGATGATGCAGAGTTACCTAGTTTCTATAGTCAAGTGTCAGAAAAAAGCCTGAGCAAATTTCTTTTTTTGTTTTGTTCTTACTGGCTCAGTGCATATACTACCAGGCTCTAACATTGACTCACATGGTATTCTCTAGCTCTAGTAGTGAGCACGATATGCAGTAGTTTAACTTAAGATGCTGCTTTTATCACTTTTTGGCAGAGATGACAAATGATTCTGTTGCACTAGCAAGAAGATACAAAAGCTTACACTGACTTACTCAGTGAGCACCAAGGAGAATAAGTCGAAAAATATTATCATTATACTTCCATAAAGTAACAGGTAAGACATTCAAAACATAGCTTACTTAATTCCAAATTATATTTTAAATCTGTATTTTGCTTGGACTCAGGAACCTGGTGGATTATATAAACACAATGTAAAAACCATAAATCCATTCAAATAAATCCCAACCTTCCTCCAAGCAAAACAGTGATCAGCTCCAGGAAAGCAGCACTGACACAAGATAGAGAACATGCCAGAGACAAGGCTTCTAGAGTCAAAGTCAATCTGGTGGAGCGTTCAACATCCTGAACGTATCTTGCATTCTGGAAGGAATTCAGACTAGTGACACAATCATTGATAGCTGCCACAACACGAGCACAGAATCAAACAATACTCAAATAGATACAGGAATTAAAAAAAAACTAAGCTGAACCACAGGAAACTTGCCACTAAACTTCCAGTCCCCCTCGTACTTTCAGTGGGCAGCATAGAAAGGATTAGCTTGAAAATTACTAGGTTCAGAACCCTTCAAAAATTTGCCCAGGAAATCTTACTAAAAGCCTCACTCCAGAAGAATGTTCTCTATTCTCGGAAATCTAAGCTGTTAAATTCCATCCTGGTTTATGAAAAAAACAGAATGCAATTAAACAGGGAGAAGTGAGAGTTACTACTTCTAGCAAGAAATAATTAAATGCACTATTATGGGATGAAGAAAAAATCAGCTAGCCAGCAGTTCTGCAGAAGAGAGTCTTGTGAGTCATAATATAAATCTAACTCGGTTTCCTGCCTACAAGTGCAAACATCTTAGTATGTATATGCACACAAAGAACGTACCAAGTGCAGTTACTAAGGAATTATCTTCTATTCAATAACATTTGTGTCTGCTTTTTGGGTCAAGAAATGTGGACTGGTTTGAGAACATCTTTTGGGAAGGCAGTGATGTGTTTTTCTTCTTTGTTTTTTTCTTTCAAAGCCCTACAGGAAAGTTTAAAGAATTGGAGATATTTGGTTTATGAAAACAAGTCATTGGAGGAAGACAATATCTGCCTCTTTTTTTTTTTTCCTATAGCAGCCTTTGCCATGTCCACAAAGGACACAACAACAGATTTCCATCAGCAAAGATTATGCAGATGAAACCAGAAAAAAAAAATTATCATCAATAATAGGATTTATCAGAAGAAATTTTGTGAACAGACTGATAATGTCACCCATGTTGAAAAACTCTAAGAATAGGCTGATCTCCCTCTGAAATACTAAATGTAATTGATTCTGACTTGAAGATGATTTCTTAGGATTATTTCCAGCATTAATTCTGCTGCAGCAAACAACTCAGCCCCTCCTCATCCCCATTTAGAACCCAAGGACTATGTAGGCAGCTTCTTTCTATTTTTGTTTTCAATGTTCTGTTGAAATTGATTAATACTCTCCATCAAACTCAAGAGCAAGAAATGTGTTGTAATTGAGAGGCACAAGATTTAGTGGCATTAATTCCCAAAAGTGTGAAAGCATCATCCAGTTCTGTCAGGCTTGCAACAAGAAATACTAGTACAGACAACTCATTTTTGACAAGATCAAAAGTCAGTCTGAAAAAAAAACAACAAAAAACCCACTAATTCCCTCTCAAAGAGAAATCACACCAAAATAACCTGTTACAGCATAACACCATAGGTAATGTCTTGGCAAGACTACATACATGAGAAATCTAAATGCAAAAGTGCTTATAAATGAATGTGTAACAGATTTGTAAGAGTGGCTGCATACAGTGTTTGTGGTCTTCTTTCATAGCTTCTAACTCTGAATGATTTAGAAAAAGACAATAACCAACTGAACTGGTGTGAGACCAACCAGAGCCTAACTTAGCCAAAGGAAGAGAGGAAAATAAAATACCAACAGATTAAAGTCTATATTTTTCGTTGACAGAACTGGAACCAAGAATATATCCCCTCCCAGAGGTCAACTACAGGCAATCCTTGACAAAACAGACAGAAGCATTTTAGGCTGACAACTAGATGCACTGTTTTTCAACTGTGATAAGAATAAATATTCCCAATTACAGACATGGATGACGCAGGTCTAAAACATATTTATGTATAAACACTCAAAGCCTGTAACACTCATTCACACAGAGGAAACATTTCTCTTCAGTTACATCTTAAAGATGCCTACAGACAAAATGGTATGATACACTGAAGACAGACAGTATGCCAACAAGCACCAGCAACAGAAAGAGTTGACTATTCTACACCCAGAACTTTGAGAACTCAAAGTGTGTCTTTGCCTCTTCCCATCATCTGAGCAACTGAGAATACGCTGCACACCCTCTAGTCTTGAAGAGTTCATAAATCAGAGAATATCATGATTTGGAAGAGACCCTCAAGGATAATCAAATCCAACTCCTGGTTTCACACAAGATGACCCAAAATTCAAACCATATATCTGCCCTGGGGAGCCAGTGCCAGTGCCTGGCCACCTTCTGGTGAAGTCTTATCCTAAACCCCAACCTGACCTCCCCCATGCCCCCAATGCAGCTCCATGCCGTTCCCTTGGGCCCTGTTGCCATCACACAGAGCAGAGCTCAGCGCTGCCCCTCGACTCCCTGTGAGAGCTGCAGCCACCATCAGGCCTTCCCTCAGCTCTTCTGCTCTGGGCTCAGCAAACTGAGGGGTCTCAGCTGCTCTTTGTCCATCTCACCCTCCAGACCCTTCATCACCCTCATAGTCCCCTCCAATAGTTTAATCTTTCTGATACTGTGGTACCTAAAACTGTTTTTCAACAGCATTCAAGCATTTCCAGTGCACAGAAGCTCCAAACATTTTACTGAATATTTTTACCTATGTCACTGCACTGCAAGCTATTTGCTGGGATTAACATTCAAAAAATCAGTGAATGGCTCCATTCCCCATTCAACACAAATCCTCATTACACTGTCAGTCTGCAGGGATCACCCTATACACGGCGATTAAAACCAAAGAGCAAAGACTGCAAAGGGATTTTGGAAGAAGTCTAAGAAAACAGTGTTTAAGAAATAAATAATTAAGAAAAACACCTACTCAGTCACCTGACAGATAAGCAAGAAATTTTAACCTTCTTACATTAGAAAGATTAAGGATAGCCATGACTGAACACAACAGAAGCTAAGGGAATTCTATGCAAATGTAGAGCAAATAATACAACGAAAAGGTTACATCAATAGTAAAGCTTTCTCATTTGCTTTTTCTTTTCGTATTTCTGGATTTTATGCAGTACAGTTATATAAAAAACATTTAAGATACATTCATTCCTTAAAAAGCCTCAAATTTCAGCATAAAACACTTGGACTCCAAAGCTTCAGTGCATCTGCTATAAAATCCTGGAACTCAGACTACTAAACAAGATATTTTTTATGTCTTTGGACCTGATTTCTCAGAAGTGAGAAAAACTATAGCAATAGAAGTGCCTGAACTGTTAAAAATGAACAGAAATACACTGTGTTTCTTAAAAAATATTTAACAATGTTGGATGGATGGTCTAGCTCTCACAGTCAAGGCAGAGTAATCCCAATTACAAAAAGGCCTAAGCAGAACCAGCAGTCCTATGAGAAAGTAAATAATCTTAACTGATAACTGGTGAAGGTACAAAAGCATCCACCTTCTCTGCTCTCTTGAGTATCTACAATTATAGACAGAAGACATTATTCTGAAACAGAGAAATCTAGCATAGAAATAGTTACACAAAAGAATTACTTTTGGGATTTTTTTTTGTCTGGGATTTAAGCAAATCTGTGACACTACAACAAGAAGTTCACCAATATACTGGACATAACCAAAAGTAATTCTCATTTTAGAGATTAAAGTCCACATTTGGGAGAAGGAATCAACTGGAACCCATGCTCTCTACTACAAAAGTAAACAGCATATAAATTAAAAGGCATTTGCCAATTGCTATTTTGAGATTTATATTCTAACATCCTATACTACAATACAACTACAGTGAAATAAACATTAAGAAAACAGCTTTAAAAAAGTCTTACCTTTAGTGCACGCACATAGTCTGTCTGTGCCTGAACAGTATATCACCGAGACAAACATATCTGGTTCCTCAGTGCCCTCTTTTTTAGGTGGCTCCACTTTGGCCAGAATTTCAAAGTTCGAAAGATCTAGTATTTTTACATATCCTCCCTGAGTAGTTATTACCAGGTGCCCAAGAGTAGAGATCTCAGATCTTCTCTCTCTCCCACTGCCATTTTTAGAAGTTAATTGTATTTCCTCTACAGGTTCTTCACAGTCATCCTCTCGATTATCCAATATATCTGATGGGAGTAAAATCATTGAGGTAATTGTGTCTTGGGGGTCTTTGATATGCTGGATTTTTACCGGTTCCTCCTCTAAAGTAACTATTCTAGTGGCATAATTCATTTTATAAAGCACTAGGTATCCACCACTAACACTTCTCTGTTCAGGCTGAATTATTAAAGGAGTTGTTACATCTGCTGGTGGCTCATGTTGGATTACATCGATACTTGTGCCATTCACTACAGCAAGACTTGATTCTATTTCACCCTTCCTTCTATTACATAGTGCTGAGTTTAATTTATTTAAATTATTCAAGGCCTCTACTTGATTTATTGCACTCAGAGATTCGACAGGACAAGTCCGAAGTCCTACTAATAAATGAACTCCATCTGCACAAGGAGTGATTGAATCTACACACAGGTTCTCCTCCTCTGCAAACTTTGGCAGACGCAGGCACTGAACCAATGTCCCAGGCTTGGGAACCATGGAGCTCCACTTGTCCGAGTCTGGAGAAGTTAGGTTGGCTGCAGCATCTGCAAACTGCTGAATATAAGTCACAGGGGGATCCTGTAACAGCAACTGTTCTTGACTGTCCAGCTCCATTTCAATGATCTGTGGAACCGTGAAACCATCTTCATGTATACTTTTACTTATAAAGTTCACCTGTGAAAAAAGTTTTCCTCTTTCATCAGACTCCTTAATGCTGTATAGCAGCAATACAGGTAAAGTCCTCCTTACCAGAGGGGAATTCAGTTCAGAAATAGTGCAGGATTCATTGTCAGTTGATCCCTGTTCTGAGACACTCTCACCTCGAGTCCTGCTTAAGCCATCCAGTGACCGCTGAGAGTTACTGCTAACAGGAGAGGTAGCAGGTGATTTGTATGTTAATAGACCTCCAGCTAATAAACAAGGAAAGGGAATGTTGTGTTGCTCCACGTGTTTTTCCTTCATCTTTTCACTCTTACAGTTGGCCAAACAGGGGTTTGCCCCAAGTTCTTCTAGATCCTTAACCGTGTCTTCTAGAACATTTGCAACAATTTCCCACTGAAGTTTTTCAGGCTGCTGGAGAATGCTGAGAGCTGTTATATCGAGGTTGACTTCCATCGTTTCTTTTTGCGATGTATGCCCTTTAAAGCAGAAATTTTTAATATATGTTCAAAAAAGAAAAAAGGTATTGCAGTATTACATATGTTACACACTCTCATGATTAAGAGAAAGTTACTGCTCCAGACTCAGTATGTTCCAACGTTCCGTTTGTCCAGGACTTAACAGTTACGAAACAATAGAAAAGGCCTAGAAACATTCCCTCAACACGAGCTCTTGTGTGTATGCACGTCCTATTTTTCCTCCCCTGTTGCTCTCAATTCAGAGGAGCAAACTGATTATGAAAAGCAAGCACGTAAATCTTCCCTCTCATAAAAATTTCTGCTTAGACCTCTAAGAAAATAACACAGAAATACTGTGCATAGCACTGTTCTGCTTACATCTGAAACCTTTGTTGAGAAAGAGAAAAAAGCTAATTTTTATCAAAGACCACATACAGAAGGAAATTAGATACAGAACTCTCTCTAGCAATCCCCTGAATTTAAAGGGCTTTTGACAGCTGTCATTTGTTCTTTTTCTCAGCAAGTTTCTTTAACAGTTTTTCTTTTCTCTTATGTGTACTCTTTCCACCACATGAATGACAACTATTGCCACTGCTTTCTAGGTCAATTTTTTTTCTTTTTTCCTCCTAATACCATGAATACAATATCCTCTGCTTTGGACAGGGTTTAAGAGCCTAAGAACAACAGTTTCCTTCCTGACCTCTACATAATACATGGATCAAATATAACCTACCTGTTACAGATTCTGATCTGGAATGCTCTTCACTGTCTGAATCATCCAGTAGGTCATCACTGAAAAAAAAAAAAAAAACCCCAACCATATGTATGAATGTCACCATGTACACTGCTTGCATTCCTATTATTCAATAAATCAAATTAGTTAAAAAAAGTATCAAATCTTTGCTATTACCCTGCATTTTTTTAGTCACCATCTGTATCTGATGAATTCGTAACAGACGCCATCATAGTGATTTTGTCAACACACATTGAGCCAGTAGAGCAAATTCTGCTTTTAACTAGTCTCATTCTGCTACTGAATTCCCAACAATTCAGACATAAAATAAATGAAAACAAAAACCAGTTCTCAGAAATATTTAGGAAGGAAAAACTTCCTAAAAACTGATGACACCCTCTTTAAAGTTCTTCAAAACAGTCTCTGAAAGGTGGAGCTGTCAGACTGGTTTTCAATTCTACTAACACAATCTTGCAGCTAACACAGACACTGTCACAATTCAAGATAGTCCTGTTTCAGTCATGTGTAATGTCTTCCTCTCTCAGCACTGCAGTTACCAACATCATCCTCCCATGGTTCAAAATAACTGAATAAGTTCTAAATTTTTCAAAAGAAGAATAAGCACAAAAGACATAAACAAAAACACTCCCTTCAGGAAATCGGATACAATCATCATGTTGCTTTTAAAAATACTACCAGATGAGTCGTGTTTTCACAAAGGCAGATTCTGTTCAAGATCATTCTTCATGAGAAACAGGTTGTTTAGTAAGTAGTTCTAACAATATACAAAGCTTTACACATTTGGCTTTTCTAATAGGAGAAACAATTTCCTATTACAGGACCTTTAAATACAGAAAGAACAGTAGTGTCTTCGTACCTTTGGATTTAATAACTCCCAGTACCAAGTTAGATCCCCACATTTAAACAAACTGGACACCTTCTCCTCTGGCCCAAGATAAAAGTCTTTTCTTTTGACTCAAACCTGACCAACCTTTATTTCACCAGACAAGAGCAACAACTCAAATGTTAGTCATC
Organism: Lagopus leucura; assembly: GCF_019238085.1. Taxonomy (NCBI): domain Eukaryota; kingdom Metazoa; phylum Chordata; class Aves; order Galliformes; family Phasianidae; genus Lagopus; species Lagopus leucura. The sequence continues at coordinate 72,020,126 of NW_024962252.1, read as the reverse complement.
CACCCTCCTCTTGGGTGGGAAATGCACAGCAAGCTTCATATGCATTAAGTAGAACAGAAGACATTTAGTCTTGAGCAGCATCACTGTATTATTTTGTGTGAGCTTTAATGAGAAAGGAGTTTCTAGTAACATACTGTAAGCAGCGTAAATGAAGGAGTACTACTTACACTCGCATGGCACTTTCTAAGCATCAGTATATTCTCTAACTTATTTAAAAGTTAGTCACAAATGAAAATAACTCCTACCACAGCCACAAGACTTATTTTATGACTGACATAAACAAAAATTAAGTAGATGCAATCAGAGAAAACACACTTTCTAGAAATCTAAATAATCTTCATTTTCCAACCTGAAATACATAATCCATAATTAAAATGAAAAGGCATTTCCAAACTTGTATTCCTTGCTTTTTTCCAGCTTTGGAACACCAGCATAGAATAGCAATGGGATTAGGTATTTCTTTGTTAGTGGAGAATGAAAAACTGAAACAACAGGACTAAAACGGAACTGGCTTTCATTTCATTTTCATTTTATACATATATATATATGTGTGTGTGTGTGTGTGTATATATATATATATATTTTTTTTTTTTTTTTTTTTTAAAGCAATGAATTGAGTGAACAGTCATTTACAAAAAACTATCTCCATGAAAACACTCTTACTGATCTCATGTTCCAAAAAACATGAACTTAACACAATGACATACCTGTCTCCTTCTAATTTTGGTATATCTGAGCAGCTAGATGAATCTTCTAGCCATGCTAGTGTTGGTCTCCTTGAGTCAACCCCTGAGCTCTGTTCTCCCGATAACATAAGTTGTTGCACAATAGCTGGATCATATGCATTGATCTCAAATTTCAAGTGGACCTGAGAAATAAAAAAAAGCAGAAGAGGCCTTAACTTACATCAAGATGCTTAAATCACAAGTAACTAGTTAATAATTCTTTATATTGTATACCTTCATAAGTTTGGAAACATCCCATATGCAGATCTTTCCTCGCTTTGTCGCGGCAGCTAGAAAATGAGGGCAACTTCCAGATCCAAAGCAGGCTATTCTGTCAGTGCCATCTGTGCAGGGAAATTGTGCTGGACTTGTTGCCAGTGTGACTGAAAGAGGTACATTCTGAGTGTGCTCACCCTTGACAAACGGGCAGTTTGGGGAATGTCTCTCATGTTCAGACCTTTTCACATTAAAAACAGACATATCAAAAATGATTTCTCACATCAAAAATACACACATCTTACACAAGCTCACATCATGAAGTGAAGCTGAAAGTGAACCATTTCTGAAACTGAACGCTTCTGCAGCTGGCTATACAAGATCATTCAGAAGTTACTAAAACAGCTTTCCCTACAATTTCTCTATAGTAGACTTGATTAAAGTCTTTGATCATTTGATGGATACTCAAATTCAAACTGAGGAAGCTGTCCATCATTTAAAAAAAATCATCCATTTTATTGAAAAAAAAAAGTTCTACAGGCAGTAGCCCATTATGATATCACGAAGAAAAAAGGCATACTTTAGATTACCATGAGTTATCGTTAGATTATTATAAGTAGCTTTAGTAAGAAGTAACAGTGTCCTATCTTTAGTTTAAATCCACGAAGAAACTGAAATTGAATGACACACTGACCTAGAAGCATAAAAAAACAGTAAGCATCTAAACTTGACAGAAGCAGAGAAATGGCAAAGAGCAATTACACAATTGCAAAATATCTGGAAACAAATGAGGAAAAGGAGATGAGGAACTGTGAAAGGTAAGGCTAAAAAGAAAAGGCAAGCCAGAAATTCGTTTTGTTCAAATAATGATCATAAATTAACAGCCAAGATGATAATTATACTAATGACCCTTTGAAAACCAAAGTACGGTTCTGCGTTTCTGTCACTATGTACAATTTTGATTGACTCACAAAATTAGTAATGGCTCTTGAATTTGACATAAAAGGCAAATACATACTACACAGCCTCCTCAGTTCAAGAACTTATGTTCATATCACAATCATACAGAAGACTGAGTTCAGAACCCTACAAAGAAATGTTGGCCATCATCTTTGTCAGAAAATAACTAAAAAGAAACAGCAAAACCAGATTTAAGAAATAAAACCAACTATGTTTCTTGGTTTTACTATTACACAGAAATTTGACAAAGTACAAGGAATTATTCTGTGATTTGTCCCATGGAATCATTCTGGAAATCCATTCTCATCAGTAATTATTCCTAAACTCACCAGAAATCCTATCAAGGTACATGGATTTTAGCCTCTGAAGATTTCTGATCTCTTCAGCACAGACCTAAATCTATTCAAAATACCATTAAACTTACCAAGGTTCATCTGTAGGCTCCCAGCATACCAAACATACACTACAGGTAAAGCACATGGCTCTGTCATCTCCTGATGAAGCAGGCTATAAATACAAAAAACAACTGAAATTCATGTAGCTATACAACATGAAACACTAATTAGGTGATTAAGTAACTCTCCTTCTAGTGGCATAGGAAAGCACCACATCAGATGCATTAAAAGCCCCAAACTACATACTTTAAAGGGGCAATATTTCACATTAGAAAAACCAACCATGATGCACCACATTTCTATAGAAGAGATCTAGAATCAATGCCTGTACAAACTACTGGATAAAAATCACACAGAAATAGAACTCAAGTGAACAGCATTACTACTAAGACTTTTATTTCTATGGAAAAAGCTCACAAAGTTTTAAAAAAAAAGTCAGAATCTCAGCTGAATTTAGCTGCACGCTTGTAAAATCCTTATGTCAAATCCTGACACATACTGCCTAGCCATCACTATGTAAATCCATTCCATAAACAATTATTTTATAGTAAAAATGATTCCAAAGAATGAAAAATTGAAATAGGAAAGAGTAGTGCACTAGAATGTTGAGGTTGTATCTACTTACTACTCAACAATTTAGTAACGTGATCTAGGACTGCTGTGTGTTACTCTACAGTTTCTTTAAATCACACTAGGAAGGAGTAATTAAAAAAACTCTGACGTCAAGTTGGTTTGTTTTTTTTTTGCTTTACTTGTATATACTTGTATTGTAAAAACTAATGATATTTACACAATAATCTAGTGAGGAGGAAAAGAGATGCTAACTCTTTAACTGCCAAGTTACTTGCTTTTACTTGAGAGATTTACTTGATATTTATAATTACCTTATAATCATGCTTAGTTTAGAACAATGTTTTTAGTGATCTTACAAAAAAGAAGCAACCTCAAGGTGTGGAAAAAAGAAAGGAATTTTTTAAAAAAACAACACAAAAAGAGTTGAATGACTTTTTTTTTCTATTATGCTTTCTGCATTGTTACAGGAATTGATTAAAAGAAAAAAAAACAAAAGGCATTTTTCCAAACCCTCACCTAGGAGACAAATACTAAAAACAACAAAACCTTTTACCTGGTGGTAGAATCCAGCTTGAGCCATAGGATCTGGTTGTGCCCACCTATAACCCACATGAGGCCATGAAGTGAATGTCTCTCTCCTGTTAGCTTCACTATACATCAAAGACCTAGATGGGCAAAAATTCTACATTATCCAAAACTAGAATCACCTAGAATCGTAAAAAGAGACAAAAAAAGCCCCCTACAAACTAAAATTAAACTCATTATGATATATTTTTCAATAATTTAGATACTGCTAGAAATAACAGATTGTTACCTGTAACTTATATTTAACATTATTGATGAAGGTCACAGAAACATTACAAAGTTCTGACACTTGAAGGCCTAAAATGTGTCAGCAAAAGAACATAAGCAGTGCACAACAACATACAGGCCTTAAAAGCAAAATCAACTAAGTAAGCTCCCATGTAGCCTATTTGGTCTAACTGCAGCAAAGCATCCAGAGCTCCTCTGCATTTAGGGTCGAGAACCTAGACTAATAGAACTGTTGAAGGGGTTTCTTTTACAACTACTGCAGAAATTTTGGTGTTAACTAACTGAACATATATGAATACTCATGTTTAAAAATATCCCAGAGGGATATTTTAAGCTTGACTGAGAATATGGTGCGAACCCCTTGACATGTTACTCACTGCATGCTGTAATACTTGAAAATTATAAACTACTAAACCACAAAATCTGAAATCCTCCGTAAATGCAACACCTACAAGGAACACACACATCTCTTCTTGCCACCTTCCTTGTTTAATTTCAGTGTAATTCTCTACTTTGAAATACAGCACAACTATCATCATTTCTTTTTCCTCAACAAACGTATTCCAGTATCATCCCACATTTCACCATCCTGCACAGAAAGGTGCATACAGCTGGAAGAATTACTGCTGCTCAATGGGAAAGTGCCTCACATCTTGCTGCTTCTTCCCCCCAGCATCAGAAGTTTTTGCTGTCTTTAGAGAGAATGGACATATTAAACATTTCCTACGAAGGAAGTAAACTATTCTTGCAACACACTGTAAGGGCTGCCTTAACTTGATATTTTACCATTTTCAAAAATACAATGTGGCAAGTTACAATCAAATGTTTGAGGAGTGGAAGTATGAGATCCAATCACTGAAAGAAATGTTAACATAGTTTCAAAATACTATTCATATAGAAACTTCCAAGAAGGCACTCATCTATAAACTTTGAAGATTCACCAACATTTTAACGAGTCAGCTTATGAAGGTTAAAACAATAAGTTACTCACTTACATACACATCATCACTAAGATCAGAAAGAGATGAACCAACAGTCTATGAGGTAAATTTTCTCTGATCCCAAACACATAGCAGCAGACTAGAGAGTTCAGAAGTAGCATTTATACTCAAAGGTAACAACTTCCTAAACTTTATCCTCTAAAAGACAAAGCATGGGCATAACTCCTTCCTGCATGAAGGAAAAGGAATTGATTTCATGATGTAGCATAGTGGGAATGCTCTAACTCTGGTAGACAAATTTGTTCATTCTGTGTTCAAAAGCGGCTTACATAAGCTCTTAAAGCTACGTGGTTTCTGAACATCTTAACATTGCTGTCTCAGTAAAGTTTACACTAAATACTAGATTGAGTAGAGTTGATAACTCAAATAATCAGTCATGAGCACTTGACTGTGCAGACACAGCAATAATCAAACGTTACGAAAAGTAAAATGTGGGTGAACACATACTAACATGTTACAATACCACCTACAGAACTAAATTTAGGGCTGCAACCGGTATCTCTCTGAAAGCAAAGCAACTTCATCCAACTAGAACTAAAGCAGCATTGCAAATAGAACTCTCTTTTGGCAACCATAAATGTTTCTCTAAGTTTACCAATAGGTACAGTACACTGTACCTGAAACAATTTAATAGCTGTATGTGTAATAGCAACAAGGTACAGAAAAGGATTAATTCCATGTTTTTCCCTTCAGCAAAGAAATTAAGATTATTTAGGAGCTTATTCTAATCCAACTAAAGGGTCAAATTCATCACTGATTTTATCTTAATGTACCTGTCCACAGACCGACCAGGTCCCACACCAAGTTCTGGTCGCGCGCTGGGTAAGAGGTAAGATAACCTATCCATCACAGAGGATGCTACAGGTAAGGCAGCAATATTTTGATTTATCTTCTTGAGTTCATTTACAATGGCACTGGCGACAGACTTCAAAACATGATGAGGAAGGTGGAACGTAACCGTTGCCCACTAAATGGAGAGAAAAAGTGCCTAGGTAAATATATTTTAAGATTCTGACTGCTGAACAACAAATAGCTCACAAAGATTTCAGAAGCAAAAGAAAATGCATCTGTTTCAATCTTTCTTGATTTCAATCAATTTAAGCAGTATTACAGGAATGGACACAAAAACAATACAGACACAATGCAAGGAAATATAATATCTTCAAAATTTTAGTTTCAGTGCCTTGTTAGTTTCTTGCTTAACAAATCAAACTTCACCCTGAGGAACTAAGGAACACATAATAGATTTTGTCCTCTGCAAATGAAAACCATCACACTAAGTTAAGCATTTTGCATGCTTCAATAACAGTAGCTAAGCAAATTAAAGTTAAGAATCCATGTTAGACAGTACAGAAACAAATTCTTACCTTTGCAACTTTATGATTTGCTGCTGTTTCATGTGAGGTATTTTTTAAACCATCCTTCAGTTGTGTGATGAATAAGTCATATCCCTCTGTGCTAGAAACATCTACTTTTTCTATGCAAGCAGATAACAGCTGCTGAGCCTAAAACACAGATGCGCAAGAAGACAGTTAGCATCCACGCTGAATAGCTACAGAAAGGAATTACAACTGTTTCATCATTCTGGGAAACACATACTGGCATACCCAGTTTATCTTACACTGTATCAGCACAACTCCTACAGAAGACACGGAGTTGAGCAAGTAGTTCCAAATTTTATTCTGCAGTCCAACCAATGGAAAAATCTCTGCGGCAATGTTAGTAATTATTACAAGTTCCCTCAGGTACAATATTAACAAACATTAAACAAGTCAGTCATACAGTTAACATATGACATATTAAAGCCAAGCAAAACAGATGACATCTATTGCCTAGAGAAATTTTCAACTCAGAAATAAAGCACCCAGAAAAAGAACATTCTAAACATCCATTTATACAATTTTTTTCTTCCATTCCCACCTGTTTCTAGTTTGCACCACATCATATCACAGGTAAGAATCAAAGGCATATCTCGTGCACCAAGCACAGAGCATTCCATACTTGTTCTTAAGTAGGCTACATCTGAACAATGTTCCATTAAATATTTCGAGTTACAAACAAAAGGAAATACTTCCAAAGGGCAACTGCCAGCCTTGACTTTAAACAGCCAGGAATTACAGAACGGTCAAATGGCCACCTGGTTACATGCTTGGGGAGCTCAGGGGAGACAAGAATAAGCCAAATCAGTCCCTTAGCTAAGGCTGTATTTGTTGCTCAAGTTTCCATAAAGTATTATGCACAACTCACATTTCAAAAGTCTCTCACAGACAATATAAGATCAACAGACACATTGTTCATAATTTTGTAGAGCTGTAGGAGGAAGCAAATCCAGCATAAAGGCACTAAAACAATGTGTCAGTGCTGCCTATTAGAAATGTACACACACTGCTGGCAGACTAACCATACAAAAAAAAGTACTTAAGAGCAAAGATTTGCAGAGAAATTTTAGAGACTAATAAAAAAGTTTTGAATAAAAATTCCTTATCTTCTTTTCATGAAAGAACTGGACTGATACACTTCTATGATGTCTGTTTCAATATCTGCTAAAACCTTCTGAAGTCTGGGTAACTCCTGTTTAAAGCTAAAAATAAGATCTGAATATTGCTAACGATATTCCTTCCATCTCACTGATCTGGCCCTCAACTCCTCCAGTCTAATCCCAACGACTGTCTTTGGATCCAGTGGAATATTTAGCTAAAAAAACTGACATGATCTTATAGTTTGTACTTGTACTAAACCGTCTGAGAATACAAACCAATGACAGCAAAATTGTCATTGGCCTGGAAATGCTACCCTGTCAGCCTTCCTGGTCAGCCACACACCTCAAGGACTCCATAGCTACCCACAAATGATCTAAAACTGACACCAGGGTCAGAAAGCCCAGAAAACCAGAAACCTGAAAACCTCTCTGTAAAGATGTCTGTGAAGTGACAGTTTATTGCTATTACTCCTGCTTAAGACAAGCAGTTCAAAAAACCACCAGTAAACCACACAACCTACATTCACACAGTTATCTGAAATCATTGTTCAAGATAAGTTTTTGTATAATTTAGAGCAAATTTATTTCCTCTATAAACTGGGAAGTCCACTTTTCTCAAAGTGCTTTAAAGCTCTAGAATCTGGATTCAGCAGTCCACTCTTCTTCTTGTTTTTTTAATGTATGCACTGCCCTAAATACTAGCAATGGCAGATGCTCTATGTTCTTCCCAAACAAATCATTAATCTTACTTGTAATTGAAACTGCTGTGCAGTTTTATCTCCCTTATGTCACAGTCACCACACACAGGTGAAAACTACTGTCTTCACCAAGAGTGTATCTCATAGCAGGGTGTATGGGAACTGCTGAGTCACAGCCTGAACCACTGATCGAGCACCTGGGGAAAGGACCTGGTCAGCCCTGGGAGCACAGGCGAAGGCAATTCAGCTGTGTGACCAGAAGGGGTGGAGCCTGGCTGCACCTCTCCTAGACCTCATTTAAGGGCTGACTGCCACTGGGGAAGGACTTTATTCCGGAGATCCCTCTCTGGTGGAGCTTTCTCCTTTGAACCTGGAATCTTCTGATCCAGGTAAGCAGTCTTCTTCCCTTCCTTTATAGCACCTTTTTATTGTGCCGATCCTCCCATCATATTGATCTGCCCAACTGCTACAAAGGTAAAATAGGAAAACACTAATGTACCTGCTATCTCATTTAAGAGATGTTATGCTGGCTGAATAAAACCCTGAGCATTAGATTCCAAGCAAAAAGGTACACATTTTTACCCCTTAAAGTGATAATAAGTGCTTGGTTATATTGTCTCTCTTTTTCCACTGAAAGACATAGGTATAAAGCAAAACAAAATAACAAAACAAGGATGCCCAGCAGCATCAACTTCCAAAGATCCCACTCATAAGCACTGACAAAGCTCTGGAATCATATCCTTACTTCTTGTCACTGACGTTCCAAAATAACGTGCTCCTGATAAAGGAAGCTATCATTTGTTTGAGATACAAGTAGTTACAGTAAGTTAGTGCTACGTAAAGGCTAGTAACTAAGAAACTTTTTCATTACATGCAGTTAACGTCACACTAGAAACTAGAGGACAAACATCTGGTTTCAGTATTTCTGACAGTTATTTACATACACTACTTTTTCCTGTACCTTACCTCTGTAACAGGCAATTCAAGCTGAACCACATCATCTTGTTTTGAAACAGGTGTTTGCAGAGCTGTGTCTAACAATAAGATGCCGTTGAGATCTTTTCTACATCCTACTGCATAATCGTCCACAAAGATCACCTTGTCCACAGCAGAAATATACTGACACTTCACCCGTCCACCTGGTTTAGCTATAAAGGGAAAGACAAAAAAAATTACATTAGAAAACAGCTTTTATTTTAAAAAGGATATTTGTTCTCAAAAGTAACATAAGACTTCAGCAAAATCTGTTCTCCGAGATGGTCAAGTAGTAGCTTATTAGCTACAATAACTTTCATCACATCTGCTCTATTTTGTACTCAAAAAAAACAAAAGATCCATTTTAAAAGCTGTAATGGAAGCCATCATTCACATCTTATTCCAACCAGAAGGCCTAAGCCAGTGCTTTCAAGTCTAAGACATCTGATGTACATGATATTAGCTGATAATCAATAATAAGAATTAAAATATACCAGCATGAGAAGTAGGACACAACTGTTGAACTATCATTAGGACCAATTAGTATTCATTAAGTAAAAAAATACTCAAACCTCTGAGAACTAAGCACAGCAAATGCTGTGAGCCAATGCCATTCCAGCCCACGCCTTCCACCACTGCCACCACCCAGCAGATCAATCCCTCAGCACAACAGCTGGACTGAACAGGAGCATGGGTGAGGAGAAGGAACTCTGGAGTACTTACGTGCTGCCTGCACCTGTACGTTGTCAGAGATAAGAAAGAGAGGTTCCTTGAGATGCTAAGGTAGCTTACTTCTGTTCTGCACTACCCATATCATGCCAGTAACAGGTCAGAGGTTTGCTGGGAGTGGCAAAAGCGGCTGCAGATCAGTAAGCACAGCCTGCGGCAATGGGCATTATCCCAAGAAACATTTAAATACCCAATGTTATTACGTGTGCAAGGCTGGACAGGTACTAATACCAAATCCATGTAATATCTACGTAGAATGCAAAGTGCTTTAACTCATAAAAATGTAAGCTGCTGCTACATAAGCAGACTTTAAGCATGCTGAAGTATAAGGACACATCATGCCAAGGGCAAGTTGAAACCATCCCATGGTCAATACGGATCTGTTTTTGCTGCACAGAAACAGGGGTTTCCTTAAATTCTGCACTAATCAAGTCTTGACCCTGTTCTCCTCTTTCTTCGGATGCTATGTGCTGTTTCTAATTACAAAGAATTAAAAACTGTCATCTAGGTAGCTGGCATGGAGATAAAGATAGCTACATAATTCCCACATTCTCATCTTCACAGTTTGGTGTAGACGAAAGCAAATTAAAACTTCTCAGAACAGAGGGCATATCAACCTGACCACACTGCATCCTCTCTCAGAAACTCAGCTCAAGAATAGTTGTCAGCTGCCCTTCTCATCAAATCTTTTGAAACAATGACTCATACTCTCATTCCAGTACATAAACCTTTGTCTGCACGAAGTATACCGCAACTGTAACCATCACTGTACAAGCCACAAATAGTTCAAGAGCAACAAAATCACTTCATAACTGAGAAGCCCTTGGTTCTATCTCACCAGAAAGGGCCCTCTGAACAGCACCTCAACCACTTTCACACTAGTTTTTGCCAACAGGCTGGACTTCTTCACCTAAGAATTTCTGCAGCCAACATACTGCAGGCAAGGAAGTAAGCCGTCCCACAGAAAAAAAAATAATGGTTTTTACAAAAAGGCGTTTATTTTTTTAATTTCTTTACAAACATAAGTGGTAACAAAGTACAGGAGAGTATTACATAAATAAAATGAAAAGTATCTGATGCGCTAAACTAGAAGTCACAGTAGATTAACACAGTTTGCAGTCTCTTCAGTGTGATCCAAGTGATGGATTCTGACACCATAGGACCCTTTTTTAATCTATCGCTCCTCTTCTCCTCCTTCCCAGAAGATAAGTGGCTCACCTTTCCAGGCAGTGCCAACAGAGTGAACATTTCTTTTGCACCTTTCTTATTTCCTGTCAACCACATGAGAAGGTTCATGCTGCATTCAGCAGCCTGTCGCAGCCCTGGTTCTGTATGTCTTTCAAAGATAGATCACTCTTATTTTTTTCATTTTTGTAGAGACGGTAAAAGAAATCTCATGTTCTGATCCACAAGTTGGCTAACAAATACCCTGTGTCATCAGTCCTAATTTTAAAAGGCCATGCAGTAGGTAATCTGTGTCTACTCAACATACTATTTTTGCTCTGTTACAGAAGTTATGACAACAGCACAAAAAAAATACATTGCCCAACAACTACAATTCTCACAGGACTTCTTATATTGTGGTTGCCAGAAAGATCTGGCTAAGCTATCTCTTAAAAAAAATCAGTTTCTAAGCTGATGGAACTCCAAGAAAAATATTTCATCAATATTTAGCGTTGTTTCAACAGCCAGAGAAACATGTTCTGCAAACAACTGGTTTGCAATTTGCATAGCCTCTGAACTGCTGACAAGCTATTCTGCAAACAGAGCAGATTAATTCTGAAGTTCAAAGAACACATTTCAAGATGATTCCACTACTAGTCACAAAGTGGATCACAGTTCACATACTGCTGGTTGCATTGTTTACAGCAGTTAGTTGAGAACCAGGAAACAAGAGAATTTATACATCATCAGCACAGAAAAAAATGCTTATAGAAGTTTACTCATCCTCAAAGCATCTGCAGAAGGGTCATTTCTAACTTGGGACTGATATTTCACTATGTACCAAAGGATCCAACCAATATCCGTTGGCAAACCTACTGGTGCCACTACACATAAACCAGCTCTCCACTCTGGCTATGTTCACTGGCATTAAGTAGTGAAACATTTCTTCATAAGCCACAGCTCAAAAGTTCCATGTAAATTCATTAATGACTTGAGATAGATCACCAAAACTCAACTTTTATTCTCATTTTAGCTCCCATTCATTCAGCTATGATATACTCTGGGTGGTAACAGGAGAAATGGCCAAAGTTTTTAACAATTTTGCTTTCCAGTCTTAACCACAAGTAAATCACAGCCCCTCCCAACTCTGCTTATCTGTCTAGGATTACAAACAAAATGAATCACAACAAAATCATTCAGTTTTTGTCAGTTCCTATAAGGAAACCTGGCACACTGGAATTGAGAGCCCAACATGTGGTATATGTCATCTACTGAACCATTACAGGTAGTAACCTGAGAAGCTGAAACAAAAGCAAATTAACATCAGATTGTAGAAATAAATAATTTGAGAAAAGGAACGTTCTCCCTGCACCTTCTTTACGTCAAGCAATACAGAACAAGGACTACCAATTTCCTGTGATCAAAATCTGACCTACAAAACGAAAAGAAAAAAAAAAAAAAAGAGAAAACAAGTTTGCTTGTAGAATATATCAAGATCTTAATGCATCTCTTGTGACCCCCTGTTTACAGTCATTATGATGAACCAAACCAATTACAGATATGGCCTTACTTTTTCAGGAGTATAAAAAAAGCCTTGTCTGAATTTTACTGCTCAAGGAAGCCAGAGCTCAAAAGAAAGTGGCTGTTCCATGAATACTCAGGGCTGCCATCAAGAAGAGATGTAGGATAATGTTGGCAGTAACATATTTTACCTTTTCTATTGTTACCAAGAAGTTAAAATGTCTTGAAAACTACTGACCAATGTGACTGCACTACAATATATTGTAACTAGTAATTCTCATGCTAAGAAGCTCCCAATGTAAAACAAAAACCATCAAATAATTCCTAAGTTAGTAAATTAGGCCTTATCCTATAGCTATCTATAGCTAAAGCGAGAGCAGTAAATGTATGCATCATAGCACTAATTCCATAATGCCAATATCCAAGACCAATCAGACCTAAAGAAATATCTATCATTTCTATCTACGAATGCAATTAGGCCTGTATTATTATTATAAAGCTGTATTTCTAGAGAAATAGAGCTCCCATCAGCTGAGCAAAGCAACACACTTTATGTGCACCAACAACACTTTCTCCATTTATAATTAAAACTGAAATATAACAGTATCTCAGTACTCTTTCAAAACCCTACAACCATGGGAAGCTAAGTGAATTAAGTTTCAGGAGTCTAAAAGCTTTAATTGTCCTCTTAACATTTTATCCTTAGATCTGAACATCTCCAGCTACTTAAAACAACAGAATCCAAAAAACTAAGAGAAGGGAAGAGATTGGTACAAAGGCAGAAGAGCAGCCCCTCATTCGCTCCAAGGATCACCTCAGCAAAGCACTCTGCTGCCACTATGGAGATGCTCCATGGCCCCTTCTCTTGTGAAGCAAGAACATCCTCAAACTTGGGTGGAAAGAAATCTACTGGATGTAAACAAGTTCAATTTGCATGAATGAAGTAGACCTACTTGATCCTACATGTTTCCTTCACGAGCAACAATTTCACTTTTAAATGACACCATGTATGACACCTCCATGCAACTCATCAGCTGCAATAGCAGACCAAATTGACTGAACAAATCAAAGCCACTTTCAGAGCTGAAACAGGAAAGAAAACTAAAATTGCTCTCTAAACAGCAAGACTGTTAAAGAAGGCAGAAGTACAAAGCTTCACATTGCGAAGTGCCTTCACTTAATTTGCAATTTTGTTATTTGCCAGAATTGGATTTAGTCAATCAAAAATAAGACATAATTTATAGTTTGTATTTCCCTTCACCAACAAGTACTGAATTGTTTCAGTATCAGTTTTACTGTATGATAGCTGGCTCGAATAATTATTGCTAAAGTAGTGTAGGAAGATGGGGTAAAACATGGGACATGGTCTGGGCTAAAACATGGGACAGCACCATGTGTTACGAACAAAAAGGGTCCTGATCAAGCATCTCATAACAAGAAGCTAACATTAACACTTACAGAGTTTCAGAACAAACAAAAACCCACTGAGATCAGAGCAGATCACAACTCTTAAACACTAAGCTTGCAGACACGGGGTTCTTTGGTCCTCTACAGATCTAAAGCAGAAGACTGAATCAGAAGGAAGACCCTGGAGAACTCTTTGTGCCCATGTTCCTCATGTTGTTTCAAACCTCTGTCTATCTAAATGCTTTCACTGCCTTATCCACTACACAGAATGCAATCACTCACAGGATTTTGTACCATTACACCAAAGAAACAACTATGAAAGATGTTACAAGGTGGTCTACATTCCTTTGTAGAAACTCAGGTAAGCTGTGACAGTTTCAGTCCCTGCAGCTCTCCTGGAAACGTATCACAGGCAACAGTGCATTCTTCAGTTTTTTTCCTCAAAAAGAAAAAAAAAAGAACAAACCAAAAAACAAAAAACACAAAACCATGGATTTTCAGGAAAGATGTCTTTCAGAAATTTCAGTCAAGTTCACTCACGATGTATCTCCAGTTGCAGCTGTTTTTAAACTCCACACTTGATGAGCAGGAACCAGTTTGAGGGTTAAAGTTTTTTTGGTTTGTTTTTGTTTTTGTGGTTTTTTTTCTTTTTTTAAACCCCTTTCCTCATCCAAGCCCCAAAATTATAAGGCGCTTCCAAATTACCAACCTGGCAGAAACAACGAGTTCTCAAAAGCAGCGGGATGGACTAAAACAAGGTGAATGAAAAAACTGGCTGGACTGTTTGGCCCAAAGTCGGTGGTTAATGATTCAACACGTAACTGGCAGTTACGGGTGACATTCAGGAAAGGCTGATAGGGCTTGCGATCTCCATCAGAGACCTGGAGAACGGGACAGAATGCACATTCAGCAAGACTGTGGGTGACATCAAATAAGAGGAGGGAGGTAACAAAAAGCAACTGACACATTAAAGGGCGGGGATGCCATTTATATAAACCTCCAAAAGGCCAGAGAAATGGCTAGAGATAAACCTTCTAAGTTCAACAATGTCAAGGTCTTACGGCTGTTACAGAATATAATTCCATGCATCAACAGAAGGTAGGGAGCAAATGTCTAGGTGGCAGCCCTATAGAAAGAACCTGGTGATCCTGATGGACAGGCTTGTATGGCAAGTGTTGAATCATGGCCTGAACCTCTGATTGATCACCTGAGGCAAAGACCCAGTCAGTCCTGGGAGCACAAGTGAAGGCAATTCAACTGTGCGACCAGAAGGGGTGGAGCCTGGCTGCACCTCTCCTAGACCTCATTTAAGGGCTGACTGACATTGGGGAAGGATCTCTTTCTGGATCACCTCTTTTGGAGTTTTCTACTGCAAGCCCAGGACACAGGTAAGCATTTCATTTTTGATTGTTTCTTCCCACCACAATAATCTTTCTAACTATAAACCTGTAAAATACCACCCTAACCACACCATTCTTCTCACTGTACATTTGTTAATTGTACAAGGCTGAATGAGAGTCGGAACGCATCCTCACCAACAAACTCACCACACAAGAGTCACACAGATAAGTTCAGGGAAAAAGCATGATTTTTCTCTGCTAGACAATTCTACAGCCACATGCAGGATTCCACGTCCAGCTTTGGCTGCCCACTTGAGACAGGGCACTTGCAAGGGTCCAGCAAAGTGGCACTAAGGTGGCCAGGGAGCTGGAATACGCAACATACGAGAAGAAGTGAAGGGAACTGCCTTGTTTGGACTGGAGAAAAAATGGTTCAGGAGTAAATCTAAGCCTTCCGTTCCTGCAGCAGTAGTTCAACAGTTACATTAGATGACCGAGTTATTATTTATCTTGATTATGTTACTTCTGAGGAAATGTAACACTGTCTAAGGCAGCAACCATACAGAAACCCCAAATCCAAGACAGTGATCTAGATCAAGTGCTTAGCAGCTAACGAAAGGGCTCGTATACATCAGTACTTCCTGTAACACTCAGCCCTGGGTAATTTTTGTTCAGGGACCTTCTGAACAAAAGTCATTTCTGTTCCATATGATGACCTTCCATTGTGTCTTTTCTTCCATCAATTTGTTCAGTGCCATTATAAGTTCACTACTACCTTCAGTAGGCAGCCATTGCATGTGTTACCATTTCTCACAGTTATTTTAAACTAGGCATCTCCTCATTTCTTCTGATGCCTCCAGTCATGAACTGCAAGCTACATTTCATTCCAAATATTTCTCACAAATCCCAAATTTGGCAAACCTCTTCCAGAACCTTACATTTCCACTCCCCATCTTTTTTTTTCCATTTTGAATACTTGTGGGCCAGTAGATTGTGTTGAAAGCACAAGCCACTGCACACCTTAACTTTGTAGTTCTGTTACGCTCTTTAGAGGATGGAAGTATCAAAATGGCACAAATGAAAGCACTGCAGACTTGAATTCTCAGACTGTTTTTGGAGGACTCGTCTAGTAATTACTTACACGATCACTACTGAGCATTCAGCTGGTATTTCATATTTCTAGCACAACTCCAAGATCTCATTCTGTCATTCTGAGTCAGTTCAGAATCCAGTATTACTGGGCTCCAACTCCACCAAATTCTTGCAAGGGCTTCAAATTAATTAAAGGTATTCTCAAAGAGTTCATCTCCAAATAACTGCTTCCACATAGCAAAGCTGAAGTAGAAAAGACCAGATCCATTACTGTTTAAGATACATTTAAAAGAGAAACAACTCTTCAGGATGCCTTCTGAAATTCTACAAAAAGACAGCAAAATTGAAGAAACTTGTACATTTAAGAAAACTACTTGCAGCATAAGAAGTTCAACTTATGTAGTCACCACACCGAAATACTAAATTGTGTTGCTGTAAGGAGATATTCACAAAAGCTAACTTCATCCTTTAAGGCTGCCAGGCTCCTTCAATACGTAGTGGGAAGAAGGTTCCTCCAGAAGTTCAGACTAGGGACTTTTTTTTATTAAGTAGAGAGGAAATCTATGGTTAGTTATTGAAAAATGTTATGCAGGTTAATTTTGACTTACCAAAGCTATAGAAAACAGGACAGAAAAAAGTCCACTATTAAAAGAAAGTCTGTCTAGCAGCATGGCGTGCCCTCATTTCCAGTACAACATGGATGCAGGATCCAGCAGAAGTCAACTCAATTTTCCACAATTTCTTCTGGATCTCCAACAAAGTCTCCCCCACCTTTCCTTTGCTGCCACCTGTCCAGCCTCCCCCTACTCTAACCCCTCCCAGCCCTCTTCCCACCATTACCCAGCCAATTTACCACATTTCTTAGCGCTATCTTTCACCCTTCCAGCTCACCCTTTCTGTATGCAGCTTTTCTTCATAGCCTCCATGGCCTGCTGCTCAGTCAGCAGCGTTCATCAAACTCTTCTAGAGCTGCCAAATATTCAGTGGGATCCTGCTTCACTTAGGTTAGGAAAGTGCAACAGACCATACAGCTTTCCTCCCATGAACTGTACAGTAGATAGAAGAACTGCCTGGCAGACACCATGCAATGCAATCCTTCAGAAACCAGCACAAGGAAGGATATGCATTTTCATGAAGGACACTCATTCTCAAGACTACCAAACTGATAAGCAAATTCCCTTCTCCTCAGAGTAACAAGTAAAAAATATCAGTAAAACATTTGCTGAATAGCTTTAGCAAATACCCAATAATTTCTGAAACACAATGATTATAATTACATGACAAGTTGTAAGTTGTTATTTCCAAATATGTCCTGGAGTCTGCCTGGCTGTAAACCTTATCTCCACTTCCAAGATGTCCTAAAGAAACATTTTTTAATGATGTCCTACTGTTCAGAGAAAATTAAAAGAATCTTTATAGTAGCAAGGATGAACAATTCTGTTTCCTGATTTGAAAGTATTTGGGAAGAAAACCTGAAAGACCAGATAATACCACACACACACACACAAACTCAACAAATACAATCACTATTAAGACCTCAAGAAAAACGACTACAATGAAACTTCAGTCTAGGTCACTTTTTCTTATACTCTGTCTAAAGAAAACCCAGATGTTGCATTTCACTTAAGCTCAAGTGATCAATTCCAACGCAATAGCAAACACTGTTACTAACTGTATTACTAAGGACTTTGAAAGGGGTTCTACAGAGCCAGCTAAAATACAGAGGGCTGCTCAAAAGGACCAATTATAGCACAAGAGAGTGTATACAGATAGAAATCATTGAACATCATGACGTTCAGAAGAGGAAACAGATAAACTCACAAACTGGCCAATCCAAAGCAAAAACCTTCCTCATTCTACCATGACTGAAGAGTCAAACGGAGATTTATCTGCCTAGTTCAAGTCCAGAATATGATGGAAGAAAGCAGTTATCTCAACCAGAACATATTTATCTCTACGTTTGGTGTAATACAGTCTACAACATGACTGGGAGCTGCGCTGAAGGGTTTGTCACATAAGCATGTTAAAAGCTGTCTTGACCAAAGATGGCTGACAATCAGTACTGCGGCTGAAAAGTGCCTTATCACATCCATCACAAGTACCTCAGCTACCTGCGAGATGCAATATAGCAGGAAGGCAAAGCTCAAATCCCCACTGCAGAGCATAGCACTTCCCTTTCAGGTCAGTTAGGAGCATTTCAAGATGCATCTTCCTGTCTGCAGAAGACTTTTTCAAGTTCCATTTGCACAGGGAAGGGAAATTTCTCATTTTCTGACATTAAAGGATTGTGAAATTTTCACTCATCCAGCACTATGGTTGTGATGGCAGCCATGAATCCATCAGTCAAGATACGAATGATCTGTCAATAAAAAAACATTTTTATGTTTTGCCTGGCAACACAGCATACACTTCCATCTCTGTTTGCCGTCACTTCTGGATCCCTGCAATAAACAGTAATGTAAAAACTCCTTTAAAAGCCTATGAAAAAGAACTGATATTTTATTTTAGCTTCTGCAGAATATAATGCAGATGTGTTTCCACAGAGCCTGGAAGTATCATTTAACAGCATCTTGATAGGCTGGCAAGATGCACGCTGAAAGGGGATATGGGACACACGTTGATACATCTAGCAGACAAATGGAGCACACAGTAGTCTACAATCTTCTCTGGTATTAAACACAACTCAAATCTGACAATTCTCCTACGGTTTCATTGGGTTTTGTTAGCACTTAAGACATCTCATGAATGGCCTTCAGATCAATAAATCAATTGAATGATCTCATTGAGGAACACTTTTCCCAGATTAGTGTTGTCATCCAGGTCCAAGTATATTCAAAAGGAAGACATTGTCAAATACCTAGCAATACTGTACTGTAATCAGATTTTTTTTTTTTCATCTTGTAATTAAACAAACGATACAAAGGTTTGAATCGACTCTAATGAAGGGAAATTACTTGAGCAGTATTACTGCAGTGATCTTGAAACAGATGGAACTGCTGCTACTGCCCTTCATGCATTTCAAGCCTAGAAATGGATGGCAGAGAATCCCAACTGCATCTTCCAGATGATTACACAAAATGCAAACTCCACCCATGACTTCCAAGCTGCAGAAGAGAATCTTTTCTTCTTGCACCACGCAGAAATGCAAAAAATAAAAATGAAAAGGTATCTGAGGACAACTTGCTGCCACAGGTGACCCTCCTGGGCTGGGATCTCTTTCTTTCTAAATTCTTCTGCTGGAGGAACAGGAACATGAGGGCCTCTGGCGATAATTCCAAATCTCTGTTTCCCTTGCAGGAACTGGTGTATGCATACAATGAACAGACAACTTTCTATATTAAGCACTTGGATTCAGAGGTCTGTACTTTGATTACCGTTATGGCGTCTATAGTCATCTTAAAGACTCTAGCAAGCAAACAAAAATACTTTAGCAAATGAGACTCTGATGTCATTGCTATGTCAATTTCCTCTAGAAAAAAACTACAGAAACATTTAAGATGGTCAGTGTCCCTCACACAGTACATCCTGGTTCCCTCCTGTGTTCCTGGTCAAGCTTCCCTGCGAACTGCAGCACTCTCTCAGTTCACACAGTTTTCTTATTTCATTTGTGAATAAAAGGATCTGACAAGTCAAATATCATACGAACATGAAGAGAGCCATCTGAAATTGGAGAATTTTATTTTGCCTGGGGGAAGGCTTTTTAAGTTTTTTTTCTTCAAGACAGAGGAAAAGGTTTTTTCTTAGCACTGCATCTGGAAACCGGTATTTGAATCGTTCATGTTCTTTGGATACCACCATTCAGCTTGAAACTGGAAGCACACAAGTACTGAAATGCTAAACAGGAATAAGGCACTCGACAGACTTGTGTGACAGACTCCTACTAGTCCCTACAAAGTGACCACTACTAACAAG
Source organism: Lagopus leucura (assembly GCF_019238085.1). Lineage (NCBI taxonomy): Eukaryota > Metazoa > Chordata > Aves > Galliformes > Phasianidae > Lagopus > Lagopus leucura. The sequence continues at coordinate 72,000,126 of NW_024962252.1, read as the reverse complement.
CACACAGAAATGCTCAACTGCCAGCAATCATAGGAACCGTTCTTGCATTTGCCTGCAGGTCACTCTGAAGTGATGGTGTTCACTTAAGAGAATAGAAAGAACAATCCTGAACAGGTAAGACAAAGGTTCACACTAAATGCTCACTTCATTTTCCCCTTACCAATGACACTCTTTTTCATTATCACACCCTGAGCTGTTGCAACCAATCCCTGGCTGTCTTGAATGCACCTACAGAGCCCACACAGGGAACAGACTTAAACAGTAGAAAATGATTGCACACATTCAGGAGGCAGATCTTAGAAGATCCAGTGTAGAAGATCCCAAAGAAGCACGGGATGGGAGTGAAAAGCCTAAGCATTCCTCATGGAATTCCTGCAATTTGGGCTCAGAACAACAACCCCCAGATCATCAGATAAATCAGACCAATTATGTTGACATCAGAAACTGAAGCACAAAGGCCAAAGACCACATCCAAACCTCCGGAAGCATGAAGACATGATCTATAACTGAACTGCCTTCTGGCTGTGAATCTTTTATCTTGTTCTTTTAATACATCAATGACAGCAATCCGCATATACGTTGTGATCAATGCAGGCTCCACTGCTCTACTGATTTTAATATTCCACAGCTTCAATCTTTTCACTAAGAAGGAGCTCAAAGCTTAATATCTTCTCGCAGCAAACCATGGATGAAAGCAATACCAGGGTTTGGTGATATTTCATTTTATTGCATTTTTATTCCTTTCCCTTGTTAAGGGATCCTTTTTCTTCCTCTGCTTTCTAGAGAGAAAGGCTGGTATGGTTTTGTTTGGTTATTTTTTTTTTATCCCCACAGATAACAAGAAAAATGCAAAAGCACTTCTGTCTAACGCAAACCTCTTGGCAGGGCAAAAGGCCTGCAGCCCAGTCACCAAGGAGGACAGCAGCCTCACAAGAGAAGCAGTTTTAATTCCTAGAGACACTATTTTTAGGTGTGGCACCAGAAGTCCCTGTAGCAACAATATACTTTGACTTGTCATTTATGTCAGGGGAGCACACAGGGACAGAGCCGGCCTGCAGGTCTGCGTGTCCAGCTACCAACATCTGACACTCCAAGAGTTTGTCCTGCACACAGTAAGCAGACATCACTTCTCCTCTTTCCAAAGAACGGCTGACAACAATCAGCACAGTCAACAGCAGCCTCAACAGCCACCAACTGCTGAGATGTACCCCGTTTCTGTCAGCCACGTCAGTCTCAATCCGTAATGAAGTTCACTTGTATTTTCTTCAAATTATTGCAGGTTATAAATTTAAACAGAACCATCAGCCATCTGGGAGCAGACAATATTTGGTCACACTGCAAGCAGCTCTGTTGTTTGATGTGAGGAGGAGCAGAATCCATCTTTTGCAGTCATTCCCATGTCGCAGAGAAGACTGACACTACCGGAAGCACACACGGCTGAACGTATGTAACACAGGCAGAGCAGTAAGTTATTTTTAAATAGTTACTATGGAGGGGAAAATTGCCATTAGCGTTTTGAATACTAAATCAAATCCCCTGCAAGAATTTTATCATAGAAAAATGAAAAAAAAAAAACCAACTCCACAAACCCAAACCTCAGACTTTGATTTAGAGTTCACTTCTGCTCGTGATCATTAAACATTTCCTACACAGGCAGCCAATTACAAATCAAGTCCTCCATTTATGCCTACTTCCCCCACAGCTCAGAAGCAAGCCTCAAATTGTGGTAACTATTTGAAGAAGAGAAATGAAAGTTATTAATGTAGAAGCATTTGAGAAGTAAGGTAGAAGAAAGGGTGCTTTAGAAGCAGTGATTTGAATTCTGAACAAAGTGGGGAACACCATACAAGAGTCTCACTTTCAGTACAAGCAAGATACAACAAAAGCAGCGACAACTTCTGAATCCCACAGAAATTATTTCTTCTCCAACCACTTACGAGTTTATAATGCACCCAACTTCGAATTGTGAGAGGAAATCATGTTCTTTTGTTTTGTTCTCTTTAACCTGGCACTATAATACAGTTGCTGGTTTTCAAGGTAAAAGTACATATATTACTCAGACTGTGTCACGTCCGTACAATTGCTGACATTGCTAGGCTACATGCAGGTGACAACTGTCAATCCTTCACTCACACCACTCAGCAAAGCCGGATCCACTTCACAACACGTAACTCTACAACAATAAGGAGAAACAAAGTGCAAAACACACAACAAGTGAGAACACAAATTTCTAATCCAAGGTCTGCTCTCACAACATACAAAAAACCACCCTGCAATATTCTGACAAGTGTCACAGCCTAAGAACAAATGCACAAACTAGGGGGAAAAAAAAGCCTGAGCTGCACAAGGAACTTCTCCTACAGATCTAGTTTTTAAATAAAGTAAAAGACATCAGTGGGCAACAGAGATCACTGCTTTGTAGTTACCGACGTGCTGCAGCCTGAGCCAGCATGTAACTGTGTCTCTCTACCACAGGATCACTGAACAGTTTAAGCTGGAAAAGGCCACTAAGATGGACTAGTCTGACCATTGCAGCAAAGATATTACTACCAGCTCCAAAGACAGCCGTGACACTCAGCAGCCTGGAGAACAATGCAAACGTACATTCAAAACGCACTACCAAAAAACTTTTAGAACGACTTCAATCTTCAATAATTCTTCGCGGCAAGACAAATCACACCCTTGAGAAAGCCTTCTGGACGAACCCGGCTGAAGGCTCAGTACTCGCACGCATTACAGTATCACCCATCGACAGCAACGAGAACTACGCCCATCCAAGCACAACACGCTCGAAGGCTCAAATTTACGCTGCCGACACTGAAAAACCGAAGCGGCAAAACGCCGCCCTACGCGGCCCTTTCTTCCTCTATCCGCGCCACGGATAGAGGAGACGGCCACGCCGCTCCGCGTTACGGAACGCGGCTATCCCGCCGCTGCCCACGCGAACGCGTCCGCCGGAGAGAGCAGGAACGGCTCCGGCTCGCAAACGCGGAGAGGCGCCGAGGAGCCGGGTACGCCCCTCAGCGCTGCCCCGGGGCCGGCCGACCCCCGCCCGAAGGCCGCCCCTCCCTCCGCCACGGCGCACGGCACGGTGGCCGCCGCCTCTCCCCGCCGCGGGGCCGCGCTCACCGTTGAGGGCCGAGGCCTGCAGCGTGGCCCCCGAGGTGCCGTCGATGACTTTGATGGCGCCGCGCGCGGTCACGGCCAGGATGGCGTTGAGCGCCGGGTGGTAGCACAGGCTGCACAGCCCGTCGGCGTCGCAGCGCAGGCAGCCGTCCCGCAGCAGCAGCCACTCGCAGGAGCCCGGCCCGGCCGACGCCGGCCCCGGTCCGGGCCCAGCGGGCGCCGCCGCCGCCGCGGAGCAGGAGGCCGCCGCCGCCGCCGCCATGTTGCCGGCCGCCGCCGCCCTCAGGACAAGAGGCCCGGGGCCGCTCAGTGACAGGCCCGGCCGCCGCCGCCAGTCACCATCCGGGTCCGGGGAGAGGGGGAAAGGGAGAGCGCCAGCGTGAGACGGAAGTGACGCAATCGCGCCGGACGCGGAACCGAGCGCGGGCCCGAGAGCGGGAGGAGGGAACGAGCGGCCGCCCGTCACACAGAATGGCGGGCGGCAGGGAAGCGAGGGGCGGAGCTGGGCCGCGCGCGCGGCTTCCCAAGGGCGCGAGCCTCCCGCGCGCTGCCCCGCTCGCTCGCGCGCAGGGCTGCGCCCCCGGCGGCAGGGCGGCGGCCGCGCCTGGAGCCGCCCTTCGTTCCGTGCCCTCGCTGCCGCGCAGTTAAGCGCTCCGGGTAAAAGCTAGGCCCATGCGGCGCGCGCTCTTCTTGCGCCGGGAGAACGGTGCGGGAACTCCCGGGAGAGTCCGCCCGGCGACGGCAGCAGGAGGACGCCGGCGTTAACGGGCTTCAGAAATGACAGGTTTTGTGCTGCCGTAGGCCGCGGCTGCTCTGAGCAACCGCGGGATTCGGCGGGAGCGTCTTTATCAAAGGATTCAGATTAGCAGAAGATAATAGCGGGAAAGTGTCTGTGTCTCCGAGGCGGACCAAGGGCTTCATGTAATTTCCAAGTAGGTGTGCAGCCGCGAACTGCCCGGTATCCGTACGGCAAAGAGCACGTGGCGATCGTGCATCTCCATCTTGATGTAAGGTGCTCCATCTTGGTGGCCCACGTTGCTGGTAGATACCGGGCGTCCATACGTGACAAATAAAAGCTGTGTGTCTTTATCATGCCCAGCATTTATTTATTGTCACAAAGCTTGGGATGGATGACAGGGATAGGAATAGAGATGTGCCTTAATAAATATACATGAAATAAACAAGCTTAATTAAAAACTCTTATAAAATACATCTTGCACTTACACATACCTTATCTAAAAATAAGTTTATTGAATGCAAAGTTATTACAAACTATGAGAACCGTTTGAGCTGTCTGTACATATTTTTGCACAGCATATGCAAAAGGTGACTCTAAAGATGCGGAGTAACAGGTGCAAATCTGCAATTGCGTACAAAATATGTACTGTTGTGCATATTGACATTGCATATTACATGTGCCCAATCTGTCAAAAGGAACATTTCAGTTGCAGCTATCAGTTTCACAGAACGCTAATACAGAGGAAATGAAGATATTTCAAGACAAAATAGAACGTTATTGCATCCTCAATGTTTATAGTCATTTCAGATGCACAGGTCTGTTATGAACACCAACAGAACAGCTATGCAAAGAGAAGGTGAGCCTAAACCCTCTGACAGCACAGTAAACTACGTGCATCCTTACCTCTCATGTTTGCGGTGGCATTAAATGTGAACTCTCAGTGTTTGTCTGGAGTCTTACAGCCTGATACTCCTGATTAAGAAACACAGCCATGAAAGAGGTAAGACCAGATTACTTTTCAAAATAAAGCTAGTGTGCATCACTAACTTTTTTTTTTTAAGTGGGGATTGAGTATTCTTAAAATATTCCAGATAAGAACTAAGCTGCCAGCATATACATACGACTACAGCAATTCCACCAAAACTTCCGCAGAAGTCAAAAATTAGGTGAAAAGTCAGTCACTCCACCAGGTTTTGTCCTTTAATGTATTACAAGACAGAATATTATGTTACAGTTTTATGTCCAATATCAACTTTCAGTAGTTTTGTTTCCAACCAACACAAGCATCAGCCAGAGAAGCAGTCCAAGTAAGCTAAAGGGCCACAGTAGAACTGGAATTTACATTTGTATTTTGCATCAACAACGAGCGGTAAAAATAAGTTGCTAAACTGGCAAGTTGTGCCATTGAAAAAGCTGAGAAACTTCTCACAAGGAAATACATCCATTACGGATCAAAGATAGCCCTTGCTATTCCCTTCCATGGGTGACTTTTATTTCCCGCGTTGGGATGGAGGAAAAAAAAAAAAAAAGGCTAGGGAAATGCTTCCCCCAGCCAAAGATTAAAATAATAAAAGATACTTGAGATCTATTTGGTAATGCTAAATACTGAAGGTTGCAAACAACAAAGTACCATGCAAAGTGAATTTCAGTGGAGTTTTCTTGAGAAGAAACGTTACCGTTAGGACTATTACATAAGCAATCAACACAGTACACAGGAAATATTTAATGTCATCACCTTCTTACATAATCCTTGGATAGTCAAAATTAGCAAGACTGTTACTGAGGCTGTAGTTCTAGCTCTTCTAGTGGGGGTGTGGGGGAGAGAATCTGACCTTACAAATATTGTTACTTTTTGTAAGGAATCAACCTTGGGAAAAAAGGAAAATGCAGGTTAAATGTCATTACTATTAAAAAAAAAAAAAAATAGAGCAAGATGTTATAAAATATACTTGGGGAAGCATTCTTTTTATTTTGTCATCATAAAACACTGTTTCAAGAGCACGCAAATTGGATTTTTTTTCCCCCTCTGACACTAAACCAGCCCTACAGTTGAGGCAGGTGTTCACCTATTTCTTTCTAAATTTAAAACTGGAGTAAATTAACTTGAGTCTCTAAAGAAGCAATTTAATGTTTTCTGTTACACAGTAAGTGTCTTGCTCCTTTGGTCAGAGATGGTAAATGAAGACCTTAAATACTTGTATTTTCAAATTTTGAAAACCCAATACACATCCTTAACCAAGGAGTACGTATGCTACACGCAAGTCATAGATACAAAATACACAATATATACATATTTTGGAAACAAATTGGAATTTATAAAAACTCAAGAGCCAAATGAAAGTAATTGAGGCACTAAATTATAAGTAGTATCTTCATGTCTTCATTATACAGGCTATTCTGTGAACAATAAGGACTGTTTAATAAATATATATATTATCTACAGAATTTGCTGTGCCAAAAAAAGCCAGCTGTTTAAGCTCAAAAGAAAAAAATTGCACTTTGAGATTGTTACAATTAACTTATTTTTCTCCTCTAATATAGTAATCTGGTCCTAGTGCTTTTGGCACAGGTATAGAGTTGTGGTTTTGCTACACTTTTTTTTATAAAACACAAGGTCTTTTATTTTGTTCATTAAAATCTGAAGAGTCTTAAACAAACCTAGAACTTTGATACAAATCTATATAGCTACAATTACTTCATTAAATAATATACACAAATATGCTCTTCAATCTTAAAACATCTTGACAACTGGATACAAAACAGTCACTTGTATTATTTCCAGCCTCCTTAATCTTACACATTATCAGTCTGCAAGTGAAGAAAACATGGATTTTGGCCACATCTTTCACTAGATCACACCCCAGTGTATAAGGACAGGAAATAAATGTATAATAAAAAGATGGGATAAATTAGAAGGGGCTTCTTGGTCTTGAATTCTTCTCCGACTAGTAAAGATGCAGCGCTGTATGCAGCCCAAAAGACTCCAAACAGCTGAAATAGAAAACAAACAGTCTTCATATAGCTGATGCCATAAGAAAATTGCTCAAAATTAAACAAACAAACAAAAAAAAATAGTTACTTTCAACATAATTAGAGATGTACAACTTAGTGTGGAAGAAAGAAAATAATAAAGCAAACCTCACAAGCAATACTTCTGACCCTGACTTCTGACTTCATGAAATAACACGCTATAGATAATCATTTCAGTCTAGAAAAGTATTTAATACAGGTGTGTTATGTTAGACTAAGATAACATTTCTACTGAGACAAGCAGCTAACTCACAGTAAGTTTCCTCTAACATAAGACACATGGATAATACAAGATGTAAGTTTCTTCAACTCAGAAAACACTGAATTTTTCTCTGAAGAAAAAAGTTGCTATGCTTGACTTCTACCTATGAGATATACCAGAGTGTTAAATTGCCCTTTTTTACTTCAGGATTTGTCTGACTCATAAGCTTTAATTATGGGCCCCCATCTTAAAGTAACTGAAACATTCTGTTCCTAGTCCTTTCAGGTGCAATGAGAAACTTCCCAAAATAGAATCTGTGTCAAACACTTGATTGCTTCCTCAGTTAATAACTAACCATTTCAAAAGACTGGTAGAAAGTATCACTATGTGTAAATATTCACTATGTTACATGCAGTTAGTCTACCTACTTCTTAAAACTTCATTTTTCGAAGTCTTCAGGTCAGCAAATTCGACTCAAGTCTCAAGTTAATAAGGTTACAGCAAAAAATAATGGGACATCTTTTATTCTCAAGCAACAACTTGAATACTAATGACAAAGGAAAAGCACTCATTTCCTGCAAGCAGCATGGCCAAAGGTCTGTTCAGTGAAGGGCAGACACAACAGAATCCCAGTAAAGAAATTTTCCCACAGTGCTGTCAGGAAGCTCAAGATGCTTGATGGATGGTGGGACTGGTTCAACTGCCATTGCTAAGAACAAACCAACCCCAGCTGCATATTAGTGGTTAAGGTGCCTGAACTGGGACTGTGGAGATGAACAAGAAGGAAAGTAATAGTAATAATAATTATATATATATAATTACTAGATATATATTTATGAAATTATCTCAGGATTGTGACTAAATTCTCTGATACATTAAGAAAACTGCAGCAAAAATCCCCAAACCAATCAAGGTGCTTAAGTAGTTTGCTGACTGTACCTGGAAGACAACTGAGTAATGCTGTTTCCCTGTTTAAGTTCCCCAGCTTTAAGACTGAGGAACGTGTGTCCCCAGAGCTCCTAAGCCACAGTAAGTAGTACTTGTCAGTGTAGGTAGTTTTGGCCCCTGTGGAGCTTGTCCTGCATTTTCACACCTGACCATCCAAAGGTAGGAAACTTGTAGAGGTCTGCCCTGAAGTTAATGTAAGGTTATTAGCAATCAGGTAACAGACGTTTCATTAACTACTTGTATTTATTTTTAAGTTACATATTAGTTAAATGCCAAGTTAATAATTTGCTTTCTGAATGTATCCCCTAATAGCAATTGCAAGTTATCAAATCACAAGCAGAACTGCTATTCCGGTTTATCATACACTTAGTTGTATTTCAATTATGTTGTAAACCAACAAGTCAATAGGACAGAAATTAATCAAATCATCAGAGCAAGATCTCAAAAAGTTTTCTCAGTCAGCGCCAGAAGTTTAGCAATGACTTCAAAAGCTAACTATAAGAGTTGTATTAAGTGTTCAAGAACATCATGCACTTCTAGGATCTATCAGGGAATGATGCTAATTTCATCAAAGGTGTCCAACAGCAGGTAGTATCAAGGACATTATTTCTGCTTTGTGCCTCACATTCTACTTCTGTACAGCAGTAACTAAAACTTGATGATGGGGGAAGGGATAGAACAGCTTATTTTCAGATACTTCAGATTTTTAATTATGCATCCTTCTTTAAAAATGACAGTCCTATTTGATTTTCAGTGCAACTAATATAACATGTCAAAATACTTAAACAGAAGCTAAGCTTATAAAAACAGGTGGTTTCATACTTCCGGAGACTGTATGTTCCCAAATACTCAAAAGAAACATTTAAAACAGAATTTGCTTAGCAGCCATAACCAAAAGAACCACAGAGTTCAGGTTATATTTCTAAGTATTTTAACAGGTGTTGTCCTGTATGGACTTCAAGTGTTCATACTTCAAGTGTCAGCAAAGTGATACAGAACAACAGTAAACAATTCTCGGTACATGTTACTGAACTTACTTTTATTAAGGTAGAAACCACTTCAAATGATCCAACCACCAAAAGTACAGGAGCTATGACAATGAGGGGAAGCAAGGAATATCCTATCACACCAAGAACTTGGCCATAAGCAACCTGGAATTTTCAAGCACATAAAAACAAGCTTTAGTACAAAATTACTTCTATCACACAATCCTTTTCCAGTTTTTTAACAGTATGAGTAACCATAAAAATGTGTTGACAATTCATGAATTTTTAGCCAAAGGAAGATTGCTAGCATGCAAACTGTTTTTTCTATTCAATCCTCTAGAATTTTGTAGTTAATCTTCCTACGAAACATAACTTGCTTTAAAAACCAAAATTAAAATAACTTCAGATGATAATTTTAACACTTATAAGGGAAGCATTTAGATCAAGATCTAGAACCTGATATACTGTGACTAGCTTGAACAGATTTGTTCAAAGTACTTCCACAACTGCTATTAGCTTCCTGGTATTAAAACATTTGATTTTTCCCTATTGCAGCTGGAAATGTCCCTTGGCTCACTTAGACTTGCTGGATTTAACTTAGGAAAAATAGCAGCAAGACAAGCAACTGTCTTTAAGCAACCTCATGTGGCAGTTAAGTCCTCCACAATCAACTCCGAAGAGCTACAGTGATCCCCCTCCCCTTTCTCACCAGTTAATACATTCTGATAATTTTACATTTTAAGCCACAAAACCTGCAGACTTAAAGGCATCTGGATTACACTGGTATGCTGAAATACCACGCAATCACATTCCTAAAAGCTTTTTCTTTCCAAGTACTTTTCAGACAAGAACCCTCTAGCAATTATGATTAAAAGGAAAACCTAAAAAGGAAAAAAATAACAAAGACCACCACCAAACCATTAACAGAAAATGCACAGTAAAAATATAGAACTTACTTATCAGTGATACTAACAAGACGATTAATGCATTTTAAACTGCAATACCATTTTCACAAGCTTCTGTCCTCGCGACTGTTCCACAGTAGCTGCTTGTGGGCTTTGCTGTAAGCCATGACACTGTTTACACCTGAATCACTCAGTGACTCAGTTTTTAAACACAGCTTTAACAGCTATGCCAACCCTGCTGATGCAAGCAACTGGAGGGAGGGATGTAGGCCAGAACTTCAATTGGCTTTGCAGCTGAAGTACATGCGCTGACTTTCATCCCTTAATGGGTTTGAACTCCATCAGGCCAAGGATGAAAGCAAAAACAGTAGGTGCTCTGTACGAAAGGCTGCTACGCAACTGCTGCCAGCCCACTTTCAAAAAAGTGAGATAAATGGCCCCATTTAGCTCAGTGCCTGAAAAAACGGAAAGCATTTAAAAAAAAAACAAACCTGACCTCAAGAAAGGATTTCAGCTCTGGATCAGAGGCACACACAACAAGCTCTGAGATTTGTGGTAAGAATTTGCAGATAGTTTAACACATCCAGCACTCCATGCACCGCATAGCAAGAGCAGCTGCCCACTTCTAGACTTTAGATTCTACTTTGGTGACCGAGAACCTGAAATCTATGCACTGAAGTTTTCAATTTCACTCATTCTTAGGTGGCTACAATGTCAAAAGTCAAGCACTAAGAAAAGCCAGCTATTAGTGAAAAACACAGCCAAGAGATTTTGAAATTCCCTCCCTCTACCAACTTTCCATATATTAGAGGTACTTACTTCTCCTCCAAGAACCCTGGCCAGTAAAAAAATTGTCAAGGATCCAAATATCCAGATAGTTATAATCCAAGAAACAACCTTAAAATGGAAAGAACAATTAATTGACATTACTCTTCTTCACTGTAAGGAAAGACAAATCATAAATCACCTCACTGCACTCAAGAGCTTTATTACACAAAATTAAGTTCTGAATTGCAGCAAGTTTAGTTTTATTCAGTACCACAACGGAGCTTGAAAATAAAATTCAGATGTTACATTTACAAAATCACAGTAATGTAAGTTCAGTGAAGAAGGGATGCTTAAACAGTGTTTTGTAAGTACTACGCTGTGCCATCAGAGTAGGAAGAGGTTAGCTAAAAAGTAAAGCTAAGATCACTCTATTGAAATATCTTCACTTATTCAAAAATTTGGCTCAGGTTTTTTGTTTGCTTGGTTTGGTTTTGATTTTTTTTTTCCTCCTTAAGTCAACCCAACCAGTACAGAGAGTTGAGATTCTCCTTCCATTGTCTGTAAAGACACAACTTAATTCTTTCCTCAGACCAGGAATACTCAGAAGGCACAAGACTTTAATTCTTGATAAAACATTATGATTACAATTTAAGAAACAGATTCAGAATCCTGGAGAAAAAAAAAAAAGTAATTATTTTCCTCCTTCTTTCATTGTTTCAGAAGTCTTAAAATCACACTCCAGCTCAACAGAACCTTCAAAGTAAGTTAGGTGTTCCTGGGGTTCAGTAGATACACAAACAACAGCAGCAAACAGATCCACTGTGGGATTGAGGGATGGTCCCTGCTTTGTCTAGAAAACAGCTAAGTGGTGCACCCAGAAGATTTGAATCCTATGGTGTTTTGGTCTACTCACTTCAAGTCTCACAGAAACATACAGGAGGAAATCTTTATCGCTGTTTGGTATATCACATGGAGGCCAGAGGCCACAGAGAGCCTCCCTTACCTTTCACAAAAATCCTAGCACATACTCTGCTACTTTACATACATGCCTTATTGCTATTCTATGCTGTAATTAAAATATCTGTAACTACACACATAGTCAAAGATCTCCCACAGGGGGATGCAATTAACTACTAGAAAAACATCACCTAGGCTCACACTCAAAATGTGGCTGTAAATTATAGTTTTTTCTATTTCAATTTGAATGTGCGCTTAACTGTGTTTAGAGAAGCCAAGTAAATCTGCACAGTATCTTCAAATAACTATTCAGTTTTGAGTTCAAAAAGAATTATAGGCAAATTCTATTAACCAGAGGAAAGTTATTGTAACTGAGCATAGAGGACAAAAGAGTAATGTGCACTAATGAAGACTAAACATACCAGAAAAGCGTTGTAATACATCACAGATTAAACAAAGAGCTTAACCTGCTGGGAAGTTAGAATTCATGACATCTACACAAAAGTTCTTTGGTATTCCTTTTAGTAATAGAATGCAAGTTATCAAAAGGTTACAACTAAAACGGAAAGATTCACTAATGACTGTAAATGTATTAGCTTGATCTATTTCCTCTAGAAACCACATCTTTCTTTCATTATATAAAAAAGCCTGACATTTTAATAACGATTTACCTTTCTGTAGGTTATTTAATAAATTTCTTAGTGCTATCTTTCTACATTGTAAGTCAAAAAACCATATTTAGAATGCCCTACATTAATATGTGAAGAAGAGACTTTCTGCTTACATAAGAATGCAAATTGCTTAGCAATAATGTCCCCAAATTTAGTCCCGATTTCTTTTTAAGCAGAAGGTTTGTACATACCTTAAATTGTCCATATAATGAAATCATTGAGAAGAAGAGGACAACTGCCAGAGGACCCCAGAAGTCTGGATTGTCTCTCACTACCTGCCTATTAAACCCAAGAGACGGCATAGGCATCAACACACATCGGATTTTGTAGTAAATATCCTTCAGATCAATGTCGAGTTCTTCCCTGAAATTGGAAAGCAAGGGAGCATTACAATACAGCACAGAAATGAAACAGATCATAACAATTAAGTTCCTGGACTAAGAGAAGGTTTACAGAGCAGGTCTCCTATCACCATAAGGCTTTCTGTAGCCATGACTGGCAATGGAACAATTTGTCCAGAGAAAAGCAACGCCATATCTTCATCACACATTCAATAACCAGTATGACACGGACATATTTTATTCTACAAAAATCAATTACATGCCTGAGAATAGAAAACATCCACAGCACATCTTAATAGCCTACGTTAAGACAGGAGATCTATTTTCTGGCATACAGGAACGTGTGACATTTATAAAACTGGAAACAGAAGTCAAAGATGTGTACTCAGCAGTAGGACGTCTGCGTGTTCTTATGCTGAAGTTTGCCACGAGCACATTTGTTATGGAATAATTTTGTTTCAAATCCTAAAGAAATATTTTAGTTACATTCACTAATCCCATACCATTCAAAATATATCTCATCAGATCAACAGAAAATAAAGCAGCAGCAAGAAATAAATACAAAGACAATTCATCACAATTTCTCCTTCAAAAAGGAAGTACTGTTCATTGATTCTCTTAAGCCCATTTCAGGATTGCTGTTACTGAGGCTGTGTCACAATTTTTGTTTCTAACTTGTGCCTAAATAACAAAAACTGTTCATCGACACAACCCTGAATAAAGGAGTGGACCAAAAGCATCCATTTTTCTCCATTTTAAAGCAGTGTTATATTTCTCCTTTGTTTATTTAATATGTGTATATTCCACTCTTGACAGTTGCATAACAGAAATATTTCCTTTGTGGATTTCTCTGTCACTTCTTAAGGCTTCTGATAGTGTTTCAAGTAAAAAAGCTCTTTCCCACAGCGCTGACAGTTACCTCACTGAAGAGATGATAGCTGTAACAGGAGACAAGTGCCAAAAGCACAGCTGTCCAATGAGGGGAAAGAAACAATCCAATTGTTGGACAAAATGCTCGTGTGACAGCGCTGCATCAGAGAACTTATCTTTGCTGTCTGCTATTCTTTAAATCCACAGAAGCATTCAGATTAGAACGTTTCATAACAACACACGTTCTGGGAATTATCAGAACTGCATAAAAGCTGCAACGTGAAATCAGACTGAGTTTCTCTGTTAGGAGGCTGGTATTTGTCCTCTTTGCTACAAAATTATTCCTGGCTTGTTCTCCTCACTTCCAAGAATAGGCTTCTTAGAACACAGAGCTGTCTTTGAATCACAAGCTTGATTTTTCTGTGTGTGGTATACAACTTTGCACAAAAGAGGGAATTCATCTGTTGTCACCTCAGTATGCCATTCTATTTCTTAATTAAAATTAAAGGTTTACAGAACAGACTCAGACACACAGATGCTACTTCTGCGCATTTCAAGTACTTTTCAAATAACAATTTCATTATTAAGCACTCCAGGCACCTGTCAGAGTACTTTCCTTCTCACTCCACTTTTAAAAGCATCATTATCTTTAAACAGGAAAACTTTGAGGCAACAAGAATGATGTTGCTTAGGTGGAGAACACAGACTGAGACCCAGGCAGCCCCCCTCAGAGTAATAACCTTCAGATACAGCTTTCTTCTGACAATCACGTTCCTGTGAACAGAACAAGCGATGCAGACATCAGCAGTTTCAAAGACATTTTTGTCTTTCAACAGTAATCTCCCTTAAGAGAACTTCATAAGGCAGCATCAGAGAATATAAAGTTTCTGCTACCTTACTTGCAACCGTGCTGCAGAACACAATCTAGTTTTTCAAACCATGACAAGATCAACAGATAAGAATACAAAAGCCATTACATTTCTATTCTTATAACGTAATGAAATTTTGATTTTATTTCCTCCTCTCTTCCTCTCCCACAGTGAATGACAAGTCTCTTTTATAGCTAAAGAAACAAACAAATAATAAAAATAAACAAAACCCACCATAACAAAAACCAGCATTTTCACTCCTGCACCAAAAGAGACCAATTGGATGAGCAATTTGTCAAACAGAATTTTAGCCACAGCAGAAGACTAGCAGGCAGTTTGAGGACTTACAAGCTCTTTGTTTTCCCTAGGCAGCTAACAAAGAGATATCCACAAACAATTAGTACATACAGGAGTGGCTTGTTATCTTCTGGGTCATCGTCTTCCACCTCCAGAAGCCAGCCATACCCCCTCTGCCTCAGGAATGTAGTTGCAGACGATTCTTTGATGAATTCTCCTCCAAGATTTAGCTTAACATCTGGAGCTGTTATGGACCCACTAGGATCTTGGAGAAAAAAGGAGAGGAAAAGATAAGTTTTTATTTTGCCAAAATACATTTGATTTCAAAATTACTGCAAAATAAATAAATATGTACAAAAGCTACATGTGCAGGTCATCACCACGGAATAGTCATACACCAACAGTTACACAATCTGAAAGGGTACTTCTGGTTTTATGCAGCAGTAACAAAGTTGTTTTAGGACTCCAATTAGCAAGTTCTAGCTTCTAGATAGCAGACCATGCTGCAATTCCTGCTTTATCACTGATCATTTGGAGGCATAAAGGAGTTAAATCATCATACCATAAACTGTGGATTATTTATCATTTTCTGCTGACCACATTATCTCTTTTAGAGCCCATTCCTGCACAATGGCATTGTTTCACCCAAGCTATTCTCTGCTTGCATCCAACTTCACACTGAGGAAAACATTTGTAGCTTTTCTCATTTGTAACTTTTCTCATTTGTAACCTGCTTTTAATACAGTGGAAAACATTAGGAGAAAGAATACTGCTAGAGCTCCCCAGGCTCTGTTCAATAATGAGATACAAGGAATGCTCTTTAACATGCTAACATCTTGCTCTACCACAGTACTAAACACAAACATAAGCAACTGTTGCACGTTTCAGCTGAGTCAAAGTCACCAATATTAATTTTATTCACTTTGTTGTCAGTTATGTACCAGGGAAAAAGACAAAATAGTAACTGAAAATACACTAAGCAGCCTGAAGTAATAAAAAAGCATTAGTGTATGATAAGAGTACACATTCCAAGAATTTGGGAATTTACTTTTTGCATAAAAACAGAACACAGCAACAAGTCAGTTCTTTGCATGAACCTTGTAACAAAAGTTTTGAGAGGCAAAAACTCCCCTCCCATCCAACATCATCTTGCTTCACCAAAGAAAACCTTGTTTTGCAGTTGTATTGTTGTGTGCATTTACACACAAGCGCACGTATGAATTACCCTGAACACTCAGCTACAGTGAGTGCTTCTGAAATGTTTCTGCAACACATACTGACACAAGTCAGGTCACATTTGTGGGTTACGTTTGACACCCCTATCCAAAAGCAACATGGTTTTGGAGAATTTAGATTCTTACAATGACAGGACATCCTACAGTGTTCAGTCAGCATTTACTGAATCATTTGCTCTACGCTCAGTATCACAATTAATTTAACAGGATTCGCTGTCCTAAATCAGCTTGCTAGGGCACTCCAGCATAAATTTAAGCTTCCCCATTACTGCTTTTCAATCATTTCATAATTGTGATAGCTAACCATCCACTGCTTTGATTCCGAGAACATCATCCCCACAGGATCCTCATAAAGTAACTTAAACAAGAAACTTCTCTTTGCTCCTGCACCCATACGCACATTAATATCACTCCCATCAGATGTAAGCAAAGCCGTCTTCAGAGGAGAAGGGAGGGGGAAAGATTGATTCTTAAAGCCTGAACTTCAAGGCAGAGAAAGGCTCACAAGACTTCTATTATCAGTTGGACCTTTCTGTCATTTTAAAGTTATTGGTTTGTCTATAACACAGCACTGCTTTGCAAGGAGGATCCTTGTCATACTTTGTGCACAACTGTGCCCGCCAAAACAAGACACTAACAGTCCGATCAGCCACGGATTTGATTTATCTGTTCTCAGTGACTGGTGACAACCCATCTTGAGGATAGAAATCTTCTACATGAGTCTTATTTACCAATGTTCCTTTTAGCAGAAGATGATTACAGAATACCTACAACCGGATTACAGATCATGAAACCAGTTAACGTGATCTTAAGTCTGTTTTGAAGATGATATCTCCGATGGGACAAAGCTGAAGAAACCAAGGAAAAAAATCTGCTGTTGTCTCTTCTTTAGTTTGCTTTGTAATGGCAGAACAGTTAATAGCAGGCTACCTGAGCACTGAAGAACCTGACAGGAATTCATGTTTCTGGTGTTCTCTAATGAGAGTCTGGATGTTTTCACCACCACTGTCACAGGCAGAACACTGCAAACTACACAGGGCTACATTCAAACAGGGATGAGATCACACCTTGCTTGCGTCCACAGAGAACGCAGAGCCAAACCCTGTTCAACACATCCTACAGGACAGGTGCTTACTATGGCTTAGGTCCAGCAGAGCACTAACATAGCTCTCAGCAAACACTTCCAGGGAGAATCCCGAGAGTCTTCTTCTGGAGGCACCTAGCTCCTTTCTCAGGCCATGGTGGAAATGGAGAAGGAAATGAAAATAAAACAACGTGGATTGTACCTGTCAATTAGCATTCCCTGTCAGAAGGGCTGACAAGTTCACCAAAGAACAGAGCTAAGCATTCTGTAGTGGCATTTCACTTCAATTCTTCATTTCCAGGTTCGAGAGCCAGGATGTACACCGTTCCCAACCCGATCCACAACTATTGGGTAACTACACAGATGGAGCAGAAAGCTGGTTATTTAAATGGCTACAGTCCCAAGGGTCGTTCTCCATCAAAATAACGTAGCACAATGTTGACTCTTCCATAGCGCCGAGACTTAAGCCCTCACGGCACGCAGTTACACGACAGGTACGCAGTCTGCACAGCAGGTAGGCCGCACCTCGCCCCCTCACCTACACACGGTCCCCGCTTAACCCCTCATCACCGTACGAAACATCCCCGAGCGTAGCTACGCCGGGTGCCAGCAGGCAGCGCGGCTTAACGGACAGCGAGCCGCCGGAGCCGGGGGTGGGAGGGCGCCGAGGACAGCGCCCGCCGCGGTTACGTCAGGGCACCGAGCAGCCCGCCGGCCCTGCCACGCACACACCGCCACGGCGCCGCCTCAGCGCCCCGCTCCCTGCCGGCGCGCTGGGGAGAAGGCCGGTGCCTCCGCCGCGGGGGCGAGAGCCGCCCGCAGCCCTCGGGACGGGCCGAGGCCCTCGCTCGGCGGGAGCGGCCCCGCGCTCACCTTCGGCGTCGGCCGAGGAGACGAAAGTGAAGTCCCCGTTGTTGGGCGCGAAGAGCGGCGGCGGCTGCGGCGGCTGCTGAGGGCCCGGGGGCTGCATTTCCCCGCCCTCCGCGGGGCCGCGGCCGGAGCGAGCAGCGAGGGGCGGGCGGCGAGGCCTGAACCTGCCTGGGGCCTCCGGGCGGCGGCCGCGGCGCTGAGCGGCGCCCAAGGGCCACGGCGCAGCCGCCTCACGGGGCGGCACCGAGCACCTCGCCCGCCCGCCGCTCGGCGGCGATTGGCCGCCGCAGGTCCCGCCCTCTCTCCGTCCCAACGAGTGGGCGGTGCGGCTCCGGCGCAGCGCGGCCGCCGATTGGTCAGGGCGCGGAGCTAACGCCCACCGGGCCGGGTCGGCGTTCGGCCTGCGGCGGTCGCCGCCTCCACGCCGTCAGGCGCGGCGCCGTTGCGTGCGTAAGTGCTGTGGGGCGGTGCGCGGCATCGAAGCAACGCCTCAGCGCCGTACACGCCCGGCGAACACGGGGCCTCGGGCGGAGAGTTGCTCCGGTTGGTCGCGTTAGCGGTCAAACAAAAGTTGAAGCTTATTAAGGAGGGCGTTATCCAGATGGACGGACGTGCAGCATGGACCGCCTCGCTGGGATGTCTGTGTCACTGTTTGATCGCTCTCAGGCTTGAGAAGTTTCTTATAATGCCGTGTCTGAACCTCCCCTACAAATATGGTTGTATTATACATTGAAAAAGTATAGGAAGAATAAATGCTCTAGCAGAGTAATTTGGAGAAGGAATTTTGTTTCCCACGTATATTCCATTATATTCCATTGCAGGAAATCACTGCAAATTCCTTTGCAAATAACTTGGAACAAGTAAAAGCCAAACTGATTTTTACAGAAAGAGTGTGATGGGGAAGTTCTTTTTTTCTTTTTCTTTTTCTTTTTCTTTTTCTTTTTCTTTTTCTTTTTTTTTTTTTTTTTTTCCTCATATCACAAGATAACCAGTTTGGATTTATAAAAGACCAAAAAAAGAAAAAAGAAAAAAAAAAAAATAGAAGATTTGAACTCAGAATCACAGAATAGCCAGGGTTGGAAGGGACCTCAAGGATCATGAATCTTCAATTCCCCTGACAACATGCAGGGCCACCAACCTCCCCATTTAATACTAGGCCAGGTGCCCAGGGCCCCATCCGACCTGGCCTGGAACACCTCCAGGGACGGGGCATCCACAGCCTCTCTGTGCAGCCTGTTCCAGCACCTCACCACTCTCATAGTAAAGAACTTCCCCTGACATCCAACATAAATCTTCCCTCCTTCAACTTAAAACCATTTCCCCTTGTCCTGCTGTTATCAGGTTCTCTTTCAACACGTTTCAGTGGTTGTTTCCTTGCAGCAGCAGAAAAAAAAGTCATCACAGTTGTGCAGGACTTTTTTTTTTTTAATTATTCAAAAACCTTCCTAATAATACAGAATAGCACAATGGATTTGTGTAATTTTACACAAAATGTAATTATTTAGTTTCGATGTTAAGCACTAAGCCATGACAACAGAGAACAAAAGGTCCAAGAATAGCTTGTGCTAAAGGCAACATTTTCATTTGCTTCATCGTTAATTTTTACTTGCTGGGTCTCAGAACCTTGGAGGAGCTTGGTAATGGTCTCCTAGCAAGAGCAGAAATGTTGCAGTGTAAGAGCAAGACTTGAGGGTGAATGGGACAAAACGAACATGCGTCTCGCTCATGAGCAGCTTCTCGGGGCCGCGGGCAGGTTTTCAAGCCACACAGAACCGCTGCTCCCTTTGCCCCGTCTTGCGAGGGCAGAGGAGCAACACTCCCGGCCGCCAGCAGGGGGCGCGCCCGCACTGCTGTTGCCGGGGGGGTTCAGCGCCTCCGGGGGGCGCTCGTGTCTACGGGTAGGAAGAGTATTCAGTAACGGGACCGGTGATCCTGGACTGAAGGCTTCTGAGAACTGTCATAATCGACGGTTTCAACTGGTTATGTACTGGAGCTTGTTTTATGTCAAGGAACGCTTTTATCTCCATCAATTTTTGGCAACAGAAAGATATTGTACAACATACTCTTGAAGCAATCGTGATGTTAGGTAGCCGTACCAGAAGGAAACTTGCAGAAGGAGAAACTTACTGATAATGTGGAGTAAAGCACTATGCCAATTTGCTGCTCCTTGAGGGTCTTTTTTTTAATTTATCAGCAAGCTGCTGTGGATGCATTATTTTCATTCTGAGCACTATTTTACCTCTTGAATTTGTAAAGAAGAAAGTTCAGAGAGACTTTGACTTCATTTTACAGTACGCGGTTTTCCCCAAGAAATCTCAGATGCCTTTGTCAGGCAGTAGGGAATTTCAACCATTTATTTTAAGTGTCTCTTTGAACAAAGAAAAGAAAAGCCTGGGTGACATTTGCTTAAAATAAGCTTTAAAAAAAAGGTGTAATATTTACAGTGATACTTCTGCAGGAGCCAATTCACATTAGTCTTTCAGACGTGAGGAGCAGCTGAGGTCCCTGGGTTTGCTCTGCCCAGAGCAGAGGAGCGGTGCGGAGCCTGATGGCGGCTGCAGCTCCTCACAGGAGCCGAGGGGCAGCGCTGAGCTCTGCTCTTTGGTGACCATCTCCACTAACTTAACGTGGTGTATGAATCTGGTGAGGATTTTTTTGCGACTGAACTTACTGATGGAATAAAGATCCTTGATAATGCTGAAGGGCTTGTACTTGAAAACATAAGTATGGATAAGGATGATACAACAGAAGAGGTAATTTCCCCTCTGCTATTTCACACCATAATCAAGCATATGATGTTAGGAATCTGAAGGTTTTAACAAGTTGATCTGAAGTTTGTACACCATTTGGACTTGGAAATATTATCATATAGTTTAGAGAAGTTATTTCTTACACATTTCCACTGAGGTCTTGCTATCTTGTTTGCTGGTTGTCATGAAGTATTGGAGTGCTCCTTTCAAGTTGGTAATGCATACTGTGGTCAAACAAACCTAGCATACCAATCCCAGTCCAGCTAATCTGCACAAAGCTTGTGTCAGGAGGTTGTAAAGACAATACCACTGCTTTTCATGGCCTATTGTTGACAGTCTGCATGGTCAGTCACTGGATGCCAAGTTTGAATAACATTTGCCAGGGCCACACAACACAGTATCTGAAGTGGAGATGGCAATTCATACATCTACTAATGTTCTCTTTGTGGTAACAGAATGCTTCTTCTTTATTTGTTCCACAAGAAATCATGTTTGATCTTCTATGAATTACCTTCTCCGGGCTGAGGGGCAGTTTATATTGATTACATGACATAGTAACAGAGTAAGAGGCAGTGTTTATAATTTTCTGCAAACAAAAGCTATCATATATATGATGGCATTCAAATATAGATAACTGTGGTAAGCCAGGCAGTAGGCATCTAATCCTGTCCAGCCATTTGCTGTAAGCAAAACATTATAAACATATCAGAAGTATACACCTAACAGTGTGACCTGTTGTGCTTTTTGTTTGTTTGTATGTTTTCATTTCATTTCATTCATAGCTGAAGGTATGAGCAATTTGAGAAAGATACATTTATTACACATAGCTCATCTGACATCTGTTGGTGATGGACAAATCCACATTACTAGATCAATTTCTAATGAACAGAGTGACTGACAGTTAAGACATGATATCAAACCTGGAACATCCATTAGACCTCATAACCAGTAGAATGTGGACAGGTGTTTGAAGTAACCAGGGTATCTTCAAAGCAGTTCAGTTTCAATGTAAAGATATTTACAAAAACACAGGTTTAGAAAGAAGCTAACAGAAGATTGTTAATAGCTGTTTCTGAAGCTGAAAAACAGGAAGCTTTGTAAGAACAAGATCTTGGAGAAATGGTAATAAAATTCAGGAATGAAGATGAGTGATCCTTTTTTGAAGATAATTGCAATTAAGGAACCTTAGGGAGAAGCTCAGAGCAAACCAGGATCTTGGATGAGATATTAAGAAATAGGAATCTCCAACAAAACATTCGGCTGCTGACATCTTGAAATAATAGGACTAAGCTGGAAACGTGAGCCATAGAGACTGTTGAGGAAGATTTGGTTACAGCTTAGAAACAGACCAGATGAAGGCTTTTGTCTGATATTATGCAAAAAACCATAGAGCTATGCTGAGCACTGAGGCAATCAGCTATAACTGGGATATATACTTGTAGAAAGGGAAAGGAGAAGAAAAGGAAAAAAAAACAAGTCAATGAAGTCACAAAAATGAACAAGTCACATTTTTCAGAGAGTTTGGGACAAGTTTAGTCTGACAGTGCTATCCAACTGAACTGCATCCTTCACTTGTTTTTTTACACCAATGCTATTCAGCCTTACCCTTCTAGCTTGAAAACTCTTCTGTTTTCAATGCGAAAAACAAAAACGAGGAGAAAATAAACGCAGATAATTTAATTATTGTAATGAAAGGACTCCCTCTTCTCCCCAGTGTGTGGTGTTGTCTTATATCCCAGAGTCACATTTCCAGAGAGGATGCTTTGCCTTCACCTTGTGCTGATATAAATAAGTGCATACAGTACAGAGCAATAGAAAACTGGGCACAAGAAATGTGGAAGATCCTGTTGTACAGAGAACTGGAGTGTGCTCCTTATCTTTTGAGATCGGGAAGAAATACCAAATGTAGTCCCTTTATTTTTGGTATGTTGTGGTCAGGTCTTTGTTAGTACTGTTGCCAGGGGGACAAAAAGCAAGCAGCCAAAGAGAAAAGGCTTAACCACTTTCAAAAATGAGTACCTGAGCCTTTGGAAGACAATTTCGAAGAGGAATCAAAAGTAGTTGTAACCTCTTGGTAGTCTCAGTCCAAGTGGAAGCAAGGCCAAAGAAGTTAAATAAGTTATTCCAAACACAGTGGAATCAGTGATTAGGCTTTCATATTGCTGTGATGCTTTCATTGCTAAAACAATACATTTTCTACACAGTATTTTAAAAGAAAAATATTAACCAGCAGCGCCCTCCTTGCCATTCTATAAAGCAAAGAAGCCTAAGACATATATAAAGCTGAGTTCTCACCGTCCCTCAGTTGTACTCCTCGGTTTTTGTTCACAATATGTTTGTTCATATACTATTTTGTACGTGCTTTTAGTAAGCACAGTAGTGCTGCCTGTAAACATGAACATTTTTAGGTTTGTTTTTACAGTCTATCCCTTTCCTTCCTAAGGGTCTGGTGATTAACAAGCGGAGTTATAATGCTATTGCTACACATTCACAACTTAGGGATAAAAAGATGCTGATGAGATACTTAAAATGTCAAAACATAGATATATAGAAGGCAGGAAACTGCACCCTACAGAAGATCATTGTTTGTTGTTACAATACTGTATAGTGTATGCCTTCAATGATTTACGAACGATCATTTAATCTGCCTTCCCAGCCCTCTGGACCTGAATTAGTCCCTTGATAGCTCTGATTAACTTGGCCCCCTTCAGTCATATAATGCTGTTTTTGCTTGTAGATAAGCAGCTTTTGGTTCGTTGTATTTGGACTGTTTCCCACAAGTGGTATAAATGTGCCCTTAATGCTTCTTACAAGTTTTTTAATAAGATTAGAAGGATGATTGTAATATTTGTAGATTACTATCCAGTATACTGCTAATCCATTATGGCTGTGAGGAAAGGGAAGTACATAGCATGGATTTGAGCATAAATCTCAAACAGTAGCACTTGTTAACTTTCAGCAGCTTATGTATTTTACTGTGCTCATTGCTAATTAAAATTCTTACACAAAAAGCTTGTTTCACCCTAGGCTTGACCTGCCTCATATGATGCACGGAGGTGGCAGTTTCCTTGAATTAGGGTAGTTTGGGCATGTGACAAGTATTCTCTGATCACCTTCCTTACTGTGAGTCTCTAATAACTAGTTAGCACGCAAGAAGAGCATTAACTTCCTTATTGTGTTACTTCTCTTGTGTGAAAATATAATGGGTTCCAGAGGAAGGAAAATAAGATTGGGACTATTTCTAGCTGTAGAGATTCCTTCATATACAGGCAGCAAACCTTTAACTTTACTCCCTTGTATTTGCTTTTATTTTCCTTTGGCTTTACTCCCTTCTGGTCCTTTTCCCTTTTTACTCTGTGACTCTCCTCTGAGACCCTTTTTTTTTTTTATTAAATTCAAAGAGATTTATAGCTACCTATATGGAGACTTATTTTGGATGAGAAATTAGAATGATCATGTTTCTTTTATGGCAGTTGTATCCGCTCCAATTCTTTCAACACTAGGATCTCAAAAATTACCTTGAGATTTGGATCAAATGGTGCCACTTGTCAAAAGGAAGAAAATAGCACTAAGAATATGTTTGTTGCTGTTAAAGCTCAGAAAAAGTTGTTATAACTACAAAACTGTGATAGAGAAAACAGAAAGGTTATTCTTTTTCAAGCCCATGAATATCCCGGTGTCTAGAGAGAAATCTCATTGATCTGGAGATGTTTGCAGAAAACTAGCTACTTCCAGGCCTATCACTGTTTCATGGTACGTGAATGTGTCAGGAGCTCTACTCACAATCCCAACCTTGACTGCTGTAGTGTATTTGAAGTCATAGGCATATGCATTCGCCAGACCAGAGGGATTTTTTCACTGGCAGATTTGCAGAAACATGACTCATTTGGACCAACACAGCTAAGCAGTTACCCACAGTTATGCTACACTGATGTCACCAGGACTTTCTCTTGAAACATCAGTAGAGCTTGGCCTTCAGGGCTTTTTCACTTCCTCTGCATCTTGAACATGCACTGTCTTGTCTTTTGCAGTGTAACAGTGCTAGTCTGTGCTAGCACAGAAGCGCCCTTAAACTCTTGTACTCCTTCTGCTGACCATAGGAACACGAGAATAACCCCTGTGATTTTGCTGCAAAAATTAAACAAAAATTTTGCGTTAAATTGAATTACTGAGCTGCTATTCTCCATAAATGATCAATGACTCTAGTGCTGTTAGATTAGTAATCTAACAAGTTAGATTAGTTATTAGATTGTTAGATTATTAATCCTCAACACTTCAAGTAGGAAATTTTTCATTTGTGTTAAATGAAGCAGTAGATTTATTTATTTTTTTTTAATTAAACCTGGCACTGAGTTTCCACTTGGAAGCCTAACCTTGCTCCCACAAAAAAATAAAAAATAAAAATCCACAATAGAATTTCTATCTACATTTCAAAGGTAGAGGAAAGCCAACTTTGCTCTTGAAAATATGAAGTGATCTTCACACATTATCAACTGTAAAAGCAGATTTCCTAGCCAGAAAGCTAGAATAAAGATGGAGGAACAAAATGAATTCAAAACATCCCATTTCCTGCCCTAAAGACAAAATAGTTTTCCCGACAACTCTCGGCAGAAGTTTTGTGACAAATGAAAATAGTGGATTATTTGAACTATACTCAAGCCAGTAGCATTTTATTTAGCAAGGAAATTAAGAAAACATTGCATTAACTTTGTGGTAGTGTGGGAAGCTGGAAAAATCAAGAACTGTGGTGTTTAATTTTCGTAAAGGAATTTTCCAGAGGAAAGTGCAAAATGCAAGCTAAGAAGATGGAGACTTGTGAAATTTGTATTATTCTTTATTTTGTGTAATTAGTGTTGTATATTTCTGTTCTATTTTAGTTTAGGAGATTCAATTAAATGCATAAAATAGAGCTGGATACTGACTCGTATTTCCATCAATGAAGGGCATACATGAGAATTTTCTGACCCTGGTGTCCTGTGAACTGGCTAATTTAATGGGCTGATCCAGTACTCCAAATAAATTATAGGTCAGTCTGTTATATTTCTTAAGAAACACTGGGAGTCACTGTGTCTCTACAAATGCAGCTAAAATGAGCTTGCTTTATTAAATAAACAAATGCATCTGTATTTCATATAATGCATACAATTATTGTGTCTTTGAATGGAACTGTCAGTTTGCTTATTCTCCTGTGTATATGAAAATCTTTTAAAATGTCTTGTAAATCGAACAGTCAGTGATCAGAAAACCAAGTAGGAGGCTGCCCTGGGGAAAAAGAGATACTTACTCATTTGCTTTGTATAGATCTGTAACTGTGATTGCTCAAAACAGCATGAATGCAGATCATTTTATGTTTCTTTGTTTGCAACGTGTTGGCTACAGAAAAAAAAGAAAGAGAAGAAAGAAAGAGCTACCAGCTATTATCCAACCTCTGTGGGCGTTATATCATTGAAACCTCATACCTTACTGCAACTGGAGGCCATTCTCCTTTAAAAGATTCATGGAAGCTATAAATATCAACTGCAGGATGGAATTTGGCTTGTAAACAATGCATGCTCCAGAATGCAGATCTTTCTCAAGCAAACATTTTGAAAAGATTGATTGCTGCCCAGAACAGCTCAAAATTGGATTTCCAAACCTCTCTTTCACTGACAGCTTTCATTCTGACCTAGACAGCAAAGGCTAGAAAGACTTTTAGGCTTCAGAGCCCTTAATACACATTATGTACCTCTAAATAACATAAACTCTCTGGGTTTCACAACACAGAGTGGGGATATCACTGACAGCTGACTTGTCCTGTAAGGCTCACTCCTGATCCCTCGCAACACAAGCCCAGCCCAACAGCACCAGCCCAGTAAGGAGCAGAGCGTTGCTAAGATCTCCAAGCTGGTGCAGAGGACCTGTTATGGGTCTGCCAGTGGGTAGAGTAGAAACAAAAAGGGATGGTGTTGTCAGAAGAAGCAACCCATGTCCTGCTAACCAGCATCCTTTAAAGTCCTGCTCACTGGAGGGTCCAAGCATGTAGGTAGCCTCTCACCATCTTTCTCAAGTGATTCTGCTGTGTACTCACAAGCGGCATTTCTGCCAGGCTCAGATGAAAAACATGGTGATAGTCTCCTATCCTTTATGGACTTAGCACCAGCTTGAGCAGAAAGTGTGAAGTGTGGCAAGTTCTGCTGAGGGTACAAGATGCAGTGTATCTTTTGCTTTGCTTTTGTGGTTGCCACAGAGCAAGGGAAGTACTGGTGAAGTGCCTTTTTATTTCGGGTCCAATGTGTGTGGTGCATCTGGTTGCTGGACTGAAGCATTAATAGTTGTTATGGGCGGTTATGGGTATCAGCTACAATATTGTGGTAGATCAGGCACAGCAAGAGGCAGGATGGTCAGCATCCTGAAGAAAGAAGCAGTAAGTACTGAATTACTGTGAGACATGTATTTTGTCTACTGAAGTGTGATCATACATTAGAAACATTCTCTGATGATATGACAGAACAAGAATCTGCTTAGCTCTGTGCGTCTGCAGATACCTGAGTTGTTGCACAGACTGAAGCTGTGGCTAGGATTGCCTAAAACTTAGCTTTTTTCTTTTTTTGTAGCTTGAGATATGAATAATTGCCCCTCTGATTTGGAATGGAAACTACAGTCATTGTCATCCTCCAGAAATTTCTCGTCGCCTCTCCATGTGACATTTTTTCAAAGCACAGCTGAGCAGACTTATCTCTTGGGGACTCCTCAGTGCAGCCGTGGCCACGGCCCCAAGGACTGACACGGCACGCAGCTCTCTGGCAGCTGGCCCAGAGCACTCAAATGCCCCTGTCTGCATCCTGGCTCCCTGGCTCCGAACCCCAGATCTGGCAGCAGAAAAAGCGCAGTGTCTACATTTGGCATCCAGTCCTGCTGCAGGGAGACTGGAAGCCTTTGCAGTCCCTGCTTGAACTTGAGAGCATGAAGCTCTCTGTGCTGCTGAGGACCGTGACACAGGCTGAGGGTTAATGAGGAAGGATGCCTCCAGCTCTGCAAGCAGAAGACCTCTTACCTCCAGCTCACCTGACAGCAGGTGTTGGTGTTGATGCTCTTCGTGTTCTGTAAAAGCACATGGCAGACACCACCCACCTGTCCGGTCCACAGATTTGATCTCTCAAACCCCAATTCAAGTCAATACTGGTGGGAGCAAGATTGATGAAGATTTCTCCTCCCACATCTTCAGTGGCAGTATCCTCATCCTTCCTGACTTTGGGCAGAGCGAGGTGCTGTTTGCTCCTTTCTCTTTCCCAAGTAGGTTGTGCAGGGGCAGAAAAGAGACGATCATCTTGGCAGTCAGGTTGGAGCCTGAGGTGCTGGGTCATTCCTGCTCTATCTGTAGCAGCAGGCCCAAGCGGCAGGCCCTCCTCATTCCCTGCAGAAGCTCTCATCAGATGCTGTAGCCAAGAAGTGGGGCTGGGAAGACAGCAACCAATGAGAAGGATTTCTTTTGAGTATTTTCTCAAGTGCACTCTTCAGAAAACCACCTTTCCTTTCAAAAAATGTAAACTCTGGGGCTTCAGCTCCTTCTAGCTCAACTTTAAGCTTTGCCAGAACTGGCCAGAGCTTCAGACTTTGGAAACACGAATTCCTGAGCAGATTTCTCTATGTGAACTCTCAGAAAACCAGGCATGTTCTTAAGGGTAATATAGCTGTGACTTGAGACCAGTTTGTTGAACCCAAGCTATTTCCAAAGAATATGTTGTCTTTGACAGGTCAGCATTTTCCAGTGACATTACATTTTGTCCTAGAATTCCTGAATAGCCCCAGTCAGGTCTTTGTTCTGGTTCTGTGACAGGAATTAGATCATCATATAGTCCTGCCAGAGAGCACACACACTTTTGTAAAAGGACCTTTCTCAAGCTGTGAGAAGGCTTTGCAAAAGGTCTTGCCACTACTTAAAACTGCCCTTTGCATTTCAAAATTCCCTTTCCTTGAAGGGAAAATCACAGGATGCTGAAAAAGAGGAACTCCAAAGACATACATTTATAGTGAGATCACTCCTTCGAATACAGTAAACTGCAAGTGTTGATGAAATTTATGGACTGGAAGGATAAGATGGTTTCACTGAGCCAAATAACAAGAAACCGGTGTGTTTACAAACTTTCAGCCCCATTCTGCAAATGTAAAAGCAACATCTGTAGATGCATATGTTTTGGTTGATGGCAAATAGGTGCAGTAAGATGGGAAAAGACAGGATTAATAAGAATTTGCTGAAATTCACCTCCTGTGATGTGATTAAACTGACGTGTCCCCACATATCCAGCAGAGATACCTGCAATATTGCTATGGCGGTCTTTACCAGGAACATCTTTCTTTGAATATTTAGAGTCTTTGTGCAGGATTACCTGTTTGGCTACACATGCTGTTATCAACTACATTTATTTTCTATTTCATCTTTTAATCATATGGTTCAAAATAAATTCAGTTTCCTACCCCTTTCATAAGCTAAGAACATTAATGACAGAGCAAGGGAATGCCTTCTGGCTTTTTTTTTCTCCCTGTATTTCATTCTTAAACTATTTTTTATTGTGGTACTAGGCACATGATCCTAATGCTGCAGTCCTTAGTGATAGGATCACCACTGAGACCATACACACAGAGCCTCTCAAGTTTTGCCATTTTGCGCTGAGTCTCTGAGTGATGTAAAATCACTGAATCATCCTCTTGCCTTTACATTTCAGGTGGCTGGTAAATTCAGATTCAAATATCATGATCCAAATTGGCCTCAGTAATGCTTAGTTCAAGAATAAAAGTAATCAAAACATGCAGCTATTTACTTTTCAAAATTACTCCTGATTTGCCTCATTGGTGAGAAAATAAGAAGTACACCAGAGAGAGGGAGGCAAAATATTCCAGAAATATCACACAAGAATTTGTTGCCATTAGACTTCACTTGATAGTCACCAAGATTTGTCTTCAAAGCGAGACTGAATGCAAACTCTGCCATAATACGGGTTCAGTCCCCAAACTTTCCTGTTCATTCTTCACCAACATTAAACACAGTGACAGCTGCAGAAGCCCAATGTGCTCTAAAGAAACTTGTCAAAATAAGCATACTTTTCATCACTTGAGACAATAAACAAACAGAACAGCAATCACTCATAGGCTGGTCTTAGGATAGTAGGTGAGTTGAACTGAAAATACTCACTTCCACTGACCTTAAAGTCAGCTTCCCTCGAGGATGGGCAGACGGGGTTACCTTTCCCCGTCCGTAAGGTTTGGGGCAGTGGCCCAGCTCCTGCTGGATCTGGCATTTAGAGGCCCACCTCTTAATCAGAACCCAGGAAAGCAAACATGAATAAGGATTTCCTTTCCCTGGCCTTTTGTGCAGAGATGTATGATTGGTTCTGAGCTTATGCTTGGGTTACACTTGGGCCTGGTTGTCCAGCTTTGAGATGCAGGATTTACAACAAACTTCTTTACCGGTCACTGAGGAGCCTCTAGAATACACAGCATGTGAGGAGCTTATTGCTTGAGTTTTACTAGGCTAATGCAAATAAAACTCTTTGAATAATAACGCTATCTCTTGAACTCAATAAACCTAGAGGACTTTTAGATACAATTATAATGGTGCACAAGCCAGAAGTGTTATTAAAACTGATCCATCTCAGTGCTGTTTTAGCCTGAGAAACTTGCAGCTGGTTTATGTCAAGGTTACTGTGGCTGCAACATCCTGATGAAACCAATTTAAACCTCCTTTATTCATTTTTCTACTGTGTTGTAGCTGTCATCGGTGCACAGACCCAGTGCTAACCTCAAGAGTCTCAAGAGTATCTTCAAAAGATAAAGGTAAACTTAGTTTGTAGGTTTTGGTTAAACAGACAGAAATCTCAATGTAAATTCATAGGATTGCCATAGAAATTAGTGTGTTTGTTTGTTTGTTTCTGGATAAAAAATTGATTAATTAGAGCAGTGAGTTAAATAATTCAGAGGGTGAGTACAGATGAATGCTTAACTCTGAAGTAGTAAGCTTGTTCTATTTATAGAATAGTTTTTTTTTTCTCTCCTTCTTTCTGTATGTGTTTTAATAATTTACTTATTCATTAATAAAGTATTAAGCAAGGTCAGAAATCTCATTGCCCTGTTCTGTGCCGTCATGTAGAAAACTTAAGAGATTTACTTCTGAAATTGATGAAGGGGGCACAGAGAAAAGCTGATCACTTTGAGGACAGAGGTAATGATACCAACATGTTGGCATATATGAACAGTCCTGTGACTGATTTACCAAGTGCAGTGTGACGACACCATTGGATGACTGACAGGTTTGTTTAAGAATCTGGGATGATGCTACATAATTATCCTTCTGTCTAGAAATAAATGGTCAAGTTGCATGTTAATGCAATTAAATAGTTCACAGAAAGGAGTATTTCACTGGAAGAAAGTGTAGTTGCATTGCAGAGAATCCCATCTGAATCAGGCAACATGTTGATGGGTTCATGACCTTGGATGAAAGTAGGACATGGACAGAATCTCTCTTCATATTTGAAAGAGACACAAAAAGGCAGACTGCTATGGCAAGATACTAAGGCAGCTGAGAAGACAACAAGATCTCAAGAGCAACGGTAGAAAGTCTGGAATGGAAAATAAAGTATTTTGAAGGTAAAATGGAGTTGTAACATATGTTGCCCTTGATACCAATGAATGTTATATCAGTGCCAGTGAGATCACTGATAGGTATCTGTGAGTGATTTGGCCTCCATACACACTTTAAGCTTTCATTGCCTGTCATTCAGACTCCCTTCAGCAACAGTTTTAGCTCACTCAGCCAAAACGTGGTCAAATACTATTAGCAAAAAGAAGATGAGGTGGCTCCAAACTCTAACCTATGCACCAGTTGCCACAAAATGAGATATGGAGAGGTGAGCAGACAACACAGTACATGGCACAGCGTCAGAGGAAAAGGAACAGTTCAGGAGGAATCTCCTTGTGGTTGAAAATAAACCATTGATTGTAATACATCTACATTTAAAATCTACTGAAGCAAAATTTTAGGCAGCACTAAGTCTCCAAAATCTAATTCAGTAACAGTTGGTTAGAAAAAAAAAAAAAAAAAAAGAACACCTATGTAAAAATGAGACATCTTACTGAAAAAATACCTACAAGAGCAACTAAAAGAGTAAATGTCTGCAGTTGACATGAAGGCTACTTATTGACAAAATGCCAAAGCTCAGAGTAATTGTATCATTTCATTCACACAGACTTTCAAAATTACAGCAAAATCTGCTCTATGTCCCGAACAGTCGATTTTTGTGATTCAGTATCAGGTTAATGGAAGATACTTGAAGTAAGAAGACAGTTTTCAAATATCTGAGGCTACATCAAAAGGAGGAAAATGGAAAATAATAAAAACCCTGGAACTCTGGCAGGTTAAATGTAAATGCAGGTTGGAAAAGAACTTGATGAATAACTTGAAAAAGACATAAAATGTCATAATAAATTATTTTTCAAACAGATGAGGAATGAAAGTCAGCCAGAAAGTTTGCAGGGTAATAAATGGCCAAGCATAAAAGGGAATACTCAGAGAACATAAGGTCATAAGGAAATGGTAAACAATTTTTTTTGTAGTTGTGCTCTCTCTGGAGGCTTAGGAATATTTCCCCCTCAGACTTCTTCTTCCTGGTGGTTGTATCTGAAGATGTGTCATGACTGAATTGTCAGTGGAAGTGGAACCATCAACCAAATGAACCGTAACAAATCACCATGTCCAGACCTTGTTCATAGTTGAATTGCAATGGAAAGCAAGTCTGAAATGTCCGAACTATTAACTGCTCTGTATAATGTCTTGTTTAAAACCATCTAGATACCAGGTGAACAGAATTTGACAAATCTGTCAGAAATAAGAATTCAAAACCATTGAAAACTCCAGTTAAGCCAGTAAAAAGAGGGACAGAAAATAAAATTAGTGAACTGGAAGAGGGGTTTAAAAGTGAAGTGGCAAAATTTGCTGATGGTACTGTATTGTCCAGGGTAAAAAGAAAGTTGACTCTGAAGATTTGCAGGAGATCCTTGTGATGCTAAGGGAGTAATAAAACAACAAATGAAACTGGAGGCATAAATGTAAAGTAATGCCAGTGGGAGAAACAATCTTATATACATGTTAAACTTGGAAATAGTTTCTATCACTCAGAGGAGATATTTTGAAAGATCAGTCTTTAGTAATGAGCAATTATGGTGCTAAAATGCTGAGGACTTTTTGGAAAAAGAGTATTGTACGAATCCATAGTGGACTCTCATCCCCAGCCATTTATTGTAAAAATAGAAAAGATAAAGAGAAGGACAAGACTGTACCAAAGAAATATCAATAGATATTTGCCCTGTTCTTATACTTGTTCGTCCCTTGTCACTGCCAGAAAAGGATTTCCTTCCAGAGTGTAACTGAGCTGCTGCTCTGGAGGTGGTGAAAGACAGCAACACGGCAATTCAGAGTGAAACAGCACCATCGCAAGCGGCACTCCACGCCAGCATGTGAGATGCATAGTCAGGAATAAAGATCTTGGCAAATGGGAAAAGACAAAATATCGTATTGACTGACTGAAGGCTATTTCCCTGACTCCGTTTGACTTTGCCAGGTAAAACAGAACAAGATAGTAGTTCGACTAATTAGCTGTTATCTACCAGTAGTGAAAATAACATTCTTCTCTTTCTGCCTCTTTCTGTTCTGCAGCTATTTCTTCAGTTATTGTTTCTGCTTAAGAAGATGTGTTCCTTGAATGAATGACCAGTTGACAAAGCAGAGTGAAAATGGACATCTGAACAACTTTTAGGTGCAGAATGATACATCACAGAATTGATACATTCTCAGCTTTGCTCCAGGGCCTTAGGAGAAGGATGGTATTCTCATACTGTAAGAAAAATTAATTTCAGTCCTCTTCTTTCCATGCTTTGAGTTTATTTGTTAAAGACTCTTATCATGTCAGCAAAATATACAAGGACCTGGAACTGAACCACTGTAGCAAGAGCTTCCCAAGAAAGTTTGGTATAAACAGATAAGTTTAGTTTCTGTTGAACTTCAAGCGCAAGTCATTCTGGTTAAACACATATCTCCGTAGAGAAAACATCCCTTTTAAGGCAGAACAATATTAGATTACAGGGTATGCGACACCATTTTTCCACATTCCAGTTTAACATTCACACAAGCTCTTCCTCACAGATGTGACATTTTGTGTGACACTTAATGCATGTCATGCACTGGCCTGAAGGCAGTAGGTGAAAGTGACATGGCATTTAAATAAAATGTTCCCAACAGGGCTGTCGTGATCTGCAATCACACAAAAATCTCTACCATTTATTTGTAGTGGCTTGGTTAAAGATCTGTACCCTGCCCAAGGGCATAAAGCAGTGACCTAAAGTCTTAATTAACATTTCACTTGAAATAAAATAAAACAAAGGAAATATGCCACAGCAATAATATTTGGAAGATCTGCTGAGTGGCAAAACAAACACTGCCTCTATTTATCTAGCTGTCAATCCATGGAGAGCACTATGCACTTTCTAATACCGGAGTGGACAGGCCCATGAGCATCTCTGGGATCGTTGGGACTTAACCCTCATAAACAAAAACGTAATGGGAAGATACAAGATCAAAATCTTGTTGTCTTTAACTTGTAGTTACAGCCAACACTGAGTAAATAATAATTTTTCTTTCCTTGTCCAGTGGCAATCGGTCTTACTTATTTCAGGAATTTCAGCTATGCTTGATTTTAATTTAATATCTGAAACAATACTAAGAAAACTAAGTAACTAAGAAAAAATCCTGCACTAAGAAAACATTTTTGTATATTTGCATATTTTAAAAAGGAACTTACAAACAAGCTGGACTGGTTTAAACAAGTGCATTTTAATGCATGCATGATGTATAATTGGTAGTGGAGACAGGATGTGGATGACAGATATTTCCATCTGCAGATGTGAAGAATAGGCTTGGGAGCCACACACAGCTGTCTGCATAGTGACCAGGTGTTAAGATGCTGATTCTTTCACACAAAAAGACTGGAAGAAGCCACTGCTGTTCATAACAACTTCCCCTGCAGGTACATAAATTCAGGTCAGGACTACACAGCTGTTCTTTCATTTTGTGTGTCCTTGTACTGTACTTAGCACACACTCTCACATTTTCAGCAAATAAGCTGGGAGTGCTGCAGATGTTTCAGTCACAACAAGCCTGCTTCACTTGCCATGTACACCACTGAACACTGAACAGAAATATTGCTGGACAAAGCCATAGGTAAAACTCTTAAGATTCAGTGCAGCGCTTAGCAGCAGTGAAAATAAATCCACAGTATATAAATAGAAGCACTGCCTATAATCTGGCAGAAAGAATGTTTGAATGATTTCTGGCTGACAGCAGTATGCAAACATGAAAAATATGCACAAAGATTAATATTAAGGGACTAGCGTGAGGGGAAAAAGCGACTGGTGCCTGAGCACACATTCTGGGGTTATAGAAAGGCTAAGTGAGCAAACGGCCTGGTTTTTGGAGGGAAGCTGCATGAAGCAATGATTTCCTTCTCATTTAAATCCATGTGCAAAAGAAAGATGATCCAGAAACAAAGGATAATGCAATTAGTATTGAAAACCTAATGCAATCAACGCTGCCTGTAAAATCAGTGTGCTTTTGATGAAACTCTTATACATCTAGAGTAGTTAAAAGAAATAGGAATGATTGGGGGAAATATTCTGAAGGTGACATCGTTATCTGTTTGGGATGGTTAAAGAAATAGTGAGAAAACAGCTAGGAGCCAGGGGCTGTAACACTGCAGAATGTCTATTTTTTACATTTTGCATCTCCTCAGGCTTCTCATTAGAACCGCATCACTGGTCTGAAACAGTAGGAGTCTGCAGGATAAATGTACTGTAAGAAACACATTTGCATCCAACAGTTCAAAAGCCTCAGTAAAAATGGCAAAGCTTAATCTGTCCTCTGTGGGCTGTAGCAGCAGACAGCATGGGTGGGGCCTCAGCGCAAGTCTTGGCTGAATGTTTTTTTTAGGGAGCTTGAATAAAGATATTTATTCTTGGAAGAAAATAAGTCAATTATTTTCTATGGCAACTGGAAAATAAACACACAAACTGGCAGCAAAATATCTATCTCCTGTTTAAAGAAAAAAAAATAACAACCAACTAAAAGGTTACTCAGTAATATTCGTTGCTCAACTATTTATTCAGTTAAATTCCATGTTGGTTTCTACAGCCATAGGGAGCATGGCCCTCACTGGGAGCTGGCGCGACAAGACCTGAACACTGCCTGGAAGCTGAGCTCCAGCCCCAGCCTGACCCAGAGCCTCTGGCAGTGGCGAACAGGAGCCTCACCAAGATGCACGCACAGATGGGGATGCGAATGCAGAGCATGCATTCCTTGCAGAAGGAATGCATCCCTTCCAGAAGGAGACATGGGTGAATCATCTGTACATGCATTGAACTTATATCCAAGCTGCTATCCTTAACTGCTGTAATCCAAGTTACAAACTGAATAAGGTAGATATCTTAAAAGATGTCAGTGTTAGTGGGTTGCTGAGCTCATAGGGAAGGTGCTTCTTTGCTTACCTCCCTTGTCTCTGCAGAAACCAGCACTGCTTGTTTTCAACAGAGCAGCCAGTCTGAAGTTCATTCACTTCTCTTACGCTTTCTGTAGATAGGTTGCTTCTTCCAAAAGAAATCTGCCTTCCCTACCATCTTTTTTCCCTTTAGAAGGAGGCTGCCTTGGTCTCTCCCTGACTATTCAGGACTGCTAGCTGTGCATCTTCACATCGATCTCTTGCCCTCTGTTGACACTGAGAAATTTGCTAAGGGATTAATTTTTAGAAAAGACATGTAACATATAGCATTATGGTTTACATTTGTCAGCTGAGACTCACATTCTTATTTCTGACACAAATTTTGAGCAGCTCAATGGATGTGAGTTGCAGGATTCACTTCAAATGTAGAGTCAGTTTATGTCAGTTGCCAGTGTGTTGACTGAACAAAAACAGGTTAAACTTTACAGTGGCGCAGCCAATATGGGAAGCCCACCCTTGTTCTTGGGAGGGAGGGGGCTTGAGAGTTATCAGAGTTATTTCAAAACAGTGGGATCAAAATGAAGAACTATAAACTGATTTTATAAAATAATAGCATCTTTGATTACCACAAAATAGGAAAAGCAGTAGTGAGGGAGTAGGCACACCACTGGCAGGTAAAAATACAAAACTTTTCAAGAATATCTAAACATTCCCTATGATTGGGCAGGAAAACATCCTACTGCTATTAGCAGCATGTTTTGATCAAAGCAGCTGTTCAAATGTCAGGATCTCCTCAGATCTGAAATTGGGAAGAAAACCAGACGTGGATTCAATCATATATCTTTTACACAACTTGACTTACAGGAATGTACAAATCCTGCTTCTGTGACTACAGAATATAATCAAACAACCTGACAGCTTCTTCACTTACTCTTTCAAGACTGTTTCTGCCAGAATCTTAATCCAAGAGTCACCTCCAGGCTTCCCACAAGCCTGCACAGCAGAGTTGCTTAGACTGCCGAAGCTGCTTTTTCTCTCTTTCAATGTGTGGTCTCACTCCTCCTCTACCCAAGCCACATCACACAAGCAAACAGGCACAGCAATGTGTGCGCACACACAGACACACACTTTTTCAGGAACCTCATGCAGCCAAAGTATCTCTGCTCAGAGCATTCAAATTCCTGAGTAGCTATGTCTCGCCTTTATTTTGTGCTGATTTCCTAAGATTTTAAGAGTCCTGGGGACTCTTAAAAGAAGTGAAAGTACAATCTTGATCCAGAGACTGTAGCATTAGTTGTCCTCATCCCTAAAAGTAGGCAGATATGGGTTCTCAAATGATTTTTCTTCTCTCCAATGAATGTGCAGTGGGAAACAGACTCTTCTTTTTTCCATCGGAGTGCTGTAAGGAAGGGGGCAATCTCCTTGCTCATCCTTAAGTGAAGGGGCATGATTCCCTCTCAAGCTCCAGGCCCAACCCAGCAGCTCAGCTCCTTGCTTACAAACGTGATGTGTGAGGCCTCAGCTCTCAGATACGGTCTGTGAAAGGCCATAGGCAAAGAAGCACAAAGAGCTAGATAAGAACAAAGCTAAATTCCCAGGCTGAATTACTTCCAAACAGGTACAGTATCTACATTTAGGTGTCTAATTACTCATCTCTAAGTACTTCTAAGATTCAATGCTCTGAGGTATTAGTTTTTTCTGGACCTCCTTCTTAAAATTCCTCCCTATATGCAGCTAAAAATTAGACTGTTTTTTCTTTTTTTCAATGGCTTTGGTTCTGATTTTCTGTTTCAGTCAGGCTTGAGCAGTTTACCTCAGAGATATGAATCTTCATGCTTCCACTGTAAATGAATCTGCACTGGGCCCTGAAGGTGTGAATCCCTGGCACATAGCTCTGGTAGGCTCTTACTCTTAGATAATTTTAGGTATGTAGAGATGCCAAAGAGTACTTGGGTTTGGAGTGCAAGACTGCTTGTATGCACAGTAAATACCACATGAACGTTTACTGGTACAAAACACCTCTGTTAACAGAGACTGTGCATGAAACTTTTTTTTCAAATATCTCCTTCTTTCCTGAAAAAAGGAATTTTGTTAACAGCAGGAGTTTCACTCTTCTCCTTTCTTACTTTTACCATCAAAGCTTCCATATACCCCTGTTCTCTATTTTCCATTTGTGGAACTCAACAGAAATGACTTTGTTCCCAGAGACAACACTACACAGATTTGCTTAAATTGGACCTAAGTGGAGAGAGAGAAAAAAAGAAAGCCTAACTATATCCCATTCAAATTGTGGATTCTTTACACTTTACAGGCAAAACTTTCTTGGGTAGGAAAATAAATAGAGAGTTCTTCTCTTCCTAGCTTGCATTCTTTGTTACTTCAACACCACTCCACCACCGCCCAACAGAGCAGTAATATGGTGGTGTCTGAGGAGTCTGAGAGCAGCTGCAGCACTGCAGAGGGCAATGAGTTGTACTACATGTGGCAGAAATAGGATACACGAACTGATGGAAGGAAGGAGAGGAGCTAAGCTTCTCCTGACCAGCACAGTTGTGCAGAGCCGGGGGTCAGCCAGTGACCATGTCCAGACCATCCCAGCGTTGGCTGTGGACTGAGTGATGGGAACAGAAGGGAGACTAGTCCTCTTTCCTTTGCACTGTGTCTTCCCAAGACGCTGTTTCTTTTTAAAGGTGTAAAATGGCCTTCAAGGAGTGATAAAATTATACTTGAGAGAGAATATTTCATATCAACTAAACATTGCTTTAGTTTTTTGCACATGAAATGTAGAATTCCATTTGGAAGTGTGCCCTGCAAGTTCCTGGAGATCTCAAGTACTGGAGAGTTAGTTACTTCTCTGAAATTCACCCTGCAGACTGGTGTGAAAAGCTTTAAACATCTATACATATCACCTTATAAGGTATTTTTTTAAATTCCAAAACAATGAATGTAGATTTTTCAATCACACTAGCAAGTAATGACCACACAATGGTAATGACAGGCATTTGAGAATTACAATGCAAGTGACCACTAAATCTATTTTTGGTCAGTGTATTTACAGTATTGAATAACTAACTTCCCTCATTTGCTTTGTGTCCTGATTTGTGGACCATCCACACTGCTAAATGATAGCTTGTTCCCAGCAGCTCCTTAATTCCTTCCAGAGAAAAACTGAGATGTACTGTTGGATCTTGTGGTGCCAAGTGAAAACCCAGGGCAAATGTTATGTGCTGCACGCACCATTAGTCTATTCAGGAATAAGTCTAGTCTCATCTCCAAAGAAACTGATGAAAAGCCATGCTGGTGCTGGTGTAGGGTCTGAGCAAGACACTAACTGGTATTTGGAAATGTAGACAGAAGGAAGAGGGGCAAGACAGCATGTACATTTTGGTGATATACAGTAGTCTGTCATCCATCAGAAAAGATTTTCTGAGAACAGTACTACAGGGTTATGTTTTCATTGGGTGAAATGAGCAGTTAGATTTCTATTTATTTGGATACCCTAATACTTGATGAGATACTAGAAACCTCAGGAAATTAAAACGAGCAATATGCTTAGAGTAAGCACTATCTATTTGTAAGTCCTCCTATCAGTTTCTTCCCAAGATATTGAGAGAAGAGGCTGTACAGGTGGCCAAGAGGGGCAATGAGTTTTGGCTTTATGCTGCACATGAGGCCCTGTCTTGAAGAAGGCAGAGACAACTGAGCAAATCATTTAAACTTTAAAGGGAGCAAGACGATGTTCAATGGTCTCATTAAATTCTAGCCTTAAAAGTACAGTGGATAGAAAAGCCTTTTTGCTGGTAAATGTGTCCACATTTTTTGCAGGCTCATACAGGTGAAATCTAAATCCTAAACTTTGGAAACTTGTCACTACCCAATGCAGATAGGGTGTACTGACACAAGCAAGAAACTCCACATACAAGAAAAAAAATGCAGTAGTAAGAGAGGAAACTGAAATACTTAAGAAAACAGTAATTTTAAATAAAAGAAAGTCACTTAAATACAAGTGAGTTGTCTTCAGGAGACTGGAGAGTTAACTCATTTACAGACAATCTTACATTTTCAAAAATAAATTTTCTAACCCATGAGAGCACTGAGTTGTGGAGATTAATCTCTTATCTTTATCTTGATGTTTTGAAAATTCAGAGCTTTCTCAGACTAACAGAATGATTTCCCAGCGGCTCTGAAATACTGTAACGTCATCCAGAGTTCCTACATGAGCTTTTTCTTTGGAATCTCTAGGATAAATTCATAAATTCTACAACAGAATTGACGTTTGTGTCTGCTAAGACAGGAGATGTTGATATGACACAGTTTTTTTAGAATCATTACTAGATGTAGCAAATACAGAGGAGATATTAGAGAAAGAATCAACCTTAAATACTACTCACAGCAACTTATTATGAGGTTCTATCTACCACATGGGAAAAATGCCCTTTTACTGCTAGTGATTTCACGTCTATAATGAAAACAGTAAAATAGCCAAATTTGTTGTTGTTGTAAGGCAGCTTCCAAGTATGCTCTAGATAGCAACCAGAGACTGAAACCATGCCAGAAAAAATGGATGAAGCACACAATTTGGTAAAAGAAGACAATACTTCTCAATGTATTCCCAAAGTCCTTTAATAATTTTTAAGACTGAAAATGGAATAGCTAATTTCATCCAGAAATTTGTTTGTGGTTAAGATTCATGCAGTTCACTTCTGCAAAGTGGTGGAAAAATGAAGATGTAAGATAAGACATAAGCTTAAAATGCTTTGAGCAAAACTGAATTCTCGTGAAACATGCTCACATTTGAATGTAGAATCTTCTGGCTGGTTTCATAGAATCATAGAATCATAGAATGGCTTGGATTGGAAGGCACCTCAAAGATCATCTAGTTCCAACCCCCCTGCTGTAGGCAGGCTTGCCATTCACCAGATCAGACTGCTCAGTTTTGATTTGATCAAAACTTCCTCCTAATTCAGTGCATGGAAGCAAGAGAATAATGGACGAGAGTCAGTATCATCAGAGGTTGCATATTGGCAAGTTCTAACTTGTTAGTGGAACAGGAGTCCCTGGTGTGTTCTTCTGTTGTAACAGAGTGCTGCAAACTTTTCCTATCTTGAATGATTGTGTGATTTAATATGCTGGAGTTATAAAGCATGTGCTCAGGTGTTCCATTTGATAATTATCAATGCATTTCTCACTGTCCACTTCTTTGGCAGGAAAAAAAATTGAAGTACGTATCTGGGCAGGAGAAGTAACAACTCTGACATTGCTAAATTCATCCTTGTAACCCTAGAAATGTTGACAGTAAGAAGATTTATATGTATTCATGATACCTTCTTGCCTCTTGGATCAGTCCTCAGAGACATAATTCACAATGAAAAGGCATTCCTTAAGAAGTAAACAACAAAATATCTGAAACCCATAAGGCCATTATGGAGCTTACATGGTCTAATTACTTCTCCTGTACCAGTTCTCTACTTGCTTGTTTATAATGCTGGAGGATGTTTCTAGATTCCAGGAGCATGGCTGGGT
The DNA here is from genome assembly GCF_019238085.1 of Lagopus leucura. NCBI lineage: Eukaryota > Metazoa > Chordata > Aves > Galliformes > Phasianidae > Lagopus > Lagopus leucura. The sequence goes on along the minus strand of NW_024962252.1, from coordinate 71,958,440 downwards.
AAACAAATAGCTAGCACTTACATAGGGTTAACAGGGCTACTGGAAGCCAGGAAGAATATCTTGGGAAGAAGATAATGAATTGCCTGTAAGACATGAACCAACAAAGAAGCTGAATGGAACATCAGCTGAATCTGTTCTTTCCCCGTGATTACTGACAAATTAAAGCGTTCTGTATACCTCTAGTTCCTGTGGATTTCTGTATTTCTGAATTTCTGACTACAGACATGAAACAACACTGAGAAAGGTTTAATTTAACAATAACTATAAGCACATATAATCTAATTATGAAAGATGGATAAATCTTCTGCTCTTGTATAATTTCTAGTTTCGCCTCCTCAGCTATTATATGGGAGATACTTTATGGCACAGAATTGTAAGAAATACATGCAAATGTTATGAAAGAACTCTGAGGTTTTATTTTGGCGATCTCACACGTATGTTGTTCATAAATTCTTAATCCCCCCCTTCATACATTTACAGGGCTAATAATTAGAAATTACATACCAATTTTTTCCTGTGGGACTTTTATTTCATTCAGCATGGTGCATCATTAGAACTGTCAGTGACTTCCCTAAAAACCTCATTAGAACCTTGCTGGCCTTGCAAGACCTGAACCTATTGAAAAGAAGCTCATTTTTCCTGATTTTTCTCAGCAGCAGTCTTCTAAACCTTTAGAGAACTGGGCTTCTGAAGCCCAGAGTGGGGCCAAAATCTTTGTTGGCTGTCTTCAATTTACATCTAATTAAGTTTATGAGTAAGCAAACTCACAGACTGCTGTAAATTCCGTGCTCTCTGAGACTTTCAATTGCCACAGATTGTTGAAACCACTGCTGAGCTATATCATCTTCAATAAAATGTACCTCCTAAAATCTACTGGTAGCAGTTTTCAGCACAGATTATAGTTGGCCCTCCATAATACACTGTCAGCACTAACTTATTGGCATTGTTGGGATCTCCTTTCTGCTGCTGCTTCGCTGTTTTAATTATATGGCAGCAGTGTTAGGATTATTCATATTAAGATTCTGTACTAATGCATATCACCATACTGTGAATATACCACTCACTTATATGCAAATTTAGAGGCAAAGCCCATATAATACTTCTTTCCTTGCCTCTGATTGGAAATCTAGTTAAAAGGATTCAACCCCAATAAAACTAGTAAGATAATCAGTGCTCTCAATTATTTTAACAGTCCTGCAGTAGTTGTTGCTCCCCTGAGTTCCCTTGAATTTCTCAAATGCTCTGGCAAGCATATTTAAAAACTGCAGATTTTTCTTACTAGGGAAAAAAAAAGGAAAGAAATTTTCTAGCATTCCAGTTTTGAGGTAAAAGCTTTAAGATGGAAACTTTTATGTCGACAGCAAGAAACAATTAAAGAGAACCAGAAATCTTTAATTTTGTTGTTGTTGTTGTTGATGTTCAAAATCTTATTTCAAAGCCAGTATAAAGTTTGGGAGATGTGGCTTACTTTTTATGAGAATATTCAATGCACAACTTTTTACTGTGAAACATAAAATACTGTATGATAGATATTTAGTCTAAAAGCAGAAGAAAAAAAAATGCTTAAAGAAAGTGGCAAAAGAACTTGAAAATGCTACTGCAAGTTAGGAAAAAAAAGTCATCCTTGAAGAACCAGGTAAAAAACCCTTTCATCATATTATTCAGGAAGCAAGATTAGGATAACTGCAACATCTGCTGTGTGCTCATATTGGTTTTGATCCCAAACAAACTCTTCTGTGCAGCTACATGGGAAAGAATCCACAGTGTGGTAGGTAGCAGATTTTGAAAATGTCAAGATTTTGCTGACTCCTCTTGTATTTATTTTGTTTTCTTTCTATGCAACGTCACTGAACAAAATGATGAATGGCAGCAACTTATGTCCTACATTTAACTTTCATAAAGCTGTTGACTGTACAAGTGTTTGACGGATACTGGAGACTCACAGATTCCTTGCTAAGTTATCTTATTTTTTTTCGTGATCCTAAATTCGTCACTGCAGCCAAGAACTAATTTCACAGCTTAGTGTCCTCAGACAAGAGCATGCATGTTACTTCATGGTCCTTAATCCTGTCACTGACTTCTACTGTGTGACAGCAAAATCCTCTGGATACCTCTGGATGTCTAGAGAGACAATCTCATTTTTTCTCTAAGAAACAAAGCTTTAAGGATCTCAAAGCTTTTAGAAACCTGGGGGCAGCAAGTGAAGGGTTTAAGACCAGAGCTTCTTTCCAGAAGCTCCCTGGGCTTCAGTAGCAAGCCACTCCATAAATCAACGTTTTTGGACAACCCAAAGGCTGAAGAAAAATAGTGATCTGGAAGGATCTACTGCCACATGACCATGACAGAAAGAGCACCATTACAGAGACCCTGCCAAAGGTTAAGATTAATTGGTGGACAGGAACATCTGTCTTATCCAGAGAGCAAATTAGTTAGATTGGATTAATGTACTGTCCAAGGGATGTATAATTATCACCTTCCCATCCAAAAAAAGAAAATGGCAAGACATCTTTTCTGGTAGCAAAAACAATAAACAACAAACATGAATGAAATTACTTCTTGAAAATATTGTTATGTTGACAGTCTCTCTGCTCTCTGCTCTGATGTTGTTTATACCTGCTGGGTCTCTCTGTCACCTGTATTACTACCATTTCAAATTGAAATTTGCAAGTAATAGAATGCACAATAACACAGTTTTGCTTCTTTAGATATTGTGTATGATAGAATAATTTAATTCTTAACCAGCTTATTTATCTCATAAATTCTCCTCCCTGCAATACTGTATGAGAGTCAGGAAATGTACTCTTTTGTATGTATTTACTAGCAGCTCTCAGAAACAGGGTACTGTTTTTATAGCAAAGTCAGAACATCAGTGAGAAAGGCATGGACCTCTCCAAGCAATTTCTCTTCTCTGCAATCGTACAGCTAGAACTTGTCAAAGGCTGTTGCCAGAGCAACAGAAACCTCTCACTAAATATCATTTCTGATGTGAGACAGCTGTACCTCAAGGAAATATGAAGGCAACTATTTTGAAATGGTGGGCGTCAAAGTAAGCTGTTAAGAAAATGCAGTACTACAATAAACAATCTTAAAAAATCAGTTTTGTGGTCTCATCTTTCGTAATGCTGCCTTCCTAATAAATAGAAAAATAAGCTATAAAATAGTGTTTATGAGGAGGTTTTTAGGATAAACTCAGTCCTTTTGTCCAAAGATGAAAAGAAGCTCTTGATATTATAAGATTAATGACTCAGCTGCAGGATGAGTTCAAAGGACTGGCTGCGAAGTGTCATGCTGTAGTCATCAGTTCTCTGCGTCTGACCAGGGAGAAGGAGGAAAGAAACCAAGCTGTGCAGAGCCAGAAGGACAGCAGGAGTAAAATGGCTTTTGGTTCTTGAGGTTGAAAACAATGACTATGCTTCACTGTTGTACAATAGGTGCTGAAAATTAACACATTCATGCAGCTTTCTTTTACCATTTGACTTAGCATGCACATCTTCACTGCAGTAGCAATTCCCTTTCAGTACTAAGTTAGTAAAGGAACATTCAAGCCTATAATGGTTTTAAAAAAGTGACTGAGGACTGTCTAAAAAGAAGTCTCTTATTCATAATAATTACACCTTACACTCAGTTGACTATTTATTTATTCTTATAATTTTTATCGAGGCTCAATTTCAAGTTGAGATTCATCAAGCAGATGTTCTTTCAGGCACAGAACATATGTAAGCTGAGTTATAGCACAAATATGTCAAGTGAATGTCACTGCTCTGTTTTCTCAGAGATGGAAAATGGTAAAGAAAAGATGTGTTGCTTATGAATGTCACTCATACCTATTATCATCTTTGTCTCAGATGTGAAAAGAAATGAAGAGTGGTGGGATTAGAAAGTGAACACTGACTTTTGCATATTTATTTCTCACTAAGGATGTCAAACTGCAAGGTGCTGAGCACTCTGTCCCTTATTAGACTAGCCCTGTTCATTTCTGTGAACCTACAAATTTATGTCAGAGTATAAGCCTCTCTGAAAACAAGGCCAGTAAGAGCTTCTGCGGACTTTCATCCTTATCAGATTAATCCATCTAACCCACATTTTATGCTCTCCATTTATGACTGTTTTATGAAGGTTCTCACCTTCTAAACGGATATTTTTTCCTTTAAAGTACAGCAATGAGGACCTTTCCAAGATTTTTGACACTTGCATTTTCTGCATGAAGTGTACTGTTCCTGATATCCTACTTACCTTCTTCAGGAATTAAGGAAAGAAATTTTCACTTTTGCATAAAATGTAGTTTAGTATAGGCTACTGAGAGTAATTATAGGGCTGTGAGCTATTTCCGTGTGAATCAATTTAATGTCACACAGTTTATACATCTTCTAAATATACTGCTAGCAATGTTTGGACACAACTGTAACTATAGAACAGATTGTATTTCAAAATGTCAGGAATCTAGCTACGAATATTTTTCTAAATGATGTTTCAGCTGTCTGGCTTCCAGGAGCTCCAATACTGGAACACTTAAATGAGAGCAAAATAAGAACATATTTACTTACTGAAACGATCGTTTCTAGAAATATATTTGAGGAATCCTTGTCATTAATGTTGCTTCTGTACTCACAACTGTCGAGATTGGAACTATGATCACACTATTGCTTGTTGGTATTATGCTATTATAAATCAAATGCTTATTACACATACATTTGGTAAAGAAGAAACCATATCTACCCTCAGTTTGCCACTTTCCTCCATTTCTGCAAATGAAGATCTATCCACTGGTAATAAGCTTGCTTTCTTTGAAAACTTCATTTGAATTTCAGAAGTAACTGCTCTTATCCACAAGTGTTTATTTTGCTTCTGGCTTCACAACTGAATCATCTATAAAAATGGTGTAATAATACAGACGCTCCTTCTAAATTACAAAAAGTACCTCTGCCCTTTGATCTCATTCTTTCCATGGATCCAGTGCAGCTATTTACTCATACACTATCTCCTTACCTCAGACAGGAAGATGATCCTTTGGCGGATTCAGACTCCCACATATACAAAGGCCAGAAATGAGAATACCAGCAGAACGTACATGGAGCTCCAGCAGCATTTCATAAATCTTCATCACAGAAGGAGAGATACTCCTGTCTTTTAAGTAGTTCTGAGAACAACTGCTGAGACAAGAAGCAAGAATTTCCAGAGTCTGAATGCAAACCTTGTGTGTCTAGCAAGTATTTTGAGATAAGCTCCTGCAGTACCTTTAAAATGTCAGAGAATTAAATGGGAATTTGACTGATGACTCCAGTGAAGATGTGGTTTTACTCCTGCCTTAGTCGGCTGAGCCAGTGAGCACTCTGACGGCTGTCAGGGAGATCAAGGTCCTACACAAAAGGACCCTTGAATAATGTCTTCTGTCTTCATGAGGTCCTTCAGACAATATGACTGAGTGGAGAGGGGAGAAAATGAAGGCTTGCATGATTTCCCACATTTTTTCTCCTAGTGGAGCTGGACAAAAGAATCTCAGTTTGAGACCCTTAATTATTAAAACCCTTGGTAGTCCTTCCCCCGTTCTCTCATGACTCCTTCCTGTACCCCAACATTTTTTTTTTCACTTAAAAATCCATTTGATATCTGAGTGCTGAGCCATGGCCCTAAGTTGTAATTTTCCCAACAGGTTATGAAGTCCTATTTGTTGTTATTGGTTATTACTTTTTGGATGTTCTTTCACTTTAAACAGTATAAAAGCAAGCACTGTAATTTCTTCTGTCTTTGAAATGCAAGAGAGAAAAGTTGTTTTTTTTTTTTTTTTAATTTGTGAGATCTTAATCATAAATTGGTTTCTTGGACAGAAATATTCACTTGGCATTAAGCAACAATAAAAGCCTTTGCTTTCGCTTCAGACTGCATTAGAACATTTCAAAGGCTACAGGAAATATTCTTTCTATGATTTACGCTCTATCTTAATTGTGCAGCAGTATTTCCAAAACAGTATTGAAAGATGTTCTTTTGTGGGTAGCTAAGAACAAAAAAATCTTGTTTAATTTTTGAGCTGTGTATATTTTCTTGGCAAAGAATAATTTGAGAGATGGATAAAAGATAGCTTTTTTGCTCCAAGGAAAGGCTTCACTCTAGCAGACTGAATTTTGTTACCAATGCAAACCTATTACAGATTGCGTTGAATTTGAAGGAGAGAAAACTAGGAAAATTGATATTTCCCTGGCTACTTCCCAGAGACTTTTGGTTTGACTGTTTTTTAATACATATTTGTCATGCAAGGCATCTGAGTTTTTGTCCTCTGTTTCTCATTTTTGGAAGTAAATCAATATCAGGGCTGAACACAACTTTGCATGGAAAATGGAAGGAGTGAACAAGAAATAATTTTGTTGACCCTATCTTCTCCTGATATGTATGCTGTTTTATGTTTCCTTTCTTGTACTACTGCAACCCTGGGTGTGGGAATAGAAACAAGATTTTTTCTAGAAGCCTGACAAAAAATACAGATCATCTAAACACGTCCTCCATCAAACTCAACATTAAATAGTATGTAGAACCAACCAACTTCCTTCCTTCCTTTTTTCTTTCCTTCCTTCCTTCCTTCCTTCTGTTCTTCCTTCCTTCTTTCCTTTCTTCCCTCCTTTCTTCCTTCCTGATACCTACATTTATGCAAACAGATATTTTCTTTTTACTGAAGGCACTGAATTTGGCTTTCTGCTTAACTGATGGTAAAATTCACATGATATGTCACACAGTAGTGTCACTGTCCTTATGGTTTTTTTAACTTTCTTTCAGCATTATTCTTTCTTTCTGACACCTCCTGTAGAGATTATATGCTGATCTGAAGTGCAAGTTTGCTTAAAAATAATTACAACAAATGAAATACTATACATTTTTATACTGCAAAGCCTATTCACATTTTAATGGCTTATTTTTGCAATTAAAATTCCATCACTTCCTAATAATTGCCCATTATTTGCACTCAGCATATTAGACTAAAATGGAGTTCCTTTTATGATGATCTCTCTGGTCCCTGATGATGCTCAGTGCATCCTGTCCAGAAGGGCACAGATAACTTCCACTCACTGATAGTCACAGTTGTTGGTAGATGCTACATACATACAAATGCATCCTATTGTCATCAGGATTACTTTTATCTCAAAATAAGTTAGTTCCTTTTCCACAGCTCTCCTCTTCCCAGAATGTGCAAAATGGTTTTTCACCGCTTCTATGTTAGCAACAGACCCTCACTCACATGCATCTCTGGGTCATTCGGTGGAACATTACTTTAGATCTGTAGACACTATCCATGTGAAAAATGGTTCACTTTCTGGTTACAAAGCTTTCTACAGAAGCTGATGCTGACCATACATGAAGTAGCTGAGATGGTGGCAAAAAACTTTCACTCGTCATATATTGTACTTGGTTGCAAAGAGGCTGTTTTCCTCCCTTGAGAGTTTGACTGTAGTCTTTTCACATGTCTACTGCAAACTTCTGTCAGACTCTCAATGCTGATGGGCTACAGCCACCATAGGCACAGTCAGAAAATGAAGAGATATGGTACGTGATAAAAGATACATCTTTCTAAACCTATTGATCATGCAAGATGCTATATTTCCACCTTAAAATGAATCTTGGGAAGCAAAACACTATTATGCTTGTTGTCTGTCCTTTTTTTTTCTTTTGTCTCTATTTGGCTCTCGTGAAAAAAATAGGTGATATTTAAAACAAAGTGTAACATTTACAACTGAAATGTGGGTTTGTGCTTCCAAACACACTTTTAAAGGTGTCCAACTCTATTTACGTTTATGTAACTTCAACTTACTGTCCAAAGAAGATTTTAAATGTTTTCAGTCAAGGTCTGCTTTTTTAGCTTAGACAAGTTGGAAACATTGTCCTCTCCAAAACAAACTTATTTTTTCAAAATTTGACCTACCTTTAAAAATTTCCAAATAAGCAGCTATTTGTCCTGTTTCTGGTTTCAATCAAAACTAAAATAAACACATTCATATTTCAAAATGCTCTAGTTGCTAAATATTCCTTGTCCGTATTAAGTCAAAGCAACGATGCAAACCAGAGCCTGAAGTAGCCAGAATTGTTCGTGCCCATGTAAATCAAAATTGGCAAGGTTTGCAGAGTTCTAGCTTTTGGTTTGCCCTGGACTTCTCAATATTGCAAAACAGACTTCTTAGCTAGGAATCTTAAAGATGCTCAGAGAATTAAACATTTAGAGAAAAGAAAGGCTGTGCAAATATTTACTTATTATACTACTTTGGTACTGTCAGATCCAGGACTTGAAACTATAGATATACTTAAGTTTACTGGGAGTAATTCCACTGAATTCAGTAGAAAAACTCATTAACTTAAAGTTACACACAGATGTGTTTGCAGACTGAAACTTTATATCTTATATGACTGGTATTAAATTCACCTTCCAACTGTAGCTTTAAAGTTCATTTCATAATGGAACTCTGGGGAAACAGGCTTAGAAACAGTGTATGGCTCTGAGAAAATATTTTGAGTTCATAAATAATATGATAGAGGATATTTTCAAACTTTGGAATAACTTTTCAATTGAGACAAGTCTAAAGACTAAAAGAAACACAAAGCTTGATTTAAACATCGGAATATATTGCTGGAGGGAAGAGAATATACATTTTCAATTTTATGAATTAGGTTTTGCTGAATTATCTCATTTACTGCCATACTTTTTGCATTTGCAAGGGTATTATTTTACAAAACATAAGAAGAGAAAGGACATTTCATGCCTAAGGTGGATTCTAATGTTCTGTGAATATGCATTGTATATGTCTCTTATCTGACATTTAAGTATGATCACATTCTATGTAAGTAAGTGAGAGAACTCAGTACAACAGGCTCAGCAAATCCTTGTTTTTGCCCTTTGCACTGTAACTGTGACACAAAGTGAAAATATCTGTCTGCAAAACTCTACCAGTTCACACTGCTGCCTGCCCTTGGTAGAAATGACTGAATGTGGTGCAGGGTAATAATACATAGGGCTCAGCGTGCTTCCCAATGAAACAAAGCAGTGCTCATAAAGTCGTGTTGAACAGTGAGGGTGAGAGGCCCATAGTCCCCTCTTTGTGCTGTAAGTGTAAGCAGTATCTGATCTGGAACTTGCAATATGGTGCTGAGAGCTGAAGGAGGTGCCTGAGGAAGAGAGAAAAACCACAGGGAAATGACAGCAAAGCTTTCTTTTGTAGAACAGAGAGTTACAGGCTTGCTGCAAGAGAGAGTGTAGCACTGAGATTGTTGGGCAGTACAAGCGTTTGTGAACGCAGGACATGGTACGACTTACATGGTAGTAAGTCACCTTTAAGTAAGTTTTTGGGTTTTGTATTTGTATTTTTTGAAACATGATTTCTCATTTTAGGAAGCAATTAAATTTAAACTTTTGGGACATTTCTACGAGGCCAAGAGAAACATCCTTGTGTAGTTCTACATAGTCCTAACGAACCCAAAAACTGAACCTCTCGCTTGAAGTACTTTCCTTTCACTTGAGTAATTATTTGTGTAAAAGCCATACGGAGAAAGAAAACTAACAGGATATAGGATTTTCTAAAGACTGTTATGGAAATTCCAAATGAAAAAATAGTATCTACAATCAAAAAAGATGTTCTCTATAGATTTCATTAAACAATGCTGAGAGGATGGCAGAGAAGATGATCATTCTACATTGTATCCTCTTATGCTGCTCTATAAGAACCATTGGCATAAGCAATCTAGTCAGAATACTAAAGGTCTTTTAATATGGTCAAGACTTTATGTTTAGGAGATAAGATTTTCTAGTGAAAGTTTCAAGGCAAACAGAAGTTCCAGATGGTACACACAGACTAAAATTTCTGTGCTTCTCTGAGTGAGGACTGTCTGAGCAATACAAAAGAGGTCATATAAGTTTTGCTGTAGTACCCCTTTCCAAGTACAAGAGGTACTCTGATGTCAGAAGGAATAAGTTCAAAGGCTGCTGAACCCTGTGCCATTCTTAAGAAATTACAGGCTCTGCTGTCTACTATAACCAAACACTTCTCCAGCCTCTGGGGCGTCACAGGAAGGTACAAAGCTTGTTTAATGTTACCTTCCTTCCTAAAATGCCAAATGCTGTACAGCTATATTTCTATGCCATGATCATATCTCTTGACCATGTATCTGAGAGAGAAAGAAGCTGGACTTTCAGTTGACACAGATATACAGGATGTTTGCTTACCATTCTCCATGTCACTTCACTGAAGTGAATTTGCAAATTATCTCCCAATCTATTCATCTCTTGCTCAATCAAACCTCTGTACACTGCATTTAGGAACTTTCTTCCTAGTGAAGAATGAGTTCATGACCAGGATTTAGGAAACTGAGGCCTATACAGTTACTTCTTTAGTAAGCACGTTCACTTATCATTACTGTTTGACTTCCTTGATAGAGTTTGTAAGATTTATATGCCTTCTATCTATTACATATGCATTCATATCTAAATGCACAAACACTAGTCAATAAGTTATGAGTGGAAGGTACTTTATTTCACCTTCTAAAGGTGATTTACAATTAAAGATCTGTCATTATGGATCAACTTTTCTTGTCTTAAAGATTTGATCCAATTCACTCATCTTCTGATGCTAATGGTTAATTATCATTCCAGGCATAATGCCAGTGAAATCCGTAGAGTTCCATCTCTGATTAAGTCATCCCTACGCTATTTTGTTTTAAAGGATTTGCAGAAGCAAAAGCCTCTGAATTAGGGAGCCAGTATGTTATAGGCTATGTCTACATTAGCAAGCAGCGCAATATAACTGGAGAGGGTTGGTAAAACAAACAGAGTACATAGGACCTCCATGCTATGTGTTTCAGGAGTTTTACTTCAGACTAGCGTTTGTGTGATCCCATGGACTGAATACTTTTTAGCAGTTAGAATGCATTAGATGAGCTCTTGGGGAAACTCCCAATTACATTTCATCTGGAAGGATGCAGTTTTGAATATTCCAGAACTTCTCCATTATACATGCCAGAGTGCAGAGATCTATCAGGAGAACCATACACAGATATATTCCTGCTTTAAACTTAAATGCCAAAACAGATTAAACTTCTGTAGAGTTGTAGAAGACCAGGCTTGATCACTCACACTTTACTCTGCTGTGTTGTTTAAGAGATACAAGACATATTTCTGTGACCTAATTCAATCTGAAAGCACATTTTGAGTCCCAACACCATGGTGTCCCATAGTATGAGGCTCCATTTTCTCATTAGTGCTCATTCTTTACTGGTTTGTCCAGTCTTATCTCAAGAATCTCTACACTGTCGTACTTCCCATATTGACATGCCCCTGAGGTAGCGTCTAAACAGAGTGATACTGCCAGAATAAGAACACTAATTAACGTATAGGTGGCAGTCAGGTTATGAGAGAGACATCACCGAGTTTTACAGCAGTTCATGGTCAAGTCATCAGTTGAACTTCTGACTCCAACTCCTTAAACACAAACCTGTATTTCTCTTTAATACAAGTAGTGTGAATTGTGACTCATTACAGTAACGACAAATACACTTATTGCAGTCATGTAATTAGTCTATTTTCTAGTTAGCAAGAATTTGTAAGTGATAAAGTTATAGGCAACAAATACCAAATAAATGAGTAGCTGTCTAACATCTTACAAAAGAAGAGATGTCAAAATACTTTGCAATTAGTTTCCTCAGCTTTGGTTTGCTTTAAGAAGCTTGAAAGGGTTTTTATGTTAAACACTACAAACAAGCAGTGTTTACAGAGAAGAATCAATATTTTACTTTCAACCAGCTGATTATTTTACATTAGACCAAACAGAAAATAAAAAGGCTTTTGGGATCAGACCATCTTCTCCAAGTTGCTACAAGCATAGTTTTAAGCCCCAGATTTTCCTTTCCATGACATTATAAAAACTTTACAGAAACAGAATTCCTTCAGATTTCATGGGTAAAACTCTGCTTAGTGGGCACTTAATTTGATTCATCCTATACATGTTTAGTGCCTATAATTCAGAGAAAGAATACCAATGATTCTACCATGGTTTTTATGAGCTATGAGATTGTGTGGAGCACAGAAGTAGGTGATCTTTTCTGTCAGAGAACTCAGAAACAAAGCTGTTGTTTCAGAACTGTAAGAATCTAAAGGTTAATAGATTATTTATGACAGACAGACCAATGCATGCGTTAAAATAAACAGAGATATAATAAACCTTGATAGAACAGATTATTGTCAGGTGCTCTTACCTGAAAATACACCGTTTGGATAAAGATTATTTTTTTTCATATAAAGAGTGATGTGTCCATGTTTGTGTCTTTCTGAAGATAAGTAAGAAGAAGAAAAGTGAGAAAAGAGAGAAGAGAGGAAGAGAGGAAGAGAGGAAGAGGAAAAAAGAGGAAGAAGTCAGGGCAACCGTGAAGAAATATCCTGCTATTGCACTCTGATCACATACGAAAGCTATCATGTTAATAAGTAAAAAATTCCCATTGTAGACCACGGTAAATGACTGCTATGTGATTCATATTTAGTAGGAGATATAAGTAATAGTGTAGACATGCAATAATATTGCAACTAAATAATGGGTGGAAATCAACTCTACAGCAAATATATCTTACAAGATGAAACATTTGGGAAACATAATCTGAAACGCTGAATTCAACAGGAGTGAACCACGCTGAAAATGAAAAAGAACTAGCTGCAAGGGAACTGTAATGATAAAAGGACTTCTCTAATGAAAAGATACATTCTTTGTGTCACCAGAAACTTGTGTTACCAGAGACCAGTGTCTTACACAGAAGTGTAAAGGGAGAATGCAGCAGGACCAAAGTGGGGAGAATCTTGTGAAGACTGACTTAATGAGGTGCCTTTATGGGGTACATCTACTCATCTGTCTACCATATTAACAAAGTACAGCAGTAGCCTAAGTTATTGAAAGACTAGAAAACTCTAAGACTAAGGTATCCCCTTATTCAAAGTCTTAGGAAATCAACAAGACCAGTATCAAGAGCAAGCCAGGCACTATTAGATTTTAAGGAGCATTTCTAAGTGAAACTTAGATTTCTCCAGGCAATGTGCTTCACTGAATCATTGAACTTGGACTCAGAAATACTACTGATAATTTTTCCAACATCCTGCCCCCAAAAATCTTGATTGTGCTCCCGCCTCTTTGTACGTTCATTCCTTCTCTTTCTTATTTATTTAATTTGGAAATCCTTCAGTATAGAAAATTAGCCAAGGACAAAGAGACATGGTTTTGGATGGAATTTCTAGGTGCAGTTAGCCCACAGCAGTAAATCTTGAACATAAAATTTAAATATATGTTCACAATGTAGGCTACTTATTATCAGTCAAGTCTAAACTCCATTCCTATCACTTTGGCTCTTTTGGTTTTAGTCACATGAATACAGTTTGAGAAATGTTATGTTCATCTCAGAGGGATATTATTTTTTTTTTTTTTTTTTTTTGCTGGGTTTGAATAAAACATTGTAACTGCTCTAATTTGCCACAGATGCAATTTTTCACTATAATTTTGCCTAATATTCTATTATAAGTTCTCTTATGTAAACTAATTAGTATTCTAGATGTAGTGCAATGCTGATACTTATGCAGGATGCAAACTCACCCAGGAAGTTTACAGAGTGCAAGATTCTATTAGGAATGTCCCTAAAATATTCTGTTAATGCAATTCAATTAAACAATTTTAAACAAAATTATCATGTGGTCTTGGACAGCTGTGGTTAGCACAACACATAAAATACTGAATTCTAAGGAAGATCTTGTTTTGTCAGATAGAAGCACAAAGCATGAATTTCCACAGAGGAAAGATTATGGGAGATTAATCTTTCAGAGCTACAAGATGACATATGCAGTCAGCATGCAGACTAGCATATGTACTGTATGCAATGCAAAAGAAAAGAATTTCTTCATAAGTTTGTTCCTTCATAAGTGCTTTGTTCCTCAAAAACCATTCCTTCTATAAAATATTTTTGCAGTTTTTCTATCAAACAAATTCAAGAAACCTAGTGCAACTGGCATTTGCAATACAATTTACCATCGACAGTCACCTAATCAAATGGTAGATACTTGAAGATGTTTTTACTAGAGATCTTATGTCACATTGAAATTGTATAATTTGGATGATGACGCAAAATTAAAAAGTCAGACAATATTCTTAGTTATATTTGCAATTTCAGTGAGTTCTTCTCATAGTTGCTTAAGTGTAAAGCACGCTAGACCACCTAGCCTCCTTGCTTCACTTTGGGGCTCACACTCCACCAAAACCTCATTTGGTTTTAGGTCTATCTTCTCTACCTCTGAATGACACCCACATTCTCATACACCCTTCTGCACTAACTTTTCCTCTGACCCAACTCTCTCCATCTAATCCAAATTATGAGCTAATCTCCACCTTGTCTTCTATCATTTCTGATTTCCACTTAAACAAAACATTTCCTAAAATGAATCGTGGGGGAAGCATCCTTCATGCCATGGAAAAAGGCTGGCAGAGCATCAAGGGACTCCAAACTATTGTATCTGGTGAGTAGTCTATTCTAGTGCTCAATTGTTTTACATTTGGGAAGTATTCCCTCTTGTTTAACCTGAATTTCCCTTGCCGGAGATAAGCACACTGTATTTTTAACAACCAATGAAGACAGTAATCTGTTTCCACTCTTTTCACAGCAGTCTCTCAGTTCCTAAAGATTGGTCTCATGTCTACCCTTGGTTCTCTTTTTTCTATACTAAAAAATTATCTTTTCAATCTTGGAGGTCAGATTATCTAGACTATTGATCATTTTGCTGCTTCCCTCTTGTTCATAGCTTTCTTAAAACGGGCTTCCCAAACCAGAGCATAATGTTGCAGATGAAGTTTTTTCAGAGCTAAATGGGGGAATTCAGATGAATACTTCTAAGCTGTGTTGCAAACACATTTTTATGTGTTTTATGATCTAAATCTCCTTGCCCTTTTGCTCAGAAATGCCATCTCATTGTTTGTTCTTCATCAACACAACACTGCCTTTGAGGAATTCTTTTGTCTTTCCTTTGTAGAAGCCTTATCAGGACCAGAACCAGAGATAGCAGCAGAGGGGCATAGATGGGTCTGTGTGGTTGGACTGATGTCCTTTCAGAAGACACTGCTTCATGATTTAAGCACACAGAAAAAACACTGTAGAAAATACACTTCATTCTCCTGGCCTACCTAGCCGTAGCTGATCATATTTGAAAAAGCAGTGCTGCTCTATCACGAGTACTCATAACCTAAGAGTCCTTCAGTACTCCTCCTTCACAGTTGTATTGATCCTAGCCAGAAGACCATTGCACATCATGGAGTTGGTGAACCATCAGAGCAGGTTCAGGTCTGTGTTATGTTGCATATAGAGCATGGTCTTCAGGCCCGTGCTCAGTTTGTCTGTACAGCACATGCTCCTTGCATGCAAGATAAACACAGCCGTCTAACCGCAAAAGAGGAACTCGCATGCAGCTCCCGACTTGCAGCTGGCGATGATGCCACATGCATGGCCCTGCCTTTTTCTAAAGCTGCAAGTTCTTATGTGAACATCCTTGTTATTTGACAGTAAAAATGATGAACTGTTTTATTTTAAGAAATTAATGTAAGAGCTTGAATGACTGAAATGGGAACACCTTTCCATGCACAGGATTTATGCAATGTGCTTTGTCCTGACTGTAGGCCTGTTCAATATTGCACAGCTTGGGTTCCCTGCATGTGCAGTGAGATAACGTTACCTACACCATTCAGTAAATGACATTTTAAGAAATATTTTCCAGTGTCTGAGTGCCTTTCTTAATGGAATCTGAGCAAATTAGCATCTCCTAGCACAGAACACCAGCCACTGAGACAGTGTCCAAGTATAAGGCAATTCTTTCCCATGCAGAGGCTCAACATCTCTTACTGAGTTTTCTAACTTCCCAGCTGGCCTCACAGTGCATGATTCCCCCTTTTCATCACTGCAAAACACAGGTGCTAAGTTATTAGTCCTTCATCTATCCATTTTTCCTCATCACTCTGATAACATCGGCTTCATTCTTCATATGACTCCTTCCACATGTAAAACCGCGCTAATGACAAGTCAAAAAGCAGCAGCCTTGAGTCATCCCTAGCAGCTACATTTACACCTCCTCAGAGCAGCAGTCTGGGGAGTGGCTGTAAGCACGCCTTGACCTGCCTGCGTCTTCCTGACTGGGACAACATGTGGACACCTGCAGTCAGCCAGCAGCCAGCCTGTCGAGATTTGTTGGCGTGGTAGTGCACAGGGTGTGCTAGGGCACACTAGAGCTTGCAGGCTCTGTGGATACCATCATATCTGGGGCTGTACATTTGGGGTCATTGCCTGCATCCACAGTGAATCTGGTCTTGGAGACAGCCTCAGTGCTCTGCCACACAGACAGCATGGATTTTTTTTTTCTCCAGTCAGGACAAATTGTTTCCTCGTGGCGCTTGAGTGTGCTGCTATAACTCATTTTGAAGTCTATCTGAGCAATGATTCAGATCCAGTTCACTTCCAGTTCTTGGTGTGAAGGATTGGGTAACCACAGAAACAAAAAGCTATATAGATTAACTAAAATACAGACCAGAGATGTACTTTAAATCAGCACTTTGTCTTCTTCCTATTTTTCTGCATAACTATCTTCCAAAAAATAATTCTTTCTTTGAGGTAAGAAAGTTCTGAATCTCTGAAGGTTTTATTTAAGCTCAGTTCTCAGTTTTTGAATGGAATACGTGTATTAAGTTTCTACACTTTCATCCTCACGGATGGTGCTTGCAGTAGAGCAAGCAATGCTGGTCTGAAGACAGGAAGGTAATAGCATAAGGTCTGATACTGGCAGGAGAAAATAAATTAAGTCCTCACTGAAACACCAAAATAATCTCAGAAATGGGAACAAATGAAAAAAATATCATTGTACATTTAATGGTTCTTTGGCTTTCTTAAAAAATTGAATAACTAACGCAACTTCTTTATGTGCACATTGAGTTTACATATATAAGTTTTAAAAGGATCTCTTGGACTTGGCTGTGCAGTATAGGAGAACTTGTGTGGAACTCAGAAGTGAAGAGTTAGTGTTAAACATGATGTGGCCTACTTTTCTCCAGATGTAAAAAAATTGCTCTGCCAGATATTTCTTTCCATCTTTTACTGTCATTTTGAGGCTACCTCTCAGTATAAGAATAGCCCAGATAGAGGAGCAAACTAAAACATTTATTTACTGTTTCTTATTTACAAATCCTCAGAGACAGCAGAATGTTCTCTGCCTTGAGTTACAATTTTTCTCTTCACATATTATAGGGGATTTCCCAGTTCTTTTTGTGTTTCCTTCTCACTGGTTTCAGAATCTCCTAATCTTACTATTGAAGTAAAGGCCATTAAATTTCAAATGTATGAGAAATACACTAGGGTGCCTAAGTTCTTTGCTACAATTATGTGCATGTATAATGTGTCCCCACTGGACTTGCTCTTTCATTTGTGTTGACAGAATAAAGAAATTGAGCAACTCATTTGCAATCTTTAAACTGCTCAGCTTTATATCTGTATTGATAATGAGTGTCCAAAAACGCAGACAAGGATTTGATGGATTGCTTGCAAAAGCAAGGAGACCTTTCTCTGTGCCCAGAACTCCAGATTAGAAAATATGCTCACCTTCCTCAGAGAGGCAGGATCAGATTTATGGTGCACTTACTTAGCCTGTTGCTAAAATAACTCACCCTACCTTACTATAAGGTGCATTAGGAAATGGTTAAAATAGTTAAAAATAATTAAAACCGATGGGAAGATTGTCTATAGACCTGCTTAGCATGAGCCATGAAATAGGAGTGGCAGACGCAGAGGACTCTATTTCAGTCATTCACTTCAATATAAAATTGCGCTCACAAGCAGAACATGTGAATGAGCCAAGTTCCTTCAGCCTTCTTCCTTGTGGGTTTGGGAAATTGCAGGGTTCTTTGTTTCCAAAAAACTATGCTAAGATCTGCTTCATAAAAGTATTTTTTCATTTTTTATCCTATTAATCGCTTTCACTGCTCCTTTAAAATCCTGCGACCCCCACAGACAACTAACTAATTGAGCTTCCAAAGCTGGAATAAATGAGTGGAAGGATCCTTCAGTGGCTTCTTGAAGTTTGCTTTAAATATGTTGCAGAATGGCTCCTCAGCCTTGCCTTCCTTCTGAGGCTTCTCAGAAGATCTCTCCTTAACAGTGTATATCAAACTCTGGAAGGGGAGGTAATATATATTGTGAAGGAGAGAAAGAAGGTAAGAGGCAGGAGAAGAATGACAAGAAAATGAGATCCAGGAGGATTGGACAGGCAAAGATTACGCATAGACAAATTCCTTTAAGCAATCAAACTCATGTTTTGGGATTATGCGCTGCAAAATAACACCCATGTCTTTTATCTTTCCACTAAAGTGATAAAGATAGCAACTGACAGCGATAAGAGTTTTAAATCTTTTTCTACCTCCACAGTGAATTGTTGACCTCTCTTTTTGATGGTCCTTTAAATGAGTAAGGTAATATTTACTGAGAGTCTAAGTATCCAGGGCCTGGGTGGACAGGGCCTGGGGCAACCTCATCTAGGAGCATGGTAGGGGGTTGGAACTAAGTGATTTTTAAGGTCCCTTCCAATTCAAATTATTCTGTGATTCTATGATACTGAGAGAGATATAGGCAATATTTTTCACGTAGAAAATTTTTCCTAAAATGAATTAAGACTACAAGCATCTTGCAGAACATTAATTGGTATGACAGTCAGCTATTTGCAAACACATTTGCTCATGATTCATGCTGATTTCAGGCTTGAGGACACAATGAGGGGTAGAAGGAAGCCTTTTTCCAAGCTGTTGTTTCACAGTCTGTGATCAGTACCAACAACTATGTGCCTGCCAAACTTCTGCATGAATCAAGCATGATCAGGAGACGCTCATGATCCTTTCTGTCTAAGTATGAAAACTGTGTTCTTAATTGCTAATACGCCTTTCTCAGAGAGTCCACAAGCTGGGGCTCAGGAGACAGAAGAGACATTACTGGAGCCACAGTATGATTTAAGACTTAGGGAAACAACCAAGACTTGTCAGAAACAACAAAGCATTTGCTGGGCAAAGGGAAAATAATATTGAGAAAAGAAAGATGCAAAAAAAGAAAAACAGGAAGAAAAAGTAAGTCATGAATCTTCATGTGAGTAAAGAAGAGTGACTGAAGGTCCAAGCTTCTGGGTGTTATTGAAAGCTATCCTAATGACTGTCCTAGCCTGTCTTGGATTGTATCTGTGTACGCTCCCAGTGGTATAATTCCCATTGTACCACTTACCTGTATTATAAGCATGCCAAAGGATTTAAATAGTTGCAAGGAGAGTTTCTGATGTGTGCCACTTATTTTCATTATGAGAGATTAGATGTTGCCCAGAAAATACTTCCTTCAGACACTGTCTCTGGAAGTGCTCTGTGATCATGTCAGGCTCACAGAAAGACTAGCTCCATGGCCCATCATTTCAACAGCTTTGTGGTTAAGGCACTCTGCAGTTTTTTCTTATCTCTGTTACTGATGTCTGACAAAACACAAATTTCTCAGTGACTTAGCCCCTCATTTATAGAATGGAAACGTTCCTGACAAATGTACTAGGAAAATCTGCTTGTTTGTGATGTCCTCGCAAAGTCCATGTGGTGTTGTACTTAGGGGAAAAAATATTTAACATAAGCAACAACTTTTTGACACTAACAAAACAGATTCTCATCCCTCTGTGCCTTCACCCAGCACCTACATTTCTTATTACTAACACTGAAAAATATCTAAAATTTCAAAAAAGTGCATTAGAAAAAACCTGGACAAGATTAACACATACCAGAGACTAAAGTAATACTCAAATTATCTTGCTGGAAAAGAAAAAATAAACACGATTATCTGAATAAAACCAGAACTTGCAATACTTAGATAGGAGGCATACCAATTTGGATTTGAATGAGTTACCAATTCAGCGCTCATATATCTACTTAAGCTGTCAAAACATTACATGCTGTGGAATATATTATATATATTAGATGGGTCAGATTTAGGCCACTTCCTTCCCACATATGAAATAGGAGGTGGTTAAGTAATGCCTGGATTTTAAGCTTGTTCATGGCCTCCCATAATCCTATTCTCAAGTCATGTAGTAGGAGCCAGAAGAGGAACAGAAGGAATCAGAAGGAGCAGTTTATATGCTTTGTTATAACTGCCTATCAACCTGATTTTCTCAATGCTTTCCTCTGACAGAAGCCCTGACAACCAAGCGTGATATACAGCAGATGACTTAATCACTTGATCACATCTCATACTCCAGATGTTGCCACGAGGTTCTCATGGACTTGCTACAAGTTGTTGCAGTCTCTCTGCTGCTCTGCGACCCCACGTGTTATAAGTATGAAGTGGATCTGATCTACTGATCTGTAGTCTGCAGACCAGCTGGCTCCTGCACGTGGTATTGTGAAGCAAATGAAAGTTATGTCTCAGCGGAGCTCAGATACACCCTACTGTGCTGGACCAGTATTCTCCATCCACCAGTGGCAGTAGGAAATGATGTCTGGAGAGAGCGTGTGCTCTTGGCCACTATCCCAATACTACTGCTCCTGTGTCCTCAGTCACTGATTAAGCAATTCCTGACTGATTTTTTCAGGCAGATCCAAATGCTTTTAGCACCTGCTACCTACCTCCAAAATTTATGGCAATAAATTTTAGAACTTGACTGCCTGCTGTGCGAGAAAATAAATACCTCCATCTGTTTTAAACTCGTTTTTCTGCTAGTTTTACTGGGTGACACCTAGTTATATTACTGAAGGATTTGGTGGATTAACAGCTCTTCATTCACTTCACTGAGTGCCTTCACTTTTCTTAGTGAGCATTCTCCACTCAAAATTGAAGATTTTGACTTTCAAGTCTCTTTCTGTAATGCAGCTACTTCATACTCTCTACCATTTCTTATCTTTCTCTGCGCCTTTTCTAATTTGACTGTAGCTCTGCAATGTGAGAACAAGCTGCACACTATGCTCAAGATGTGAGTGAGTACAAGATTTTGTACTGCAGCAAAATGATGCTTTCTATTATGATCTCAATGCCCTTTCTGATCATGCTTGACCAGTTTTGGGGGGTATTTTCACAGCTATTTTATCATAAGGATTTCACAGCATAGCCAGTGATGACTGCAAGATCTCTTCCCCGAGCTGTAACTGCCACTTTCAAGCTCAGCATCCTCTTTTTCTCCAAGGTGAAAGACTTCACATTTTTTATACTGAAGCTAATTGGTCTTTTTTATTTTTTCTTTTTTTTTTTCTTTTTTTTTTCCCAGTCCTTCATCTTTGTGAGGTCTTTCTGGAAAACAAGCTCACCAAAAGGCACATTCCTCAACTGCAAATGCAGTGGCATGAGATCCTTCATGTGTCTGAACTGCTTCCAGCACAGAAAACACTTTGCAAATTCTCCACAAAGAACACTCAGAATATCACTCCTACCTTAACAGCAGCTTTCAGGGGCTGGGAAACTGAAATATCTGCATGTTTGGTAGGGCTTGTTGTATTTTTATTATGGTAAAACCATTCTTCAGCCATTTCTGTAATGACTAAAATAAAAATTGCATTTGCATTTAAGTAGTTATGAATTCACCTTTCAAATAAAAAAAAAATAAATTGAAGTTTGCTTGCCTGAACAGCTGTGAGAACTTTGCGGTCTACTGAAGAGTTCACATACCTTCTCCTTCACTGCCTTCTATGCCCTGACAGCTGGTCTGTCAGCTCCTTTGACCATTCAGTTTGTTTATTCTGTCCTTTGGGATCCATCTTTCATGTCAGGCTATCTACAGGGGCATCAAAAACACCAATCCCCTTGCTACATTCATGACGAATCTGAAAACAGAAAGTTACAGCAGGCAAACTTCAGATCCTATCATTGCTTTAACTGCACCACGTAGGCAAATTAATTTAATCTCATCACAAAGCCAGACTATCTCACTGTTTCCAAAATTTCCCTAATATGAGACTAAGTTAGTAATGACAAGTAGAAAAGAAAGATGTGCCGTGGCCAAGGAAAGACTGAATTCTGAAGGTAGAGAGAAAATCAGAATAAGAGATTTGTGTTAGTCTGTAAGAATGGTGCAAAAAGCTTTCTCTGGTCAGAGAAGTGAACACCCTTGAGTCTAGGAGCTAAAGTCATTGTACACAAGCCAGCTCATTTAGTGCTGCATGAAACTTGCATCCATTTATCTGTGCTTTGTTTCCAAAGCTTTCTCTGAAATGAAATGCTTCAGAATAATGCTTTGGAAACAGACATATTTTGTGAACAATCTTTCAGTCTTCAATAGTGTACCAGAATAATGGTTCAATCTTCTACAGCTCTCGCACAATTATTGTGAAAACTATTGGCTCATCATCTTCAACGTGTTTATCTTTAATTATATATAATAATAAAAAATAATTAAAACAAAACTAAACAAAACACACACACAAAAGAACCAATAAGAATATACTATAAAGGGCAGATCATATATTGTGCTTCAGATGGCCACTCCTAAAATGTCTCTCCCAGGATGATGTATCCATACTCTAAAATGGCTTTCCCTAGAAAAATGAGTTGCTTCCCCTGTGAACCTGTCTCTGCCACCCAGCAGCTTTCACTTAAACGTTTCTCAGCAGGACTGCCACCTGCTTCCAGGGCAAGTGCCCTTAGGCAAACAGCATCAGACTCTTGCAGGACAGCAATAACTTAATCTGAGTTCCTGACAGCCACAAATGAGAAGTGGCTGGGGTTGCTCAGACTGAAAAAGAGAAGGCTCCTGGGGGATCTTCTCTGTGCATGCAATCATACAGTGGTGGAGCGTAAAGAAGAGAGAGCCCTGACCTCTCAGTGTTGCCCAGTGAAAGGACCAGATGCAATGGATACATGTTGGAATACAGGAAACTTTGTTTAAACATAAGGAAAATCTTCATAGGTTGCTGAGGCAAGTTGTGGAGTCCGACATTAGAAATAATTCAAAACCCAACTGGACACAAACCAAATCAACCCTGCTCAGCTCTGAGAAGGACCAGACAGTCGGCTCCTTCCAACCTTCTGTGTGTTTTTGTGTGAGCAACCACAGGTTTGAAAATACTAATCACACTGTTCTGCTTTCTTGCAGATTTACCACAGGATACAAGAGTTTGAATGCAACTCTCAAGCATGTGTGTTTGGAATAGGATGGGTTTATACTCTGACAGCTCAGAAGAAGAACAATAAACTGTAAAGACAGTCATATAATTTATGTTTGGACATCTGGCTCTGTCATGTGCTGTAAGGCTGATTCTCAATTGGGAAGCAAAGAGGCAAAATTCACCTGAACCATCAGGATAACAAAGAATATGACTCAGAAAAGAACTTGTGTCTATATTTGCATGCCGCTTTTAGCGGAGCTTGCTTAAACACTGCCAAATGAGGACTAAAAGCCACTGATACTGACAGGCACTTCACCTCTACAGGGCTACCTACATAATTGCACTAATAACTTTTAAGAGATTTATTCCCCTCCTGAGGTATGCATTTTTCCCTGGTGTTTATCAAAGCCTATGACAGACATTATGATGTGTTAAGTGAACTGCTAAAGATCCAAAATAGTTCCAGATAACAAAGAACACTTTTTCTTCAGCACGCTTTAGAGGAGTAAAATAAATATATCTGGCAATTTAAGAGCACCAGCTGAAGTGTTTATGAAGTTGTACATGAGCTATTTGATTGTAACAGTGTTTAATTGTAATTTAGTGGTCTTATTCACAACCTTCTTGTATTTTTTATGACTTGTTTCTTATGAGACTGAGCAGTTCACAGTGCTGTGACACTGAGTTACAACATCACGCAACAAACTGAGATCTACCTTTTGTTGATTATTTGATGGGCCATTTTCGCAGCCAGTTCTAGGAATCATTTTTCACAAGTACAGACAAGTATCGGCCTTATTCACCCACCTTAGAGAAAAACAGAAACTGACCGAGGGAAGTTCCTCTGAGGGGACTGCAATTGCAAACCATAGCCATTAGCTGTTCACTTCCAGAAGAATGCAGAGATGTAACTATTGTACAGATATTGCTAATATACATACCAGAGCTTACTCCTCTCATCAAATAGCCTTGAAAACAGTTGTCCGTCTTGCATGGCCAAGGTTAGATGAGTTCAGCACCTGTTGCAGCAAAATGTGGTAAGTGTTGAGCATGTTTTCCTAAAGCAGGTGTTGAACTCCCTTGACCCTATTTACATCAGCTGGACAAATGGTCTGCTGTTCTTCCTCAACAAAGGGTGCATGTGTGATCTTGACATACAGTTGTTTCCATGATTTTAAGAAAGCTGAAGAGTAATGCTGTTTGCAGCTTAAAAAATTGAGAACCATTTTGATAAAGTAGGAATCAGCGTGAACACCTTCTCCAAGTTGAACTTTAAAAGGGTTGTGATTGATTAATTT
The DNA here is from genome assembly GCF_019238085.1 of Lagopus leucura. Taxonomy (NCBI): domain Eukaryota; kingdom Metazoa; phylum Chordata; class Aves; order Galliformes; family Phasianidae; genus Lagopus; species Lagopus leucura. The sequence continues at coordinate 71,934,010 of NW_024962252.1, read as the reverse complement.
AGATTATTAATTTAGATGATGCCTTTTACAAGAAAACCAGCTCCTATTCTCTCTGCTGAAGCTCTTTTTATCAGCCATCTGGAAACCCATGGCTGACCTCTCCCTTAAATATCTCCAGATGCACTTGTTTTTCAACTTCAATTCCTTTTGAAATCTTTGGCACCCTAACCTCTGTAACACCACTCAGCACAAAGATACTGCTTTCTTTAACAGTTGTTTCTTGGACATTTATATTGGACAGGCTTCTTTTATTTCATACCAGTTCCTTCAGGAAGTGTAAGAGAATTTTCCCACTTTATAATGTGTTGGTAGTGCAATGATAGCATACTGAGTTAGAAGGTGTATCAGGGTATATATTTTCCTTTTTATATAGGCTTTAATTGCTCCCAAGGTAATTGTGTCACACTTTCCACAGAGAGAAGATACCATTTTTTATAATGTCTTTCAATGGAAGTTAGTAACTGTGTTGTTCACAAAATAGCTGCTCAGCTCAATAGGCCAGTTACCCCACCTGTTTACAGAGTACAAAATTATACTGGAGCAAAGAAAACAAACAAACAAAAATTTCAAAAGCCCACAGTTGTGTATAAACATAAAGCAGTAATTCTTTCACCTGTTTTCAAATCATTAAAATACATTAGCATTTACAAGCAAGTTTGAAGTTAGATGAGCTGTAAAGTGCATAGCAGTGTATAATAATGTTCACATACAGACATATTAAAAATATAGCTAAAGACAAATGCTCCTAAGATATTAAAAGAACAGAAATCCTGTTCCCAAAGCAAACAGTATTTTATGGAGTATAGCTAATTAATGCTCTCTTATTCTTGTGTTCTCCTTGCCCCTAACTTGTCACTTGAGATACACGGGAAAGTAATTTTAATTTCATTGATTAATTTTCATGAATACCCACTGTGAGCCATTATCTAAAAATGAGTTCCTTCATAAAATAGATTATCATGAGCAGGGAATTACTACTGTATTTTTCAGCAAGATGGGGAATTGAAGTTAGCTCAATATGTGGTCTCTCTCTCTCTTCATAGGACTTACCAAGATGTGTGTCATGTGAAACACTGGAATTGTTTCCTACTTTGTCTGAATACAGAAATGGGGATATCTATTCTCAGTTCCAAGTTTGGGGACTGAAATACCCTTTTCTGACACTGGCTGTGTGATTTCAATCATGTACCTTAGTTCTGTGTTTGTAAATGGTGTATAGATGTAGAGCAGAAAAAAATAATAAATAAAGCCCTACACAGACTGTAATACACTGACTGCAGTCTTTGCAAGCAGGCTTGTAAGACTGACAACTGTGCACCCAATTTTAAATGTGTGCATACTGATATAATGTCTATTTCAGTCATAATCAGGGGAGTAAAATGAACTGCCATCAACATTTTCATTTTCTTGGTTTTATAAACACAATAAAACACTTTAACCTTGTTTTTCTCTCTGAGTATTCTTTAACTATTGCTAACTACTGTCTCAACCTAAGATATTATGGTTGACATCTTACCATATCATGGTAAGAAAAAAATTCAGATGACAATGCGGACTTCTCCAGGCTTTTTAAGAAGTCTTCTGTACTGTTCTGTTCCCACAAAGTGGTTGCTGCTGATTACATTCACAGCAGTGCAGGGTGTGCAGGGGCTGAATGGAGGTATTTATTTGTCAGACAATTCTTTCTTCTGCCTCCCTTTGCATCAGCTGGCACACACAATTGGTAGACGTAGAAACTTGTCTGCCTCAGCCAGAGTGCTCCCAGCTTTGCAGGAGTAAATCCAGTATGGCATATACAAATTACTACCTGCTTACTTTTAGCGTTAACACTCGTGGAATGGAAAATGCTACCACACTGCCCAAATAAAGACGTAGATATTGCTCTAGATTTTGCTCTTATTTTTTCTTTCTGGCAACAGAACTGTTTCAAAAGGAAGCTAATTTCTTCCTTATGTTGTAGAACTAATTATGAGTAAATCATTTGCAATGAGACTACAAAAGAAACGCACTGTATCTCTTAATGTGGTAGATGCTGTTAATTTGTCAGGCAAGCTAGCTAGTTTCTTTCCTGGGAAGGACTCTTTTCCTTGGCTGTTTTTACACTCACACTGTGGTTCCCACACATATCGTAGTCTTCTTACTGTAGGAGGCGGACCACTGTACAAGTAGTCAGAACACTCACCCTCCTCGTCATCTCCTACCAGGGCAGTATGCCCTGGTCCCATCCTTGCTGCCCATCCTTCTCAGTTCAGGCCCACCACCTGCACTCCCAGGGAGCAGCACCTCATGTCTGAGGTCAGGTTGGCATCATCGGCAGAGCGCGTGAGCACCTCATGCATTATATGGCAAATACTTTACTTGATAGAAAGGATAATAGTTATATATTCCTACAAAGATATCTTTGTAGACTTTATGTGATGTGGGTGCATTTTCGCCATGGAATCACCAAACCTATGGTCAGGTGGGACAGAACAGCAGAGCCATCAGACCAGCAAGAAGTAGATAGTAGATCTTTTTGGTGAGAGCAGGAGTTCCATTCTGATATTGCATCCTCCAGTTAAGGGCAGTTCACTGACATGTTAGTGAAGGTCTCTGTCATATATCAGTCCTTCAAGGAGCTGAGCCTATTCTTTACTCCCCAAAAGGTCAGCACTGAGTTTCTTCTTTCATTTCACAGAAAATAGTTTGGTTTTTTTTATGACCAAGTCACACTTAGAGTTCCTCCTGGTTTCTCTGAGATAAAGTTCAGCTTCTATTCTACTTGAAAAATTAATCTATGGGGTTTTTTTTCTGCCTGAACTATTCTTGTATATTTTTCAAAAATCTTGATGGGATGAAATAAGCAGAATTTTGTTCTTGTCTTTTGAAATTTTTGTCTGAAGGCTCGTAAAAGGGTCAGCCATTTCCACGCAGACTGTGTTAGTGGGTCACAGATGATGTTAAAACCTGTTAAGCATCAGCAAGTCAGGGTAGCGTGGTGTGTTCTGAACCTCCATTACAGCTCAGATGGTACTAGTGACCTCTCTGTGGGATGTTTTCATCTCTGTGAATTGCAGAGCTGCCATCTGGACTTCATTCACTCTCTCTTTAATTGCACTCCACAAATATAGATACTTTTAGGCTATGAGACTGCTCTGTCCTGAAAAAAAAAAGAGTCTTTCTGTCGTGGTTGATTTAAGGGACACCGGGGCACTTCTCCAGCTCTTCTGTGCTAAACTGGAGGTACTGCTTGAAGTCACATGCTCTGTAAATATGTTATAGATAAGCACTCAGAGAAAAAGAGAGATTGCTGTCTTTTGGTAATTGGAATTTGTTCAAGCTGTGTTTTCTGTGGGTATACTTTCAACGTACTCCCCAACCTCTATCTCTCCTGAGTCCCTGAAAATGTGCAGGATTTATGAAGCCATGAAGAGCTTGGGGCCTTAGCACCACTTAGAAGCAAAGCCTTGATTCTGGGGAGGACAGATGAAGGGGTGGAGGTGCTGAGAGCTGCTGCAGAGCTGTCAGAATGAGAAGATATGCTTTGCTGTTCCAAGTAGCACATGCACAGCGTATCCTGACAAAGCACAGCTATCAATGAGTAGCTTCCCTGTTCTGGAAAAAGAGCCCAGTGCCAGGAAGCTGATGTTGTAGACATCCCAGCTGTGCTCCTCAGGGTTCTGTGCTGTTGCCAGAAGTGTTCCTGGAATGACTACGAGATGTCATGGAGCTCCCTCCATCAGAAGAGCCATCAATACCAGTGCAAATCACCCCAAGAGCTTGCCAGCCTCTTTACTGCTCTGCAGTCTGAAATTACTCCAGCCTGACTATGTGAAGCTTCCCTTAGCTTTCATCTTGCAATTTAACATTTTGTCCCATTATGGCATTATTATGAAGCCACAGCTTTTGTGTTTAGCTTGCTTTAAGTATTTTGTTCAGTAGTACACTTAATGAATATTGGCTACCTTTGAACTAAAGGTTTATTTAAATAACAGGTACAAAAGTCTTTTTGAAAATACAGGAAAAAGTACTTAAAGGGAAATAAGCAGACATCTGCTCAGAAAGAAAATAAGGGATAAATAAAGCAGCTGAAACAAAATTCTTGCACAAATATACAACATCAAGTGTTTGCTTTATTACTATTACATAAAGGGCTTATAAAGTAAGCCTCAGTCAGAACTTCAGCCAGTACAAACGTTGGGCTGCAGCAACTGAATTTCTGGCCTAGGAGAGCAAGTCTAGGGAAGGCAGAAAACATTTTCCATCTACTAACTTTCTACACAACTCCTACTACTCTCACCATTTAAGCTAATAGAGCACCTGGCCCCTTCTGAATCTCCATCTTATTAGAAACACATTGACTCCAATGGCTGCCTGGGAAGCCAAGAATCACATTAGTCTTGAGGGTATCTCATCTGACATCAGTGAGATCAGACTTTGGCTTTGATCCTCCAAACAGCACACAATTTTTACACAGGAATTATATGAAAATTAACCTTCAGCACTGCAATAGTTCTATTGTGTTTGGAGAGAGAATGTTTCCATTTGTTCAAAGCTTCTCTTAATAGCATCCTTCTCAGCTGTCCATACATGAAAAGCTTTTTCTTCATTGGTATAGAAGAATGGAAAATTAGAGTTGCTTCTTCTTCAGTCTTGGGAAGAAGATGTCACTGATCACACCAGTTACTACTCTTCTGGACCAGGCAGCAGCAAGCCGCTTAAGAACAAGGCAAGCCCATGTTCCCCAAAATATCTTTGGGGGGGAGCACAAAAATAGTCAGTATTTCTTGGTGGTGGCTGAACTCTCCTTTTATAGCAGCTGACAGGGCCTTCCCACTACACACTGTCATCAGTGTCATCGACTGGAGAAAAGAAGAATGGAAACTTGCTATGTGTAATTTGGTTTGCACATTCTGACTTTGTTTTGGTTTTGGCTTCTGAATAGAAATAAGAAGACAGGAAAAATATCATGTTTAAAGGACAGAAAGTATAAGAAATGAGAAAACGATGGAAAAAAATAATTGTGTAGATAATGATTGGGTAAATCTACTCCCTCCTTTTGTTCTTTTTAAATTTAATCTGAAGATCTTTAAGAGAAACTTAAGCATTTTTTATGAACAGCTTTAAGATGAGGCAAAGAATTGCTTTTAGTAGATTACTTTATTAAAGCTAATTTTTCATTTTAGCTGGATTCCAGATGAGGAATTATTTTTGTATTTATAACATTTTAATGTTGTTTTTCTAATTCTCTGAGGCATCGAAGTGCCTATACTGTATTATTTGTCTCCTGCACTATGCCAGAATTCCAGTCTTTATGCGTCAGAGCTTTCAGTTGCAGACCCTATTTTTAATACAGATGTATTTGTGATGTTTGCACTTTGGAAAGATGGCTCTGATGACAAATAGTTAAAACTTAGTTGCCAAACTGAATTTCCCTCAAAACATCAAAATCTTCTCAAATGCCCTGAACGTGGCTAATTTGCCTCTTTACAAAATTTAGGCTGTTACTCTCAACAGATTAAACCAGAGATTTCTATCTCAAACACAGGATAGAACACATTCCTCTCCCTGTATTTGTAGCTGGACATCCCTCTCCCTGTATTTGTAGTTCTGCGTGTGTGTGTGCATGCATATATGTGTATAGCTTATACAAAAGCTACTCAGTTTTTCACAGCAAAGTCTCTTTAGAAACTGTAACATGTTTGTTGCTCTTTAGAACAGGGGAGAGATTTTCAGGGAGCTTGTGCAAGTTGCTTTTACGTAATTATCAAAAATCAGCTTTTTGGAATATTTCTTGTGTGATAAGACTTGTTTGGAAAGTAGTTTTATGTCTGTAAGGAGTAGGTTTTTATTTAACCTTTCTTTTCAATGCCATTTCTTAAAAGGAAAAATAAACAAGGACACATTGTTATAGTTGATAATGTTATTTATGACGGAGCTTTTGAAAACATTTTCATAAATAGTTGACTAATTTGACAAAGATTTAGATCCTGCATTCTAACTTGAGTTTATTCTAGTGATCTTATCTATAAATGATTAGCAGGTTTATGGGATAGGAAAAAGTGAAATTTTCTTTGGTTTTCTTTACAAATCATGCCCAGAACATGTTCTTTGGCATTCTGAAAACTAAAATAGAACAAGAATGTGTTTCTTAATATGAAATATTAATCTAAATTGGAGCATGTTCACCCTCTGGGGGTTCTGTTCTGATTTTCAGCGATTGCCAAATATCTTTGTAGATGAATGATTTGGTGAGCGGTCTACCCAGCACTCGGCAGTAAAAGCACTAGAAATATGCTGTAGCATAACATCACAGAGATGGGACTTTGCCAGTAAGACATGAACACAAATTGCAAATAAGAAAAAAATACATTTTTCCCTTTTCTTTGAAGGCTGTAAGTTATTAAGAAGCTTTCCCCCCACCACCACGTGCCATCTGAAACGCAGGCAAACATTCTCAAATAAAATGAAAAGCGGTTTTATCTTGTCTAAATGCTGTAAATTTGGTGCAACATCCTTTATTGCCTTCTCTTCTTTCTTTATGATTTTGGAAATGGAAAACTGAAAGATTTACATAGCCGAACATCTGCCTGCAAAGCCTGGGGCAAGGAGCTCGTTAGTGTACTAATACTCTTCTCACAAGGCAGTCGCTTGAAAAAGTCATCCATAGATATAGAGCCAAGCTCATTTTTAAAAGCAGCAGATCCAAAGTTTCTGTTTGGCTCAAGAAATTGGTACTATTAAAGAAACAAGTGCTACTTTAAATTCAGACATTAAAAGTTTGACTCTTAGTAGTATCAGTAGCTTTAGATAACAGCTGAAAAAAAAAAGTAAAATTTATGTTTATCTTACATGTGTACTCTGTAGAATAGATAAACTATAGGTTAGGTGCTTATTCACACATTTGGGAGGATGCTTCTCCTACTCCTTTGGCTTTACAAAGCAGTTAGCAGAAGTCCCTCTTAGGTCTTTTTAAATGTTATTAGTGGTCTTATGTTATGGCACTGAGAAGGGGAGCAGTTTACATACTTGTCTTCAAATTCTATGACAATGCATTTCCTTCTATTTATTAAATTTTAAAAGCAGAATTCTTTTTTTAATTGTGAAAAGCTTGTGGGAATGTACAGTGACAATTATTGTGGTCTTCCAGTATTTGAAGGGAGCATATAAACAGGAGGGGAAACAGCTGTTTGTGAGGCTGGATAGTGATAGGGCAAGGGGGAATGGTTTTAAACTAAGACAGGGGAAGTTTAGGTTAGATATAAGGAGGAAGTTTTTCACTCAGAGGGTGGAGATGCACTGGAACAGGTTGCCCAAGGAGGTTGTGGATGCCCCATCCCTGGAGGCATTCAAGGCCAGGCTGGATGTGGCTCTGGGCAGCCTGGTCTGGTGGCTGGGGACTCTGCACATAGCAGGGGGGTTGAAACGGAATGATCACTGTGGGCTTTTTCAACCCAGGCCACTCTGATTCTATGAATTACTGCAGCTGTACATGGAACATAAGGAACAGCTCTGAGTGAAATCGTTGACATAAGTCTTAGTAGGTGCTAACCCTTTTAGGCTTAGTGAAATTATGAGATATCTAAATGTTAAAAGATAATCTAAAAAAAAAAGTACGCTATGATTTTAGCATTTCATCATGCTTTAATTTGAAAAAACATGCTGATGTCTGCCACTTTATGTCTACGATATAAGTTGCCTTAAGGTCTTACAGGAGACTTCTAAATGCTGGTCCAAAAATCTGATTTCTTGTTGGAAATAATGAAAAAATCAGTATGTATGAATGCAGATGAGAACACAGATGCCTTTATCTTTTCAGAGTTGAGTGAAGAAAGGCTCAGATGTTGAATGAGGTAATTTTGGCAATTCCGTGAAGGTTTGCAGTACACAGGCAGATCTGTCAGAGGCAGTACCCTTGGAAATAATCCTGGAGGAATAACTGATAAGAAATGAATATCCAAGAAGCACTAGAAATGACCAGCAAAGCAAACAAATAATTGAAATCCTGCCATCACTGTATCACTTGCTTATATATGGATTAAATCTGTTTAGCACCAAAGTTATTAGGTCTACAAGTTGCAGAGAAGCTGAGACCACTTTATTTGCATGTTATCAGTACAACTCCATTTTAATTTGCTAAGAATGCACATTGGGATTCACTTCAATATGTGCAAAATAAGATACTAACTGCAGGGCTTTATGGTTTGGAGTCCTGCAGTTTATGGGCTCTATTAATTTCTTTGTGGGTTGACAAATGACTTGGTGTGGAGCAAGTTCTAATAGCAGAGGCTCCTCAGACTGCATTCTGTCATTCTCCTACCAACTCTTCAGTGTTTTTTATTCCTATTTACCGGTTTGGTTAAAGTCAACTATGATTTTAATGTTAAACAAATCACAAATTACTTTACAGATCCAGTACTTCCTGGTACAGGAAGAACATTTCTATTTCTGCTGGCAAGACCTGCAATGGCATTTCATGGTTTTGGTGGGTTTCCCATTGGTAAAGAAAAGCTGCTTAGTTTTGAAACCATGCATAATGCTGGTGGTATATAATAATACTTGTTTGTAAACAGCCATAAGAAAAGCAGATAAAAATTAAACTGTATCAACAGCTGTAAAAATATTTTTCTTGTTTCATCACATTGATTTTCAGTTCTGCCTTTTCATTACTCTTACACACCATCCCTAAAAGGTTTCAGTTGCATGAAGTATACATCAGGCTTGCTGCAGTGATGCAGTCTGGCTATAAGATACCTCCCCAAGGTTGTGCAGCCCTGCTCACTGGACGCTGACTAACATTACAGAAGTTTTCTGCTGCACGTGGCCAGGCTTTCACCACTCACCTTTGTCAATAAAGATGCGACTCTTTGTGGACTAAGCCTTTTCAATACATTTCCCTACAGTTGCTGCATATAAAAAGCTGAGAATGGAATTTTCTGACCAATGAAAAATATTTGGCTGACCTAAAAAAATGCTGGAAAGGAATTTGCTCCAACTTTCTCCCCTCACAGTATATATACAGAGTATTAATCTTCAGACAGGCAGAGGATGATAACTGGTGTGAGCAGGCATGTGCTACAGTCAACAAAGATATAATTCCATTCCAGTTCTAACATTTAAAAACATTATACCTTCCAAATGTCATCAATCAAGTACTTGTTTAGGAAATACCAAATTAGTTGTTATTGCTAGAAGGCTATCGATAGATTTTTATATTTAGGGGAACTATTCCACCGTTCTTTTTTGTTCAGACTTGATTGCTGACCATTATCTTTTCAATAGGAATGTTACAAAAGGCTTGTTCAGCAATTCTCTATCTTCAGACTTGAGGCAGAAGGGAACCATCTGCTGAACATAAAGTCCTTGGCACGACCGTGATCCTACAGGCAGCTGCTCTCCCATCCGTGAAAGAGGGAGCTGGTTTCAGGGCCTATGCTTTCCTTTCAAATTATTTGGAGTTAATGTGGTTCATACCAATGGCTGGGGATGTTTTGGCACGGAAATAATCTAATTAAGGTTTGATCACTAACTGGATAATTCTGTGGTTTACTAAATGGTCCACTGGGGAAAAAAAAAACAAGCACAAATGTGTTTCATACCTAGAAAGAATGAGTAACAGTATTGGAGAAAAACATGATTCTCTAAAAAGGAACTAAATCTTTTAATTCTACCTTGCTGAGTTATTCAGTGTGCTCAGTACATCTTAGTAAGGAGAGCAGAAGGAGAGATTTGAGCCTGTTTTCCCTCAGACCTGATCTACAGTATATATACATACCCAGCTTATAATCATTTTCTTTCATTTGTCATTTTGTAGTTTACTTTTTACAGATAATGATATGTGTGCACCGATTAGGTTTCAGGCAACTTCACTGCACATTTTGTGGCCTCTTACACTGTAAGTATCCTGCAGTAAGTACCACACATTTGCACATTAGACGGAAGAACAGATTAAATACGAATAAAGCACGACCATTTGAAAGTGTGGTCCCATCTATGGATAGCAGAAAATTCTGTGAAAATCTGAATAAATTTGTTGAGTGCAATAGGCATGTGTGAGCAGCTAGCTAACTGCTTCACAAAATGGCTGCTCCATTCAACTAATTGGAAATTGCAATGATTTTTTCTGAACATGTCTGACACCTGTTTCAAGTTACAATGTTTTGGCCTTACTGCAGTGGTGAGAATCCAGCGGGGCACAGATTACATCCTGTTTTTCTGTATCAGTGCTTCAGTTCGGTTTTACGCTTAACAGTTTCATTCAACGTCTGCTGTCTAGAGAACTTGTGGGACCTGAATATATAGTGAATATACTTAGTTCTTTACAGAAACACTTTAATCTTATTTAATTTAAATGTTATGTTTTCCTATCTTGCTCTGGGATCAAGCCGCTGTTTAGGAAAGACTTGCAGCATTCCTTTAAAATGTATAGAAAGGGAAAAAAAAACCACCAAATTTCTAACCTCATGCAAAGCAGTTTTCCTGGGGTAATGAATCCAACTAATAGCAAAATCATAATCGGAAGCAGTAAGGACATCTGCTTAAATCTCAAGGCTATATACTAAGACACTTTTGTCCCTCAAGCCAGCTTGTTCATCTGTAACACTGAGGATAACAGTGCAAAGCAAGGATTATATTGTGCCTTATATCCCATCATGTGAATGTGTCAATTAATACTGCTGTGTGTTCATATATGTTTGGTGAGTGGCTTTCTGAATGAGAGGCTCAGTGTTCTGTTCACAGACAAAGTGAGTGTCAGTCATTACATTTACAGGACTAAAGATGATTAGGAGGCAAAATGAAAAATTTTTAATACATTTGGATGCATTCATATTGAACCTTCAGTGTATTTGTGCACAATACAATCTTCTTTGGAGGAACCAACATGGGTATCCAGAAGTAGATTATCTCTGCAGCAGGATGTACTGTGGTAAAAACAGATGCTTTGCTATTTCTGTAATATGCAAACAGTGAACACTTTTGCAAAAGGAAAGAATATGGAGCCTCATCTCTTTCTGCTAGCTTGTGTGGCTTGAGATGAACAAGTCTTTTGGGTTTTGGATTTTTTTGTTTTATTTTTGTAACCTATGCTTCTCTACTGCTTCAGTGACTTTTTCTGCCTACAATTTGCCCCAATAATTTCACATCTCTACTTTTCATCAGCGTTCCTCAGATGTTTTTCTCATTCTGTTTCTACTTCTTTTTGCTTTCATCAACAGTGCATATAAGCAACCTCTCCCTTCCTTACTCATTCCTCACACTTAGCGACATTTGATCAATCTCTAACCTCCCATTCTTGCCTGTACTTCCTCTTGCTTTCCATTATATCACTTCTCGCTTTCATATCTCTACACCCTTCCTATGTCTTCTCTTTCTGGTTTTACTGTCTTCAAAGCCCTCTTCCTTCTCTGAAATAGTGAGTAGTTTGTTTCTTGTTTTCAGTTTCCTATTCCTCGTCTAACTTTGTTTCCATGGTTCTTCCTTCTCTTAAGCCTGTTTTAAGGCCTGCTCGGTTCTGTTCTTCCTTGTAATCACTTGTGGTCCTCCATTCCATCCTCTTTCAAAAAGCTGTATATCTCATGCTTTCATTTGTGTGACAGTAATCTCCTGTCAGTCCTGGTCATGTGTTGTGTACTCTCACAACCAGGACATGTGGAAAATGAGAGATTTTGAAGAGATTGCTGCAACTCCATTCTAAGAGCAGGTGGTGGAAAGAAAGAGCACAGCTCCACCAGTGAATAAGATCTCTGGGTTGGATGTGGCATTTTCATTTAAAACCATCCAGTTAAAAGGAACATGAACACCTCTCACGAATGCGTTGGTGTGTTAAAGCTGTATTTCCCTGTCCTGAACAGTCTAGTTAATGGGTCAGTAATAAAGAATGTCCTAGGCCACCAACCTCGCTCTGATCCTGAAATACTTCAGAACAAAATCTAGGCCATGTGCAGACAGAAACAGCACAGTAGTTGTCCTTGTGCTTCCTACCCAATGATTGTGGCTTGTGACTGTTTAGTCTGATAGGCTTTTGAAAAATAAGTTGACAGGTTTCTATAATGAGAGCAAATATTTAACTACTGATTCTGACAAGCAATTTAAAATATATATAATCTGGCAGTCCTTAATGAAAGCAATTCAAGGAATACTGACATCTTGATGAAGCACCTAAATTCAATGCTTAGAAGGGATGACAATCTGAAGGCAGATTATCCTTGCCTTCTGTACTATTGTACCAACTCACACACCACATTCCATCCACTGATAAGCCAGTCCTAGTGTGTGAAATTTCCTGTCTCTTGATAAAAGCTTTTGTCTTAAATACAATATATCTAGTTTTTAATTACTATATTTTAAAGAGTAATACTTTTTCTCTTCTTTGAGGAATGTATTCCTGTGATGACAGATCTTGTACAGAGAGAAATGCAAAAATTCAAGTAGTCTCAGCTGAAGATTTCAGATTAATGTATCAATTAATAGGGACAAAATGTTCTGACACATCCAACAGAAAGCTGGAATTTATAAGATATGGAAATATTGTTATCAATATTCTGCAGTAAGTGAAACTGTTGCTTGTTTTCTGTGTCCTCAAAATATATTCAAACACAACCTGCCATTTACAACAGCGGATTTCAGTTATCCTAGCAAGAGAGACTGTTTTTCAGCTGATGGGAGCTTCAAAAGGTGAAACATTCCCCTGCTTTTCACGACTGCCAGAACTGTTCTTCTCTGAAGCTGTTTGCTGGCTGAAGTTCCTGTTCTAACAGATCTACGGACCATATTATGAGAAGAAGGGTCAGATAGCAGTGATACATATTTCTGTGACTATAAGATTGTAACCCGGTGAGCTAGACCTTGTGTAGTTGCCAGATACAGGAAACTTTATTCTGTTTTCATTTTTGTTTCATTTAATTCTTCCCTCTGGTTTCTAATGTAATCGGCATTGCTTTCTTTAATATGATTGTATTCAAGAATTGTTACTGAAACTGGCTGCTCCAAAGAGATGTAAATGAACTTTTGACCTCTGGGGGTGAAAGAGAGAGGTGAAAGAAGAGAGGCAAAAGGCACTTGGCCTGGCACAGTCACAAAAGATATGAAGTCAGAATGTTGCCAGGATTTTGGCTAGATAGTTGGCACATCAAATAAGTCCAAAAGGTGGACTTATGTCAGTCCATGTCAGTCACAGAGCCAAATACTGGCAGGTGCCAAGAAGAATTGGCTTTTACAGTGTCAACAATTCTGCTTTTACTTTGTAAAATCATCTGCCCCCTGCTGTCCTGCAAATAGCGTTCTTAAAAGCTAATTTTCAAATGACAGGAGGAATCACACCTGGAAGTGGTAGTTGAAATAAAATGTTTTACTAAATTTGTATACACTTAGTTGGAACAGATGCTTTATTGAAAAAGCTTTTATAGAATCAGTTCGTGATAGTTCATGGAAAGGTCTAGGGCTTAATTAGGACAGTAGTTACAATTTTTCCTTAATGACCTGTATTTGGCCACTGCCGTGGATTTAGATGGAGTTTAACCAGGTGTTAATATACGAGAAGCACTAAACTTTTTTTTTTTCATAGAAACATTGCCAAACAAAAATTTTAAGATCAATAAATTAAATTCAAGATTATTAATATTATTTCCTTTAGCACTTCATTCTGAAGCTGATGCTATTTTTTGCGTGGGTTTCAGTGCCAGGTCTGGGAAACCCTACAGACTTCCAGTTGTGTATGTGAAAGTCAGCAATAAAATATAATTTCCTGAATAAGTTAGGGACCTGCGGGGCGGCAGGCTTCCTGATACTGGAAGGTCACGTGTCATTTAATTTATGTTATTGCAGCTGCACTGTCCCTTCAAAATGCTTTGAAATCCAGGTGAACATGCAGATTCCTGGTTATTCAGAATTACTAAAACCTTTAAAACTTCCTAGCAGTAGGTGTTTTGCAGTGAGCATTAGTTTATATGAAGGAAAGCCAGTCTATGACATCCTTCCCTGGTACCCCTGCCCCATGTTTGATTGCCTATGAGAGAGTTCTACCAGAAACTGGATAGAGTTCCAGTCAGCATAGTGCAAGGATTTTAACCATTTTCACAGGGATTTCCCCAAAGTAAAATACAATCCTTACTGTTGTTTGATATTTACATTCAGAGGTACTATCTTCGCAAGAAAATGATTTTTCTCTATAGCCTGAGACATGAACTCAAACTGATATAATGAAAACTTGTATTTGCTGAGCAAAAAAAATATTATTTTTAATGTGGTTTAGATCTTTCCTTTAGAAAAGTATTAAGTGAAAACTTATCCTAAAACTTAATTTAGAATCATAGAAAAGAATCATAGAATCTTTTATGTTGGAAGGGACTTTTGGAGATCATCTAGTCCAACCACCCTGCAATGAACAGGGACATGTACAGCTACATCAGGTTGCTCAGAGCCCCATCCAGCCTCAACTCAAATGTCTCCTATGATGGGGCATCCATCGCATCTCTGGGCAACTTGTGCCAGTGCCTCAGCGCCCTTATTGTAAAACACTTCTTCCTTATGTCCAATCTAGATCTCCCCTCTTTTAGTTTGAAACCATTTCCCCTAGACCTACCGCAACAGACCCAGCTAAAAAGTCTGTGCCCTTCCTTCTTTATAGCACCCTTTTAGATATTGAAAGGCTGCTTTCAGGTCTTTCTGAGCCTTCTCTTCTCCAAGTGGAATAGTCCCAGCTCCCTCAGCCTCTCCTTGGGGAGATGTTTCATCCCTTGGATATTTTTGTGGCCTTCCTCCAGATGTGCTTTAATAGATTCATATCTCTCCTGTACTGAGGACTTCACATCTGGATGCAGTACTCTAGGAAAGGTCTTACCAGTGCAGAGCAAAGGGGCAGGATCACCTCCCTCAATCTGCTGACCACACTTCTTTTGATGCAACCCAGAATATGGTTATCCTTCTAGTCTGTGAGGGCACATTGTTAGCTCATGTTCAGCTTGCCATCGACCAGTACTCCCAAATCTTTTTAAGAAGGGCTGTGCTCAATCCTTACACACCCCATCTTGTACTGATAGCCAGGGTTGCCATGACCCAGGTACAAGACCTTGCACTTGGATTTCTTGAACCTCATGAGGTTCACCTGGGCCCCCTGCTCAGCCTGCCCAGGTCTCTCAGAATGGCATCCCATCCCTTGGGCGAATCAACTGTACCACACAGCTTGCTTGGTGTCATCTGCAATCTTGCTGAGGGTCTGCTTGATCCCACTGTCAGTGCCTTTCTTATCCTCTGTGCTCTTGCCAAGTCCAGTTCTAGCTGGGCCTCGGCCTTCCTGATCCTATCCCTACACTGCCTTGCAGTATCCCTATACTCATCCTATCCCTGCTTCCACTGCCTGTGCATTTTCTTCTTGCTCTTCTGTTTGACCTGCTGGTAAAGCCATGCCAGTCTCTTGCATTCTTTTCCTGACTTCCAACACCTGGGATGGAAAGCTCTTGTGTCCAAAGAAAGCTTTCTTAAAGATCTGCCAGCTCTGCTATGCTCCCTTGTCCTTGAGGGCAGATTCCCAAAGGATTCTGTTGGCTGTTGATTCGCTGAGGAGCTGGAAATAGATTTTCCAAAAATTAAGCTTCATGATTTTACATTTTACCTGTCCAGTATCCCTCAAGAGTTTGAACTACACCACTGTGTGTTCAGTTCAGCCCAGGCAGCCTCCAGTCCTGATATCACTGATGTCTCACATAGCACTGTGTGATAAATTTAAAAAGGAGTTCTTGTATATCCTGCATCCAAAGGGATTAATGGTAACATTATGAAAGATTTGAGAAAGTAATGGCTATTTGAATGGGAAATGAATCTTAAACATTCTTCTAAAGCGTGTAAAGTTAGATATTTTCCTTTGTCTAATCAGGAAAGGTTTTTTTTTTTCAAGGCATCTGTATGTCTTAACACATGGAGTAGGTTCCTAAGACGTTCCAGGTATTGTAAACACACTTACAATGAAATCAGTCTTCAGAAACTAGAAAGGGAGAGCAAGAAGAAATCTCTTAAAACATGAAGTAGTACTAAAGAATGTGTGAAACTTGGCTTGTCCTTTCTTGGTTATCTTAGGTAAAATATAGAACTTCATAGGTCAACTTAGTTTTTCTCTGCGCCTTGATGTTCTCAACTCCATAGAGGCTGCTGATCTTGCTCAATCAATTCAGAAGAATGTTGGAAGGAGAACCTCCACTTGCTTTGTAGAGCAAGGATCCTGAGAATATATATTTTCCTAATTCAGTTATGAGCAGAGCTCAGGAAACTGGAGAAGAGAGCCATCAATCATTAGATGCTTTAATAATCACCTGGTTTCGTGTAACCTGGAAAATCTTCTGTTTGCAATGGGGTAAGAGAGAAGGAGGAAGCAGGTTTGTATGAGTTATTATGGACATGAGCTTTCTTCACTTGCACACAGCTTTTTCAGGGACTGAAGGAGATTCACTTATTCTGGCCTGTTCTGTTCCTATTTAAAGTTAAGCTGATTTTTGGGGATAACTAGGGCAATCTCCTGGGGGCGTTATACATGGAGGAAAAGCAGGAAGGAGCTGAAGACACCTTCCTGATAAAAGAGACTTCATATCTACCCCTTTTCCAGGTAGAGGCAGCTCTCTCCCTATAGCCATCATAGAAGAGCCTATCATTCACATGAATAGAAGTCACACTCTTGAAACCTGACAACTTTATTTTTGTAAGTTTGATCTGCAGCCTTCATCTCAGTTCATGTACAGAAAACATGACCCTTAAAGCCTTTCAAACTAATACACAGAGCAGTAATATTTGGACAGCAGCATAACTGGAGAAATGGCCAACAAAACATGTCAGTAAGAGAACTCTAACATATTTCCTATTTCAACAGTATGTAATTTGAGTGTTTTTGCTCTCGAGTGCTTTCATATTATGCCGATTTCAAGAGATTAGAGTCTAGGCTAAGTAATCTCCATGAACAGATATACAGTGGATCTCTGTTTTACTTGGAATAAGTTTTACATGTGCACTGATTGTTTGCTGCCTGAAAGAGCTATTCAGCTGGCAATAAAAATTGTGGTTTTAACATGAGAATGTTGCTGTGGCATTGTTTCACATAACAGTGGTTGTATCTGAAACTTTAGATTCTCTTTGGACACTTCAGCTGTGATGTGGTTTGAAGCAGAGTGCTCAAGACTCTCTTTGATTCCCTACCAAGGGAGAAATGAAATATTATTTCATGTTTTCAGTGTCCAGAGATGTCTATGTTACTTTCTCTGCAGGATTGCCTCGCTACGTTGCAGGTACATTACCTTCCTGGTAAGTAATGAGGATTAATGTACATTTCTGGTGCAGGAATCCAAATTCAAAGAGTCAAATTTACAAGTTTGGACTCAGTCTAAATCACTCACTGGAAAACATTTTTCTTTACAGACAGAGTAGTGATTAAGCTTAGTAAAAGTCTTTTATTAATCCTGTTTCATGTGCTGACTCAAAATGTAACCATGGGCATATGCCAAGATCTCATCTGCTTCAAGTAATGCAGCTAGAAATTAGGTACAAAAATAAGCATTGTGGACTGCTGTATTCCATATCGAGCCTGAGCGTTCTTAGAAAAAGTTAAAATTCTACAAAAAATTTAGACAAAATAGCAGTGTATAACCAAAAAAATAAGTTTATGTGCACTGGTGAATTACTGCACTCCTTACGAGGTAATGCTGTCTGCCAGTAGAAGAAAGTCAGTCATTCATTTACATGAGCATCTAGAACTGGAAAAGGACTAATGAAAAATGTAAAGAATGACTCCGGATTTTATGATTTGTCCATCTGTTCCAGGCAATAAAATAAATCCATAATTTAATTATTCTGACAAATAGATGCATTACTGATTCAGGGAGACCAGTTTGACGCAATTGTTGCTACGTTCAAAGGCAGTGAGCATTTTGCTGATCATCTTATTCATTGCTCATCATTGACACAAATTATCTTGAGTTTAGCTAATGGGGAATTTTCCAGTAAATAACTAGGCTTCACCTCAGTGTAGCTGGTACTTTATATTGAAGGAATTTCTGGTATGTATTTTTAGCTGAATTTTTACACTTACTCTGCATTCCAATTAGACATTTTTGAGTAACATATGAGCTGCAGTTGGAAAACAGAATGATCTTGTTTTTTTAAAATACAGTGAAAAATACAGAGCTGCTCCATTTCTGACAATTCTTATGTGTTTTAGGCAAAGTTTCTTTTAGAGTTTTGTATAAGTTCTATAGAATTTGGCCTAGTTTTCCTGACTTTAGTAAGAACAACAACATAACTGTGGTCTTTTCTTAGCCTGTCACAACACAACTCACCTCTTTAAACACAGACCTACAATGTCAACTTCAGCATCCTCTAAGAGTATTGACTTTAGCTTTGCTTAGCTAAGAACATTATAAAAACAAAAGTGCAGATAGATGGAAAAAACACAGAGACTTTAGAATGAAAAGGTTCAGTTGTTTAAAAATTGGTTGGCTCCTCTGTGACCATTTTTTAAAAAATTAAGCTGTATTTTTAAAAATAAAATAGCTCCACTGTACAACTTGTGCTTTCTTCCAACAGAATGGTGTTGTGTTGAATTTCAAGGCTGACCCTGGAAGGCATCATAGGTGGCAAAGCAAAGATCAAGGCCAATGTCAAATTTTTCTAATTTATATTTCTCCAATGCTTTCAGAGTCTGGAGGCAAGACAAAGTCCGACTGGATTGAGGGCATTATATTCCCACAAATGTCTCATGAAAAAATTTCTTGGGACCAAAGAAATCATAGAAGGAAAAATCCCTTATTCTTTTTGGCTTAGTGTAGGATATGCATATGTGAAGTGTAAGGCAGGCGAGGCTTTTCAACATCTCTTGTTTCAGAGTGATGTTTGTGACTGTGACAGGTATCCCTGAATAATGAAGTTGCTATCAGCAAATGACCCTCTTCCCCAGGATCACAAGAATACCACTACACAGTGCTGAAAGAAGAAAATCAGGTTGTATTTCACGTAAAAGGAGAATGAAAGCTGGAAATGGTTTCATATTTTCCCCCATATTTTCTTTTCCATTCTCAGTCATATCTGCATGGCTGATGGTTAACAGGGTGCTTTCCTTGTACATGTTGAAGCATTTGTTTTTGCTTCCTCACTACTTTCCATAGCAACACAATGTCTCTGTTTAAGATCCAGTGCGTATGAGCAAACAGAAAAGCCTTTAAGAAGCAGTCTGTGAAAGAAGCTAAATTAAACTTAACTATTCAACTGCACAGTCAGTATTTATTCTGATCTTGTGAAATGTCTTGCTGAGAGCCAGAATGCCCTCAATCTTTATGTTCAGAAAGGGCCATATTGGTCCAGATCCTCTGTCCCTTTAGCACAGAAAGCTCTGGCAGGACTGGGTAATGGATTTCTACAGTGGAACTCAAAAGCAGTTCAGGGATTACATGATACATCCCCTGCTATATCCTTTCTGTCCTTCTCTCTCCCGGTTCCTTCAAGCTGAGGAACTTTCTTGACTAGAGGAGGTGTCAGTGCTTTTCTCTAGATGCAGGTATTTATAGACTTTGCCAAGTTAGACTGTAAAGAACTCTATTCATTTCACTAAGGCAAGAGAAAAATCATAGTCTCTCTGGTTGCACATTGTACTCAAGGAACAAAAAAAACACAAATCCGAAGTGAGAATCAGAGACTGCTTGAAAAGTCCAAATAATTTGCTGAACTTTTAAAATCCACAGAATGAGTACAAAAGCATATAGTTTTTTAAAATGCACTGTAAAGAGCATTTTTTTTCGAAAGAATTGAAAGAACAAGTGAAGTTAAGACTCAAGCCAGGCAATAGAAGATGAAGTACTCTAGAGACATGCTCAGCACAGGGGAAAAGCCTAAAAAGCATTGGTAAGAACACACAAAAAAACCCTGTTTGTGCTCCACCCTGGAAACTGAAGAATGCACAGGTATTGCTCCTGCTATGGCAGCATTTTGTAGAAGCAGTAGCCATTTACATGCAGAAATTTCTTAGAATTCTTTTCTCTACCATATACTACATTACCAATCCAGTGACAGCAGCAGTAGCTATGAACAACGGAAATAGATAACAAGCATTAACTGGGCAGATTTTCCAGTTATTGCAGCAGATTTTTAATCAAACAGACCATTCAGCAGCACAGCCAATTCTCTTAACTGTTACTGGGAGCCCTGCCATATATAAGGAGCGCTTTAAGACCTTAAATTCTTGAGTCATTTGATATAACATGGTATCTGCACTTTTATGTTTCTTTCTCTTATGTTTGAATCTCTCTGGACTGCACAAAAAAATCTTGAAAGCATGAAACTTGAGAATGTAACTGAGCAAATAAAAATAATTACCAGATTGAACTCTAATAATTACCAAGTCTAGCCCAGTTGACATGAATCTTGACTTTGGAGCCTGCCAACACCATCCAGAGTTGTTTGGCTTGCTGCAAGATCCTCCATACAGCATCAGCCTGGCCTTTCTCTGCAGTATCTGCCCAGCAAAGATGCAGCCATGACTTTGACAATGGAAAACATCCTCAAGTTACCATGTATTTACTGCTCAATTTACTCAATAAAAAATAGCCAGTACTTTGAAAATGCCATTTAAAATAAATGTTAGTTAATCTCTGACTGCTCACCAGCAGCTCTTGGGTTTATGATGTTCATTTTCCATTCAGCAGACATAAATCTGGACTTAAAGAATAATGCCCCAGTATTTCTATTTTTAAAAATTGTTAGAAACCATATGGAGCTGGTTTGCAAATACTACTGAAACATGTACTGTGAGAGCAGCAGCAGTCTGGTGAAAAGGGCACAGAGTACATCAGGAAATAAGGAAGGGGAAAGACTCAAGTTTACAAATAAAAGCCTGTCTTTTTGTCAACCTTATCTAAACTGGAAAAAGAATGCTATTCTCTGTTATTTCTGATTTTATTCAACATTGTTTTCATTGTTTATTTCATTGTAAGGCCAACATAGTGGGGCAGCATCCATTTTACACGTGACTTGGAGCTACACAGAATAATTTCAGAAAGGAATTGTAATTAGGATTTTCCCTCTGCTACACCAAAATTGCGATCATAGACACTTCTAAATGTGATTAATCACTTTCTTTTTATATCCCAATATCTCAAGCAAATGTGAATGATTTTTTGTTGTTTTGCTTTTTGACTTCAAAAACATGAAGTGAGTAGATGCAGCAGAATGATATGGAATAAGTGATGGCACAAAACAGACCTGGGAGACGATACAAAATGCCTGAAAATGCAAATCTTCAATTTAAACACACAGCAGCAACAAAAGAAAGCCAAGAAGATCAACAAAACACATTAGGATCGGTGAGGAAAAGTTCTGTTTTTCTCTGTCTGATCTGATGGTTTGGCTTATACACAGTTGCAGCAGAAAGCTGTTACACCACAGGGCACTGGGGCAGCACTCACTGACGCCATTGCAGGTGAACACCCACAGCATTTAAAGAAGGTGAGGAAAAGGGGAATATAGACTGAATTTAAAAAAAAATTGTAAAAAATAAGTCATTAAAACTCTTACCGTCAGAATGTCCTGCAGCAGCTCCTGCTTCTCCTGAGGTTTCCAGGCTCCCGGCCTTTTCCTTGTCCTTCAGCCCCTGCTCCTTGCCTGAAGCGGGCAAGGCCCCAGAGTGGGGCAGCTCCAGCCCTAAGATCCCAGCGTCCTGGCGGTGTGGCTCTGCTGTCCCTTCTGCAGTGCCCTGTTAGCCACGCAGCTTCAGAGCCTCCACTGCTTCACCTCAGTGCTCTGGAATGAACGAGAGGGAGCCGCATGCCCCACACTGAGCCATTGCTGCAGGAGACCTGACAGGGATCCCTCAGCTCCCTGTGCACTTGCTGCCGGCCGGCCTCACACCAACTGCCGTCCTCTGGATCTGGGACGGGCTTTTGCCCCTTCATTTCCAGGTATTACCAGTATTTATGACTTTATCTAAAACTTAAGAATACAATTTCAAAAGGCTCGGCAGGCTGACCTAAATCTCATTGTTGCTAAAGGGAGTGCGTGTGTCTGCCCTCAGAATGGTGCTGACAGAGCCCTTCCACTAGCTGTAGCAGAAAATAAATATAAATAAATGAATAAATAAATAACCTCAGAAACCCAAGGGTATCAGAAGGGCATTGTCAGTCAATTCCCTCTGTCACTGGTAGGTGCCTGTGGAGTGCTGCTGCCATGTTGGGGCCTACCTCCTGCTACACCCTCCTGCAGCCAGCACTGCCACCCCCCTGCTCATGATGGCTATCAGCAGCAAGTCTCCTCCTTTCCTTGACAAAAATATTCTTCTGTGTAAGCCAATGCACTCACACAAATGCCTGTAAAGTTTCTGAAGTGGGATGTAAATATATGTCTTAAAAATCACATGTAAAATCATGAGAAAAGGCTTTTGAAAAGAAAACATTACAATCTGGATATGGATTGATCTAATAATATCTTCCTGTTGGCATAATCTTGGAGCGTTCTGTTGAGTGTGATTAAATTTAGAAATAAAGAAAAAAATATTTGCATGCTTCTCTTGGAAAACTGGAGAGAGCCCATCTATTACTATCTAACTTTAATCCTGTCCCTCTTCCCACCCAGAAACAGAATAGTTTTTGTCAGTGCTGATGGTAGATTGAACAGTTTTTAGTATCAAGACATATGCATGAGAAAACTCAATGGCTGAAGATTACTTCAGCACGTTTTAAGCAGGAAAAAAAAATTAACACCAAGGGAAATTGCTAGAGCAGTTCACCAGAGGTATGGAAAATTCAGCAGGTTTTGCACTCCTTAAATTTGAATTAGCTGTCTTTATAAGAATATGTTTTCTAGTGGAGTTTTTTGAGGAAAATTGCTACATAGGATAGGCAGGAAGTCAGGTCAGGCCAGGCCATTACGACCATCCTTTTTTACTACAAACCATGATTGCTTTTCTCATTAACTAGTAGGCCATGGATCAATAGCCTTCCAGAAAAGCAGAATATTTTCTAACAAAGCTGAATTGAAACCTGAAGCTGGAGTATTCCTTTCCTGATAACTCAGAGATGTAAATGTACTGAGACCCTTCAGAGAGCTGTGTGTTTGTAAGTCTATAGTTAACTTCATGGCAAATATCATATCACACAACTAGTGATTTTAGAGAAAATAAAGTACCCAGAGTAAGGCAAGTAGTATACAGTCACGCATCTTTGTTTTCCTATTTCATTTATCAGCCATTTACAAAGTTTATTTGGAAAATGTTTTTTTTTTTCAATATTGGCAATTTCCCCAATGAGCAATGAAACAGATGTCATTGATTTTAATTTCACTAAGTGTGCTCACTGTAATTATCCCCTACCAGAGTCTACATTTCAAAAAAAGAGATTAGAAACCTAACTTTAAAACAAAATTAAGTGTTGAATCACATTACCACCTGACTTGAATAGCTTCACTTGATATGGGATATTTATTTTCTTTAAAGCCCAGCTAACAATAAATGTTTTGAAGGATAATTTGGTAGAAAAGAAATAGAAGAAAAGAATAAGCTGCAAATGGCAATATGTAATGTAAGACTACAGGACTGCTTAGCAACAGTAATGCAGTTAAATCAATATTCTGGCATCAGTGCTATACATTTCAAGATGACAACTTTTGCTATTTTCCAGACTCCTTCACCTTATAGCTCCCATTAATTACATTCATTTGTCAGCTGGCAGTACAAACAGGGTACAAATGTTTAGTCTGCTGCTTGTGTTAATATCTAAGAGTTGCAGTAGACAGAAGGTTTCCAGAGCTCTGCCCTGTAACCATCTCATGAAGTTGTTTAGCTCTGATATTTGCTAGCACTACTAGCTTGTTTTCTTTTTTTCCAAATAGTAACAGATGAAAATATTTCAAGGTAACACTATCTTGATTGCATTTTTAACAAAACTGTTCTATAGCAAAGCAGAAATTCCACTTCGGTATCAGTTTTAGAGGTGTTTACATGCAAATTAAATTTTAGTATTCAGTTTTAGGGCCAGACTTACTTAGGTAGTGGCATATTTGCATAAGCCATCCTGTGTTCCCACATCATGAACAGCAGTGTGGGAAGAGGCAGAGGTAACGTTGTGTCTATAAAGCCTGCATGTTGTGTAGGACTTCTCAGGCAGAGACACAATAGAAGAAAGAGGTGAGAAGCATGCTGAGTGTTAATGCAGTGCTCTCACCAAGTGAAACAAACCCGATCCTAGGCACTGGATCATTCAGTCACTTGTCGGGGTGGAGAATGAGCCAGAGTATAAATATATATACGCAAAAGAGCATTGCATTAAGCCCGGCATTGAACCAGGCTTTCTCACTGCCATGTAAGCCAGCCAGCATCATGCATAATCAAAACTCTGTCTAGAGATAGCATATCATTCCTTTTCTGAAGTAATCATTTATTACCACATTGCAGCACAAGGCAACAACTAGGACCCTGTGTCAAAATTCCTATGCTTGCTTTGCTAGAAAGTACTCTCAGCCAATTTAATCACATTATTGGGACTCCTCAGACTGGAGTTGGTCTATGAGCAATAGCCTCAATTGCTCTTACTGTTGCTTCATGTAGAGCTTTTTTTTCTTTAAACCAGCTGAGAAGTTATGAATATATACAGGTAGCATTCAGCCCTGTTCATCAAAGGTTTTCCCAGAGCTCAACAGTGTGAATTTTTTTATTTATGCATGCTTCTCAGGCTTTTTTTGCACTGCAGCTGCAGAAAAGCTGTAATTCAATGACCCACTAATATTTTCCACATAAAAAGCCAGCAACGTATTGCATAATTCGTCATGTTGCAGTAGGCTGGCATGGATGTAACTGACAGATCTCAGATACCTGGTCTTCAGTGTTTTATGTATATGTTTATTTTTATCTATCATCAGTAGATTCATGTATTTGAAATTAAACACATGTAAATATGTGTAGGATTGTTGTTCAATACAGCTATAGGCTCTGTACGAAAAAAAGAATGTAAGTGGCCTCTGCTTTCTAGCCTTGTGGAAATACATACTTCACCTTGTTTGTAAGAACTACTATAGACAGCAGTAACACCAAGTTACTTGATGCTATTTGTTAATGGAATGTCCTGAAGATCTCTATCTTCTGTGTTGTTGCTTCCAGCTCTTGCTGAGGCAGCCTGCAGGTTTATACAGCTGAACTTTCCTCATTTATTTTATACAGATTCTTTTTGTCAATATAAACACAGATCAAAGCTAAAATGTTTTAAAACTGAAGCTAGAGACAAAAGACAGCAGCTGATCCTCATAGAGAGGGCTCCAGGTCAAAGAGACTGGGGAATTTTTTCCCTGTCTTTCAAAGGCTGTTGCTAAGGAGACTTCAGTGAGGCTGTGGGATGGGCCTGTTGATATACATGCAATATTTCTGCTCTTAAGGCAACAGAGAAGCACGAGCTGTGGAGTTTTTTCAGGACAGAGCATAGAAACCCATTTAGGATATCTTTTTCAATTACTACACTTGTTCCTACTGACAAAAGTTGGCAGCATCACCTTTTTTGCTCCTTCCTTCACAGTCATATTCATTGCAGATGGGAAGGAAATTGACAAGGAGATGAATCCTTCCTACCAGCAGAAATCTGAGGAAAGCACAAGCTTCTCAGAGGAATGCCTCTCTAGCTAGGCATGAACCTACCATTTCAGGTTCAGCAATTATAATTCTAAACTTGGCACCATCTGTATATTCTCTAGCAGTATTCTCTAACAATAACAGTAGTAGAGATGAACCTGGCTTGCTTTACCCAAATAGTGCTACCGCATTATTAAGTAGTGTCAATGGTATTTCTAAGTAATTGGCTTATTTTAGAGTTATGAATTACTATTTTTGCATTTAACCTTTCAGCATTCCCAGCTTTGATAATTTTGAGCTTCTTTGTAGTGACTTTTGTACCAGTAGATTTGACATTCACATCAGTTGTGCAACAGCAACAGGAAAACTGAGGTCACAAGTCCTCCGTTGTCCAATCTATTGTTTCCCTGTGATGATCTCTCTGCAAGATAAATTAATCTTGAAAGGCATTTCTTAAAAAGGAAGAGAGAGAAGTTTCCACTGAAAGATTATTAAAATCAAAAGGTCATTCAAATCTGATATACTTAAGGAGTTTTGCTGTTGTTACATTACTGTTTTGATTAAAGGTGTACTTTTTTTTACCAAAATAGTAACGTACAGGAAAGGCTGCTGGGTGAACACCCGTATGTAAATGCAAGACATTGAAATGGCTATTACAGCTCCTGTAATAAGAAGTTGTGTTTGGATAAGCACATTCAACTGCACTGAGGGAACTCAGTAAAACTAGCAGCAGTAAAACTAGTATAGATAGATCCCTCTAGAAATGGCTCATCTAGGGATAATAAACACTAAGTCCCTTTCCCCGTTCTCTGAACTTAACTTTACATAACAGTAGTACAGTGAAGACATCGGTGATCTTCATCTTACCAGACAAAGCAAAGGTGATAACAGTAGTATGTTGTATTTGTTAGTTGGCACCTGCTCTTTTAAATCAGTGATGTAAAGTGGCTTGCAATATATATTGGAATGTCATGGATCTTTCATGTTTAAGGAAAATCTAAGCACATTATGCAGGTGAACATCAAAAGAGGATCCAGGAAGTCTTATTTATTTCTTTTCAGTTAATTTAAGCTATTTTCTTTCATCGTAATCATGGAATAATTTGGGTTGGAAAGGACCTTAAAGATCACTTAGTTCCAATGCTCTTTCCATGAGTGGGAAACCCTTTCACTAGATCAGGTGCCCAGGGCTCCATCAAATCTGACCTTGAACACTCTCAAGGATGTGGCAATAACAGCTTCTCTGGGCAATCTGTTCCAGTGCCTCACCATCCTAGGAATGAAGAAATAATAACAGACACATTGATACTCGGTTATTCTTCAAAACTCAATCCACAGAGAAGTAAAAGTATGGCAAGAAAATGTAGAACCAATGTGCTTTATTTCAATCATCTATTTATAATTCTTTGTAGAGAGATTAAAGTACCTGCTCTAAATAACCAGTTATTTTTTAAACAAGTGTATTTATTTACATGTATTCATATTTACATCTTACATAAATTTACACCAGTTTATTACTTCTCTTAGAGAAATGTTGGCATTATTAATCTTTTCTCTAAACAGGAAACATAAGCTATTTGATTCCCTGTTGGTTTTTTTGCTTTGCTTCCTTGATTTTTTTCCTTTGCACTCTTGTAACTTGAGGGAAGGGAACAGAAATATTTAAGATGGAACAAAAAGGGTGCCAAACTGTGAAAAATGCACCTCCTCCTTACCACCTATATTCCTCCCTCTGAGGAGCAAATTCCAAAGTAGGCAGGTGAGTGAGAGCTGAAAAAGCCTCATTTCTTTCAGTGTGGATGTGGCCAGTTTCCCAAGCTCCAAAACTGCAGCAAGAGCCCCAGGAAAAACCCTTCAAATGACCTAATGTGACAAAGTTTGCATGTCTTTTGTCTCTTGAAAAACAAGAGGTAATTTTCTTCTTTCTTTTCTCGTTACTTTTTATTTTGGGGAAGATATAATCACGTTCTGCAGTACATTGTATTTTTATGGAGCATTGTTTCATAAAATCATCACCTCCTCAAGACTGAGTTAGGAGGGAAGAATGAAATTTCATTGTAATGTCACTTAGATCTATCACCAGTCAGCTCTGGTTTCTTCTCACTTAATTACTCATCTCATCCTAAACTATTTATATCTTAGAAATGCTTTATTTTTCCCACTCTGAAAGAATGCAACTGTAACAAATTGAAAACAAAAGGAAAAACACAAAGTTGCCTCAAAAAGACTGAGCATGGAGTTGTTCTTCTGAAAACCCTTGAGCTTCCTGATAAATTACGAATGCTTAGCATAGAACAAGGCCTAAATCATCAGAGATTAAACTGCAGACTTTTTTTTGCTGAACCTATTTCCTTTTTAAATGCTTATAGTGAAAGCACTGTTTTGTTCACAATGCATTAATTCTTAGTGCTTGTAAAAATTATTTTGGGAGGTATTATATTTTAAATACTAGTTTCCAGTACTTTTTCCACATTACTTCTTTGCTTGTGGGTCTGTGCCTGCAGCCAGTACTATATAACAATGGCTTCATTTCTTTCAAAGTTTCAAAGATACATTTCACATTCTGAGAGTGTTATTCAATTCCCTTAATATGGTAATACTAAATCAAATTGAACCATTAAGTTGTTTCCCACACATTTAAATTTCCTAACACCTTAGCTATTTTTGTATTCTAAATGTGTGGGGAGCATTCTTTGCTAACACATGATTTCAGCTAAGCTGTGACAGTTTTCAGCAGCCGAAGACTTCTTGCTCAGTTGTCACATAGTGCTATAATTCAGCTTCCCTGCAATAATATTTGCATTACAACCATTGAAATCCATTAAAAAATAAACCTTGTGCAAAATTTTTGTCTTTACTAAGAAGGATAGCAAACAGAAGCAGTGATACTACATCTTGTGCTTAATATGCTGGCTATCCTGGGCCCCAGGAAAGTCACTGGGCATTTTGCCATTGATTTAAATGACACCAGGACTTCACTTTGGTTTCAAAACAAGTTCTGGTTTGTTGTTGCTGTTTGTTTCTCCACTTCACAACAGCATGAGATTTTTTTATTTATTTTTTTTTTTCTCAGAAAACAAGGATCAACTCAATACAGCATATCCATACAATAGTTTTGTTGCCACTGTTTCTAGAACGGTGAGGGCCACCTCTGTGGGATGCATCCATTTCCCCACGTCCTGAAGAAGACTCTCATGGTGGTTTAGCTGTATCAGATTCCAGACTTACCAGACCCTTGGGACCCCATATATTATCAATATAGGGCGTGCTGGAAACTTCATGAAGAGATTTCAGCCACCGCAAATGCACAGTTCAGACCCTCTCTTTTACATCATGAGGATTTACTGGTGGCAGCATCTCTGTGCTTTGTAACAGAGCCGCAGAGAACTGACTGTTTGGCTGCAGGAGGGTATGTGGCAAGGCAGCATACAGTACTAACGGAGGGTGGATAGTAGTATTATTTGGGTCTTTGAGGTCTTCTCTTCAAATGCGCACAGCACAGTTCTCCAGCTTTGTGTCAAAAAATCAGCTGCTGGTTAGAACAGCCAGCTGGAAGTGATGGGGACAGAAAGATAGCCTTGTAGCAGGAGAGAAGTACTCAGGCAAAGCACCAAATTCACACACACGCTCAACAACTCTTGGATGCTTTCAAGTATTTCAGTGCTAATAGATATCCAAATAACGTCCGCTTATGCCTAAAACTGAACTTCCCTGTCAGAAGTAGGCCTGAACATAGTGACCTCTAAGTTCAAGAATTCAGGACAATGTTACTGTAACATTTATCCAGTAATAAATCCACACACAGCAGTGCAGCCTCTAACAGGTTCACAGAATAGGAGAGTTTCTTCTTATCAACAGTAGATGCACATTTCACTTACCTGCTTTGCTGCATGTAGCAGTTTCTCATTCCATGCAGGACAGATGGAATCCTTAATGCTGATCAAGACCCTAGACTCTAGCAGGCTCTTCCAGTACAAATTGTAAAGTTCAAGCTCTAGTGAAATCACTTTTTGGAAACTGCACAATCATCCACATACGGAAAGGTGGAACTTGAACTGAATATGTGCAGAAAAGAGCTGGAAGGGTCATTAAGGAATGAAAGGCCTTTTATGAGATTTAAATGGAGCAGTCTACCAAAACAAAGATGAGATGAATGCTGTCAACAAAGACACTGGTGAAGAAGGATAAACATTGGGAAGAAAAGTCATTTAGGGTAAGAAGCAACACTAGCAAAAGAGTACAAACAGACCTTTAATAGTTTTGGATTGGGAAAACAAGAAGATTGCTGCAAGAATGAAATGCTGGTGTTATAGAAGCAGCAGAGGAAGTAAATGCATTTAAGATGGACTTTGACATATCTGTAAAACAGACTGCATAATGTGACTAGCTGTGATCTGAGAGATTGGTCTTGATGTACTCAGTGCAGTTTTACCTTTTTAAGACCTAGTCTACAAACAAACTTGTACTGAAATAACTCCATCCATTGCCTCTCCAGCTGTGACTAGGACCTTAACTCAGCAGCTGCATTCCACAAGAACAATGAAATGAGTCCAGGCTCCCTCATGAGCAAGAGAGACAGGGACTTGGCTTTCCTACATTTGGAATGTGTTTCTTGCAGAACTAAGGATAATTTTCAGATCTCACTGCATTCATGACTATATATAAAAATAATTTTCTTGATTTCCTACAGCAAGATTTATGGGTGCATAGGCACATTCAGATTTCAATGATTTTTAACTTATTCCTTTAAATGGGGAAAGGAAGCAAGCAGGGAATAAGCGAGGTTGAGATTTTCATTTCTGCTATCTGATGATCATTTTTAATACTGCTTGTGAGAAACGTAAATTTAATTCAGGATTGTTCACCATTTCCTTAGAGCAGTTTCTTCTAAGATGTGTCCATTTTAGGAACTCAGAGAAGTTACTCCAGAGCTTCTTGAAGTTTTGCTGAGCCACGTTAATAAAGAACGTGGTAAAAAGAGAATTTGCCTTTATGGATGAGCAAGCTAATGAATGTTCCCAGAATTCCTTTTTGTTATACAACAAGCAGAGCCAGTACATAACTATTCAGACTCTTCTCGTTCCTCATATTCCCATTAAATTTATTCTGAGCATCTACTCATAAGAGATGAAAAGAATGTCTAAAAACGATGTATCTTCTTCCTGCCCTGCTGCCAAAGAGAGACTCAGAGGTGCAAACTGGGTTACAGCATCTCCACGCGACTCAGAGAGGCCTTCCTTGGCTGTGTGCACTTTCTTAATATGACTGACAGCTCCTCAGAGTTTTTAAATAGCCCAGCTAAAGTAAAGCATTAGGGCTTCGATCCATACAATCACATTTAGATTTGCTGATTTTAAATTCCTCACTGTATTTTGCCTGATGAGAAGAAACTTGATCTAGTACAGTAAATACTTGCAGGCAGACTATAAAAGTGACAGTTATCCTCTCTTTTAGCATACTCAGCTTGTGCGTAATCTTATTCAAAGATCTGATTTATTTATAAAACACAATAAAAAGAGAGATCTCTGGTGTAAAGCAGTTACTATAGGGAGGATTTGGGCCATTTGGATCTAGCACTGCAAATAAGAGAAGGGGAAAACAAACATATAAATGGGTGAGATCTGGAGTATTGTGTCCAGTTCTGGGCTCCTGAGTACAAAAAAGACAGGGATCTCTTGGAAAGAATCCAGTGAAGGGCAACAAAGATGGTGAAGGGCCTGGAGCATCTCCCCTATGAAGAAAGGCTGAGTGAACTGGGTTTGTTTAGCCTTGGGAAAAGAAGACTGAGAGGGGACCTGATTCAGGTCTATAAATATCTAAGGTATGGGGGGCAGAGTGGTGAGGCCAGACTGTTTTCAGCAGTGTTTAGAGACAGGACAAGGGGAAATGGCCAGAAACTGGAAAATAGGCAGTTCCACACAAATGTGCGCAAGAACTTCTTTACAGTGAGGTGACGGAGCACTGGAACAGGCTGCCCAGGGAGGTTGTGGAGTCTCCTTCTCTGGAGATGTTCAAAACCCACTTGGACACCTACTTGTGCAACCTGCTGTAGGGAACCTGCTTTGGCAGGGGGGTTGGACTCGATGATCTCTAGAGATCCCTTCCAACCCCTACAATTCTGTGATTCTATGAGATTGAAAAGATTTATGAGAGCATCTTGAAATTCCCTCAGGATAAACATGAAGAATAAGAAACCATAGAAAACAAGTGGTGAATATATGTTCAATAGATATCTGCTTGTTTCTGAAGAATACCAAATTATGTTGTTCCAGTGTAGTCCGGTTACATCTTATGGTTACACTTCAGATCTGTGGTCTAAAATGGGCTGAATGTGAAGATTTAGGGTCATGTATCAGTAGAAATTTAACTGGTATTTGTGTGAAGGATTTCCCAACTCATTTTTCATTTTTGCAGACATCTGTAACCTCTAGAATGATTACTAGGTGATGGCCAGAAGTAAGACTCTCGGTACTTTGCTGGAGCCTTTTTGCCTAGGGCTGGTAGGAAGAAGAAGGAGCCAAACCCAGAATTACTGGGGCATTACAAACTCACACATCCTCCTGTAGAGAATTCCATTTTCTGTTTGTTTTCTGACAACCACTTTGATCAAAAGAGAATTTTAACGTAAAAATTCTTTCATTCTACAGATACTAAACTCTACTACACTATAAAAATGGTCTGAAGATATATTGACAAGAAAGCTTCATGGAGTACCACGGACTTCACTTATCCTCAGGTCAGTTCTACAGTTTTCAGCTTATTGAACAGTTTTACGGTTCAGAAGTCCTAATTGGTGGTATGTAAATCTCTAGAATAATATATGTAAATTGTTGCAGTTATGTGGATGGATCTGAGATACCTCTTTGGTTCTTTCTTGCCTTTCCTTTGTCTAACCCACATATTATGGAGTATGCAAAACATATATAAAATCCTATTTAAAGCAACATCTTACACTGTGGGAAGAAGGAAACCTACAAAAACTGTTTCATTTTTTGTTTTTCAAGACATTCTTTTACAGCTGAAGTGATGAATTTTTGGTTTATTCAGTTAGAATATCTAAGCAGATTTTGCAGTGACACAGTTTTCTAACTGTGAAAAAAAATCTTACATTTTTGAACTCTCTTACATTATATGTACACTTGTAACTAGAAAAACACTTTAATTGTGCAGGAAAACAAGTTCAGAAGAAAGGTGGATTTAATTAGGAAATGTGATTGTATGAATCATTACATGCAGTTTTGAAATAAAATGTTGAGGTTCAATATTTCAGATTAATTCACATTGTTCCTACTTTGACTCCACCATGTACAGACTTTTAATATCCATAAAGAAAAAGATCTGGCTGATCTGAAAAGCTGGCATGTACCAGATAATAATTTTAATTTTGAATAACTTTGGTAGAAAATACAATGAATATCAATGAACAGGTACAGAAAGCAAATATCAGCACATACCAACATCCCTTGAGTGAAGACTAATGGAAGTTTGTCATATCAATAGATTTTCCCCTAAAAGGAAATAGTGTACCGAATCCAAAAAATAGCCATACACAAGTCCAATTTTACATATCTCTGCCTGATGATGACAAACTTTTTATGAGATAGTTTAAGTGATGTCTTTAAGACATTTCCTAAAAAGGAAGAGATAGAATTGTCCACAGAGGATTAATAGATGTGTTAAGAGATAATGAACAAACAGTCCAAAATTGGACTGCATAGTATTTAAGTGTTTGAACTTAGCACACATCTGAAACTCCAACACAGAGTCAAATTCAAGATGAATTTATACAACTTACTTCACCTGACTTCATACGCTGCAGTGTGGGACGCAACTTAGTGAACAATGAGCTTGGCTTTTTTTAATGTTTGCCAGACATTTGATGAAAGTAAATAACTAAGGAGCAGAAAAAGACCCTTGTATTACGTTTGTGTGCATCAAATGCAGAAAAGACTGTAGCATGAAAGGAAACTTGTTTTTAGACATGAGAATTTCCCCCCTCTCCTGAGGACATATAAATTCTTAGAAATGATGACACATTAGCATTGCTGGTTTATTTGTACAAGCGTGTGTATTTATGTTTTAATATGCCAGTGATGTTACAGATTGAGTTTTATTCTATATCAGAAAAGATAAATTACTCAGAGGATCAGCCACTAACTTATATTCTTCTCTCAGAATTGCCCACTGGCTTGATGTATCTTCCAAGATGACAAGTGCTATTAGGTTATGATTTAAGATAGTAAGA
This sequence comes from Lagopus leucura, assembly GCF_019238085.1. Classification (NCBI taxonomy): domain Eukaryota; kingdom Metazoa; phylum Chordata; class Aves; order Galliformes; family Phasianidae; genus Lagopus; species Lagopus leucura. Next base: position 71,900,214 of record NW_024962252.1, on the reverse strand, counting down.
AAAATTTCAGTGACACCTTGCAAGGTGCATGGTAAAGAGGCAAACCTCACAATTCCAGTAGGGGAAAGATCTAGGACTATGCAGAAACTACTATGTGTTTGGGTTTCTGGCTGTCAGGGTGTGCTCTGGCAGCATCCTTTCTAAGACCAGAGTGAGACCCCAGCACACATCCATTTTCCATTGCTGTGCTCAGTTTTCATGAGGTAGAACTGAACATATGGCCCGAAGTTGTGCAAGGGGAGATTTAGATTGGATATAAGGAAGAATTTGTACAAGGAGAGCAGTGGTCAAATGCTGAAAAGATTTGCCCCAGGTAATGGTGGAGTCCCTATCCCTGGAAATATTTAATAGACATGTGGGCATGGCACTAAGGGACAGGGTTTGATGATGGGTCTTGAGAGGTCAGGTGGATGGTTGGACTTGATATTTATAGTCTTTTTCAACCTTGATGATTCTGTGATAGAAGCTAGACATGCTCTGGTTAGGTCTTTGAGTTCTTCCACGGGAGGAGCTTAGCCTCAGTTTGCACTGTGTCTCTATAGCTCAATGCTAACATAGTCTAATGAATGAGTCGCTAAGTAGAAAAACCTAGAGGCTTTTTAAGCTGATGTGAAGGCACTGAGATTTAATAATCAGAGGCACAGCCTCCTGCAGATTATGGGGCAGCTACATGCTGGGGTCTCTGAGCCATTACTTATTGTATGAGGTGCAAAGTAATCCACTTGTTGTGGCTCTTCCGCTGGGATGAAATGGTCTGCTAAAAGGTTGTGACTCCACATGCAGACTACCTAGAGTTTTTCTCCTTTAATTTAATAACAGTAGGAAAGGAAAATATCCTTTGATTACTGCCACATCAGGGAGCAATCCATAATATTCACAGGATAAAATATTTTCTATTGAAGTGCCATTAATTAAGGATGTCCGTTTCTCTTGCTTACTTGCTCATATTGCACCAGATACTTTGTGGCTGCAGGATGGTTTAATGTTACAAATACCACAAATGTTGAATGTCTCCTGCCTCACTTAGAGGGGCTTAACCAGATAGTTATTTCACGGTGGTCTGGACACACCTGTTCACACTTAACTGTATCTCCACAAATTTGACCCCTACCTGACATCTATCCTCCCAGGTCAGGGCACAGTGAATATCTCTCTGTTGCTGGCCACATGTTACATTATTTCTTGAACTGTGGTGGCAGCCAAGTTATTCTAACAGCTTTCCAAACTTAGGTTAAGTCAGTCCTTGATCAGCAGCACAGCTCCAAAAAGACAAACAATAACAAGCAAACAAATAAATGTGATGCCTTGGTGGTAATTCCTGAATATTAGACTTCCTAAAACTGTCACTATCTCATCTTGCTCTCTTTTCAAATTTGTGCATTTGTATTGCCTTATGATCAAGCATATTTCAAGTTGTGAGTGAATGCCAAAATTTTTTTTTCAAATGACAGTTTTACATGGGGGCTTAAAGAAAATGTGGTTTTATGGCATTTATCACTTAAAACAAAACAAAACAGTTGTTGAGCACAAGTATTTACAATATCATGTTGTATGTATGTATCACAGCACCCACAGTTCCATGTTACTCTACTTCTCAGATAACCCAACTAGTGCCTGTGAGGCTAAGCACTGTCCTCAGAACCACTGACCAGTTTCTTTTTCCATTTATGTAGACAGAACAGACAGGAGTTGATGAAAGTATGTTATTTTTTCTTATTCTAGGGAGGGCAGTCTCAGCTGTGGGGAAATTAAATGATTTGCCAAAGTTTATGCCCACAACTGAAGTTTGTGCCAGAGCAAAGAGAGTTTAGAAGATCATGTCAGTACTGTAGTCACAAATGAAACCTTTCCTTTCCTTCTTCTCCTGTTGGGTTGCTTGTCTGCTCTAGAACTGCTAAGGAAATCGGCCTTCATTTCACCAATGTAAGCACAGCTATGAGTGCTAGGAAGCATGTCACTTCCAGTATGAGAAATGGCACTCCGCATTTTGCATGTTTTTAGCATAGTTTGGATTTCCTCAACACTGCCAAACACTGCCACAGGATACAGATCTCAGTGTAGAACCCTGATTAACTTTAATATATTTATGGTTTACATTTAAAATTAATTTAATAAGCCAAATACAGTGAAAGCTCATGTATCCATGTGGATGCAGAAAGACAGCATGTGCAATCATCTTGTGAAGTTGCTGTCTCTATCCACATATTTTGAGCCTGGATAAACAACAAGCGATGTGAGACTTTTCTGAATTCATGAAGTGCTTGATAATTCAACGTGAAAGTAATGCTTCCTATGTTATTATCTTGGTCCCACAACAGCAGAGGTGGATGTTGATGGTATGGCAATAGAGGCTGTACCTTCCTGCCAATATCCTGTCACATTTTGTTGCTGTGCAACAGAGGGAGACTGACAAAATGGTGTTTGATATGGAAGTGTGTATGAAGCAGAGGAGTGTAATCAAATTCTTTCATATGGAGGTAACTGCACCTACTGACATTGGCATGTGTAGATAGTGAACTGTAGAAGCTGGGCAAGTAGCAATTGTGAAGCCTGCTAAGTGAGTTGCACCCTGATTCTCATCATCTGCCTAGAGTCAGACTTTTCTTTTAAGACCTGTGCAACTATGCCTTGGTTCTTCTCAGTGTCCTGTATTGCCTGAGAGCCCTCCAAGGTCAGCTCAGCGTGCTCAGACTCTATCAATGTTATGCAAGCTGCTCTTGTGCTGTAGCGATTCTCTCTTTCTGGCTCTACCATTGCCCTAATGCTTCTTCACCAACTTTTTAGGGGTGATGTACTTGGGCATTTCACTCCACAGATAGGCTCCCACCACCAACCACTCTTCACTGTAACAGTTAGTTCTGTATGCTTTGAAGATGAAATGGGACTCATTCAGCCTTAAGCAAATCCAAGTATGGTGAATAAGCCTGATAAACTTACAGAAGAGGGAAGGAAATCTGCTTGCTACTGATGGCTGTGGATGGGGACTGAAATGATTATGGGAATATTGACTCAGACCAGTGAGAATAAAAATCACAAAAGGTCAGACCAATGCCAAGGTCACACACGAGTATCCCACTAGTTACCACTCTGAATATCTGCAGTAAAATCAACCTATGTTACTCACTGAAGCAAGACATTTGGATGTTGAAGTTTACACAGCTTTGTTGAAGAGAAAAATCGATCCAGGACTATTCAGTACAAACACATCTCTGTGAACCAATCTGTGATCCAGATTCCTGTATGCAGAATGAATACTTTCAGAAATTTAATTCATGCGTCTCCTATCCTGTAGTCCTCCCAGGGCACTCACTCTAGAGTAACAGAACGTTGGCTAGATGGAGTTTGATATGCTCCAGTACGGCTCTTATGTTCCTGCAACACTGATCTGTGTCACTTCAGACCTAGAAGAATATCTCTTCCCCCAAGAGAAAGGGGGAAGCCAAGCTAAATATGACGCTGAAGCTGTGTTTGTAGACACACTGGACCTCTCAAAGGTCAATGGAATATCCATTACCCTGGGTGATATTTCTCACAAAATTACTTCATGACCTCAGATACAGCTCAGTTTTATAACCCCCGAGAGATTTGCTGAAATTTGACACAACTACTTGTAGGGCTGTGTGGAGGGACAGAAGTTTCCTGCATTTTTACAGCTTTCCTGCATTTCCATGACTGTGCTTCCATTTGCTTTTAAAATTCTGCTATGGGATTCAGGAGAGATAAGCCTGAGAAGAGAAGGATGGGGACACAAGGCCTTGGAAGTATGAAGTTGTTGGCTGGGTGAAACTTCTCTATGCCAGGTGGAAACCTGGTGTTGGTCAGACCATGACAAGCAGAACTACTTAGTGTGTGGCAAGAGGCACAAAGCCAGACTTCCCTGGTGGCAAAGCACCTAGGATTTGTAAGTGTGTCCAGAGGGAAAACAAAACAAAAGAAAAGTAAAACAGAACAACATGACTAATGGTAGAAATAATCACTCACGCACTGAGTACAGCTGTTATCTCCCGCTGCTTTACTGCGGTGAATCTTCTTTGGTGCCCAAGATATCTGTCCAGAAGGATAAATCAGCATTATTCCTCACATTCCCAGCAGCTGGCCTGTTCCTGAGTGCCTACTCCTGGGAATCCCAGATGGTCTGTTTGACTCCAGCTGAGATTACAACAAGTGGCACCCATGGTCTGTAACTTCTGAGTGCTTATTTTCCACAATAGCTCACTAGTTCTGGCTTGGGTCTGAGGCTGACTTGTCCTCACTGGTCACAAGTGAGCAAGCTAACTGGGATGTGTGGAAGAGGTTAGACTCATGGCAGAATGGCAAGAAGCAAGGAAAGGATCAAGTCCACTGATTTTTTTGAAAGTGCATGAGACAGTATCTTATAACACAATGTGGCTGTGACCTGTGAATATCTGGAGACTGACCTCCAAGCGCTTAGGGTTGAAAGGAGGCAAGAGGGAATGGGCAAAAATCCACTGGGCTAACTGCTGACACGTCATATCTAACTCATTAGTTTTTACCTAAACATAGCTACGTCTGCAAAATGTGGGGACAGGTTTCTTCTGGATAAGTACTTCTATTGATCAGCACTTTGTCTTTAAAGCTACAGCATTTTTAATAAGGCAGTAGGCGCCCTGGCATAGCATTAGCAATTTGCTAAATGGCTAAATGTCATTTGTCTTTTCTCTGCCTGATGGTTCCACCCAGTGTAGCAAATAAAGTCCCAAGGCTCCTTCGCTTGTACTCTGCCAAGATAGCATGTTAGATGGCTTCTGTGGCTATTTATGACTTACTGAAGACAAGGTTAAACTGCATCTTTCAAGACAAAAGCACTACCCACAGATATCTGCCAGACATGTCAGGGTCCTCATGTGGGATCCTGCCCCTACCCATAACCTCAGGGCCCCATTTTAGTGCAGCCCAGCGACACTGTGGGGGTGCAGGCTTCCACCTCTGCCACAGCTCCTGTGGCATCCTGACAGGAGGTTATAACAGAAGAGAGGTTCCTAGGTGTATAAATGTCTTAAGAAACAAAATAAACACAGTTCAGACTATTGACTGACCATCCACAAAGCTCAAGTCCTAGTTACTTAGAGCACAAACTAAGAAAGGGTTGTCTTAGACAATGATGAAAAGAAGTAGCCCAAGGAATGGTAGAGTCAGGCTGCAATAAAGTTGTGAAAATAATATTTTCTCAGGTGTAAATATCCTGGGAAATCTATTTCTCTCTGGAAATACTCTGGTGGATATTAGAATTCACAACTTAGTGGGAATTACGCTAACTTAAAGAAAATCAGTCCTTATTTAAAAAGCTATGACTATTAAGAAGTAAACAAAGTACTAGGTGGATTATTGATTTTCTAGCACTAGCAAAATTCCAACTAGAGAGAAACAGTGACCGATTCAGCCTTCCATTTGGACCCAGGAACCTCCTTAAAGAACACATAAAATGAAGGCACTCATAGGAACGGATGTTCTAATGTACTTTGTGCCTATATGAAAAGCAAATGCATGCAAGCATAACAGAGTTAGGTCACTGTTTATTTAATTGATTTGCTTACAGGAACTGGTATTTTCTTTCCTTGGAATAAAGTCTAATGTGCATCTTTCTTAGCTTTCCCTTGCATTACATGAACTTTATTTGGCCTTATTACGTGGGGTCCAACAACTTCCCTGCTAGGTTTGCACATCAAAAGCTGCTTCTGATTCTGGTCATGACCAACATTCTCAAAGAGACATCCATCTGAAATGTCCCTTCTCCCACCAACTCTAGTGGAATGAAAACCTCCTGAGCTGATCTGCCTTCTAGGAGTTAAGCCCTTCTGAAACTTGGCCTCAGATTATTTTTGTTGCTCACTGAGAACTTCCTGCACAACTTACAGAACATCCCTAACCCTGGTAGCTAGCTTCCTTGTTAACACCAAGAAATGCAAAAAGGAAAAAGAACTATGAGGGAAGTCACTCTTAAACAATATATTGTTTATCACTCTTGAGGCTTTTTTTTTTTTTTTTAATTTGTATTTGCTGCCCTTTTTTATCATGTTCACATCCTGCATGGTTATTTATAACTATTTGCTAGATATCCAAGTTGTTCTGTCCTGTACAAACTTTCTAGTCATATGGGTAAACAAGTGAAATGAATGGAGACCACCTCTTCATGAAAGTTCGAAGAGCAAGAATTCAAGCAAATATCAATAAGCAAATTTTTTCTAACATAAAAAGGCTTTGTCAGCGTGGGGAAGAAAGGAAGGCTGCTGTGGAAGTCATCAGTTTCTTGATGTACTTATACAGCAGACTTTGAAAAGAAACTCTGAACTGCATCAAACTCAGGTTTCCTGGAACCGTCAACAGGACGTTTCCTACTCTTCATTTGTGATTTGGTTTGGAGGTTTATTTTGCTTCTCATTTTCCTCTGAAAGGCAAAACTTCTCACAAACTAGAAATCCAAGGTTTCGAGCTGACAACCAGTGCTGTGACAGCCAAGATGCCAAATCAGATGACATAGTGCAGTATTTTACAGAAGATCACATCAGGATAGAAGCCATGTTTTGAAGTTGCATCTTCAAAACCTTTACAGGTATGGCTGAGCAGTTCTTATACATTCAGGAATGGAGCTCCTGAGGGTGCTGGCAGAAATGTGATATGAAAGATGAAATTGTTGCTAGTGTAAAATTTTTATTCTTGACTTGAGCACAGGCTCCTCTACAACACAGTGGCTCTTTTTGCCTGAAGTGGTGTTTTAAACTCAGACCACCCACCCTCACGGTAAGAGCTAAGGATTCACAAATTTAAAAGCGCAATCACATAGGAAGGATAGCACAGACTAAAAACTCTTGAAATGGTGAGACATTTTTCAGTGAACTAAGCCAGGAAAACAACATGACAAGGCAAAAACAACACAACTGCAACAACAGTTTTAAGAATCTGCTTCTACTTTCCAGGGAATACTTACATGAGGAGTCCTGCACAATACTGACTTTTCATTCAGTAAATACTTTGTGTTCTCCTCATGACAGCTGAAGCTGGTCTACACAGAAAATGTCTAATTCTGTACTTCACCCAAATTTCCTCTATGCTAACTGACAGATTTTTCCAATGAAAGTTTTGGCCTGAAGTCTCATTATGTTCTAAAACTGTAGATCCCATTAAAAACACATGGCCAAGCAGACTCTTGAACCTGCTCTTCAAAATACAAGATTACTACAGTGGCAGAAGCGCCATTCTTGTTCCATGAATGCACTGGAAATAAGATCCAGGCTTATACAAAGTAAATATGATGTTGAAGGCAATTAAGCATTACCTTATAAATAAAAGCAGTTCTTGGGCATTCTGTTTCTCAGTTCCTCATTTAAGAGAGTAACATGGAAGAAAGCGTGTCTCATCAATACACAATAATATATATAACTGCTTGACTGGAAAGAATAATGACTATCACGGGCAAAACTGCTCCTACAACACACTGAAGGAATGGAATTAGTTGGCCTTGCCTCCCTAGAAATTTTGATTATAGAGATGATATATATTAAATCCTCCATGATTTACACATTCTGATTGGAATGACACAGATGCAGGAAGATACAGATGCAAAGTAGTTATAAGTCCAGGATTGGTTTACAAGCCGTATCAGGATTTCAGCCTTCACTGAAATCTGCAGGATCTTCATTAACTTTGCTGTGACTAAAATAATACCAAAGCATTACTCTTTGGTCTCCTACTACCTAAAAAATCAGTTATCCCAAAAGTCCTACATGCCTGGAGTTTGCCCTTACTACCCCAGGAATTAAATTGGATTGGAGATGTCAAATTAATGGAGATATTTGAACTGATCTGCCCCTCACTCCCGTATTTTCACAACTCTACTGCAGTGTTTTAATACAGCAGAACACAAAGTTTTTTGTTTTTGTGAGGCTATGTACTGAATCACAAAGACATAGTAATTTAATTTGTTTTATTGTATTGCACAAGATATCTATGCAATCCATGTAGATACTGTATTAAAGGATCCATGTTTCCCAAAACATTGCCTGTTGCAGCACACATCACAAGCATTGTGAATAACCAGTGCCTTCTTGAAAAATCAAAGTTTTTGGTTGCAAGTTTAAGCATGTGTGGCAATAAATGAAGAAAAAAAGCAAGGAGTATCAATACATACTTGTTTTCAAACACACAAATATACAATTTTCAGAAGAGCACCAATAATGTCAAGCAATTATTTTGATGAGATACTGTATGTGTAGGCTCCACAATAAAAAGCCAAGATACACACAAAAATATATTTCAACTTCTAAAATAATTTAACCATCATATTTTGCATGTGTCACCTGTTTACAACACATCATTTCATATACAACATCAGGCCCAAAGCCTCAAACTGTGAAAATTCGTGCATACTCAGAACAGTTGATACTCTGAAGCTGAAAAAGCCTTCAACTGTTTACATCTGGATACAGAGCAGTATAAGACTGCAGAAATAGTTACTGTGAAGGTATAACAGAAACGATACTACGGAAAAATGAAGAACACAACCAAGACTCCAAGCACAAGGTTTTTGAAAGAGGCCTACATGTAAAGTGATGTTGCAATAATTTATAACAGTGAATAATTAATACCAATCTCCTTTCTGACACTTACAGAGTCTCATATGTTCAGAAGCCCATGGAAGTGAACTAACCAAATGTCATGATCAATATCATCCTCAAATTCTGTTTCTGAAGTTTCTGATCATTATACTGGTACTTAAAAACATTTTATACTTGCTGAAAACTGTTATTAAAATTTACCTTCTTGCTATGAGAATTTAGTGTCATAAAAATTATGAAAAACAATAGGTAAAAAAATAGTACTTTATGAATATTTTTAGAAAACCCGTCAAACAGCTGCAAATACAGCTGATTTTTAAGTGTCTCTTCTCTTGAACTGCATTTGTTTATTTTTATTTAAGTGAATCACTTATAAGAAAGCAAGGAGTACCAGCTCTAAGATTTATTCTTGTCCATTACATTGAGGACCTCATCCAAAAGTGAAGGTCCCAAGTCAAGTTGTAATGAGAGAAGAGAGCCTGCAAGATCTGAAAGGGATTCTTCTGACTTTGTCTTGGTTAGTTCACATGGAAGTCGGCTATCTTCAAGCAAATCAACTGTTTGCCAATCAGTGCATCGTTCAGAAAAGCTGGATGAGTTACTGTCTCTACCATTAATAAAATGTGATGAAGAACCATTTTGTTCCCATACATCATCTTTGTATGTTTCTCCATTCCCCGTCTGTTTACTTTTCTCCTGCAACTTCTCCTCAATTACTGGCTCACAGCTAAGCCGTGGGTTTCTTGATGACCTGACGGATTCTTGCTTTGAATTAAACGTCACTGGTGACAATAAAGGTAACATAAGAGCTTGAGAACCCCCAATGGCAGGAAGGGAAATAGCATTTTTGAGCACTGGTGATGGAGTTTCTGTGAACATGGATTCAGAAGTGCTGTTTGCCCTTAAGAATTCACTGTGGCCACCAGATTGGCTAACTCTAGTTTCTCCTTCATTTCCAGGCAATAATTCGTAGTTTCCCTGCAAAAAGGAGATGTCTCCAAAAACATCATGTTGTCCCTCTTTTCCAATATGTATCGTGTGACGAAAATCTCCAAGTGGTGGACTGATCATATCAGGAGACAAGATATCCCTTAGTTTGAATTTCTTCCCTTTCTTATTGTTAGCGGCTTTCAAGTAGATGGGTGTCTTGGCTGGCATCTTGTTTCTAGATAAAGAGGGAGTTGTGTTAAAAAAAAAAAATAAATAAAGGAGAAGTCCCTTACAAAGCCAGTTCTTCTCGGGAGACCTTCAGTATGAGCTATGTTACATCATCATCTTGTACCAATCTTGCACATCAAGTCCCCTTCTTCTAAGGTAGGGAACTTCAGGGTATGTGAATGTCTCCCGTTGGAGGATTCTGCAAGACGGAGCACAAGTTTCAAGCCGGTTAGCAACCAAACATCCAACTTCAAGAACTTGAGAAGACCTGCATGGGATACAAAATCAGGTTATCATTAATTTTTCATGGTTCATTCAGTCCTGTTTTCACACACACAAAAAAAAATTAGCAATGGTACTGACAGTTCCAGCCTGCAGATTAACATTATGATGTTTCTTCCCTTCATTAGGCAGGATAAAAGGGTTTAAGATTAACAACATCTAGCTAACCTTTCTCTGACTTTATAACTTGTTTTGAAGTCAGAGTTTCTTAGACACGGTTGCTGAGCACAGTCCATTTGGTAAACATCACTATCTGAATCCTTCTTCTCATTCTGACATTCAAAATGCTGGTCTTGAAGTGCAAATGCAGAAACTGATCTGTAACATTCAACAACATAAAGCTTTCGGTAGATGCAGGAAGACTAAAAAGTCACCCAAGCAATTTTATTTTTTTTTTTAATGGGAGTAGATCACCTTGGATTTGAGAACTTTTGATATTGTCATTTATAAATTGGAACAAACTGTCACAAATAGCTTTTCTGACAAATATGCTAATAAGGATAATTATAGACATCTGATGAAAGTATTGGTCCACATAGAATCATAGAATCACAGAATCACCAAGGTTGGAAAAGACCTAAAAGATCACCCAGTCCAACCGTTCACCTATTCCCAATAGCTCCTACTAAACCATGTCCCTCAACACAACATTCAGTCTTTCCTTGAACACCCCCAGGCTCGGTGATTCCACCACCTCCCTGGGCAGTCCATTCCAGTGCCTGACCACCCTTTCTGAAAAGTAATACTTCCTCATGTCCAGCCTGAATCTCCCCTGCCTTAGCTTGAAACCATTCCCCCTGGTCCTATCACTAATGACACGAGAGAAGAGGCCGACCCCCAGCTCACTACAACCTCCCTTCAGGAAGTTATAGAGAGCAATAAGGTCTCCCCTGAGCCTCCTCTTCTCCAGGCTGAACATTCCCAGCTCCTTCAGCCTCTCCTCATATGGCCTGTGTTCCAGACCCCTCACCAGCTTTGTTGCCCTCCTTTGAACACGTTCCAGGGCCTCAATATCTTTCTTGCAGTGAGGGGCCCAAAACTGGACACAGTACTCGAGGTGCGGCCTCACGAGTGCTGAATATAGGGGAACAATCACCTCTCTGCTCCTGCTTGCAACACTGTTTCTGATGCAAGCCAGGATGCCATTGGCCTTCTTGGCCACCTGGGCACACTGTCGGCTCATGTTCAGCCGAGCATCAATCAATACCCCCAGGTCCATTTCCTCTACGCAGTCCTCCAGCCACACCGCCCCAAGCCTGTAGCGTCGCCTGGGGTTGTTGTGGCCAAAGTGCAGGACCCGGCATTTGGCCTTGTTGAAACTCATCCCATTGGCTCCAGCCCAGCTCTCCAGCCTGTCCAGATCCCTCTGTAGGGCCTCGCTACCCCCAGGCAGATCCACACTTCCAGCCAATTTGGTGTCATCTGTGAATTTACTGAGGGTGCACTCGATGCCCTCATCCAGGTCATCAATAAAGATATTGAAGAGGACAGGCCCCAGCACCGACCCCTGGGGAACACCACTCACGACTGGTCGCCAGCTGGATTTGACTCCATTCACCACCACTCTCTGTGCCCGGCCCTCCAGCCAGCTCCTTACCCAGCCAAGAGTGTACCCATCCAAGCCTCTGGCTGCCAGCTTCTGCAGGAGAATGCTGTGGGAGACAGTGTCAAAGGCTTTGCTGAAGTCTAGGTAGACCACATCAACAGCCTTTCCTTCATCCACCAGATGGGTCACTAGATCATAGAAGGAGATCAGGTTGGTCAAACAGGACCTGCCCTTCATGAACCCATGCTGGCTAGGCCTGATCCCCCGGTCACCCTGCACATGCCGCATGATCTCCCTCAAGACGATCTGCTCCATAACCTTCCCTGGCACCGAGGTCAGGCTGACAGGCCTGTAGTTCCCCGGATCCTCCTTACGACCTTTCTTATAAATGGGAGTCACGTTGGCAAGCCTCCAGTCTTCTGGGACCTCACCAGTCAACAAGGAGCGCTGACAGATGATGGAAAGCGGCTCGGCTATCACCTCCGCCAGTTCCCTCAGCACTCTCGGGTGGATCTCATCTGGCCCCATCAACTTGTGACAGTCCAGCTGGAGCAGTAGGTCTCTGACTGTTTCTTTCAGAATCACAGGGGGGTTAGTGTGCTCCCCAACCGAGATTACCAGGTCAGAGAGAGGGGTATCCTGAGGATAACTGGTCTGACTTTTAAAGACAGACGTAAAGAAGGCATTCAGAACCTCCGCCTTTTCCTTATCCTCAGTGGTCACATTCCCAGCCTCATCCAGCAAAGAGTGGATATTCTCCTTTGTCCTCCTCTTACTGTTAATGTATTTATAAAAGAGTTTCTTATTCCTTTTCACACCAGCGGCTAGGTTAAATTCAAGCTGGGCTTTTGCCTTTCTGATTTCACCTCTACACATCCTAACAACTTCCCTGTATTCATTTTGAGTGGCCTGTCCCTCTTTCCACAGGCGGTAGATTCTCTTTTTCTCCCGGAGCCTCAGGAATAGCTCCCTATTCATCCACGCCGGTCTTCTTCCCCGCCGGCTCATTTTGCAGCTCAGGGGGACTGCCTGCTCCTGCGCCCTTAAGACTTCCTTCTTGAAGAGCAACCAGCTCTCTTGGACCCCTTTGCTCGCTAAGACTGAATGCCAGGGGACTCCCCCTATTAGTCCCCTGAACAATTCAAAGTCCGCCCTCCTGAAGTCCAAGGTAGCAGTATTACTATTCCCCCTCCAGGCTCCACCGTGAATCACGAAGTCTATCATTTCATGATCACTCTGTCCAAGACAGCCTCCAACCTCCACATCTCCCACCAAACCTTCCCTGTTTGTGAACAGCAGGTCTAGTGGGGCAGTTCCTCTCGTGGGCTCTCTGACCAGCTGTATCAGGAAGTTGTCCTCTACGCATTCCAGAAACCTCCTAGACTGCTTCCTGTGTGCTGTGCTGTACTCCCAGCATACGTCAGGGAAGTTAAAGTCCCCCATGAGGACAAGGGCAGGCGACTGTGCAGCTTGTGCCAGCTGCTTATAGAATACCTCGTCTGTTTCTTCATCTTGATTTGGGGGTCTATAACAGACGCCCACAATCCTCAGTTACAAATATCTGAACATGTTTTAGAAGGGATTGATTCTTGTGACCGTGGTCTTTAGACTGCAGGAATTCTACACAGCAATTAGTTTTAGACTGTAGCTCATGAGCTATGTAGGCCAACTGTTCTGCACATCAAATCATTTTAAAATAAAGTTTTCCTACTAGAATCTTGTCTCTGACAAGTCTGATAAAGCTGTCCAGAAGGGTTAATAGGCTATTGGGTCAATTGGTTATGGAAAAAAATACTCTTTACTAATGCTTTAATTTTGTGATTCTTTGCTCAGGAATCAATAAAAGATACTATAAGGATCTCAGAATAAAAGCATTTTTATCCTGGGCATCTTTGTACTCTTCCCAATTCAATCCAGAGAGCAGAGCATTACAGGCCATTCCTCACTAAAAGTCTCAGCCCCAAATTTCTTACTGTCCATTTCCATTCTAATTCTGTAAAGTAGCTTGCAGTTTTTTCCACAGAAACGCATCTCTCTCCCTGTGCAATATGTGAAGAGAAGCTATCTGTATTTTTCTTCATTTCGTGCATGCCCCAGCAGAGATATTCCTTCATCAAATTAAGTCCAGCAAGAATCATCAGTTCGAAAGCTTTGTACTGGCAATAAAGACAGATGGCCAAGAAGTATTTAAGCATTTTCACAAATCCTCTAACCTGAGTAATTAGTTCCTTCAGTTGGGTGCTTAACTCTGCATCACAAGGGGAGCTGGGAATCTTGCCAAGTTAGCATTTTGGTTTTTGATTTCCACAAAATATCTACTGCACTTCAGATAGGGCTGAAAATCACTTCACACAGAAGTACAACAGATATATACAGAAAATACTGTCATACAAAATAAGCCAAATGTTCTATGAATGCAGAGAACATTTGATACTTTTAAGCTCAATTTTGAAATGCTTGCAATCCTGCACAGCTTCCCTCTAAACAAAAAAATGCTAATTCATTAGGATCTACAGAATACTATGGGATTCCAATTACATACCAAAACTCCATCTACTTAACTCCCTTTTGCATCTTACAGTCTATACAGTCCTAAGTAAGATCTCTGCTTGTGCCATGCATCGTAGAACAGAACTGATCACTCAAATCAGCTACCTTTCAGATTTAAAAAAATGAAATAAAATAATAAAATAAAATCACCACACTGTTTCATCCCTCACCTTACCTTGGTTATCACTCTACCCTTGCAGCCAATTTAGGAACACAACATCCTCAACTCTACAGAGATTGTATGTGGTTGAAAGTGAAGCCTAGTAGTTACTAGTTTCAAAGTGAAAGACCAATTCTATATTTTATTCAAATTATAGTATAGAGGAAAAAAATGCAAACACACAAAAACCTGAAATAGAGCAAACTTTTGGTCATCCAGATAGCAGTTCTGGACTATAGTCCAGATAGTAAGTTCTTGCACTATCAGAAAATCCAGTAAGGGGCAGTGTAAAACCACAGTACCTCAGAGGATGCTGCAAGAGATTTCAGTGCCAGGAATTATAATCCCTCTTTACAGAGCAGCCTCTGCTCTTGGGAAGGCCTTGCCTTCCACATTGCGAATGAAGAGAGCATTAAAAACTGTACACTTACTGCAAGCAGCATTTGCTCTGCTAAAAACAAAAGTTACCTTTGCTGCAAATTTCATGAGTCATCCCATTGAAAATCCTGAGATTACAATTTGTAGACAAAAGATAACGGCTCTGTATTAAACAGAGGGCCTGATTTTCAACATACAGTATAACCTAGACATCAAAGAATCATAGAATGGCTTGGGTTGGAAGGGATCTCAAGGACCATCAAGTTCCAACCCCCCTGCCACAGGCAGGATTGCCAACTGCTAGATCAAGTACTAGATTAGGCTGCCCAGGGCCCCATCCAACCTGGTCTTGAACACCTTCAGGGATGGGGCATCCACAATCTCTCTGGACAACCTATACCAGCACCTCACCACCCATTCACAGGAGAGCAGCTCTAGCCCTTTGATCTTCATGGCCCTCTTCGGGACCCTCTCCAAAGCCTCGACATCCCTTGTGTACGGGAGCGGACACAGTACTCCAGATACGGCCTAAACAAGGCAAAGTAGAGGGAGACAATCATCTCCCTCACACTGCTGCCCACTCCTCTTCTGACACATCCCAGGCTACAATTGGCCTTCTGGGCTGCAAGACCACATTACTGGCTCATGCTAAGCTTTTCATCAACTAGGACCCCTAAATCCTTCTCAGCAGGGCGTCTCCCAAGGAGTTCATCTCCCAGCCTTTATACACATCCGGGATTACTTCCACCCAAGTGAAAAACCTTGCACTTTGCTTTGTTGAACTCATTAGGTTAACAAGGGCCCACTTTTTGAGTTTATCAAGGTCCCTCCAGATGGCATCCCTTCCTTCTGCTGTAACAACTACACCACTCAGTTTGGTGTAATCAACAAACTTGCTGAGGGTGCATTCGATCCCATCATCTCTGTCATTGACAAAGACAAAGAGTACTGGTCCCAGGACAGACCCCTGAAGGACACCAACTGTCACTGGCCTCCACCTGGGCATTGGTGAAGCTGTGCTGGCTGTTTTAGAAGAGCCTTTTTTTGATAAATTTCATCTCAGTAACTAAGTGACCACTTAACCAAACTGAAAAGCAGAATGAGAAGCTATCAGAAAACCAAATGCATAACTAAAAATCTACAGCCTTAGGACTGCCAGCCTACAGTAGAAGACTTCATTTAGGAGAATAATCTGAGAGGATTTTTCTACCAGTTTAGGAGATCTCTAGATCTCCTTCTTTGAACAAGATCTGAGCATGAGCTAAGACAGAAATTTCAGCCCAGTGAAAATTAGAGTTTTATTTTGGCTGTAACTCATTTGGCTGTAGCTCATTCTCATTCCTATCACTTCACACTCTCATATAAGTGTTTTGCTTGGTAACTAAGGCCAATATTGTCAGAGGCACTTCTCAAATTGCCTTGTGAACCTTCTGTCCACTCAGCAACTACCTTACCCACAGCCTGAAGTTTTCAATGGATGCCTCAGTCTATCCCACAGGCTATCAGTAACTATCTCAATATCTAAGCTTTAAACCAGAGACAAATTAGGGTCCTTGTGCAAAAATTTATTTGTGCACAAATCCCAAGAGACCTAGGTCTTTAGGCATGGTCCTAGGTGAATAAATGATAGAAATAAAATCCTGTTTCCACAGAGCAGGCCAAGAAGCAAGGTTTTCTGGGAAGCCTGTGGGCTTTCTTTAGGTCAGTCCCTATCAAGAATTCTGCCTTATGCATCATTGGCTAAAATCATTCAAAATTAACAGGAATCCATTTCCAAAACATCATTAAAAAAAACAGGGAATTATCACACAGAGCAAGTCACTAGGAGAAAAAAAGACAATATGTACATTATTTACATAACCAAATGAAAAGACAATGATACAGCAAAAGACAGAGATAAGCTATGCAGTAAGTTGGTGAAACTTTCCTATCTAATGAAATATCTGCAAGCATAGCCCTATAAGGCTTTAGAGGTTCATTCTGGAATTTAGCTACCAGTAGCTCTCACCAGCACAAACTGTTGAAACCCGCCTTGTCCATGCTGATACTTCCAATATGCCTGAAACTACATCAGTACAAACAATGTTATTTTAATAGAGGCTTGAAGTCATGCAGTCGTTGTGAGTAAAACTAGCACTACGAATAACTAAGTCTACAGATACAAGAAAATCAGCAGATCATGCACAAGAGAGCTTACCTCTCACATTCCTGTGGATGTAGGTGTCTATCAACTGGCAGCCTCTGCAAATGAGGCCACTAGTCCATCTACTTCTACATCAATTCATCAGTGAGCCTTTGCTTATACAACCACCACTTTCTGAGTAAGCATAACCAAATCAGGCAGTAACACTTCCTCTACAGATTGTTCATCTAAGTTTACTTGGTTTCTAGGAGGCCCAGCCTCTGAATTCATCTGTATTAAAATCAACCATCCTGATTGGATTAAAAGCCCTTACCCTTTTGTTGCTCCCTTCTTCAAAGAACTTGCACCCTTCTGATTAAAGCTACAGATTTAATTACTCCATAAAAACAATCATGCTAATCAGACTTCAGCACAACTAATCTTCTCCAACTGAATTCACCCTAGTTTCCTATTTTATCTCATTTTCACATATGCCTTTTAGAAAATGAAGGGCAAACACACACACAAAACCCACTCAAAACAAAACAACAAATGAAGAAGAACAATAAACAGAAAAATCCCCGTTCCTCCCAAACTTACAGGAACACAAGTCAAGAGGGACTCTACCATACACTTCATTCATGTCTCCATTTTCCTTCAAAGGTCTAAGTGGCCTGCTAATCCCTGATGTTCATTCTCTTTCCACTTAAAAGTCCCTACATGCGCAGACCGCCCACAGTAATTTACTCTGCATAGGCTAGTCTCCAGGGAAAAGGCATCAATTTGTAACCTAAACACTGTTTTTGTGTTTGTTTTTTAATACATATTCCGCAACTCCTTTAATCTTTCTTTTATACGTAGTTTTATACAACACAAACATCTCAATCTTCCAACACAAGACATGCTTTCTGGAACTAAGATCACTTCCCAACAATCTCTTTTTCTGGTCCTCCTCCCTCTCATTCATATCTTTCTTTAAATATGCCCCAAAGTAGACAATATTCAAACTGAGATCTCATCTTCTCTCTCAACAGCATATCTGCATTTTTCTTTTAGTATCATAACATAGTTGGCTTATGTTTAGTTTGTGGTCTACTAAAGACTATCCTCTTTAGTGAAGAACAGTTGCCTAGCCAGTTATTCTACATCTTCTTCATGACTACTGCCTCCGCAGCAAAGCCTTAAAACTCACTGCCTCGCATTCTATTAATTGCAAACACTGTAAGTTGTGAGGATAATTTTAAATTTTAATCTGGGCCTCTTCACTATGTGGGTTTATCAGCACCTACAGATATAATAAGCATACATTTGAATCATTCATAAAAACATCATGTTGCAACAGAGATAACTACAGCCCTAGAATTCCTCCTGCTATGTCTTTCCAGATTAATAGAGGTTAAAAACTCCAAGTTGCTACTTCTTGAAGTAGTTTGAATTTTGAAACAACTTTCTGCTTGGAGGTAACTAATAGGAGTGAGTAAGGAAACATGAATATACTGCATAATATAGATACGTTATTGAATGACAAGAAAAGTTTGGAAAACGTCAGCTATACATAACACAAACTGAGGAGAAATAAAATAATAAATAAAAACCAGAGGACTGTCAGCCATATTTCCTTCTGACTTTCTCAAGATAAGAAAATCATCTGAGGATACCTTTTCATCTCCCTTGCTATAAACACTTTTTCTCATGTGAATTGTATGGATAAATAATACACTAGCAATGAGCATTCCTGAAGGGGTGTTAGTTGTCCTTTAATGTAAGCACAGACAGGGACAGACTGAATACAGTGTCTTTTCCTCCAGGTATCTTCCATTTGTCTAGCACACCACAGCCACAAAAGTGCTTATGAATGAAAAGAACCCAAATTCCTGAAATTATTTTTGGTTGTTGACTGCCTTAAATCTTGACAACCTTTCCCTGCATAATATCTTGTCAAATGGATCAAGCTAGAGTAAATCATATTAACAAAGAAATACCTCCAACTATAAACCATTAAAGTACGTGTGCATTATACTGAAATGAAGCCAACCTAATTATAAATAATTGAAGGATAAAATTAACTGTGAAAACAAACAGCTGTACCAGCACAGCTAGAAGGGGCTGCTGAAGTCACCCAATTTGGAGCTGCTCTCTAATTTGAGCAACTGGCCCCAGACTCCAGTTATTATTTTGTTCTATATCAGCCTGTGAGATTACAAAGGCCTTTTATCAACCAGCAACCTTCACCCCTGTTAAGGTACTTGAATATTAACCAAGTCATTTCTCAGTAGTCTTTTTTGATCGAAGTGAACAGGGGGAATTCCTCATGTGGTGATGGTGGGGGAGTAATTTTAGGCCTTCAAATATTGCTTTCTCTCCTTTGAACCCTCTCCAATTTTCCAACAGCCTTTTCAGAGCAGATCAGAATTAGTGACAACGTTCTCATGCAGCATACACTCCCTCGCAGCACACACAAAGAAATAAAATAACTTCTTCCTTTCCATCATTTCTCCTCATTTATAAACAAGATCAAATTTCTGTGTCTATCTTCACCATCTTACAACAGGAATTTTCCAGTATTTACAAGCTCTTTGATAGTAGTACTGCACAACAAACCCTTTAAGATTTCTTCTGCTGATATAACAAAAAACAGTTCTCCAAGCAGAATGAATTTTATTACCAAAGTTAGCAATTTGTTACCAGAGTCATTTGTAGCTCCTATGTGAGTTACCCCATCCATTTTTTTAAGGATGGAGATAAGCATATATTCATCTAATCAACAAATCTGGCCAGCACAGCCAATGGTAGTGGCCATTTGTATGCCATTTGTACAGTAAGATTCTATTCTTTAGGGGAAAAAAAAGGCTTTCCAAGCTATTGTTCTCCAGAAAGTAAGCTGGATTTACGTTCTTCAGCATAAAATGCAAGGCCATAACTCAGAAAGAGAAAACATTCTATCTGAATGTACTCAATCACCTTCTTCATCAATACACATCCTTAGTCTCCATGATCTGCACATTTGAACTGCAATAATTTTATTTGCAGACTGCTCAAGAAAACACCATAAACCCCAGTGCTGTATAAGACTGTTGGATGATTTTAAATGAAATACATTCCTTTCTGATGCCAGTGTCCTCCTGACATTTACTCTAAGATTCTCAATGTGTTTAATATGTTCTTTGTTGACACTACAGAGAACTAAAGTTTTAACAATTTGGCTGTGAGGCAATACTGAGTCAAATGCCTTATACATTGTGTTGTTTTCTTTTTGTTTTCTTCTTTTTTTCTTTTTTTTCTTTTTTGGCAGTTGTGTTTTTGACCACTCATTAGAATGTTTTTAAAAATATCCATTAAAAAAGTACCCAGCCTTTTTGGCCCAGGCTGTTTGGCCACAGCCTTCTTCTAGGTTTGAAAACTTCACATCTTTTCTAGAACAATAAAAACCTCTTGTCTTTTCTTCTCTAGAGACAAACATTTAAAGAGCTCACTGGATTCTGCTGGTCTGCTCCATAGACTGAAGCAGCTCTCTATTATATTCTTCTTAGCTTTGCTAGCTGGTACATTCATACGCGTGGATTTAATACTATATAGTTCAACTTTATTGTTGGCTTTCAAAAATTGGGCGACCATTCCAATTTAGGCATAGGTACATGTCTATACAAAGTCCTAAATGCTTCTTAACTCATGCAGTCTGTGAAGGTGGGGTTATGTTATATCAGCCAGGTTGTACACTGAAGCATGGTCACCTTTCCTCCTATAAAGCCAGCACATAGAATGAGCAAACAGCCAGGGATCATAAACTCACAGGCCACAAGACAAAGAGGCTTAAAAATCTTGTCCATGAGTTCCCTTAGCACTATAAAAAAATTGCCAAAAAGGTACAAAAAAACCCACACCTCTAGAACCAAGCCCATCTGCCACCTAAAAGATTGGATAACCACTCTGGCTGAAATTTCACCAGTGAAGAGAGAGGAAGGTTTAGTCTTTACACAGAGAAGCTCCCTGATGCACAAGACATGTTCACCTGAGTGCTGTTAGAAGAATCAGAAGGAGCAGGACTGCCCCTTTGTAATTCTGAGCAGCTTACCTACATAGCTTTCTCCTTTAACACAGAGGGTGCAGTTCTCCAGCCAAGCTCAGCTCTCAAAGCTGGTTTAAGAAGTTTCCGCCCTTGTTTCCTCTCTGTTTGTTTCCAGATCCGCACTGCAGTTCCTTGTACTCTCAGCATGCAGGCAGATCTACAGCCACACTGCAAACTGGGCACAGCAGCAGTTCTCCCCACTGACTCAGTTTACAGTAAAGGCTTGCAAACAGCTGCAGTGTGACTGCTGGTAACACTTCCAGAGAGAGTTCAAGCCCAATATAACTTACTGTCAAAGACATTCTCCTCCCACCATCCGCGTGCACACACTTGACCCCTTATAAGCCAGCTCGGATCACTGAACTGGATGAAAACTAACTAGGAAAGGGGTTTAAGATCACCTGGCTGTGAATGGGACTGCTACTTCCAGCTGCAGCAAGTCATTTGAGCTGCTCAGAGAGAAAAGGGTTCCGGCAGAAGGGACAAGCAATTCTTAACCAACACTTCCGAAAGACAAAATGTCCATGGATTTTTTTTTACTCACTTCTGATGCAAAAATGACTTGCTACTTCCACTAGTGTCTATCTTCGGGTTCCTAAAACTGGCATAATCTAAAAACAAAGTTTTTTTCAAGATATTTTTAATAGTTTATTATTACTATTGCTTTTTTAAATAGATCTCTAACATTTCCTTAACTGGCAGCTCCTGACAAAAGGCAACCTAAAAATAATACCATCTTACACGATCCCATTCAACCCAACTCCAGCCCTTTACCCACCTCTCCTCCAATTCTCAAATGCTCTTCATCTCTAAGGTAAATATTCTTTATCGTCTCCTTGAAACACACAAGTGACACAGGCATATTACAGTCACCAGTTCTGTTTTTATTCAATTTCTCAAGTGTTTCACTTGAAGTATTTACCATCTTAAAACAGCTGATAAACTCATTTAAACCAAACTTGAGGGCCAGAGAACCCTCTATATACAAAGGTTAATTATGAAGTAGAGGTACAGAACTACAGAGGAAATTTGCACAGGACATACTTGTTGCACTGCATTGGAAAGGATGCATTCTCTGCTCTGTTGCAGTTCTGCCTTCTCCAAGGAGCAGAATGGCCATCAAGATGAGATCAAAGAGCATGGGGATAGGACAGAAGGAAGGAAGGAAATTATTCAATGAATTCATTACAAAAGCTTTCAGTAAATTTCTTATTTGGTCTAAATCATGCTCTTCTTAAGGAATGGGGGTGAAATCACAGAGTTAATAAGACTTTAAAAACTGGTCATCCGTATGCAGTGCAAAGTAGATTGTTAACACAGGTAAACTAAGTGATTTTGTTTTACTGCCCTTACAAGAAACATAAGGGAAAATGTGGAAATTACTTTACTACAAGCTTAAACTATACTTCTAACAGAAAAAAAATGCTACTATTTGAAGGCAGTTTCAGCGGAGGTAAGAGTAAGTAACAACCAAAATACACATTATATTCTGTCTCTGTTCTGCAGCATGTCAGCAACGCCTGTGACTTGCCCCAGCTGATAGGGCTGCATCACATTGGACAGCAGCTCAGTGTTCCCCATTTCCTCTTCACATCTCTTTTTGACATGTGCTCAGTTCTGTCAACTTGAGTTGCTTATACTATATCGATTCGACTTTTTTCCTGAAATATATCAGATAGCATTGGACTGCATTCACTTTCTGTGCCAACAGTTGTATTTCACATACTGCACTTAAAACCAGGCAGAGTTAAGCAAGTCTAATTTGAAAGAACTGAATATACTCAGTACTTCTTTTTTCCAAGTTTGGAAGCACTACAGAGATATACTGGCAGAATATTCAGAGTGGCACTGTGCCAGTTCAGTTTGACTGATTAGCAGCTGATATTTCTTTCAAACTGTAAACCCCACATATCTAATTAAGCTGATGGAAATACTGCTGTCCCAGGTCCCAGGAAAACCACCTTCTTGACACTTGGGGTTTTAGCTCAGCCAGTACTCTGCTACTTTCTCCCCATTACTGCAGCTATATTTCCAAAGATAAGCACGTGTGTATGACACAGCTTAAGCCAAATGGCATATGAGATGACAGCATCTGTACACAGAGATTGGACCTTGAGCTTGCACGTGCAGGCAGCATGACAGAATAATTAAAGGGTCAGAAAAAGATGCTGAATCCAATGAACTCAATCAGACCTAATGTACTGCAACTCCTGTTCTTTAGCAGCTTTTTGAAAAGGCATTTTGCACACGTTCTTGTTCTCTGTGCTCTCTGCAGGGGCTCCAGCTCAGGATTTTGCCCTGAGACTGTAAAAGAACATAAATCCCTGTGTTTAAAGGTCAATATTTCAAAGTGCTCCAAAATGCACATTTTGTTTTCAGAAGTAATGTCAAGGGAAAGAGTATTGGCGGCAAAAGAAAACTTCTAGTAGGCAGTCACATTAGAGTAATGTAATCATGACTCACGCTCCTCACCCATTTCCTGACTAGGGTTGTGCATGATCAAAAGAACATCAGCCACAGTAATGCTGCCTCTTGTTAATGTTAGCTAGCCTGAAAGCATTACAGGCTACCAGCAAACAAACTCATTGCAGAATATCCTATTTAAAGCCTGGCATAAATTGACAATGACAAATGCAGTGGTGTAATACCATACTCAACGAAAACAACAACTTGCCCTTGGTGAAAATAGCAAGTTACGACTTTTTATGATGAGTTCTCCTATCTAAATAAAATCTCACACACTTTAAAAGACTGTAAATCACTGAGATGCAAAGGGAGAGGAACACCCAGTTGTTTGTTAGTCTGTAAGGAAATACATGAAGCACAGACCTTTTGAAGAAGATCATAGTAAACTTCTCTAAAACTAATCTCTCACCAGAAAGATTGGAAAAGAGCACACACGCTGGGCCTAAGCAGTTTTCACTGTCCAAGAGAGACGCTGCAAGAGGCAATTTCTGTCTCAAGGTTCAGTTGTGTTCAGCAGGAGTAAAGTGTGTGCTTAATTATGCAAATTGATGTTCATTTGTATAAAGAGCTCTTCAGCTGAAAACAAATTTCAGATCCTTCTTGGGATGTTGGTCACATTTAATTTGTTCGACACCCACATTAATGAAAAACCAAAAATTAATCAGATGCTTCAACAGAAACTGGGCTAGACTTCAGGTAATGCAGATGATGACACCTGCAGTCCTCATCGCCAAGCAGGGGATGAGTTCACACTTCTCCCTCCCTCCTACCCTCAGGGGAGAGGTTCACTCTCCTCTACAAGTGCCAACTAACTGCTAACTATGCTCAGCAGCAGCCTCCATGTTCCTCATGCAGCCTCCTACAAGGGATATCAAAGGCAAGAGAAAGCCTGAAGCTGACCATTAATTATATCACCCATTGCCCATACCACTGTCCGTACAATTTACAGTGACCAACAGGAGCATTCCACATCCAGCACACTGAGAAGACTTATACTGCATTTCTGATAGCCAAATTCCACCTGAAATAAATAACTTGACTTTCATTAGAGCCTCAGCTTGCCTCTCACAAGCAGCATTTTAGGAGAAACAATCACACAAGGCAGAAGGTACACTTAAGTCTGGCTAAATGAACACCAGCTAACTACACTAGGCCTATACTTTATCTAGGTGCACTAATTACTTCATGGTTGAGAGAAACTAATTCTGAAACCAACCAGGCACACATTAAGGCCTTTACATGGCATTGCAACACTTGCTGCAAGACTGTTACAACTCTGCTTGGTCATCATACATTTTATTTACACACCTGTAACAACAAAGAAATGAGGTGCTGCAATCCCTGTGGGCATGGATGCACCTCTCCCTTGACCCAAGCGTGAGTTGTTACCACATGCTCTGAGTAGCTCCTGTACCAATTCACATACCTGGGATGGAAGGCACTGGGGTGTAGGCAGACTAATAAAATAATGTTATTCTGAGACCTACTTCACCACGTAAAGGGCACATTTATTTGCTTAATCCTTTAATAGGTAGGTGAGATGAACTCCTGCTTTTACTGACAGCTATTTGAAAGACGTTTCTAATGGCTCCTGCAAGCTCCAGGGAGTCAAAAGTCAAGTCATGGGAGGAGTGACATATCGTTCAGTATGGTTTACTATCCAACTGACATTTAAGGAAATGTGACACATGGTAGAGCCCAGGACAGACACCCACAGAACTAACAACAACTTCTGCTCAAACACTGAAGGGAAAAAAACAAACACCAAGCCTCAGAAAATAAAAGCAATGTAAAGACAGTGAGAACCCAAGCCACAGCCCTGGTATTCCTGATGTGTTTACAGTAGGCAAGTGGAGCACAAATTGAGATTAATTTCTTGGTCCTGAGAGCTAATAGAAATCATATCCAGGCATAATATCCCCCATTTCATACTGTAATAATGCAACAGGATTGTCTTAATTTAAGGCACAGCATAGCTTTCTCTTATAAAAGACCAAGCTGTTTCTTATGACAGAAATAGCCTCTGCAGAAACACAGGGAACCTACAGTCTTTAGCTATTAAAATTACTACTGAAGTTTTATATGCCTGTTTTTTTCTGTTGCCTCCTCTACCACCATTATTCAGTATTTTCTACTCTAATGGATTAACCATTTTTTGCCAAAATCTCTGTAAACATTCAGTTTTGAAGTTAAAGATGAGTAATTTCTCTATATTATGAGAAAATACTCCTTTCCACTTGAGTCAATATACAGCTTTACAGCTATTCAGAACCCATTTAACTGCGTACATGGCCTTTGAGTGAATAGCAACAGAATTTTCCTTGTTCAGAACTCAATGAAGCTTTAGAGAAATATGATTTTCTTTTTGTGTTATTTAAATCCGGTCAGAACACAAAACATGCTAAATATAGGTTATCCTACAGTAACTCAAATTTATATATGTCCTGAAACAGAAATCCTGCCACAGGAATTTTAAGCTTTTGCCATTCCTGAAAAGACCATAATTTGTTCACTTTAGAGAATGAAAGTAGAAACAATTTAGGATGCAAAGTGAAGAGAGACCGAAAGAACCATGAAAAAAATAAAGAAATATTTACACTAGTAAACCAAAAGTCCAGATTCAACTGATTACCAGCTTGCTGTATAAGAGCCAACTTTCATTAGTGTCCAGGCTCCCAGTTTAATCTCTGCAGCCATGATTAGGAAAGCTCACACCTTCCCAGGTGTTCCACCCTGTCCGCAACGGGGCAGGCAGTATCAGCCAGCATACCAACACAGGATGAAAGGGCATTACCTCTCGAAACAAAATTACGATATTTTTGTTTATAAAATTGAGAACGGCTGAAAATTCAGACAGATATTTAACCTACCTTGAATTTTGGTTGTTAAACTCCTGGTGACTTATTTTCCAACAATATGAACTAAATGTTGATTTAGAACTTGACCACGCCTAATAAATAATGAAATTCCCTTCACACCTCTTGCTATTTACCTTTCTCATGTAGAAGAAGATACGGAAAGCTTTCCTGTGTGTTTTTCCAGACACCAAAATATTCTTCCTGGACTATCCACTGAAAGGTTGCCATTTACTCCTTGTTCAGACTTACCACTCATATCCTCAGAAGAACATGGGAAGAGTTTACCAACATAATAAACATCTTGGTTCACATGCTTCATTTAGAAAGAAACAACTCCTCACCCTAGGAAGTGCAATGAACTCCCATTCCTGTTCCTTCTGCTAACACATTCCCTAACTAAGTGCAAGAAGCAACCATGAAACTAAAGTAACTTTTTGAAACACACTACCATATAGCAGCCACTGATTACTCTTTTCAGATCGCTTAAAAGTACAATCAGGTTTACTCTTTGAGAAACTTTATTCCCATCTTCTCTCTCTGTTACCAGTAATTAAATGATCGTAATTATTACAGGCAGTAACTACTTTAAATCAAATCAGAATTAGGGCTTTTGTTTCACTAAACAGATTAGAAGATGACAAAAACGATACAACTGCAATGGAAGAAGGACAGTTTGTACAACACCCAACAAAGGCATCTCCTCTTCTAGCCAATGGGATCTCAGAGCAGGTCAAATACGATTTCTTACACACCAATTTAATGTGCCTGACTTTGTTGAAATTTTTACCTATCTGTACATAGTAAAGAGTGATGACAGTCACAGTCACACTGAGGATGTTCCATATAGAAGTTGTGGCATATCTTTCTATTATGAGATATGACTTGTGTAGGCATTCTACTCGGCAGAAGGACTTTCAACCTACCTTCCCAATGGAAGCTTTTTTAAATCTTTAACTTTAATTTATCCATTGCAGTTGGAGAATTACTCTAAAATGACCTGCACTGGAAGACTGAGGATCATAGGGAGGAGAGGAAATGAGAGGAAAAATGTGATTTGCTGATATGTGATCATCAGCATGGCCCATGAACATCAGAAAGCTGCTCAACCTTTAACAGTAGCCAAATTCACACATTCAAGTTTAAAATTTTAACTAAATCACACAGGCCACACTTTTATGATGGAAGATATGTGCTCAGAAACAGTAACAAAGTTTTGCAGGCCAGGACAGACAAGCAGCTGAAGCAGATCTTCTTTTGCTGCGGTCAAAAGGTCTATTGCAACCCCTCACTGCATAACAGAGCAATGACAAGGGAGAGGAAAATTCTGTATTTGGCCATTATTATGTCTGTTCCTGGTAGCCAACATTCCAGGAGGATGTCACTAAAGAAAAGAGCCATGACTCTAGATAATTTACAGAAACAGACCCACGGAAAATTGAATCTGCTCAGCTACTTTGAAAAGGAATTGATGAGTTGATCATGGGCTGTAACTAACTCATATGGAATAAAAACATAATAAGAGAGTACATCCAGCTCCCAGCCACTGAATTATGCTATTATGTATGTTTGCTAGCATGTAGCTAGAGAAAGCAAAGGAAGAAAGAAAATGTATCTTCTCTGAACAATAAGAATGTTTTACCAGGGCTTGTAGTGGATTCTCTTTTTATTTATTAATTCATTTATTAACTTTAACATTTTTTTCCCCACAAACAAACTGCTCATGGTCTAGTTCAAACAGTTCAGGGGCCACATTGACACAGAACGTGGTAACTATTCAGGAAAGGTCTATGGCTTGTGATGGACACGTTCCCTACTGTCTGTTAGGGCTTTTAACATTGAAGGTATGAATAGTATTTTCCCTTTATGAAATATGTGACCTTTCTCTTAAGGATTAAATATTTTGGAAAGTACTTGTATCTAGAAAAAGCCATACTAATTTTCTTAGAGCCCTTTTGTCCACAAATTATGTTTTCTTGGCCATAAAGATAATTATGAAGGCTGAAAGGGTAAATTTCCTAAAAGTTATCAAAATAGAGTACTCATCAAAACTGCTGTGCTTGGAAAGTTCTAATCTTTCAGCAGAAAATAGTAAGAAAACAAACAAACAAACAAAAAAAACCCAACTGTGTTTGACACTGCTTTCAAATCCTGCACAGAAAATTGAATAAATTATTTCCTGTCGAATTGTCACAAACAGTTTGAGTTCTACAAGCTTTAAAAGCTGTTTCTCCTCTGATGCAAGCAGAAGGGTGCCCATTTCACAACTTAGCCTATTCAACGTGAACAAGGAAAATGTAACATTTTAAAAGATCAACTTTCAAAAAAAAAAAAAGAACTCAAATTCATGATTAAGTGAATTCATTCTATGTCCAATATTAAATACTCAGTTCTGGAGAAAAGAACAACAAAAGATAAGATGCAGCTTCATTTACTTTCAATCAAGAGAAAGTGAGTTAACATTTGAATTTTAATACACTAGAAATACCTCTTATTTTCAAGCCTGATTGAAATTCATGAGGTTCACCTGGGCTCAGCTCTAAAGCTTGCCCAGCTCCCTCTGTAGACACCCCTTCTCTTCAGCATGTTGACTGCACCACAGAGCAGCCAGAGACCAGAAATTCAGAAAGTCTGGCAATCAGTGATCGCAACAGAAAAGAAGAACCATCAGCCCAAAGTGAGAAAGGTCAGAACCTGTGTATAAGAACTAAGAAAGCAAAACCAGGAGACAACATACAGTGGAAGCGAGGAAGAGATTGACTGTCATGCACAGATACGCAAAGAAGGTTTGATACAGGAAAATCAAGTAGAATTGAGCAATATAAGTTAATTCCATGTTTAGAGTGCTTATTTGGGCACTGAAACTCGTTTTCTTACAATTTTTTCAGTTTCATGAAGATAAAATCTTTGTATTTTCAGAAACCATGTGAATGCACTTAAAAGATTTGCACTTTAGTGGGTACGCTTCTCACCACTGGCAGTGTCAAAAAACTTCCAACACTTCTGTCATCAATCCATTACTTGCCACTCCTGTTTCTTTCTCCTCTGTATATCCCAATAATCCAGCTCTTATTCAACACCACAAAATACATCGTATACAATGGATTTTCTTCTGCCAAACTAGAGGCATTGTTGTAGTCCCAGGGTAAAAAAAAACTACAACTAAAAATGAAGTTAATTATCAGACAAAAACATGAAAGCCGCATGGAGCATTTGCTACTTGATTATCACTTTCACTTGGAGAAGTAATGTTTCTTCTTATCTATCTCATAAATTCCTTTAGGAACTCCTACAGATTCCTAACCTACTTGGGCTCTTCCTATTGTAACTTTTCTTCCTCAGGACCAGAAATAACTATTTTTAAGAGAACTGTACAGGCCACTCTGCCATAAAACAGATGCCTTTGTTTTCTTTGCTGTTGACTTTAGTGGATCTTATCTAAAAGATTCTGGAGACTGAGATGGGTTTTCACCCTGCCTGAGGGTATATGCAGACAAAAACAGCTGTACAGAAAAACAGAAACAGCCTCCCTCCTCAACTAAAACCATACAGTGCAAGTAGAAAAGGACACACAGGAAGAGAGGAGCTGCCATACAAATTACTGGCCTACTCTGTCAACAGTCTTGTCCCTAACAATCAATTTGCTGTGTTGTCTTCTCTGTACTACTAATTATTTCTCATATCACTAAGAAGCAAAGAGTAGACGTGGTAACATTAACAATCCAACCTATTCAATTCAGTTTTTTCTCAAACTGATTAGATGCCAGAATTCTCTTAATTCTAGGCAAGAAGTAAAATCTGAGCAATGTATTACTAGAAATCCATATTTTTGTGGCAACAGGAGTTCTAATGACATGCCAGGTGTATTGTACATTATAAACTGTGCACACATAAAACAACAGCTCACAAGAGACAACTGATCAGTTGTGGCATTTTTTGGAACAGGGAATGCCATTCATTTTGTAACTGTTGTAAGCAACACCTCTCCTCCCCTTTCCATCTTTCACCCCAAAATGTTTGCTTGGACTGCAGTAAAATACAATTCCATATGTCCACATATCCTCTGTGTGGGCACACTGCTCCATTCTCCATACTCCCATCTGTTTTTTCAATATCCAAGCAGAAAAATGCTGCTCACAGAAAATGCAAGCAGTGCCCCCAGACACACTGCATCTTACCTTCAGTGGCTATTTTTCCAAGGTCATGTGCCTGAGAGAAATGAGCAAGCAAAGGACCAGCTTAAACTTAACGAAGGGCAACAATCTCTTGCACCTGAAGAAAGAACATGTGAGCTGCATCTGACACGCAGGTCCATCAATAGCACTATTCTTTTATTTCCCCATTTCACTCACCATGTAGCTCTCTGCTACTGTTTACGTCTTTCCTGAGTTGGGGTAACCCCTAACATTCTTCCTAGGAGCCATGCATCCTCAAAAGAAGGGAGACAACAAATCCACATAGCCACATACCATTCCACAAATGAACAAATCATGCAAAAGCTGAAGAAAAGTGCCTTTGCGCCTCAGTGCTGGGCAAAAACAGCATGGCTGGCCTTCACAATAAACTGCAAAAGGCAGAATCTGCACTTTCTTTTTCTACCTCTCTCACTGTGACACGTGCAGCTTTTGGCATCAGTGATGCTTTTGCATTATTTTTTACATTTACAGAAATAGTACTCTCAAAAAATGAGTCTTACTAATGCTTTAAAATGTTACACAGCATGAAAATCAAAATTGATTAAGCTATATTTTGATATCTGAACCATAAGAAGATGGACCTAACAGATCTCTCAGGATAATTTTTAAACAAGAGATTATGCTTTAGTTCCCAGAAGGCAGCTTAATCAAATCCAAAAATAAAGACTGAAAATTAATACTGATGGCCATTCCCCAACAGAATTCTTAATTAAAAACAATGTCAGAATATCTGAATAAGGTGCTTTTCCTTAAAAGTGGTCCATAACATTGAAGACAGTATTTGTGGTGTACATCTCAAGCAGAGGAAAGAGAAAAAGCAGAACAAAAGATTCACCTCAAGCCCCATTACAACTTGGACTAATGTTTGGCCAAACTTCAGATCTAATTTATCCAAATCTGATGAGTAAATAGAATTAAAAGTTAAACCTAATCAAAGTATACACCAAATCAGATTAACTGAGACAAAAAGATAAAGTTGTGGTTTCTAGAATATACTTAACATCGTCATGAAAAAGATGTATATGTAACTGCTCACACTCTATTTAGGTCTTAACTAGAGCTGGAAATAAATATACAAGAAAGAAGGTATGGAATCACTTCCTAATCACAATGGATTCAAGAATATAATTTTAAAGGTTAGATCCACTAAGTATTAGAATCAAGAGGAACATTAAAAATTGTTCTGCTGTTGCAAGGGTTTTTTAAGGTTCTAACTTGAAGTATTGTTTTTTTAAAATGTAAAAGCTCTCTTAATGAAAAGAATCCATTAGTGCTGCTAAGCACTTCATGAAAATAAATATGGGGAAAATTAAACAGAAAGACAAGAATGTAAATGTGGGAAAGGAAAAAAAAAAAAAGACAAAACAGCAACTTTGGCACTGTCTTCTTGTACTTACTTGGTATTATTGTACCACTCAAGCATTAAAAAAAAAAGAAGTCTACTAAATGTCTATTATACTGGAACTGACTCAGTCATACAGCTTGAGAGAACTATGCTCTTAAAACTCAAGGGGGTGCTTTATTAGAACTGGAGGAATAGAGTCAAAGGGAAAGGTAGGAAATCCAAAGATTATGTTACTTGTGCAACCACTAGTTGAATCTTTCACATCTACATTGGAACACTGTCCAGCACAACCAAAACGGCTATGACAGAGCAGAACCTTCAGCCTTAGTTCATCATTTCAGATGCATCCTTTCTTTTGCTACTTCTCACCTCATTCATCCCATGTACTGTCTGAGGCAAGAGGGCTAGAAAAGCCCTCATGTATCTATCATCATATTCCCCAGATATTTTTTTTTGTTTTAGGTATACTTGCTTTTGCCATCATTAGCAAGCTTTTCACATTGGCTTTTTGGATTTGTTTCACTTCACTGTTACACTATGAAGGTTTTTTTACCAGGGAAAAAATAATTTTCAGACGAGGAGTTTGCTCGTTGGCTATTTTTATGATAGCTTCTAATATTTTAGAGAAGGAAAAAAAACCCAAAACATTTGGAATAAAGACTCAACACCTGTTTCCTTTGTTTAAGGCACGATACAAATATTCGGATACACAAAAATTTCTACAGCGCAACAGTGAGAACCAGACTTGAAACATCTGGTATTTCAAAGGAACAGATTAAATAATAATAAATTAAAAATACACCAAACACTACATTTTAGACTTCCCCAGCAAAGACAAGAAAGCTTTATTTTTAGACACTTCTCTAAAAAATAACTTTAAAAAGTAAAAATTACCTTTTAACTACATCTAGACAACCTCGCAGAGATGTGACTAAGCAAGTCGTACTAAGAAGTGTTTCAGTGACCACACCTTGTCATCTGCACTTGTATCTCTACAGAAGACCAGCTGCTGTTTGCACATAACTACAGAGAAGTTCACTTAGATCATTATGAATAAGCCCCAGCACAGTAACTCACTACATCATCCCATTTCACTTCTTATCTAACTTGTTCCACCTTGACTTTTATGATGGAAATCGAAGCAGTGCATAAAACTGGATAAGCTTTCCTCTACTATTCAATGAGCAACATTAACACAACATTTACAAAGTTAAGTTATAAGCTGTTGAACCACACAAGGTGAAGACTGAAGCCCTTTATGTGGCACCTTGGCACCAATGAGATACGACTCATCATGTTTTAAAAGTATTGTGCAACTTGCATAATTTCAAATATAACAATATTTCAAATTAGATTTGCTAAACATACTTTCAATAAAATAGTCTCACAAAAAGAACTGCTATGGTCATGAAGATAAGTTTTTAACTATAACTTTCACATTTTCAGAGCTTCAGGTATTAAACTGCACTACTCTAATATGGGCATGGCCATAAGCCTGTACATGGCTTATCTCTCACATCAAAAAACAAAAACCACCCCACAAAAAAGAATGAAACACACTCAACAGTTCAGTAAGCTCTCAGAAGAAAAAACGTCCAGTCGATTATAAAAATTATTGATTAACTGTGCTTCTGTGCACTTAACTAGTGACTGAATCATAAAACAAACATTTCTTCCCACACCTGACTATTCCATAAATGTCAATGAAACCCAAGTGATGGTGTAAATATACCCTTGTCAACTTGGCCAACACTGTCTACTTGTAATCGTCTCACATCATCTTGGCAGAGTGATTTATGAAGCTCTGTGTCTTGATTTAACCCTTAAACTATGAAGAAGTTGGTTCCAACCACTCCTACTACATTCTTCCCACTGCAGTCACCATGATGGATCAATATCATTGCTAAAAGAATGCTGAATACTGTAAAATACTGTATGTAAGAATTATATTCATGAATGTCATCCAGAACTCTCTTATTTAGCACAGCACTGGAAACATATCTTCTCTTCAGCATGAGCTTTACCTGGGCTCTTTCTCACTTGCAGCATCTAGTTCTGTCATTCAGCTTCACACAAAAGCCTCCCCTGGTTGGTGGCGCTTCACATCCACTCTCAATAGTCTACCCAGCGATATCCATCAGAACCAGCTGCATGCTTTCACTGGCTAGCAACTGGGCTGCTTTGCAGTGAGAAGAAATCCTTTAAAAACAGTCTAACCATCTAACCATCTAACACCTGCATACCGTGCTCTTCTTATCCATATTAAAATTCAGGCCCAAGTTTATGTGGAAAAACACCTTTCTATCACACACCAAAACCATCAAGGTATACCTTCAGTCAAATGCCCCTCTGTGAGTGCTATACTGGTGGGGCTGTGTTATGGATAGCCCTCCCAGTCAGTTTCCTTGTACTGCTGGGAGGGACAGCCAGATAGCTCTTCTGAGATAGCTTCAATCTTGACAAAAGATATTGACTCTGCTGTGATTGCGATAAGAAAAAAAAAAAAGTAGAGAAGTGAGCTTTTTGTTTGTTTTTCCAAAGTTACATTTGTGTGCATTTGCAAAAATGCATGCATTTGCATGCAAAAGCCAAAAGAAGCACTACGTGACTTGGATCTACTGCAACTCTTGTCTGTGAGGGTGAGGAACATGAGCACCTCCGAACCCCCAGGACACCGTGCCAGGAGAAGCAGAGAGAACCTGAAGGCAAGTTCTACACGCAGAAGGAAATTTCTTCTTAAATACCAGCACAGTTCCCTCCCCTACCTTAAACTATTTCTCAAGACTTGGGCAGAGGACCAGAATTTCTTCTAAAGGAGTCACCTAGCTTAGAAGATTACAAACCGAAACAGCATACGTAATTATGAAAAGCTGAGAACAAGACATGTTTTGCCATGAAACATGTCTTTCTCTGGTTACAGCAAAGCTTCTATCAGTGGCTTGGAACAGTTTGAAACACCTCTTTGAAGTCAGTGTGACAGCAGTCAAACGGCGCAGTGCAGAGCCACGCTGCCCCAGGGAACGCGTGGCTCCAGGCTGCCTGTCGGGCGATACCATCTCTTTCCTTTCCAAAGGCACCCAGGCCACCACCTGGCGATGCTGGCTGGCTTGATGCATCACTGAAGAAGGCAGGACTACAGGGGGAGGTAGTTTCAGCAGCCTGATTTTCACTCCTAGGAGTGCACAAGGTGCTGCTGAGAGAACAGGAGTTGGGATTATCTTTCATCTAAGGAGGAGATGGGCCCCATTGTTTCCTTTGCAGATACTGCTGGCTTATGCTGAGGCCAGGAAAAAAATTGCTCCTTTCAGTATTCCACCGACTGGAGAACCTGCTCAGTTCCTCTCCCCTGCACGCTGTAATAAAAAACAAATGTTCAAAGCAAGGAATGCCTTGAATATAGGAATTTTTTGTTACTTTTCTGAACACTTCTACTGAAAGACTATCTTTAACATGCCAAAGAGCTGAAGTGAAGCTTAATGCTAACACTACCATAGGCTGGACCCTTTCAGAACAAAACACTTTAAAAATAAATCCTGGCAACAGCAATCACCTGCTGATAGGCGCTTTTATGTTCAGCCAGCTGCTGAGATGCCACATCTGTCACTTCTTGCTCCCAGTATCGCGCTTTCCTTTTCTGTAGGGAAGGAGAAAATTCTGTTCCTGGCACTGTGCTGAGCATCACGATGCCTTTTTTGGTAGCTCTGTCATTCCTCCAAACATCTGAGCCACCGCACACGGATTTCAGCATTTCTGCTGCTGCCTGCCTCACCAACTGCTCATTTTTTGATGCTCATACCTTAAAGCATCTGTTTCCCCTGAATCACGTTACATATTCATGATCAATACATAACTGAAAATACCAGTCAGTATATAAGCAATTTCACTCCTGGGCACTCTCCCCGCACCCAAATGCTTCTCAAAGGAAAAGATCCAGATCATGTTCGTTTCATTAAACAATCTCATAATAAGCCTTCTTCCTATTTTTAAAGCATAACAACAGTCTACGGTGACGCAAGTCCTAAATTAATTGCTTCCTCTACTTCACTCTCTTTTACATTTCTATCGACGACGAAACGAGCCCCTCTCCTCAATCCGCTGCTCACAGCTCCCCACCGGCGGCCGAACCCCCACCGCCCCGCACCTCCCGCCCGGGACTCTTTGTCTGCGGATAGCCGGAGCCGCTCCCGCTCAGGTGCACACGGACGGACGTATGGAGGGACGGACGGACGGAGGGATGGAGGGCCGGGGGGATGCGCGGCCTCACCCTGCACAAAACGCAGACGCGGTGCGGGGCTGCGCCACCGACACAGGACGGGAAATAGGGACCGGAGAAGCCCGCAGCGGAGACAATGTGAACCCATTATCGGGGGACGAACGTAAGATCTGAATTACGGTGATGCAGAAACACCCCGAGCCATCAAGCAGAACTGCACCCCAACACGAGGATTCATTGATAAATGCCTCCGAAATGCCTCCCCTCCCTAACTCTCCCTCCCGGCTCGCTGCGGGGCCGCCGCCGCCCGCAGGGGAGGCCACCCCGGTTCGGAGCTCCGCACCGGCAGCCGCCCGCCCCGCTCCCCGACTCACGGCTCTGCCGGCGGCTGCCGCCGCTCCTCGCTTCTCGCTCCTCGCCGCGGAGCCGGGCGGGCAGCGGGGCCGCCCCTCCGTGACCGGCACCTCCGAGCGCCCGTCAGCGCGCGGCCGGACGGCGGCGGATCCCCGAGTCCCGGGGGCGCGGCGCGGGGCCGCGAGCGGCAGCGGGAGCCGCAGGAGGCGGCGCTGCCGGCGGGGAGGGCGGGCTGCAGGGAAATCCCGGCGCGGCAGCCGCGGGGCGGGCCGTGCGCGAGGAGCTCGCTGCGAGGAGCTCGCCCTGGCGGTCGCGAGAGCCCAAAGGCCGGCGGAAGGACCCCGGCCCGTCGCGCAGGCTCTTGCTGGCGGCCGGCGGGTCGTCACGTGGGGAGCCCGTGCGTCCTAAGGCGTTGATAACATTTTTACACGCTCTTCGGATGGAGAGCCGAGGTCGTCGCCCTCCCGCAAGCCTGCTCTTCCCAGGTGCCCGTGGGCAGGTACCTGCCCTGCTCCTGGCGGTGCTGCTGACGGGTCGATTTTGGAAAGGTCGTCTTTGGCAGGGTCCCAAAGCATCGAGTGTGCGTTTGTGGAAGCGTCTGATGTGGTATTCGCCTGATTTCAGCTGGGGCATTTTTCTGAGCATTTGAATAATTTTCATTATGTATGGCATTTCTAAGTAAGCATGAACTGTAGATGCATTGTATGTAATTGTATGCATAGTTAAAAATATGTTTACATACTCGCACCTGGGTGAGAGAATATTTCCTTTTACTTTCTTTGCACTGTTAGCATTGGAGTACATCAATGCTAATGCACCTGACCACAGGACAAGCACATTTTCTTTTATGTAGATGCAGTGTCAGGATGCACAGAACATTTCCATGCTAGGCGTGTGCCTCAGCCTGCAGCACCCTTACACACAGTGGTGTCTGTGGGCGTGAAGCTATCTGAACCTTGGAATCACAGAGTGGTTTGGGTTGAAAGGGATCTTAAAGCCCACCCAGTTCCAGCCCCTGCCATGGGCAGGAACACCACCACCAGATCAGGCTGCCCAGGGCCCCATCCAGCCTAGCTTAGAGCACCTCCAGGGACAGGGCATCCTCAACTTCTTGACTTTTTTAGGAAATAATGTCCTTGCAGATGAAATCTGAAATACTTTAAACTCCCTGAAAGTCCTTTTGTGTACCCTACAAAGGGTAGGAAGGCCCTTCAGAGGGATCTAGATAAGCTGGATCACTGGGCTGAGGTGAATGGGATGAGATTCAACAAGACCAACTGTCGGGTCCTGCACTTTGGCCACAGTAACCCCATGCAGTGCAATATGATTGGGTCTGAGTAGCTGGATGACTGTGAAGAGGAAAGGACATGGGGGTGTTGGTTGATGTTTGGCTGAACGTGAGCTGACAGTGTGCCCAGGTGGCCTTGAGGGCCAACACATCCTGGCCTGTATTTGAAATAGTGTGGCCAGCAGGAGCAGGAAGGTGATCATCCCCTTGTACTCAGCACTGGTGAGGCCGCACCTCAAGTATTGTGTTCAGTTTTGGGCCCCTCACTACAAGAAAGACATTGAGGCCCTGGAACGTGTCCAGAGAAGGGCAATGAAACTGGTGATGGGTCTGGAGCACAAGTGTTATGAGGAGCGGCTGAGGGAGCTGGGATTGTTCAGTCTGGAGAGGAGGAGGCTCAGGGGAGACCTCATTGCTCTCTACAACCTCCTGAAGGGAGGTTGTGATGAGGAGGGGTTTGGCCTCTTCTCCCAAGCAACAAACAGGACCCGAGGAAATGGCTGCAAGCTGCACCAGAGGAGGTTTAGATTAGACATGAGGAAGAACTTTTTCTCTCAGAGAGTGGTCAGGCACTGGAATGGCTGCCCAGGGAGGTGGTGGAGTCGCTGTCCCTGGCGGTGTTCAAGAGGAGTATGGAAGAGAAGCTACAAGATCTGGTTTAGTGGTAGCAACGGTAGTGGGAGGATAATCGGACTAGATGATCTTGTAGGTCCTTTCCAACCTTGTGATTCTATGATTCTTTTAGCCATCCCATTCACAGCACTTGATTTTTCAAAAAGCCAGGCCCTCTATCAGTCAATCGGTTGCTGCCTGTGGGAAGGCTTTGGGCTCACAGCCCGGCCCCGGCCCACAGCAGGGCTCTGTGGGGCTCCTCCGGTACCGATGGCATGGGCAGGGAATGCACAGTTCCAGTAATTCTTAATTGCTGTTGCAAGAGCCAAAGTAAATTTGAGAGCAGCCCAGAGGCTGCTCCTACTTTATGCAGAAGGACATTCAGAGAAAACAGCTATTATAAAGTTTGTGTAAGCAAAAGAAAAAAAGAATTCTATAATAACTGCTGGCTTCTTTGGACACATTTCCAACTGAGCAATTATTCAATTATTTATTCTGCATGAATGCATTCCACTCTACCTTTAATCTACCGACTCTATTCTTGAGACTGCTTTTTCATTTAGGAACCTAATTTAAGTGGTTTAGAGCTTTTGAAAAGGGACACTTGAGGGATGACATTGCTCATGTTTCTTTTCAGTTCAGAAGGGAAATGTGTGTGGGCACGCATGTGTGTGGCTTCATGTGCCGGAGCTGACGGCAATCTGCACAGCCGTTTCTGAGGACAAAACACTCGCATTCATCTGCCATAATAACAGGCTGTTGGCACTGTACAGCTAAAACTCTTGTCCCAGCTATGTCACACATCCTTGCCTCTTCTGTATACTTTCTTTGCTTCTTCTTTTTTTGGGTTTCAAACTTCTGCATGTAAGTATACTGTGCCACGGCTGTTTTAATTCATGTTTCTCTCTTCCACTCTTCTGCTGTGGCCTCCTGTTCCTCTGGCCTGCAGCACCTGTTCCAGCTTTTCTTCTTTGTTTTACTGTTGTCTTCTGACCTCTGAGATTAGTACCTGTGCTTTGTGCCACTGTGGTGAGAAGAGAACCAGCTTCTCTCTAGTCCTAAAAGCCTATTCTGCCCAAAGCTGCAGTAATGCCACTTTGGTTGTGTCACTGTGTTTACCTTGTTCAATCCCTTGTTAGTCACTCTGAGGTTGCATGCAAAGCCAACGCTGCACAAGGAGTATCTTCTTTAACCTGCACCAAGTTTACAGCCATAGATCACAATGATAATGCTTCATAGAATCACAGAATCTCCCAAATTGAAAGAGACCCACAAGGATCATGGAGTCCAACTCCTGGCTCACTATAAGACCACACAAAATTCAAACCCTATATTGGAGAGCACTGTCCAAACATTTCTTGAACTCCTACAGCTTGGGGCACTGCCCTGAGGAGCTTGTTCAAGGGCTCGACCACCTTCTGATGAAGAACCTTTTCCTGATACCCAACCCGAATTTTGTTTTATTATGAAGGAACAAAGAATGTATTAATAGGAACGTGTTCTGAATACAAATAAATACAGTTACTGTTTTGAGGCAGTAACAGATCAGAGAAAAGTTTCAGTTTCTCTGCAGAAAAAAATGCCAATCCATTCCTTGGCTTCCTGTGTTACAGGAAACCCTGGAGGACAGAGCTGTGCATGCCAGAGGGGGAACCACAGTTCCTACAAGATCCTGAACTCTGAATGTCTTTGAATTCTTAGCAGTTAAAGAATCAACATCGTTAATAACATGCAGATTTTGAACTGATCGTGGAAAGTGATGGAATCTTCACCACTTGGTCTCCTGCCACCACAGACTTATGCTAGCTCTCCTATCATTTCAAACTGTCATTAGGAGCTAAAACTGGAGTTTAAAGCATACTCTTAAAGTTCCTAAATGACAGACATGCTTGAATACTTGAATACTTAAGTCCCTGTGATATCCAGAGGGTGTAAGTATTAAATATCTGTTTAAGTGCTTGCTGAATGTGGATGACTTTTATTTGTCATAATATTGCATTTATTTATACATGGCATTTTTGTGCTTCTTTCAGCTGGAACTAGATGATGAATTCAGTGAGGATGGCTAAGTAGAGGCTCTTATACTTTGAAATCGTCTGTTCAAAAGCCATAGTTTGGGAATAAAGTTTTATGATTTGTAAAGTACGCACTGTTAACATGAACTCTGGAAGCTAAGAAGTTAAACTGTTTAGCACAACGACTCTATGTGCTGCAATCACAAACAAAAAATTTGTAAAACCTTTTTCAAAATCCATCTAATGCAATTCCTAGTGTTCTTGAAGATTAGTTTCTGAAATACCATTACTAAGTAGTGTTTAGCAATCATATATAGGAATTTTTGTCTCATTTTTAATAATCTGTGCAGGTTACCAATATGCACATATCCAAACATACACCATTTTCAGTAATTTGCTTTACAGAGATATACAACTGTGGGGTCTGAGGAGCTTCAGGGTCAACTCCACGTTATGCCCTTTTGCAGGATTAAGCACACTTAGCTTTTAAAACCAGAAATCCATGGACCTCTCAATTCTCTTTTCCAGGGGGGATGCAGCCCCCTCCGCCACCTTTTGCAGTTCCCTATTGATCCCCTGACTGTGAGCAGGCTGGGAAACCATGCACCCATGCTGTTTCTTTGTGTCCTATGTGTCTGTCCTCTGTTCCTAAAATCATCCACCGATGGAAACCACACAACCTCCCACAATACCTCCACAGTGTCATCTCTTTACTGTCATTATTGTTTTCCATTTTCCCAACAGCTGAACACCTGAGTACTTTCCTTGCTGCAAAGGAGCATCATCTTATAATAATCCTACTTGGAGGCTTTTTTTCTCTCTAACTTTATGCTTTTTCTTCACTGATTTCTCTTACCAAGTCAAAACAACAATCAGGGATATGCAGTGCATCTTCTTTTCTTGGAAATTATTATGAAGCATTGGAAAGAAACAGTACGATCTGACTGAAAGAAAAATCTTCTGCAACTTGTTTGCCACAGATTATTTCTATAACTGTCACTTTGGGAATTTCTATAAATAAAATCACTATCGCTCTTCTGAGAAGTGAACGTTTTCTACCATTTTTTAAACAATGAAAAAATACAGATCTGTTTTTCATCTAAATTCTTTATATATTTGAAATCACTTGTAGAAAAAA
Organism: Lagopus leucura; assembly: GCF_019238085.1. Classification (NCBI taxonomy): domain Eukaryota; kingdom Metazoa; phylum Chordata; class Aves; order Galliformes; family Phasianidae; genus Lagopus; species Lagopus leucura. The sequence goes on along the minus strand of NW_024962252.1, from coordinate 71,858,897 downwards.
GTCCAAAGAAATGTGGTTAGCTTTGACGAAAAGAAGCCTCCCAGTGGGATATTTAACAGAATACCTAGAAAACAGCGTTGAAAGACTTATAATATTTGGATCCCATTTTTTAGCCTCTCGTTCTGTGACCTCTGATCTCCAGAGGACCTTACTTCACTTTGACTTATTATCCTCTGCGGTGATAACACTTTGGGCACAAGGGAGAAAGAAGGACTAATTGACCTTCCGCTTGAGCAAGGCTTTTGCGTGACCTTTTACATATTAATGATGGATGTCTGACTTGCAGCTTTTTTGGTATTCCAACACTGCACAAGTTTTGGCTTTCCTACCCTGCCTTTTCCTCCCGCCTTATGAAAATCCCCGTGTGCAGGCACGTGCACGTGCAGGCAGCAGCCTTCCCCCAGATATTCACAGGCTGCCCAGCAGTGCCTGGGGCAGCGCGTGGGGTGAGGCAATGATTCAGCTGGTGAAAGGAGATGGCAGTTCATGTCCTGCCCCAAATAGCTTTTCTTTCTTTTGTCCTCTCCCTGGGTCCTCCAAATCCAGGCCGCTTTTCTCTGCAGATCTCCCTGGGAAGAAGAGGACAAAAGTCCCCCTGTAGTTGGAGGGAGGGGATGCAAACAGGTCTCTAGTGCCAGATGGAGCCCGATGGCTGCAATCACTGACAGCTTCAGATAGGCAATTAGTCAGTTTTTTAATAAAAGGAAGACAATGGCTGTTTGAAACTTAGAAGGGAAGAGTAAAACACGTCACTAGAAACAATATTGTAGTAGTTCATATAAATGTAATAAGTGGATAAGGTATAGAATGAATACGAATTTCAGTAGAAACTGCTCATTTCTCAAAGAGTGAAAAAACAGTGACAATTCTGCAAATATTATCTTTCTTAATAGAAAAATAGGCACTTTGCTTTCAGCATTTAGGGACTGCTTCTGAAACTGCTGAGTGCTCATGCCTCCCATTAACTGTTGTGGGAGTTGAGAGCAGCTGGCACCCCGAGGAATCAGGCACTTTGGTGGTTTTAATTTAGTCTGACAATAACGTTGAATAAAAATATTCTTGGGGATAGCCCGCAATTATATAGTATGAGCTCATTCCTTCATTATAAAATGTGAGGTGAAACCATTCATAACTGCCGGCCAATATTACAACAGGCAATTCCAGTTTTTCTTTGCATGGGAAAAGCACTAGTAAGCTTTAATGAGTTTCAAAAATAGCTGCCACATCAGAAAATTGTAATTGTGCTTGTTTTTCTAATGTGAATACCTGTTCAGCAGACGTCGCTTGAACAATGGAATCCAAATAGACCAGGGTATGTAAAATAGCTACTTCTATTTGTCAGCTGCACACCCATTGTTTTCAGTCAGAGCCTGCAGAGCAGCTTCAGCTGTACATTCCTAGGAAGTGAATAATATCAGTTGAGATTATGCTACAGTACCACATCTATTACAAGCACATTATAAAGATTGAATATAACCTAATTAGGAAATGCTGAAGTCTGCTGGGTGTGGGCTGGTAAAGAGTCTTTTTATATGACCTGAAAATGAGAGTTTACAGAGGATAAAACAAAAGGTAACACTGCAGATTTCAGCCCCTGAATCCAGATATTGCATATGCATCTCACATTCCTCATACCGTTACCACTAAGCTAAACAATCACTCTCCGAGTTTGACTTCCATGCAACTCTTTTGTAAACACTTTGTGAATCCAGCAGCAGGACAAGCCAAATTTGGTCACAGTCTTATTTTCAATCCAGATGAGAATTAGAACTACCTTCTGGCTTTCAGTGCTGGAAGGATGAGGCTGGGGAAGGAGTCAGCCAGAGGTTCTCCCAAGAAGCAGTAGCTCTGTGTGCCCTCAAAGAAAGTTGTACTTCCTTGGCACTGCCTGTGGAAGAGCCCCTGGCCCTCACCGTAAACCCCACTGGATTGCAAAAGTAAGAGAAGACCAGTTGTCCCCTTTGGGTTCTCGCATACTCTCTCTCGTATTAATTCAACAGCAAAAGATAGCAAATACCTTAAGACCATAGTGTTCTACCTTGATAATGGGACAGTTCCATCCCAAATGTAGCTTCTCAGCTTTGTTCTCAGCTTTGGATTTGGATAGGATGTATCTAAGGGAATGGAAGGTATATATTTCCTCACAGATTTCTCAAGGGCCTTATTTTTCCTTCATGGACAAGTGAAAGGGCAAGCTTTTCCAATAACACCACAGGACTTACCTCTTCTAATAGGTCTGACATCCCTTCTGATCTGCAGGACAAAACTGTGTCACTGCTTGCAGCCTTACCACAGCATCACTGGTCAATGTTATAGGATTTCACAGCCATAAAAGCCTCTATCAGCTGCGTCTGTCTACACGTTGTTGTTAGCCAGGCATGCTGCTGGCTAATAAGAAGTCACTGACAAAATGCCTTCAGACATTTCTCTTGTCTTGCATTTACCACCTGGTTCCAAACTGTTGCAGTAATGCCAACAGCTGGAACAGATCAGTGCTCCAAGCTGGATTCATGCCCTACCACTGCTGGAATAGGGGCTGCAGAGAGAAAACTTCAGCATGCCAAGCTGAAAGCAGTTTACTATGTTTACAGGACAAAGTCACATCTGTACAGGTACTCACAAAGGACAGACCAGTTTTCCCACAGCACACCACAGAATGGTGCAATTGACTATGCCGTTAGCACCAGTAAATATCACCTCAGATGTCATGGTATGCCACATTACTGAATACAGTAGCAGGATAGATACACTGGAGATTATCTGTGTCATTCATGTGCTTAGAGCTAAGTTAAAAACCAGTAATTACCTGTTTTCTTTGCCACAAGGATCTTTCTGAGACCACATGCCCATTGGAAAGAAAGAAGTGATTCATCTCATTCTGTGTTGGTCTTCACACAGTGCCTTGTTTAAACACTATGGAATTGATTCACAGCTGATTTTACTGTATGGCAGAAGTAACTGTTAAGATCAAAGGCATAATGCTGGTGTGAAGTCCCCATTAGGCATCTCACTTAAAGACTACATAGACACTACACTTCGTAGTGTAGTGGAGCTACGAGATATGGTTTAGTGGAGCTACGAGATACGATTTAGTGGAGCTACGAGATACGGTTTAGTAGCTTGTGGTACTGATAGGAATGGGAGGGTGGTTGGACTAGATGATCTTGCAGGTCGTTTCCAACCTTGCAATTCTGTGATTCTGTGATAGAAGGTTATACTTTGTGCACTTCCCTATATCTTGTTTCTATATCCACACAGCTCCTACCCTGTGCCAGGATCATATCTGCCACTGCTATGCATTCCCCCAACATTAGGGAGTTGCCCCTTCTTACAGATTTGATTAGCTATGCCTATGCTCTGCATTAATATGAACATTTAAAATGCAGAATTTGTAAAATCCCACAGCCCCAAACACCAACCTCCCCAACATTTTAAAGGCCTGTTTTTTGTTGTTGGTTTTTGTATTGTTTTGTTTTGTTTAGCTTGAACACTGTACCCAGATCAGTTAAGATCTTAACTAAGAAGCTAATTACTACCCTGCTTTTAAGCCGTAGTTTTTAACATGTGGCCCATGGGCCTCTGGGTGCCACTTCTAAGGTGTTTGTAAGTAAGAAAAGCACGTGCATTATCAGTAGGTTTGCATTCACACAGGAAAATTTTTAGAAGCCTGGAGAATGAGAAATATTGAAATATACAATCCAGAGAATGCAAACTTACACCTTTTTGCTACACATGGAAAAGATTTAGCTGCTTATTTAAGGTTGAAAAGTATTAGTGGGAACGAAATATATGGAAGGCTTAAAAATAATTAGACTGATAGCATCTGAAGTACATTCCATAAGATACCCAGTGATTTGCAGAAAAATGTCTGAAAGCCTAGTAACAAATATTAATGATATACGTTTTAATTTTCATAGTATTCACATCAATTACAGTAGTGTTTATACCAGTACTCCTGTTACATAATTAGATGACCTGACATCTGGCTAAACAACCAACATATTGCATGTCATTAAAACACTGATCAAATTGCATAGGATAATAATTTGACAGTAGTGGAAAACTTCATTTGCTTATAATAAATAGCTGTGGATTTTTTCCCCAGAGAAAAATATTTTCATCTGAAGGATGTAACCTTCATTAACTCCTTCCTTCTTCTCCTCACCTTCCCACACATATATAAATATGTTGTCATCCTAGAAGATTATTTGGGAAACAAGTGGACTAATCTTTTGAAATGTGGTAACCGCCTACAAACTGACAATTAATTAAAGGCAAAAAGTGCCCTACTGGTGTAAATAAATCCTAGAATAGAAAAACCCTTAGGAATTTTACATGCTTCTAGGAATTTTACATGCAATAAATTTGTCCAGAACCAGGCCCTTGAATCCTTTGTGTCTTTTGACACTGAATAATATTTTAAATCTCATTCTGTTTTAGCTAAATTATGCTTTTTGAGTAACCTTTTAAGCAAACTGGTGTGACTGGAACATATTTTAGATAAGAAGGTCATCAGTCTGTATGTATTGAATGTGTCTGTGCTGAATGACATAATTTGTGTTTCTTAAGTATTCACAATACTTGGAGTTTTTTTATTTGGATTCTGGTATACTTGAAGTTGGTTTTTATTTAATTTTATTATTTTTAATCTAGTTTACTATAGATGATTTACACTTACACTGATGTCCACAGAGGCAACTGGAGCAGAACAAATGCAGTCAGTTAGTAACATCTACCAGTTGACTAGAAGCACACTGAGAGTTTTTGTTATAAGATTTCCACTACTTTCAGCAAGCAGTGCTGAAAGTGCTAAGAACAGCTCCTTCTGTTTGGCCTAATCTTTCAAAATGCAACAAAAAGGTGTGAGTTACCCTAGCCAGGTTATGAGTTAGTATCTTCTGATGATGGAATTAATAAAAATGCCTAAAAGTTTGTCACAACCCCTCCTGTAAATGCAGACAATGTGAAGTCTAGTAAACCACACTGGATTTGAGCTAGCACGTAATAAAGGGGCAGAAATGCACACCACTTTATATCAGTTTCTTATTCAGCCTTTCTGACTTCCAGTTGTCTTCCCAAGACTGTAAAAAGTAAGTCTGAAAGAAATAGAAAAATTTGCAATTGCTTTCATATATCTACTTTTTCTCCATTTCAACCTAACTTAAGATCAGGAGTGCCCTTTTTTTCCATCAAGTTTAAGTTTCTTATATAAATAGTCCACAAAGATTATTCAGTCTTCATTTTCATGTTCTGAAGCTCACAGTACTATTGAAGCCACAGCAGCCTTAAGCTAGACGATCAGTGCTCAACTCAGATGTCCAACGCTGTGTGAACATCTGCGCATAAAGAGATGACTTTGCAATTTATTCCATTTTCAACTGGACTCTGAAGCGGTGAGCTTATTTTATGCTGTACAGGCTCTCATATGTTAAAAAAAGTTTTGGTTTCATGGAATGATATCATAGGAAGACTCTCTCATGGTATGCCCGACTATGGGAAAATAAATAAAAGATGTGTCATCAAAATGTGCCAGAGCAGCTTACCGTAAATTCTCTAGTGGATTCCATCAATAAAGGAAAGAGCCTTACTCAGAGTTTGCTCACAATTGACCAGTTCCTGAAGTCTCTAACAAAGATTTCCTTAGGCTCTGACCAGGCAGGGTGTGTGAAGAGATGCAGAAGCAATTCTTCCTGAAGGGACTCTTGTTTGGAAAGTGTCCAGTGCTCGGGATAAGGGAGGAAAGTTTCAGCTGGGAGGAGACAGAGGAAGGAATCTGATTTCTGCATGTCAGTGTTTTCATATTTACCTCTGCTTGGCCTTGCTTGCCATTGTGTAGTGTTTGTTTTAAAAGCGATTCAGAATTTATGGAGTCTTTCAGGAGGATGTCCAGTAACCTGTGATTCATGACATCCTGCAGAAGTTGCATGCTGGTTAATAATACCCTCTCTGTATGGAACTGCGTTTCTGAGCTGTGAAACATCACAAGTGCTGACAAATCATTCCAACCTAATTCTCTTGAAAACCTGTTTCGTGATGTACAGCCCTTTGGAGCATAGGCTGACCCCCAACAGCTTCCAGAGCACTTGGTGGCTGGCTGACAGGCATCACAGAGCCCAGCCCTGCACACACACCAGCCCCTGCAAGGTGTTGGTATTAAAGAGCTTACACACAATGATGCTGCATTATCTGAATAACTGTTGGATTATTTAAACTGCAAGCTTCCAGATTACAGGTTTGGTCTGCAAAACCCCATCAGCATGGCCCTGTTCCCTGCTGTGGAGCAGCCCCAGGGGCCTAGGCCAGGCCAGGTTATCTTACAGCCCACCCAAGTCCAAAGGAAAGTTTGCTGGCTTCGAAGAGCTCTCTGCCTGGCAACAGGCCTAATGAGATTTACAAGTTTGGAGTTTTTGGCTAGCATACTATTTAGATCTGAATTTAAATTACGCTGTAATTCAAATTATTTATTTTACCGATAGTATTAAAAAATTAACATTATTAACACCTAGGGTAATACATATAGAAGTATGCAGTCTCTTAAAGTGAAGTGGAAATAAATATGTAGGAAGAAAAGTGGCATTAAAAGCAAGTTACAATAATACTGCTGCCTACAGACAATTAGGGTTCAGGGTTTGTTTTTGGCTCCCAAGGAACTTGCTAGCACTGATCTGCTGAGGTTTGGCAAAGTGTGCCCTTAACAGAAAATCCTGTCTGGACTTCCAACTGACTTACAAGAACATAGTGACAATGACTTTTGCACTTAGGGAGATTTCTTTTCTGCAAAGTAAGAAGGTGGCCATTTCACTGTCCTCAACAGGAATCACCTGAAAGACAAATATTGACCTGGGAGATAAATGCCCATCTGTGCTGAATTACCTCACACCTAAATAACTATTTCCAGGGGGTGGGGATGCAGTAGTTGAGACCGAAGCAGGATCAAGAAACGCTGAACTTCCACATTCCATTTCTCTTTTTGGCGTTATATTGCCATTTTCTGTAAATAGATGTGGCTTAAGCTGACTGGTACAGGATATTGTAAATTGAAATGCTTCCTTAAAAACACAATGCTTGCACAGGTGCAGTGAGATACAGGATGATAGTTATTCAGTGACGCTCATCCTCACAAATATATGTCTCTTGATCCATGTGGCCAAAAGAAACCTTTTCAGCCACCTTTTTTCTTGTCATTGAGAAGTGTAAGATGTTAAGAGTGTTTTCAAACAGGATGACAAAGCTACATCCTGCATGGATTTGAAAGGAATAGATTGCAAAGAGCCTGCAGTAGCCCATAATATCCTTCCTGCTTGGTTGGACCTATCACTGCTGATCTCAATACGGGGAAGTCCCAAATAAATAGGAGCTTTCAGCTTCCCCACTTGTGCTGCATTCCTGATTGGTATCTAAGCCCCTATTATTTGCTGGCCAATGGGGAGGGAAACGCATCATCGATTAGCTCATGGTAGGTTTGAATCAAGGAATGTGAGTATGTGAAATTGCAGCACAGTTAGATCACCATACGCTGACGGCTGCTAAGAATCAACCTTGCCCTGTTGTTTTTTGAGAATATGTCCCATTTCCTATGGAACAGGGGTATTTCTGGTGCAGCAGATAGGCGCAGGCTGTGCTGAGGCTAAGGGCATGGGCCTGCTCTTGTGTGCATGCCATGCTCCTCCTGACTGTGCCAGGACCTGACCCTCACCATGAGTAGCTCTCTTCTGGGCTTCAGCAGGCAGCATGCCTCTGCCTTTCTGCCCAGTGCAAATCTAGGAAGCGATGGGCAGCCCACATTCAGGAATCAAATGTGTTTCCGGGTCCACCCCCAGGCCCTCAGACTTGTTCCACAGTGACATTTTGGACTGATCGTGACTGCCACCCATCTCCATGTTCAAAGTATGCAAGCCACACCTCAGAGCTCTTTTACATCACACCTAAAAAGCTCCTTCCATGGTGCGTCCAGTAGAGACGACCCTCTAGGGCTCAGCCTTACTTCCCTTCCAGCAACATGAGCTGTAATTAGGGGCAGGTCAGCAAAGTGAGGTGGCTGGGAGGCAGGACTGGGGCATTGCCTGACAGCCCCAGAAGCTCCTTGCTCTGGCAGTTCTGAGCAGTCCAGGACCCACTTTGGGTACTGGTGTCCTTCTGGCTCTGGGAAGAGCAGTGCAAGGAGCACATTGCGTGACATGCTGCCTGCGGGGGTGGCAGAAATATGTCATCCCCTCAGCTGCCATGGGGCTCAGCTGCAGTCACCCTGAGGGGAAAGCTGGAGCTGCATCTGTGGCTAATTGCGGGGATTTATATGCCTTCTCTTAACTATCTCCATGGTGGCACAGTTGCTGTGCAACTCTTATCAGAGCTGCTCACTCCTACTTATAGTTCACGTGTATCCTTTGCTTTCACAGTTTTTGTTTTTCCAAGTTTCCAAGAGGATTCCATGTGGTTTCTTGGGACAAGAGACTCCATCAGCCACTGTGTCTTTTGCTAATATTATTTTTGACAACAACTGAACAGTGACTGTTAGTATTCATTTCCATAATGTAGGTCTCATAAAGAAAGTGGCGTAATCAAATAATACCTCATTTTGTGTTGCTTATTTGATGGAAGGGAGGAGTTGAGATAATTTGCCACTTCATCATCCTCCTAATTAAAAGTCTGATGCTTTTACCTAGAACGCCCATTTGTTACTATTAGGGTGGTACAATGCCAGGTCAAATTCTGACAAAGTACAAGTCTTTTAATGGTCGGATTCTGCTGTTGTTGAGAGTAGTGCAAATCAGAAGAAAACTCCACTGATTTTAAGGTAGCTGTGATGCTAAATTGTCAGCAAAACTGAATCTTATTTATAAGAAAAGATGTAATGTTGATGTCTGCCTTATGTTTGTGGATGGTTTCGTTTGAAGAGGTACAAAACCAAAGCTTAGGATTATTGAATTCCTACTTCCCAAAGCGTATACAGTATCCAGATTTTCCTCTAATTTACATTTGGATAACTTCATGGATTTGTGGATAAAAAGAAAATGAAAGAATCTGCACTAAGTAGAAAACTTTGGATTTTATTTGTTTAAAAGCTATGTCTTAATATAACAAACTTAGCTAAGGAACTGACATGAAAATCAACTTTTAAATGAAGACAAATGCACTTTAATAGTATTCTTTGTAAAATATCCTGAATCTGGTTGTATATCATAGGAAGCTATTCATTATTTTTAGCAATGATCAAGTGGTTCTAGATAAAAGGCTTAACACTGGACTTTGAAGGTACTGTTGTTTTCATTAGTTGGGGAGATGAACTGGATCAGACCTGATGAGTCATTGCATGAGCGTGCAGGAATGTTGATCCAGCTGCATATCGGGATTCTCAGGTGCGCATTTCTTGTTCAGAATTAATAGGGAAGCATTACACATTCAATAGATTCTTACTGGATGGAGACTGTTTTCTCCTATGAGGAAGGACATGTTAGCCAAACTCCTCATGGCAGCAGCATACAATACATACTGCTGATGGAAATACAATGATTTCTGATCTGCTTTGACTTTTATCTTAGTTCCTTTTTTTTGTAGTCCAAAGATAGTAATGCAACAGTGAGCAGGACTCAGTCTTAAAGAGCTGTTTTTGCCATTTTTACCTCTAACTTACAGTGAAAGAGAAAGTTAATGTCTTGGAAAGGGAGGTAGCCAAAGTTTAGGAACTTCTCACCTACAGAAGTTTGCAGAGAGCATATGCAAAAGATATGAGCTATTGTTACTATTATTTTTATATGGAAATGTTTAGACTTGGATCCAGTGAGCTCTGCAAAGGTCTCTGCCTACAACATCCAGAAACACTTCTAGTGAAAATTATTGCAGATTATGTTTCATTTTAAACTCCGTGCATCGTTTAAGTGTTTCATATTTTTGTCATGTGTCTTGTAAGTTGTTTGGTATTCATTCAGAACAATTGCTAAGATAATTTCTAAGGTGTCTTATCCTGCTGCTGCTAAGGTTTCTTGTACGTTCTAAGCGAGAAGAATTATTGTTGTATGTCTTTAGTGAGATTTTTTGACCTAGGCAACAGAAATACATGAACTGCAATCAAGGAAAATAATGCAATGAATCTGAATTGAATTTGATCCAGTTCTAGTCATTAGTAGCTGATATAAGACAGGCTTTTGATTTCATGATTTAATTAGTTAGTAGGGAGACACGCTTCTGCAGAAAATCATTTTAACTTTATATTTACATGCTTTCCAATTGCAATAGTATGCATTAGCAGCTGTGTTTGATAGAACAGAACTGCCATTTCTGGCATGTCCTCTGGCTTCTTGCTTGCTTTTTCTCAGCATTTTCCTTTCTCTTGCATGGAAGTCTTGCCTGGACAAATTTTGATCACTTTCTATACTCGTCTGGAGATTTCAGCCTTCATAGAGACAGTTCTTTGTGAAAAGTCAGGCCCTGTTTTGCATATAGAATCATAGAATCACCAAGGTTGGAAAAGACCTCCAAGATTAATTAGTCCAACCATCCACCTATCACCAGTATTTCCCACCAAACCATGTCCCTCAGTACAACATCTGGATGTTTCTAGAACACAATGCAGTGTACTGACACGTGAGCTGACTGTTTAGGACCTGCTGTGTATAAAGGAGTCCTAGAGAAGCAGAGTATGGATACATGGTAGTGAGCAGGGATGTATATATACCCCACGCACATGATGCCTGCTTCTACAGCAAGCATGGGATAGGCCCCGCATGCACTATGCAGCCACATCAGACTTGTAAAAGCAGTTTGACACAGATAGGGAAAATCAGATTCAACTCGTGAGCTGGTTACTGGGCATAACCACTCTGTGGTTGGGCAGTATGTCTGGGAAATCCTGGAGATATGTGTGATGTTACCACACAGGGATGAAGCATCTGTGGCAGAGTTTGGCTGGTTCTTTGCTCATTGTGTGAGAACACCTACGTAAGCAACTCTAACTCCATACTTGCAGTGTTCATTAGCCTTGGCTTTCCTCAGTGCTTCCTTAAAGCCTTTGGCCCAACTTTTGCATTGTGTTTTTTCATTTTCACAGAACTGCTAGAGATTTTGAACTCTGCTACCTTCTGTGGTTTAATATATCTGTGAATACATTTTAGATATTTTAATTATATTCGGAATTTCAAAGAAATCCTGATTGTCTCCTGTGACAACATCAGTCATTCCTCAGCTCACTAAGCACATGAATGTATATACCTCTAAAGTGTAGCCGAAATGTTGAGGTATAGTTCCTTTCTCAACTGACTCATTTTAGATGGAATTTAGCATAATCAGACACTATATATTTTTAGATTTACGTAATTATATAAGCACTGCTAAGACTACAAATAAAGCCTTATATCATTATGAAACAGTAATAACAGTCCAAGAAAAACTCCAGCTTACCAGAAGAACATTCACTTATGGAAGGAAAGATAAATATTTCTAAGACTCACATCATAATTTTAGCCATATCTGAAAGAATATTTTTTTCTTTTCCAGTTTATCTTCTAGCTTTGTTAATTAGAAGTTATGGTTCTTGCCCAGAGGAACTCTGGTTTCCACGTAGCTATAATTTCAGTGCATGCATGGAATGCAGCCCTCTATGCAGAATGAGCATGCTGCCCTGTGGCTTTCTTATGGCTGGAGATGTGCTTGTCTTATCAGTGAGCTACAGGTGAAAAAAAAATCACTGCATCCTTCACTCTTACTGATGGACGGGATGGATTTGTACATAGGTAGGGCTAGTGGTATTGTTTACACATAAGTGTGTAAAAAATATGTTTCCCTGTTAATGATAGTTGGATTGGTGCTTTTGATTCATTAACATTTTCATTCTAATTTTTCAGTCAAGAAGGGGTTCCCTATCCATTCTTTTCCTGAAATAATATAATATAGGATTGAATTTTAATATTAAGAGAAAGGAATCATCTTTTTCCAAGATGATAAATTGTAAAGAATTTAGCTAGATTGCCTGACTGGAATGTTTTCTTTAGAATAATGAGTGGATTTATAAAACCTCCAGCTCCCCCCACCCCCATCTGTAAAAGCAGTCAGAATAACGGGTAGATCATACCGATTACAATTCTACCAGGAGCCGTTTTTGCTATGCAGTTTATTTTGTGCAAGTGCAAAATTCAGGCATCCAAAAACAATAAGACAATTTCTCCCCAGAAAATGAGATTTTAAGTAATAAGAATGTTGATACTTTTTTCATTCCTTGATGTTATAAACATTTGGCGTGACCTTCTACCTAGTCTCTGTCTATTGCTCTAAAAACAGCCTGTGATATTGTATTTCATTTGCCTTAAAAAAACTCTGTGTCCCAGGAAACTCAGCAGATCTCTGTAACATAATCAGTTTCCATGCACTTTTACCCAAATAAAAAATACATATTTAAATAAGAATCATTTGATATGTGCATTAAATTTATCAGTGCGGGTTTTCTTATAAATATGCCAATGTCTGTTTATACAATATGCATATTACTATAAATACTTAACGCTGTAAGCTAGGTACTTTATTTCTTCATTTAGCCTTGCCAGTGCCAGCTTTTTACAAAAGTGGAATCAAGCCTTCAGGTCACCCCAGAAATGACAGTAGTAGAAAATAAATAAAAGTTTACTCTTTTTTTCATTTTTTCTTTAATATTAATATTATATTTTTTTCATGTTTTCTCTTTTTTTCTCTTTTTTTGTGAGGGTCTTCATAACTTATTTAATAGTTTTATGTTTTCATGCCTTTTGCAGAACAGGAACTTATTTATTCCATGAAATATAGTAAATATGTTTCATGGATATAAATATGCAGTGACAGGCTATGTTGATGGCTCTGTTTCAGTTGTAACTCCATTTAAAGTGCTCATGATTTCTATGCTGATAACTACATAAAATGATTCTGAAAGTGATGTAGAGAGAAAGATCTAGCAACCAGGCTACAAAGGGCTTGAGAAACTGTTACAAAATCAGTCTTTTCTTCAAATCAGTGTCTTTTTTCTTTGTCATTTTAGGTATAGATTCCAGATTTTTCCACGTATTTAAAATACACAGAAGAAATCTGAATGAATAGTGAAATGCAAAGAAGGATTAAAAAGCAAAATGTTATTTCTTCTATTTCCAGTTCATTGCATCTCGAATGAAGAATAAACTGTGCTTAGAATGGAATTAAGCAGAGGGGTCGTCTAGGATATCTCATACTGTGTATAAATCAGAAACACAGGCACTTGCAATGCTTTGTGTTATGTGTAAACACAGTAAACAGTTTGGAAAAAAGTAACTTTTTTGAAAAGTGACTCAAAAGTAGATGTGAAAATCATTGCCCAGTCTATGACTTTGCAATAAGTTCTATACCTGAAGCAAATTTGCTCTGGTATAGTCTGTGTGTTTCAGGCATATTTTGTGTGAATTATGAACAAAGATGTGCTTGAACAACTGGATACATTCTTCTTCTGATAAATCAAAATCAGTGCAAGTTTCAGTAATAACAGCAGCAGCATTGAGTTTTGTCCCCTGTCCTCCACTCCCTCACTGAAAATTCAGGACCTGATTCCAGGCTGGCTGGAGCCAGCACAAGGATTTCCATGCTGAACTAAGACTTGCATTAGGATTGCAGCACCTAAGTGAGTCATTCAAACTGTCCTTACACTCCCTTCTTTCCCCTGTGGGGATGCACATTTATGTAATTATCAGTAAATGAGTTTTATGATCATCTTCAGAAATTCCTTCTCCTTGCAACAGATTTCTTCTTTCACTAATCTTAACCCTATACCTATATTTCAAATATATGTACGTGTGTACATATGTATATACACATATATATATATCATTATATACCAAGGGCTTTTAAGCAGCAGTAACATAAGATTTGTTTAGTCCTTGTACTGAGTACTGTTAGACCTTGGCATGTACTGAAATCAGAACTCCTGACTGAACCTTGCAAAACTCCCAAATCAGACATTGCATCTCTGGCAGAATAGATGCTTACTCTGTATTTACCAGTTAAGTGAAGGTGATTCTGATAATAAGTAAAACATATCTTGTAACTGAAGCTGTCTAATGATGTCTTTCAGCATTTTCAAAGAGCCCTGTGATATCTGCAGCTCAGCTACTTTCCTATATTTGATTCAGATCTTTTCAGCTCTATGTGGATAAATGTTTTAGGGTGTTGCTGCTGTTTTTCCTGCTGCATCGTATCTTCCTCAAAAAAGTGATTACTGATTAATACTTAACATTTTTTTTTTTTTTTTATTAGAAGCACACTTTATTGTTAATTGATTATTTGGTCATTATTAACTGATCATCAATTATCAACTTATTTATCCTCATCATACCTCTCTGACATTGTAGTGACTTCCCTTGTATGGATGGAGAAATTTGAGTGGGTGAGATTTACCTGATAGCAGATTCTGATTCAGTGATGAAGTTCAGACCTCAAATTCTTCAACACATTGTCTTCAAATTGGCAGTTAATAATTTGATAAATGTATATAACTGAGTAAATGTGAATAAAAATTTAGCCAGTCTTCACTATAGAGGATATTTTTTAATTAGTCAGTTACTGATTGAATTTGATCTGCCTGATCCTAAAGCCTGCAGTTTGGATATACATGGCTGTTTGGATTTTCACATTACTTACAGTTTACATGATTGCTTCCACCAAGAGAAGATAAATTGCTTCCTAAATAGAATTGCTGAAGTTCATTTTACGTTCAGTACGCACTTACAGACAATTGGAAGTGATACCATGAGTAATCTGGGTCTTTGGACATGAATATCTCATACCCTAATCTCAGGTTACAGTGCCGTCATGCACCTTATAAAACAGATGGATCACACTGTGTTGTCCCAGAAGTCCCTGAAAAACAGAAAATATGAAAGCAAAACCCACCTTGTCTCCATAGCACAATCTTACATCTGCTTTTCCCAGGTGATGACACCCCTTGCCGCAGACACAACAGCTTCACAGGCAGTGTGGGACACTTTGGAAACCAATGCCAAGGCACAGTCTTGAGTGCTAAGCTCTTACTGCTTGCCTCTTCTCTTTGTTGGGGAGAATTTCCAGCTCAGATCAGTAACAGTGGACAGGATAGACTTCACACAAGCCATCTCGATATTGGTAAATAGTATTTTTTCCTTTCTTCTCTGAAAATTACCTCTGGGCTACTGCCTTCCTTTTGCCCTCACTTAATCTTGAGTCCTTTGCGCAGGATGTGTCCAGCTGGCCATTTCTGTGCTGATAGGAGAGCTTGTATACCTCTTCAGGCACAATCTACAGCATTAGGTATTGACCAAAACTTTCCTTCATCTATGTGACTACTCCTGCTCTTGTCACAGGCCCAGCTCTGAGGAACTGCCATTTGTTTTGTTCACACAGCCCCATGGCTGTGGCTGGACTGAAGGCAGAGTTTCTGTAGTTCAAACCATCACAACACAAGCCCTGTATGAGAAATTATTTCAGCCCTTTTTATGTTTACTTTCCAGGTTTTTTATATCCAGCAGCTTAAGCATAACTGAAGCATTTTTCCTAAGAACATCAAGCTGAGCTGGAGAGGTACCTCCGATTCACAGCCTGTGGCTGTGGCTATATGGTAAGGACAGGCAGGGAAGGAAAGGAGAATATATTCAGATGGAAAAAGCTAGTGTGGAGCTGCCTTCCCCTCTCAGCTTTGGCTGGTCGGCATTTTTCACTGAGTTTGGCCTGGGATTGTGAGGCAGGAACCTCTGACCTAATCACTCGTCAGCTTTATTTGACCACACTCAGTCTCCTTCTTCAGAAAACATGATTACTGGGTCCTAAACACTTCCTAGAGTCTTTCATCTTTCTTCTATTTAATTAATGCTAATTTCCTTGATGGTACTTCTAAAGTACAGTTGGAGCCTGGATGTAGATTATAGAGCACTTTACAATGTCAGCACTAAATCAGACAGAGACGATGAAGCAAATAAATATGAATTTCCTGAGACTTGTGAAGGGTAAAATTTTATCCTGCAGTGCATTAGTGCCCTTGAGATTGTGTAACGCTATAAGTCATGGAGTTATCATGACAGTTTGTTACCTGGAAATCCTCTTCCTTTATTCCATATACTTGCTTCATTTTTGTAGACAAATCAGTTTGACACATGTTAACCTGAAACAATAACTTTTGCCTTTCATAGAGTTTTCAGGGTAATTTTTCCCAAAGAGCAAAGGGTAACATAAACTTGTTGAGAGAAATGAAGAGGGACTGAAACCATCTTCAAGAGTCTTATTTTGAGCCCAATGCCTATCTGAGACAGAAGTGAAGATCATTTTAAAACTAAGAAGCTCATTCAACTTATATTGTAGCAAGTAGTATATCACTGAATCCATGCCAAGATAATTGCTCTCCATTTTAGTGATATTTACCTTCTGTAAGAAAGGTATATGGATTATTTTTTAATGTAATGTTTGACTCAGCAATATGACTCAAGCCAGATCATGCAGCCAGCATTGTTCCACATACTGCTGGGAAGACATATGGATATATATGACCACTTGCACACTTTATAAGGTGTGTTTGTGGGTGTACATGCATAAGTATGATTGAAATTTGAAGATCAAGTTCTAAAGCTGTGTCCTAAATACTCCAAAAGCCAGACACTCTGGCTCACTCTGAAACTCCAGTAGCCATTGCACTGCATTGTCTGATCACTTCCAGTGGAAAGCTGATGTGAAATACTGGCTTGGTTTATTAGTATATTCTTATCACTTCTGACTGATTATTGAGGGATCTAACCAGGGAATTCCTACCAGGGATTTCTCAGCTCTGCTATTCTAAATAGCATCTGTTTGATGGCAATGCAGGCAATCCGGTACAGTTTATAATGACTCAGATTACAATTGTAATTCTCAGTTACAGGATTGGCTCAATTTCTGTGTATCTCTTGTTACTGACAAATACCTCAGTAGATCTTCCTAGCTAAAGTACAATACCTTCTAAAATTCATTCTAGGAACTAAAAAAAAAAACAATGAACAGATATATCCTTTGCTCTGAAATAATACCAACTTCCTCATGTTTTTACCTGATTTTTTTACATAAATTATAAAATAAGATGATCAGAGCACGGGTATATAAATTTATGAAAAATTATATGGTGAGCTTTCTCCAGAAATGTATTTCTGAGCCACTAAAAATGACAATCATTTCATTTTTAAAAATAAGAGCTTAGTGTTGGTGACAACAGTGCCCCAAACCTCAATTATTTTCACTGTAGATTATGACATGCACATTTTACAAAACCTATGTGTTGTTTAGTTTTAGATCCTCCTCCCTTTTGATGAAATACAGTAGCTGGCACTTGTACTGAAAAATTCATTAAGTATTTCCATATTGGCTTCCAGCTTGTCTGGTGCTTTTACATGGCTGAATATAGTGCATCTTTGTGCTTTACTAATGGTCTTAGCTTCAGGACAAGTCCAGGTTTTATGCCACTGCAAAATTTTCTTACAAACTGTGGCAGAAACAAAAACTTGCAAAAACAGAAGACCATTTTTGATGAAGTTGAGTCACTTTCCTTAGACAAAAGCTGAAAGAAAAATTTCTTCCATTTAAAGAAAGAATTAAATATTTGTTTTAAGTCCTAGACATTTTAGCAGTTGCAAAATTGAAAAGAATGTGGAAGGTTGTTAACCTTTTTGGCTACACAGACCTCCTTTTGACTGTAGGATGGCAGGTAACACTATGAATACGGCAGATGCAGAACTACACAGAAGGGTTACTAGATGTGGAAGGTGTAGCCAAACCACTGTCAAGCACTAGTGGAGCCTTTTCAAGAAAGCTACAGGCTCCAGGGATGGGCAATGTGCCATCCCAATCACTCCAGAGTGATTCTGGAGATCTGGAGGCTGTGTGCTGTGTGTCTCAACATTAAATACCCTTACTGCCCTGGCATCCAGGAGTCCTCTAAAACAGCAGTGCAAATGCATCTCTGAGGCTTGAGTAAGGCCTCTCCATATTTCACAGTGTGTTCAGAGCATGTGGAGGAGAAGAAAAGCAGCTGTGCACAGCTCTGTGTACAGGCAAAGGTTGTTTAATTCTTTCTCATGCAGGGGAGGATGTGGCTCTGTCATTTTAATTCTCATTTGTACAGATTAACATGTCTTTTGAATTGAAAGCAATTTGAGAAACTGCTTAGGAACTGCCATTTTTTAGAGATCTTTAAATTACAAAAAAAGTTTCAAAGGAGATCTGCCTGATACTGTCACCCCTGAAGCGGAAAGGAATAAGCATGTGCTTTGGTTTCAGCTGCAGTATGTCGTAAACCAAGGTAATGTCTTAAACCACTGGTAAAATTTTGTGAATTGTGATACTGAACCAGTGGGTAAGTTGTTACTGAAGTAATGACATTACTTCCTCTGTGCCATCTCCCTTGGCTCTGGCAGCCAGGCACAGAAGAATTTTCTGACATTAACATCTCAATTTGCCAAATGGGACCATATCCTAAATGACAACAGGAAGATCTCATGGAACCGAGCATTTTATTGGCAGCACTTCTGGCATCCATCATTTAAGAAAGACTGTAAGCTGCAAGTACCGAGGACAAGAGGAGAGAAAGGCAGACAGATTGGTCTCTTGAATCATATTTGTGAAATTCAGTACAATAAGAGGCAAGGAAGGAGTCACTAATTTAAACTGACTCAAACAGATTCACCTTATTTTTGTTTGTCACCACCTCAAATCTGTGCTATTTCAAATATGCTCTTCCCCACACAATCATCTCAAACTAAAATCTATCCTCCTACCTCAAAGTTTCTAGGCTTCAAATAGAGAAGACTGATGTTCTCTGTTCTTTGGAAGAAAAACCCGAAGGTCTCCTTCAACTCATACAAGATGAAAACTTACAGACTGACTGTTCCTAGCCTTGACCAGGTCACAAAATGAAGGTCAGACAAAAATGGGAGATCACATCCTAAGTGTTAGTTTAATAGAGGGAAGGCTTTTCAAGGGGAGAGGAAGAAAGTTATTTTTGCTTGCTTGTTTTGAAGTAAAATGTTGCCTAGTTACTTTGTAACATTCCAAAGGGGAGAGGATGTGACCAACATGGATTCCAGCAGGAACAGGAAAGTAATTGTCCCCCTGTGCTCAGCACTGGTGAGGCTGCACCTCGAGTACTTTGCCCAGTTTTTGGCTCCTCACCGCAAGAAAGACATTGAGGCCCTGGAGCGACAACAAAACTGGCGAGGGGTCTGGAGCACAGGGCTTATGAAGAGCGGCTGAAGGAGCTGGGATTGTTCAGTCTGGAGGAGGCTCAGGGGAGACCTTACTGCTCTCTATAACTACCTGAAGGGAGGTTGTAGTGAGCTGAGGATCGGCCTCTTCTCTCGTGTAACTAGTGATAGAACTAGAGGGAATGGCTTTAAGCTGCACCAGGGGAGATTTAGGCTGGATGTTAGGAAATACTACTTCTCTGAAAGAGTGGTCAGGCACTGGAATGGGCTGCACAGGAAGGTGGTGGAGTCATCAACCCTGGAGGTGTTCAAGGTGCGTTTGGACGATGTGCTGAGGGACATGGTTTAGTGAGAATTATTGGTGATTGGTGGATGGTTGGACTGGGAGATCTTGTAGGTCTTTTCCAACCTTGGTGATTCTGTGATTCTGTGATTCTTATTTGTATTTCCTGACTGCCGTGCAGAAGTGAATGTCTTAAAATAGTTTTGTGCAGAGTGGCTGCATAGTTAGCCTGGACTGAGGCATAAAGAAATGAAAAACAGAAGTAGCAGTGCTTGAGTAGAGAATATAACTGAATATTAAAACGTGGGCTTTTTAGATCAAGAATTGCTTGGAGAAGGTTCTGACATAAGGCCTGCAGTAGAGGGACTGACATGCCTTTGATGACAAAGCTGAAACATTTTTCCCGAGAGTTCTTTCCTCAATATTACAAGAAAATTACTTTAATCTGCTTTAATTAGAAAGCTAGATAAAGATCCAAATAGCTTTTTTTTTTTTTTTTTTTTTTTTTTTTTTTACTTTACTTGAGTTTGTTGTGAACACCAGCAGCCACTTGCTCTGAATAACCAGAATTGAGGAACTTGCCGCGTGTTCTTCAGCACCATCTACTGGCACTTCCCTTATCACCACCTGGGCATTGCATCATCTACAGCTCTTGAGTCACTTTAAGAATAAAGGAGCAAAGTAAAATCCTCTAAGACACTGCCCATACATAATAAACCTAAAGACTAGCTCGGCTGAATTGGTGCTTAACTAGATACTGATTCTTACACGAAATGTAGTACAAATCAGCCTACCTACAAGCAATACATTTGACTTAATGGGAATAACGTCCCCTGGCAAAAGCGTCATGGAGATAAAGTACACAAAGACAAATAAGAGCAGAACATAACTCCTGAGGTGATGAGAACACCTCGGGGCAGGGAAAATTGTGCAGGAGATATATAAAGATATTAAACAGGAAAAGGGCCTTTGGAAGCAGAAACTGGACCAGTATGTATAACCTGAGAGCTGTGTTTTAGTAATGGCATTCTTGAACAAAATTTGACTGTTATTATTAGATTTTGCAATACTCCAATTTAAATATAAAACTGATTAAGAGGGAAGGATGACTGTGGGGCTCTTTTTCAAGAAGGCTTTAGATGAATGAAGTGAACTCTGACCGCTCTGATTGGAGCAGCACTATGTAATTTGGGCCCCTCACTGCAAGAAAGATATTGAGGCCCTGGAACGTGTTCAAAGAAGGGCAACAAAACTGGTGAGGGGTCTGGAACACAGGCCATATGAGGAGAGGCTGAAGGAGCTGGGAATGTTCAGCCTGGAGAAGAGGAGGCTCAGGGGAGACCTTATTGCTCTCTATAACTTCCTGAAGGGAGGTTGTAGTGAGCTGGGGGTCGGCCTCTTCTCTCGTGTCATTAGTGATAGGACCAGGGGGAATGGTTTCAAGCTAAGGCAGGGGAGATTCAGGCTGGACATGAGGAAGTATTACTTTTCAGAAAGGGTGGTCAGGCACTGGAATGGACTGCCCAGGGAGGTGGTGGAATCACCGACCCTGGGGGTGTTCAAGGAAAGACTGGATGTTGCGTTGAGGGACATGGTTTAGTAGGAGCTATTGGGAATAGGTGAACGGTTGGACTGGGTGATCTTTTAGGTCTTTTCCAACCTTAGTGATTCTATGATTCTATGATTCTATGATTCTATGATTCTAATCCAGTGGGACAAATACAGTACTGGGATTACTGGCAGTCTTTACTGTCTTCAGAAATGGTGGCATGAAAGCAAGAATGAAAACAAAGTTTGGAGCATTTCTGTAGCTACTGTTAATCACTGACACCAAAAATATTTACTAATTTGCTGCATTGAGTAAATCTTTCCTTTTTCTGACAGCAGAGTAAACCCAAAATGAAACACAACTGCTGGTTTAACCCTAAAATGTGTCAGTAACTTGGATATTGCTCAATTTTCAATGTACATTTCAGTATTAATTTCACTGATAAAAAAATGATGCACTAAAGCCATTTCAGATAGCCACAAGTGAGTGAATAGTTGCTGCTGTTTTTGAGTATGAAATAATAGCAAAGAAAAATGGTATAACAGGATGTGCTAATGACACAGTGGAGTAAATACTTATTCAGCCTCAATTTTTTTTCTGTTTATTTATTTAGAGCTCCCTCTTCACTGATTTAAAAAAGATCAGTGAAGCAGTACAGACAGAGGTAACAGCCACACGTTGTTCCAGGGGAGGTTCAGGTTGAATATTAAGATTAAAATATTCTCAGAAAGAGCAGTGAGGCAGTGGCACAGGCTGCTCAGGGAGGTGGTGGAGTCTCTGTTACTGGAAGTGTTCAAGAAACACGTGGATGTGGCACTGAGGGACATGGTCAGTGGGCATGGTATGTATGGGCTGATGGTTGGACCTGATGATATTAGAGGTCTTTTTCAACATTAATGATTACATCATTCTGTCATTCTATGATACTTCTCAGCATGGACCTCTAAATCATCTAGCCCAATGAAAATCCACTGATTAGTTTTCTATACCTCACAACCTCCTCTTCTTAAAATATCTCTAATAAACATTATGCTTGTAGCATCAGCAGAATGTTAAAAATTGAATATTTTATTGTTTTAAATATCTAATTTAACAGCACCAATGTCTAAAACATTGTTCAAAATTGTCAATTTAGACTCGTGAAAACACAACTGAGATAAAATCTCATTTAGCATCTATACTTGCCTATTCTATTGCTGCAAAAGTACTACTATTTGCTAAAGACAGAGTAACTCCGTAGCTAGCTCTGCCCAGGGATTCCAGCAAGCTGTAGTTCCCCATGACATCTATAGACTTGTGAGTTTTGTAAATGTTTTTGGGAGATATTATTTCTGTCCTCACAAAAACCTAAGATACCCCAGTCAATGGCTCCAGCTCTGACAGAAATGGCAAAATATGTGGGCAACAGTTTCACACAGGAAACATCAGTGGACAAGCAGAGCAAGGGTAAAGCAAGACTGAATGACAAGCACGGTAAAGGAGACAAAGGTTTCAAACAACAAATGCTATTAGTGCTCTTCTAAAATACAATTGATAAAGAAGGAACAAAGACATTAAGATAAAATATTAAATAAATATCAAATAAAAATACAAATTATAGGTAAATTGTCCTCGGAATTTTTTCTAGAATTGAAGCAGATCAAGCTGTTTACTATTTTTATACTTCTTTAAAAAGACTAAAAGAAAACACCAGAGTATGCTTCGAGGATATGAAACATCCAACAGGCTCCTCTGTTGCAGTGAACTTTTATGATGTTTCTAAATTTAGTCATTTTAGCAAATATGATCTCAGAAATTTGCTACTGTACTTAAGATCAGAAGTTGGCAACACATGGTTCCAGATGGCTTTCATACAGATCCAGGATGCCCAGATAAAGCTGAAGAGTGTTTGGTGACCATATGGATGAATGAGCTGCTTGTAGATTTTGCAAGATATTGATAGCATCACTCTTCTGGCAAAACACAAACTACTTGTTCATCTTTATAGGAAATGAAAGCACAGAAAAGAGTTTGTCACTGATTACAGAGACCACAATGTGCACCAAAGCATTTCCTTGTAAAGTGAATCCTGCAACTTAGGGACAGAAACATAAAACAGTGAAACTCCACAGCTGGAGTGCTGGGTTAGAACTTGGCCAAGAATTGAAAATGGAATGATACTATAACTCCGAAGAGCTACAAATCAGTGTGTCAGTCACTGTTAAAATTTGGACTTTAAAAGCAATTCAGTGTGCTAACTGATTCAAAACTATTATGTCCTTTACTCTCTGGAGACAAGTCAAAGCCTGACATTAAAGGGAAGTGTCATTACTTGGTCTGAGAGTAATCACAGACAGATTTGTAGGGCACTGAGTATTACTACCTGAGCAGATGGTCTGTGGTAATAACAGATTTTAGCTCTTATTCACTTACAGCATTCAGAACATTGCATGTGGTATACATAAATCTTGCTAATGCAAGCATAATATCTTGTGTAATGCAAGTGAAGAGTAGAAAAGCCCAGAATAAAATTAAGGAAGAGTAAAGTCTGCCTCCTATGTACACATGTGAGGAACAGTATTTTTCCATGTGCATCAAGTTCATCCAAGAACTACAATAAAAAGAATGTAACTTCATGTTAATAAGGCCAAAAGCTTACGATAAGGAGTTTTTATAAATTTTCCAGTGTAAAGACTTCTACCTCCAGTTTGTGTGGGCACATCATGTACCCAGAGGATGCATATGCAGAAAGAAAAAGACCCCTAGCCTGTCCTCATCCAATGCTAGGGGCCCAGCCAGCTGTCTTGCTGCCAGGTGTCTGAGCACAGCATAATTTCATAAGGTAATTACAGATGCATCCTAGTGACAGGAGCATTTCTTTGTAGATGGATGGAATATAGGAGGAACTGGAAGAATTTTCTAGTAAGCAGTACTAGTAAAGGAGTGGTTAGGGAGATCCTATTGGGAGACCATAAGAAATACTGCCTTTGGGAAGAAAGCAAAGTTGGAAGTTTGTATTCTGAGTGACAGGTAAAGGGCTGTCTGCACAGCTGATAAATTGGTTCTACAATCTCTAGTAGCTGGCATTCAATAAAGTAGTTCATTCATTGAGTTCATTGAATTCTAACCGGTAATTTAGGCATTCAGCATAGTTGTGTATCTGTCTTAGTCTGCAGATCTGCCCCTCACTTTCAACAGACCTCCACACTCTGACACTTCAAGGCTCCGCAAAAGAGAAGGGAGTAAATACAAAGTTTGTAAAGCCCAGTTCAATCAACAGTGCTACCAGGTGTGATTTTATGAAAGTGAAGAATATTCAGTGACATTGCCTATTTATGTTTTAATGAACAGAATGCTTTATCTTGGAAGATTTTTCACACAGAACAAAGAGAATGGAGGCTCTTACAGTTATTGCAACAGGGCTGTAATACATAATTCAGTGACAGTACAATGTTGGCAGCTATCTTGCTCTCTCTTGAATATGGCACATAAAATAGACCTATTAAATAAGTTACCTAATGGAAATTTTGTCTCACCTGTAATTTCTTGATTTATTTTAGACAATACTTGAGGGAAAAATGTACAACTAGGGCATGTTGATACTTTAGTATATCATAGCAGATGGTCATGGCAATTTGAAAGAGTTCTGAATTTAGAGAGAAGTGGTTTTTTGCTTTTATTTCCTAGCAACCTGTAAAAATCGGGATTTTTGCCTTACTGTCATTTGTGCTCTACTAACTATGAATAGCTTTACTGCCTATGCTTCATTAACTATGAATCTGAGCTTTAAGTCTCAAAGGGATGACAAGCCAGCACATAGTAAGCACTAAAATAGAATTGTAATACTTTCCTAGAAAACAAAAAGAAACAATAAAGCTAGCATTTTGTTGTCTGACAGTATTACTGCAAAGTCCAAAAATGTTTATTCAAAAAAGTACTAATTTATTAGTAGTAAAAAAATTTTCTTATTAACTACATCATTCATCTGAACATTTTCAAGAGTAATTTTTTTCAATTTTCTATATTTCTAGAGACCTGTACAAATGAGCGAAATAGTTGGAGATGCCCTGCTAGGATGGGTAAGTAAACCTTTTTTGGCAGACTAAGTTGTTTAATATTCTCATTACTATAGTAAGCTAGTTGCAGTTCTTGCTAAGGGTGAAGAATGAAAGACTTTCACGGATGTTCAATAGAATTTAGTACTGAAGTAAGAGCATATGAGTAATTTTTAATAATGTTGGATGTATTCAAGTTCGAAGAGTGGAAATACTGAAGTCATTTGATTTAAAATTTACATAATACCTAGCTAGAATACGCTCTTGACTGATTGTTATTCAATGGAGCATGTCAATGTGCAGTCTGTAAACCAATTACAAGAGTGTTCTTGAAATGATCAGGTAACAAAAATTCAGTTATACTTTTCATTGGAAGAAGAGAGGATCATCATTCAACCCCAGGCTACTTCTGTGCATGTCATAGGTTTATGAAAATAACTTTTGGTACAGTCAGTGTATTTCAAATGCAGACTGGATTGCTAAAAGCCAGTTAAAAAAGGCTGCCTTCCCTGTGACAGAAAACAGAAAGAAACCTGTTCAACTGTAGTTTGACTGGGAACATAACCGGTGAAGTACTCTGATAGAGACTGGGAGAGCTGGACCTAGACTGCAAACCTAGACTGCAAGGCTCTGGGTGGGTTTTCCAGCTGTGATGGATGTGGAGAAATGTCTCTGTAAGAGAGAGACTACTGTGCTGTTAAAGTGAAGGTATCTTCTTTCTATTTTACTTGTAGACAACCTCCTAGCTAGAGAAGCCATCCACTGTAGTATCCTAAGCAAATGTTCTGACTTTCTGCATCCTTTCAGAAGTCTTGCTTTTAAAAGGTGCTTTTGAATGGAAGCTTTTACAAACACAAGCACAATGTCATTCCCAATTGACTGATTTCTGTTCCTTCCTGGACTCAGCACCTGGTGGAGTACTCAGGGGAGCAGGGACAGGCTGAAGGAAAGCTGAAAGAAAGCATGGCACAATCCTATAAGAGCAGTGATTATGCAGTTCTGTGTGCAGCAGTGACTAGGGGAAATTAATTTCTATTGACAAAAAGGAAAATTTGGGACTTGGGTTAATGACAAAAATAATGTTGTTCTTCACAGAGAGGAGACCTTAAAATGTTGGAAGGGTCAAAATCTCCTGCCTTCATATCCTTAATTAATACCAGAGTTCACACTAATGCTAGTGGTAGGCTGGGGGAATGAGAAGCAAGGGGGAATTAGTGCTTATGGAAAGATATCTCCCCTATCTGAGCTGAGGATGGTTATTTCATTGAAGGGTCAAGACAGAAAAAGAGTGAAAGGAAATACTGAGGTAGCTTAGATGTGAAGGTTATCCTGTGCAATGTAGCAACTCGTGATTTCAAACACACAAGTAAGATGGATTTCAGTGTAATATCACCTGCTTGGCTGATACTGGGCGCATGCACTCAGGAGAGGTAAAAGTTGAATTCCAGCAGATGGTGGCTTAGTGTCATACAAGGTCTTGGAAGAGCTAGAAACCAGGAAACAATAGAACCAAAATATATCTGCAAAATGTTCATCAACAAACATGTTGAACTATCTGTGGTTATCTAGGGAGGGACTGGTAGATCAAACAGCAGTTTGGCCTTGTGAGGAGCACTGCCTGGTAAGTGTGGGGACTTCAGCAGTCTTCTGTGTGGAAGACAGTAAAAATTGCCTAGAAGAAAACATTGTGAAGTGCTATTTTCAAACATTTCAGTGACTCCACAGAAGCCATTTGTGGCTATGACCGCTTTCATGTTATTTTACTGCATTTTTCTGTTTCAACAAAAACATAGATTGCCTGTCTGCATGTGGTGAACTGCAGATGTGGTGGAGAGGAGGAAAAGTTCATTTCAAACTTGCAAGTTGAAAAACTTCATGTAGCATTAACTTATTTTCTCTTAAAACTAAACACACATTTGTGTGCATTTAAAAAGTGCTGATTTAAACTGTTTTTGTTTCTGATCTGGGAACTCAAAGGGCAGTCTTCTGAACAAATTTTTGTTCTTACTGAGCTATTATTACACCTTAGAGACTTGAACAGTTCTAATGTGTGAATTTGAGGATAATTTGACAAGACATGTGGAATCTAAGGTGGCAGAAATGTAGAGAGATTCATTTTCCTGCAGAAAATGAAAAGGTTCAGAGTATAACCTGACTTGAAATGCCAACTCAGCAACAAGGTGCCACAAAAATTTATTTTCAAACACTGTGGCATCTATTAATGGCAGGAAACCTCACAAAAGTTAAAGAATGTGATTGAGTTGTTCACAGTAAAGTCCTGCATTCTGTTTCAGGCTCTGGCTATGGCAGTTTCTGATTTGTACAAAGGAAAAGTGTGATAGCTTCCCATGACAACCAAATCCAGCAGCATGAGTGACAAAAATAATGATGATCTGAAAGTCCTATATATTAACATAGACAGCCACCACACTAAGAGCTCTCCCAAGAGTCTTGGCCTTATATTTTGTTTTCTAGCATGTCCTAAAAGGCCAAGCCACCAATCTGTCTTGGCTATCTTCTATTCTTCCCTGCTGATGCCAGCACAGCCTTCATCTGCGCTCTCTCATTTTGCCGTGATGCTATGGTATCACAGTGAAGATATCAAGATATGTAAATTTAGATGTCTAAAAGAGGGAAATGGTTTTGCATTTCATTTTTATGGTTATCCAAAATGACTGCCATACCCTGCAAAATTACTTTTGGGTGCTCGTTCTGGCAGTGGGCAGCTGCAAATGCTCTCGAGTTTTCCCTTTCTCTCTCAGAACACACAGTTGGAAAGCACTGGGTGGCCAGTGACGTTGGCAAATGAAAGGGGTATTTCAGACTGAGTATACAGAGATGAGGAGGTGTAATGCAAGTGGGTAATTTAGAAATAAAAACTAGGTAGTTGTTCTAAAGCAATAGTCCGGATTCATCACCTGTAAAATCCTTTCACCACATCTAAACCAAGTGCTTCTTTGGAACACCTGCACTTTGCTATTGGAAGCTCATCGGAGCTGGAAAATTCTTCCTCCGGAGGCAATTTATTACCCATGTAACGGATGCAACTCTGTTGAATGTGTAGCATAATGAGGTTTGGCTACCAGCTTCACTCTTTCAGCACAAAGTGAAAATACTGAATTTGCGGGTTTGGATGAATTTCTCTTATTGATATGGAAAACTGAGAATTTAACTTGGAACTTCTTTAGTTAATTCCTGCTTCTGTTTATGTTGTTAACACTGGAAATTAAGTTCAAATGCATCCAATAACAAATTCCCTTCTTCAGAGGAAGATCTCATTTCTCTTTTTGATGGGATACCATTCCCCAAACAAAATGTCTGTACATATGTCTTTTATCTCCTGAGCAAAAAGTCCATCTTTGATTAGACAGCTATCATTATTTAACATATCTTTTACAGATTAGTGTACTTTACAGATGGGAGAAGTGAAGGTCTGAGAGGAAACTTATTCTGTCCTACTGATGTAGGTTAAAATTGCTGCAAACAATTAAGAACCTATGAACATTTAGAAAATGCACATTTGACTGTGTACTCACAATCAGATGATTTAAGGCACTTTATTTTTCTGCGAATGAATTGCATTTTATTTCCACATTTTCAGAGCACACTTTTCAAGACTGTATGCCTACTGACCTGAACAATTAGAGAACTTCTTAAACTATAAACTATAAATCACTTCACCTTTCCTTCCTAGATATTTATCTGCAAATGTATTTCTGTTTCATTTCATATTGTAAGTTCAGTAGGTAACAAAGCACTGGAA
Organism: Lagopus leucura; assembly: GCF_019238085.1. NCBI lineage: Eukaryota > Metazoa > Chordata > Aves > Galliformes > Phasianidae > Lagopus > Lagopus leucura. The sequence goes on along the minus strand of NW_024962252.1, from coordinate 71,830,093 downwards.
GACTATGGGATGACTGGGTACGTTCTGCAGACAAAATTGCTCAGGAATCACCATACTGCTCACATCCAGCTGGTATCTTTAGATTCAAAAGTATATACAAGAAATTTTGAAATGTGTAGCTATGAAGTGAAATATACTCCTGTGAAACAGTTGTAACAGTGTCACTAGTCTTCAAATTTCAAACCTTTCAAAGTGACCTGATAATATATAATTTCCTTGTTCTAGTTCACCTCAAGGTGATGATGGCAAAGATCCTTATATTATACACTCCACAGTTGTTTGATCATTTCATTATAGTTTTTGTGATATTATTCTTAGTTTTGAGGAAGAGGGATAGAGCATGCATGTGAATCTCTTTTATTTAAAATCCATGTCAGCTTCGAGTCTTTCAGACAGAAAGAGCATTCTTCTGAAGACCCAGATCTGGGTCTGAATGTCACAGAAGGCCCTCTTTATTTTTATTAAGAATCAAGATCTCAAGTGAATAACTAACAGTCTATAATAAATGTTTGATTCAGTGAAAAATCCTTGCTAGAAAAATGAAGAAATTTAGTTCATCTTCATTGGTTTAATTCAACATAGGATCGATCAATTTATTGATACTGGTGCGATGCACTTAATGTAAACTTTGCTTTGCTTAAACTGTGAGTTAGCAGGATTTAGTAAAGAAAACCACGGCTAAAAGTAACTCAGTTTGTTGCTTTCCTGGTAGCTGGTCACTTTCTCAGGTAACTGTAGCTCAGACAGGTTTTTGTCTTCAGGTTAATCCCATGTGCAGACATCATCCCATCATGTCCAAAAAGAAGGGCTAGATTGGTTTCTTCTCTCCCTACCTTTGTAAATTCATGCTGGGATTAACGTCACTGCAAACACTCTGGGGCAGTGTTGGGTCTGCAAAGACAAAGACAAAGAACAGGTATTGCTATTTTTGCTATGAAGTGTAAGTTTATACAATGTAGAATGGCAGGCTGTTTGTGCAGTGGTACAAATAAGTAAAATGGAGGAGAATATCTCAGAAGCTTACATCAGGCCCTGCAGCAGGTAAAATTATTAGCAAAAGGTCTGAGGAAAACTTTATATGCTTTTGGGGTTTGGGGGAGTTTGAACAGGGCTTTGATATATTCGTACAGTTTGTTGCTATCAGGAGATAAAGAACAGTAATAGTGCACAGTGCTAATCCAATTCACCTCTCAAAGGTTGTTATTTAGGTCAGTACTGAAAAATGATTAGCCCAAAAGGCAGGCATGTAGTGACATGGAAGTGGTTATCGGAATTTTTTCATTCTGTAAACAAAGTTGTGTATCTCAGATTTCACAATGACTGCTTCGGTTCTGTCCTTTGAACTAAAGTTAGTACAGAAGGAACAAGATGTGCTTCAAGATCTTTTTTTGTCAAATAAATATAAAACTCCAAAAGTATAGGTTTCTTGTTTTTTATTTTTTAATTCATAATGCAACTTCATGTTGTAATTTCATGTTGACTACCTGGATGCTCTGTATTTCGCATTTGGATTACTGATGTTCCTTTTCCAAGGCTTACGATCAAGTCAGCTGCAAAACTTACATTTGCTACCAATGAAGGTGACTGCCCCATTCCTTCCCTTGTAAGCACAGGCTTCCAAAAACTTCAGGCTACAGATAACAAAAAGAGAGACTGTGATAGAAACATTGGGATTCCCCCTTCTGTGCAAGCTTCAATTTGTTTCCTGATATAGCCAGGGATGGGGAAAATTGAATCTGTCTTGATTTCACTTCCTGCACACTTCAATTCTTATTTTAGTTTTTCTATCAGTTCTGCCAGAGAAAACATGCTCACCCAGACTCTCAGCGCTGACACCAAGAGTTATGAGAAACCTAACACATGATTAAATCAATGACATCTCAATGCTATGTCATTACCTCATCCATCTTCAAGTTGTTCTTTTCCTCCTGGCAGTGGATACAAAAGACAGCACCTGGCTGTGTAGAAGTTCTGGCACCACGTAGGTCCATGTCTTGTTTGAGGATGGGAACAATGCTCTGGGGACAGTGACTGGAGTCACCTCACAGGGAGTAAAACCTCCTCGTGCCTGAGGTGGGCAGTGACTGACTTGGTTTTCCATCAGTAGACATTCTGTTTTGTTTTGCCACCTATCTCTGCTTTCCTGCATCCCTGAGTAGGGCTGACTTTGCTCTTACTCCTTAGGGTGTGGAGGTGGTTTTACCCTGACTTCCACCACCAGCCTTTGTCAGTGCTGAGCACTTGTCTTGGCACCAGCAATTACACCCCACAGTAATTACCAAATATTTGGGAAGAGTTAAGCTTACTGTCCATATACAGTGAAGCCACTGTGCACTGGACATCTTCCCAAGAAATTTTACAAAGTTCTGAGTGTCCTTGTTCTGTTGACCTCATAGACTACGGGGGTATGGCTTACATTTTTATCCAAGCTTGTCCACATGGAAACCCATTCTGTTTGTCCTCAGTGTCTTCAAAATAGGAGATCGGTGTCTGCTTCAACATTATGTGCATTGTCCCATCCTCTGTTCTATGGAGATGCAGCATCTCTCAGCTTTTAACGTTGTTGTGGTTGTTTTGTTCTTTGTTTGTTTGCCATGAGAATTCATACAAAGTGCTATTATATTTTTCCCAGAGTGAGAACAAATGTACAGAAGGGCTAAAAGATTTACCCTGGCTTAAAGATCCAAATTCCATGCTGCTTCCAAGCCTGACCAGGAGATCCTCCCCCTTCTGTGCTGACATTCAAGCAGGTAAAGGAATCATTGTTGTGTCTGCTCTTTCCGTACAGCCACACCACTGTGTATCTCCATGCAGGGCAGAAACATACCTTAAATAAACTTCTCAGTGGTTAGTGAGTAAATCTCTCTGATGATCTTACAGTGTTCTTGTGCAACGACACAGAAGCTGGTACACATTTTCTCTCTTATTAGTTTACCTCCAGGAAGATGAGAAACCACACGGAATCTAAATGCTTTGAACATGGGCTCTGCATGGAATTCCTACCCTCTCCTCCTGCAAATCCTTGAAAACCAAGTTATTTTCAGAAATCCTCCAAGAATCTTTTCATCAGATAGATGAGATCATGAATAATAGCTTTATTGATAAGATGTGGTTGGTCACCCATTCAACAGCAAAGAAAAGTATGACAGTGCAATTTTTCAGCCAGACCCTCCAGACATTTTTTATCCCACTATGAAACATACTGGCTTCCCTCTGGCATACATGAATGAATGAACTGTGCAGTCCTTTGCCACCACCTTTATCTTACTTAGTAGATTTTATCCTTTTATCTTACTTTGTAGATGAAGGGATGAGGAATCCACGGGTCTGCTTTGCATTTCTCACTGCAGGCACCCTTAATCACCAAGAAATACACCAAGATCTGGCTATGATTTTAGGCACAGACCTAACTGTAACCTAACTAGAGCACAGACCACTGTGCTCTAGCTCAGGTCAAAGCTCAGCAGGCAGCCAGCAGCTGGATCTGGACCTCATGAACACTTGAAGCAGACTGGCAGTGTTCCAGCCAGAACAGGCTAAGCCATGGTTACACTGGTATATGTGTCTATTTACAGTGTCATTGTTACCAAGCCACTGAATACTGTTGCATCTCTTTGCCTTTTGTTAAGTCCCACAGCTAAACACCAAACTTAACAAAGCCTCTCCTTTGGGTTTTGAACATCTCTCCACATGGCTGCAAGTATTTTCAGCAGGTTCTGTAAATTGGGTCATGCAAAGTGCCTTAAGTGTGAGGGTGTCTGTGCTTACTAGCATTTTGCTATGTAATGCTTACTAACATTTCCATATCTTGGCCAGGGCTATACTATATACTGTATTGTATCAATACTAAGAGTATGAACTTCCAGAAGGAAGGTTTGGAAGCTCCTCCTTGTTTTTCTGTGGATTTTCCTTAGAAGTTATATTTATATTGCAACCTCATTGCTGAAAACATCTTTTCTCTTTCATAGTTTGTTCTTAGTGCAAAGGATAACTCAGAAGAAAGGGAGGTGGCACCATGTTTTTAAAATATCACATGAAATTGAACAATGAAATTAAATAGCATATATGGGAGCTGGAACATTACAGCACCTCTTCAGGAGGTGACACAAAGCTCAGAAAGCAGCTGAATTCTGATTTAATAGCTGAAGTCTGGGGAAAAACTGAATTCTTACTCACTTCAAATTTCTGGGTGAATGACTATTTCTTGTCCATCTGCTTCCCTCAATTCTTAAGCTATCTCACACACACATAAAAACATCTACACATAAAAAAAAAAAAAAAAAGACACCATTCTGTTTTGTTTTGTTTTATCTTATTTTAAAGCAGCTTCTATGTTGTCTTACTGAAACTGGAACTAACCTGACTAACTGTTAAGTAGAGTGTTCACATTATTAGTTATAATAGTTCAAAATAAAATCTGTAAATCAGGTTGAATGGAAGTGCAGGCTCTCGGCTGTTTCTGCTCTGAGGCTCATTCTCTGCATAGTCTGTTCAGTGCAGCAGAAATGGCTTTGTTATTACTGATCTACTTGGTTTCGAGAGCCCAAAACTTGTTTATGTTGAGAAGAAATGTTTCTGCAGAACAGATTTTTCCTTACTGTTTCAAAAATACTTTTTCTCAGAGCAGCAGAAAAAGGGATGATTTAAAGGAGATCTTAGGAAGACATAACGCGTTATTTAAATCCTCACTTTCTTTACTGCTTTTTATTTCTAATTCCACATGCAGCTTCAGTGGATACAGACTCCAGCCTTCATAGCCAGCTCCACTTCCTAATTGCTGAAGAATCTGGCCCTACCAACATTATTACTTTGAGCAGGAAAGAAAATATCCTGAAAGGTGCCCCAGGATAAGGGAATGGGAGAGTAAGTGTAAATAGAGCAGGAGGCTGGGCAGACCAACAAGAAATGTTTAACATTCCATACTCTCCACAAAGGGCAGGTCAAGAAAAGGGAATGAGTGGTTGGGACGAAGCACATGCCACAGATATTTTTCAAGTACTGTTCAGCAGAGCATATCTGGTCACGTAAACATCCACAACAAACAGAATAGCCTTGTTCTTGAACGTGGCGAGCCTCCTGAGGTCCTTCTAAACAAGCAGGAGATGGGTCTCAATATGCAGGAAAGATACAGCTGCTGAATTCACAGTGATATGTTTGAGTTCATAGGCACAAACAACACTGAAAGCTGTGACCTTAATGCCAGATCTTCTCAGTTGCAACCAGTTGAGCCTTTGCTTGCCAATATGCTAGTCAAACCATTATACAGTCCACTCACTGAATGCACTGAATGACTCTGGACAGGTAGGAGATGGAATGGGGGAAACTGTCAAAAGTAATTACTCAGTGTTTTTGGGAATGCTGAAAACCCCCTACAACAAATGAAAGTTTGCAAGTTTCTGACCTTTATTATCCTCAGATGCAATCCAAAGTAATTGAATGAAGGTCAGTTAATAAAACTACCTTTTAATTTACATGAAGTTAAAGCAAAAGGTTGGATTCCATTTACAGATCATGTCACTCACTCACAGAGCCTTGAATTAGTGAGGCTGCAGTGATGTAAATGTGGTATGAGATCAAAATAAAGTTTATATGCCACACCACATCTAATAGCAGTTGGCTGTGTAGATATGTGTCTTCAGAAAGCTGCAAAACATTCGGTAGAAGTAAAATGCTTATAAGAGCTGAACCTTTCTCCCTCATGCGTCAGGGACTATCCCTGTCAAGGAATAATATCAAGGTCCTGGATACTCATGAGAATATGCCCATTGCTTGTCTGAAGCCTAGGTAGGACCACGCAGGTCTCCTGAAGGGGCCAAATTCCTCTTCACGTGGCCTATGAGTTCACATCATACTCTGCTGTTGCAGATGCTCAGCAGTTGCCAGTGAAGCTGCACTGGCTGGCAAAACCTTTTATTTAGAAAAGGAAAGGGAAAACTGCACTACAAATCTACCCAGCTTTTAGGAATTGCAAAGAAACAGAAGGACTTGGAGAGCTTTCTCCATCACACTTGGAAAGACTTGAATCTGTCCCACTTTGGCATTAATAGTTGTCGAGATTATTGTGAGTTTTTGGTTGCCGTAACTATGAACTCTGCCTCAGAACAGAAGAATGAAGTAGCTCTGCTATTTAGGGCACTCACGGCACCCATTTTCATCATTTTTTTCTTTCTCAATGGCTTAAAAGTTAGTATTAGCAGTTAGTTTGCCTCATGTGCAGTTTGGAACCCCTTACTGAGTAGTTCGCATGGTGATCCAGAGAGAGGTGAGCCTCCTGGAGCTTGAGTTTTGCAGATATGAGATTTTTTGATTTTGTATTTGAGATGGCAGGGTTCAGAAATCTAGCTGGAGTTCATGAACCTATTCTTCCTGTAACTGAAACCCATGTTTTAGTCAGGGTTGATTCAATTTTTAAAATAAATGTTTTCCTAGTTACAGGGAAAGCCAGTGCTATGTATAAGGGGTAGAATAACACCCTTTCAAAATCCATGTGTCATGGGTGGGTGGCCTATATACAGGATATGCATGCTCAGAAAATCTCGCTTCAAGAGATTTTTCCTCTCTCCCCATCTGTTCTCTGCTGCCTACTGCCCTGCCATAATTTCTGTCATCTTTCTCCCTTCTCTCTCAGATATTTCCATATCAATTTCCATTTTTCTTCCTTTTTTTTTTCTTTTTAGTACATTTGTGGTCATTATTTTCAGTTTCTCTAGATGAGCTAGGTATCATTAGCCTTAACCAACATGTGCTTTTTGTCCAGTTTCAGCTTAAGTAGAGTTTACTTTTCCTTAATGAGTCTGCGTGTCTGAACTTGAATTACTGACAAAAACAGTGACAAGGGGATCTTATTGCTTGGGCATATCATCTGTCCAGCCAGAGTCAGTCTTGAAGCACCTGGAATACCAAATTTCCTTGCAGACATCCAAATATACAGAATAGGGATGCATCATGTGAAATCCATGACTTTACCCTCACAGGAAGGCAAAGACAGAAGCCTGTGTGTTATGAACATTCTCCAGTCTTTACGTCTGAGCCTGCAGCCCTTTTGCCCAGTGATGTATCACTGCTAGGAAAAACATCACTCCCCAGGAAAAACTCCCTGAGGGCAGCAGGATTTTTCCCTTTCTGGTCTGTGGTCACACGTATATGAAACTTCTATTCATGCTGGGAAATATTCCACGTACAGATCAAGGACAGCACAATCTTAGGTATGCTGTCATCTGCCAAGAACAGATGCATCAATTTTCCTTCATAAAACTGTGGAATTATCCATTGCAGAGGGGAGAAAAATCATGAAAAACATGTTAAAATATCGGACAGGAAAATGTAAATAATCACACATAACAGCATCTGCTCCTGATCGGGTTCTATTCTTTGATCTTTGAAAGATGGCTATTAACTAATTGTCTAAGCTAAGCCTTTTATTGGAAACAATGCTCATCTGAATCACCCAAATTATAGACAGCTTGTTGTAGTTCTGCTATATAAACTATCTCTGGGAAGGATTCTTCAGATAAATAGGATAACAAAATTACCTTAATTAAATGATTTAGAAGCTAGTCCGTGCCCATGGTAGATAGAAGAGATACTTCATAGACAACCACGAGGACTGGATTATTTGAAATCTTAGATTAAATGGGTTCAAGTCATACTGAGATTGCTGATATTGCTATTGAGACTGCAGTTACTGATTGTGATGTGAATGTTTGTCTGCTGTGCCAAATCCCATCTGCAACATAAAAGCCATGCTGTTACAGCTCCAAGACTGCTGAAACACTGCTGTTAAACAGCATTCCAGTCTCATACTGTTGGTTTGAATTGAAGAGCTTTCAGTGTGCTCACTGAATAAACTGAAGTGTTACCTTGGTGCTTGTGTGGTTGTACCCCAGGATGGTTTGCAGTATCAGACCCTAAGGCTGGCCACAAATCCAGAGTGGTTTTGGTCTCAATCCCAAAGCCTAATGTCAAACCATATGGCAAGAGTAAAACACTTTTCATGAGTTTCATTTCAGTTTCATGAGTTTCCAGAGAGGCATTTCTGATTCTACTTCCTCATAATTAATAAATAATCAGCAAACTGGAACAAGTCTCACCTCTAATTAAAATGTAGGTCATAAAACTTACAGGTGTCTTTTGTTGACATGATATAACAATGCACTGTTTTTCAAATGAAAGTCAAAGTTTCCTATACATAGAGAGTCTAATGGAGGAATGGGAAATTACTTTGATTTCTCCTAATTGTCACATGGTAATGAGCTTTAGAAGTTCTAGGTCTGAAACTGTCTCTTTCTGCTAAAGACAGGTAGAAGAACAGTCTGTGTTAATTTGCACATGTAATGATATATGGTCCATAGGATTAGAATTAGGTCATTAGGATTATAATTGCAGTCTTACTGTTTTCAGGGCCAAATATTCAGAAAATCACAGACATCTTGTCTGACTGCTAATGTGGCTTGGCAATGGAGGAGCTCATCCTCTTGGAAATGATGTGTAGGCAAATACACAAACACTTCCTGCTAGCAGAATCCAACATATGCTTGATATAATAAGAAAGAATTTGGCTCCCTGATCATGAAAAAATGTGTAACATATTGGGCTATTTATCACTGCCTATGTGACTACTTTGATAGAAATTATTCACAGATAATACAAACTTAGCTTCACATAAAAGCTTATGGCCAATAACAAAATGGCTGACTGAGCAGTGAGAGAGGAGTGCAAGTAAGACACAAAATAGCTGAATACATTCTTTAAAATATGGGCATCTGTGGTTTAGGCCTAACTTGCAACAACTGAAAACAGCCAGGTTACAATGTTACTACATCACTGCTTGCACAAGGATTGTGTCTTATGTAAGAGCACATATAGAGTGAAATCTTTAGTCACTAAAACCTTATACAAAATGCTATAACAAAACAATGGCTAAATATGCTTGGAAGAGTAGGAAAACTATAAATCCAGTAGTCCGTGGTTCATTGTTAAGGTCATGGTGATTGCATAGTTTAAAACTGTTGCATTGGATGTTATGAAGGGAAAGATGCAATATTTTTTAAGAATAACTCACCATGTTTTTTTCCCTTCAGAATCACAGAACTATGTTACATTTTAAGCAGGCCAACCAGCCTACCTGTATCAGCCCGGATTTTGCCAGTCCAAGCATCCAGCTTTCTCTCCAGGGTCTGGTAGGACCTGAGATGAAACATTTTTTGTGGCTGCCTGCAGCACCAGGGAAGCCTCGCACAGGGCGACATCCAGCTTCTTGCTCCCACACTGCTGCTGTCTCCTCCCTTTTACAGCCATGCTCACACATATTCCTTCTGGGCTTGGCTCAACTCTTCACCTTTCCCCATAGAAACTGCCTGTGGAGCTGCAGTACTCTGGGTGCGCAGTTTTATAACCATGTCTCCAACTTGCTTGAGACACTTAATTTGGTAAAGAAATGAGGTACACAAATGTAGCAGTCTGAGTTGTACTTGTTCAAAGGACGTGGCTGTAAACCAGTGAGGACAGCAGCAGCTGAGTTTTTTAATCTGTTTACAATTAACAATCACCGCAGACAAACTTGAGTTTTAAGTGAAGTTAGATGCAATGTTAAACAGACCTTTTATTTTTGAAACCTTTGTGGCAAACATAAAATTATTGACACTAAATGGGGTGAGATGTTTCTCCTTCTTAACATGTTGCTACTTTTCTCCTTACCTTTCTCTGTGTCTTCTGTGGTACCTCATGAACTACTCTTACAAGAATTCAGGGTCCAAGTAGCAAAACACTGGCAGATCAGAGCCCTTGCACTGCCCTGCCTGCAGTGATGCTTAGGTGCATTAGAAATGAGAGTGGAGAAGGAAATTTTAAGAAGGAAACCCGAGTCTTTCAGTGAAGTGTATTTCCTCTGTGCTGGGATGGAGCAACACCATTCTGCACACCCAAGTCTTGAGTTTGTAATAACCGACCATGAAGGACAGCTACGTATAAATATTGTGTCTTCTTACACTGCCTCCATTCTCTCTTCCCAACACAGCTCACTGTGTACCCAGAAGCAGAACTGCTCAGCTCTCTGCTGCGACTCCTAACCCTCTGTCTCCAAAAGATTTTATTAATTCACAGGGAAAGGGAGGGATAGTAGGTAAAATATGGGGATGCACTTGGGAGAGTGATCTGGTTCATTCTGCTGGCTAACATTTTTCACTCTGCTACCAACTAGACCCTAGCAACAGGGACAGCAACAGGGACAACAACAGGGACTTCTCTCTATCCTCTTCTGCCTGAACACAAAGTACTAAAAACAGATGCTAATTGTATGGTTCCAAAGAAAAAAAGTGAGCTGGGGTGACTCAGGACATATTCCCACTGTTGTGCAAGGAAAAATGATACTTAGATATCTGGAAATACGTCTGTGGTTAACTGTGGCTGTTGGGGCAGAGGATGGGTGCATGTGTGTCCGCAAAAGCTCACAAACACCACCCTGCCTTATTTTAAGCCTTGGAGACAAAACTGGTGATTATCTACTGTCTAAGTCGTTAGCAAATGACTATTCAGTGCCACAGAGGGACAGGCTGAACTTGGAGACAAATAAGGAACAGGATAATAAACAGAATTTTACGTGTTTCTCTTGCAGCATAAAACTTGTTACAAATTACATGTCTTTAAACATAGGCATAAAAACTTATTGGAAAACAGAGGGTGGCAACACTTAGACAAAAATGTAAATGTGACTCCAGTGCATATATTTTTACCTGGGGGAAATCAATGCCTGCGAAAACACTCAAAACGAGAATGCCTATGAAAATGAAAACATTCAAGGCAAGAATTTATTACCCTACAATTATTATTTTTTTTTTATTCTGCTCTCCAACATCCAGTCAAGTGGTAGGAATGCAGTGCTCTGGAACGCAGTCACCCTTCTTTCAGTGATTGACTGTGAGCGTTGATGAGGAACTTAGGACAGCATTTTGAAACGTATAACTCAAGCTGGACTCTTGAGTCTCCTATTAAGCACCTAAATAGCCAGCATCGTCATCTTCACTGATACAGACTGAAAGTATGAATGGAAAACTTCATCAGAAATGCTAGTGAAGTTGCTTATGTAGGTGATTTACAAGCACCAAAGCTTGACCTGCTGTCTATAAATGCCTCTTGCTTTCAGTTACTGTAGGATGGAGTGTTAAATTTGACTTGCTCTGTGATATCTCATGCCACAGTTACGTTTTTGTCACAGTAAAGCTCTGGGTGCTGCAGGCTGGTTATTAATTAATAAATAGTTTTTGGCCCTTTGCTATGATTTACATCCCTACTGGACTTGCAGCAAGCATTGTTCCAAGCGGTTTGTTTCTCCAAGCTCTTTTTAAGTATTTCCTCGGTAGTTTGAATAACATCCTGGAAGGGCAAGTCTGTTTTCCTTGGTATGGTCATTCTGTGTCTCACATGATCTAATTCTCTCTTTAGGGCATCTCCTCCAGCTTCTGGACAGACATAATTTCTTTTCATTAAGGAGCTCCCAGCTGCTAATAAGATTGTTTATGCAGACTTTTAGCAGCTAGCAAGCAGAGCTAGTTTTACAACCACCAAAAAATGAAAATTATTGCTCCTGACACCACCTTTAACCAAAGCCTTCTGATTTTGAGGTCTTATTTATTGCAGTGAACTGTCAACTTCATTGCTAGATGTTATATTACCTTCCAGTTCCAACCTCAAGGTTGCAAAATCCTGCATTAAAACTTCCAGACCATATAGGACTGCTCTATCAGGAAGGAGCCAGGAAGGAAGCAGGAGCAAGACGGGTATACTGGAGGCAGCTCTCCAGGGCTCTGCAGCAGCTGGGAGCAACCTGTGAAGGTCAGGAGGAGCAAACAGCTACTTGCCAAGGGATAACTAAGAGCTCCCGATTGCAGCAGTTGTGATGCCACAGCTTGCTGCTCTGTGCTCTGCACCCCAGATTGCAACTCTCTTATGCTGGGCATGAAGAGTTACATTTGTTTTCCTGTAATTCACTGCCCTGTTGAGGTTGGATATGAAGGTGTAATCTCTATGATTACAACCACTCTTAAGGCAACTGTGCCCTGAATGTTTGTATACAATATTTCTATCAGGTCTAATGAAGGTCTCCAGTTTCTCTGCATGTGTACATTTAGGAGATGATGGTGCAGCTGGCAGATGCAGAGGCTGATGTATGAAGAAAGTAGGATAACTTACTACCAAATTTCTAGCAAATCCGTGTGATTGCAGGTCCGTCAGCAGGCAGAGAGGTCTCTGCTGGAAGGGCTTTATGGTATTTGAGTAGTATCTGTATTGTCTTCTTAAAGTTCTAGGTCCTATTGTCAGGCTGTTATCTGTGAATGTGAGCTTTTGTCAAAAAGGAGAACAGTAATTTGAAAGCAATAGTCTTCAGTACAGTAGAGAGACACTTGAAAATGTAAGCCCTAAATATCACCAGATCGTGAAAAAAAACACAAAACAAAACAATACTTCTTCTTGTTTTTTGAGATTTAGAATTTTTTAATCCAGGTCTTGGTGGGTGCTCAGCAATGGGCTTGGTTTCATTCAATTGTTTGGCTTTCTATGCACATGTCCTATCACTGGGGAGCAGCATCCGTGTTTCTCTTATCAGCACTGCAAAGCTCACACTTACAATGGCTGCACTGTGGCCCCATTTTGTGGTTCATTCCCTCCTTCTGGACAAATACTCACATTTCCAGGGTCTGAAATGAGAAGAGTGGGTGAGTGAAGGATTTGGTGGAGAGCAAAAAGCATCCTGTGAGACAGCAAGAGAGGAGGGCTAAGAAAGAGGGGAAGAGGAGAGGAGGAAGAAGCTGAAAGATCAGGAAGGAGTATAACCATCAAATGCTTTGTATGATTGAATCTCCAGCACTTTGAGACAGAGGTCTCATGAAGCTCTAAGCAACTTTATTTTTGTCTGGTTACTGTAAACTGATAAACAGGAACTGAGAGTAATAAACAAAGAACAGGAAAGAGGAAACACCACTAATCAAACAGGAACACAGCCTGCAAACACAAAAGGAACAAACAGCAGTTACATTTTGCCCCATTATCTCTCAGGAGTAAGAAAGATGGGATTACTTTGGAAGAACACTGGACAAAATCTAAAGGCACAACTCTGATGGGACAGAAACAAACATCAGTTTATCAGAGACATCATGGGGCTTTATTTATTGCTAGGAAAGAGGATGGGGACTATTGATCTTGTGCAAATTCTGGCTGCCGTTCCAGTTCTTACATAGGAGAGCTTTACAAATTTGTATATGCATCTGTAACTTCCCCACCTTAGATCTGTGTCCAGTCTTTTGCATGCAAGCTTGCACTAACAGAAGGAATCTGTGTTAGCATAAAAATGTGTACAACATCCTGCTGCTGTCAAATCCGGATTGTGTTTGTGCTGGGTGGAGAATGAAAATAGAACATCTCATTTTTATATACTAAAATTATATATATATGTTTTTGGTTTTTTGGCTTTTTTTTTTTTTTTTTTTAATAGGAACATCCACATGTATATATATGCATAAATATACAGATTTATTTTTATTTATCTTTTTTTGTTCAGGAACACCTTATTTCAAGTGGCTTTAGCTTTTACACCAGGACTAGCAAGGAAGTCTCCTTTGTTCTTTTTCAGTATGTGTGTTCTATGTTCTAACCACAAATCCTTCTTTATAAAACTGACTGTTTCTGTACCAAACCTTTAATAAAAAATAGGTTTCAGTAGTCTCCCAAATTTGTTCCATTGAATTCATCCTAAAAAACAAAACTGGTTTATTGGGAGTACTCTGATACAGATTTCATTATACTAAGATTCACTTAATAACCTCATTGCACTTAATACATAAAGGTGAATAATGGAGAATTGTTGGGCTTTGCTTTCCAAAATATTCAAAATATTCATAAATAAAATGAGAAAATGAGCAAGTGAACTGCCAGTGGATAAAAGCCAGCAGCATTTGACATATCTGATTGTTCTTCAGTTTGACAATACTGACAATACTTCGACAATAGTGACCTAGACAGCGTGGCAGATTGCACTCTAGCAAGTTTGCAGATCGTGCAGTACGAGGAGGGATGGTTGATATTCCAGATGGTTTTGGTACCATTCAGGGGGACTTTCACAAGCTGAATAAATAAGCCAACAAGAACCTTACAAAATTCATAAAAGGATAATGCAGAACCCCGCTCTGTAGGAAGAATGGCCCCACGCAGCAGTACATGCTGAAGGCTGATTAGCTGAGGACCCCAGGGGGCTACAAACTGGCCGTGAGCCAGCAACGTGGTGATGGCCACTGAGAGGACAAGTGGAAATGGGTACATGCTGTAATACAAGAAATTCCACTTAAATATAGGAAGAAACTGGAAGCCTGGGGAAGAGATAGTTCCAAGGAGTGCTCATAGCGGCCTTCCAGTACCTGAAGGGGGCCTATTGGAAAGTTAAGGAGTGTCTTTTTATAATGTAGCATGCGGCATCAGGATTAGGGGAATTGGTTTTAAACTGGAACAGGGTAGATTTAGATTATATATTAGGAAGAAATTCTTTACTGTGAGCGTGGTGAGACACTGGAATAGGTTGCCCAGTGAATATGTGGATCTGCGCCCCCTCCCTGGAAGCATTGAAGGTCAGGCTGGATGGGGCTTTGAAGCAATCTGGTCTAGAGGGAAGCATCCGTGCCTATAGCAGGGGGATTGGATCTAGATGATCTTGAAAGTCCCTTCCAACCCACACCATTCTGTGATTCAATGATTCTATGAAACACTGGTACAGGTTGCCCAGAGAGGTTGTGGAGTCTCCATTCTTGGAGATATTCCAAAACAGGAGAGGACAATGTCCTGAGCAACCTGCTTTAGCAGACACTACTTGTGCAAGAGGAGTTGGACCAGATGATCTTGAGAGGTTCCTTCTGACCTCAGTGTTTCTGAAATTGTGTGAAATATTCCGAACAACTTTTAAAACGAACAAACAAACAATAAAAGGCTGAAGATTAAATGATTGGCAGTTCACAGTGAAGGTCAAAAATTCTGCACCTCATTTCTATGAGGCATCCAAAAAACACAGTAGGTGCTGCTGAATGGTGCTCTGGGGGTGACTGGAGAGCTGGCATTAGCAAGGACCAAGCAGTCGATGGTGCACTCTGAGGTCCCCTCTTTCAGAAACCACAGATGGCTGTGCGAACAGAACCAGGAGGCTGATGGTGAGGAAATCTTGGGTTCTGGGATGAGATAGAAGCAATGCAGGTAGAGTCTTGGCAGGATGCTTGGAGAGGAGTTACATGCTGTCACAGTTGCATACAGAGATACTTGCTCCTGGTATGAATCCAGCAAGGATAGCTTTGTAGTGAAATACTGCCTAACGTAAGGATGATAGAAGAATGGACTGAAGCACATCCATCTCCTGTGTTTCTTTTGGGTCTTACTGCCAACAAATAGCCCTGCAGAGGGCTGCAGAAAAGAACACTAGACGTGGTAACACACATCACTCGCAAGACCTTTCCATTTGGCAGCTTAAAGAACTGTGTGAGATACTGCTCTGCCAGGGACCTAGCTATCTGCAGCGTTCAGCTTAACTAGCTAAGAGCTGTATACCTCCAGCAAGGAGGTGTGCGGTGCTTGGGCACATTCTCTAGCTTGCCCCAGTTTCCATTAATAGACATGCCTGTAACTGGCCTCAGACAAGTATAAGGGCAGCAACAGGGCAAATACTAACCTTTGCCTGTATGAAAAAGTACTGAGGCCATGGGCAGAAACTGAAGTGCAGTGAAGAGGACAGATCTCTCACTATGGGCATACAGAATAATGCACGTAAATCATCTAAATTGCACATAACAGGATTGGCACATATTGCCAAATATGGCTGCGTTTTAAAATGTTGGTAATTGTCTACAATTCTCAAGCATATAAGCCAGTTCTGCAACTTTAATAAAGCAAAATATTTCCCCTCCAGCCATGGTTTGAACCCATGTCTTATCTGCTAAAACTTCTGATATGTTATTCTTCTGCACATGCTAACTGCTGAGCACAAGCTGAATAATTTCAGCAATACTGGTATAGCATTTGCATCGGCCAAGCACAGCAAGCAAATTCTTTATGCAGCCTGTTTCTCTTCCCTGTTACAAGTAAAACTATTTAAAGTTTAATCAGTCTTGGCTGGGTTCTTGTTCTCATGTCTGAATGAAAATAAAATGAAAAATCTCTAATGAAAAATTCCCTGAAGAGGTTTTGTGCCACTAAGCTGATACAGGTGCAATACACCAGCCTGCTAAAGCAAATTACTCTGGCTTTGAAAATCTGAAACATTTATTACTGAATCCAAATTTTAAAACCTTTAAAAGTCAAATATTGGAAGTAGAAAGCTGGGAGTAAAGCAAACCTCAGCTTGCAGAAGTTAGTTTTGGCAAAATTAGTAAGGAAAACAGAAGAAAATAAAATAGGATCAAGGGAAGGGGAAATCCACAAACATAAAGGCACTCACAGTGTGATTTTTTCAAAGTGGGATTTTCACCAAAATCTTTACATAAACTGTAAACTTCATTAAGGCATACAGCTTGAAAGGGTTTAGTGGACAGGGCTCTTGTTTATTATGTGAGACTGTGATGTCAGTCCAGGTGGAGGCTGTAATGAAAATAGTTACATGATTCCAGTCCAATTTCTTTGAAGGTTAACCCAACATCACAAAACCACCAGGTAATATAACGCCCATCGGCAGGGCCAGGTTTACTTCCAGCTATAAAGCCCAAAGACTGCATGGAGGGTACATAAACTGACATACAGATTATTTGTGGAGAGATGGTGACTCAGTGAACCATCGGTTAAATCTTTTGATGGCTAGTCTGAACAAGATGAAAGGCCAGGTTTTCCAGAAACATGCATGTGTCCATCCTAGAGCACGAAAAACACTCTCCAGGTGTGCCTGGATTCAGTGTGCACTCAAGCAGCTATCTGAGGATCCTGACTTGTAGGCCGGTGCTAAATGCTGTGCACGCTCAAGTCACACACATTGCACACACATTGCAGGCCATTTGGAAAGGAAAGTAAACAGCATCTTTTCAGGGAAAAAAAAAAAAAAAAGGTCCAACTCCAGAATGCAGAAGGGGACAGAGGAGAATTCAGCTGAGATAGGAAACTGGTCCATATGCCCTCTCAGCTACACAAGTTCTTCTATGAGAAACTAATTAGATCCTCTGAAAATCCTCTCAGGAGATCCCCAACTGTCCTTCGGGACCTGAATATCTCAAATGCTTCTTCACTTGAGTTTGTTCCAAAAGATGATACAGGAGGAGAAAAGGATCTCCTGATTTTGCCTTGAAAATGAGAAAAGTGAGTATTTCCCTTCATGGCAGAATAGCTGTGATATGCTGCCTCTCTCTGTTGCTGCCTGGAAAAACACTTCTGTGTTAAACTCTGTTAGCAATGACTGTTACAGCTCCTCCTGGGCTGGAGGAACTGTAAGAGGCTCTTCCCTGGGGATCTGACACCGTGTGCTTCAGGAACAGCTGTGCACAGGTACAAGCAGCTGCCTGCGTTGGCGACAGGCTGTCCCAGCAGCCTTAGCAAAGTGCTTGCACTAAATGCAACCCTGCTCTCGTTATTCCATTGACATCACTGATACAGACAGTCCTCATATTTTACAACTAGAAATGTTTGTAGACTTACAGAAAGAGTTTGTCTGGAAGGGACCTTTAAAGACCATCTACTCTGAATCATCAATAAAAGGATTCCCATGTGAAGCCTGAATTCCATACGCAACATGCCCATTAACCCCCAAAATTATCATCTCTGAAGATAAGCAATGAACACACAAGCAGATCTAAACCAAAGCTGAAATCGATTTCATTTTTAAATTATTATTTATGAACAGGAAAGAATGGCAGCATGTGGACCCCAAGTTCTCCTTCCCTGGAAACATCAGTTGGTTGCTACTGCCATACCTTATTTTTCTCAGCATATAATAGCAGATATGCCTTTGCTATTATGCCTTTTGAAAAGTTAATGGCTGCTGTCCTTAGACTGAACTGTTGCTTAATCAATTCTGAATAAATTGCTTTAAAAAATGAGAACATTTTTTCTTAAGGTTTTTTTTTTTTTCACAGTTTGTGAAATGTTTTCTATGTTTCTGACATCATTATGTGTTTCCTTTATTTGAGCTAATTGTTCATTCCTGGCCAATTCTGCTTCCCAGGATCCTGTCTGAACACCACTGTGGATGCATTCAATCTCTTGGGATGTAGGCTATCCCCTTTTCATCGCTGCTGTTGGTAACTCACTGCTTTCTCTAACTTACTCTTATTCAAAGTAAAATAATATCTTACCTCAGGGAATAACTCCCTCTTATTCTAGTTATTGATGCTATAACCTGATAGCCATCAATGAATCTTTTTATTCATATATCCATTAATAATACAAGTGTCTGGAGAGCTAACGTGAACTTTTAAAAAGAATTTTAAAAATGGACAACCCTCTTTATATGTGATAGCAAGCAAAAGCCTTGTTTAAGTACAGTGTTTGTTTGGTTTAGTTCCCAATGTGCATGTTTCATTTCTCCCACAGCTTTCTGAAGACCTCAGTTTGGCTCAGAACACTCTATTAAAAACCTCTCCTGTGGCATCCATGCTACAGAAGAACTGGAAGGATTCTGGAGTTTGTACATTCTGCTGTCTGTGTACTAAAATGTTGCATGCTAGGTAGTGACATCACCTTGTCCCAAATTCTATCTCTATAATTTCACCTTTTCTGCTTTCCCATGCTAATTTGAACACCTCCAGCAGCTTGTTGGCTCTGTGGAGACATTTTTGATTCTTTTATCCTAAGTCTAACAAGCAAGCACTGGTGCATGAGTGGAGTACTTTATTTGCTGAAGTCTACCTTGCAGGGGAAGTTTACTGGCATATTTGAAGAACTGAAGATGTTTTTGTAGTATAGAAGCCAAGCTAACCACAATAAGACCCTGTGGGGTGGAACACCAGGCTATTTTCTGTGTTTAGTTAAACTTTTATATCTGTGAGTAATTTAAATTGCTGATTATTTTTTATTGAGTACTTGTGATTCAGTTTTCTCAAAAGGTCTATAAATATGAGGCTCTTCTTAGTCTATGAACAACCCATAGTCTAATGCCAGAATTTCAAACAAACAAAAACCAACAAACTCTCTCCTAAGACAATAACTGATATCCCAAAAGGCTGTAAGTTAGTGTTCCAAAAGGAAGAGATAGTGAAGTCAAGAAGAGTTGCTGACTTCTGCCAGCAATGGGCTGAGCAAATCACAGTTTGGTCCAAGGCTTGTTGAAGTCAGTGAAAGGACTCCTGCACTCCAATAGGACTTCCCAGTATCACTGGGAAATACAGAGAATCGTAACTGAAATCTTACAGCGTACCATGGTCATTTGGAGACAGGACACTTGGAAGGAGTATTGTCTGCATGGATAAGAATGACGGAGAGCCAGAATTATATGTATGTGAGACTATTTTCACATAAATATGTGGAACAGTAGAAGTTACCAGTGGCAATCATTAGCTGAATACTAATAAGATTCCTTGCTCTTCTTGCCTGGTCAAGAAAATGGAAAGTGACCAAAAATATACAGCATAAACTTATTCCAAATTCCTGTCTTCGCTTATTTAGCTGCTTTTTATACAGTATGTACAAAAGGTACAATAGCACTCTGTGCTTAAAGGCCATTGTAGAGTGACTGCTATGCTGTTAAAACTCACTGCTGTGTATATAGCAAGTATATAGCTGAGAAATACATTGAGAATTACTTCTTCTAGAAACAATCTTCAGTATTTATCATAGGTACTAATAAAAGAATTATAAATACACCACAATTCCATACAATCTGAACCTGAAGTACTCCTCAATTCACAAAAATATCAGTTTCACCATTTCCAGGAAAGCTGAGCTGCATTTTCCTATTGACTAACATGACTGACTTTCATGACCTAACTAACCCATATTGCTTCCTTGCGGTACAGCAAGACAGGCAAACACTGAAAGCTCTTTGCTTTCTGCAGCAGACATTGTAATCATCTACACACGTGAACTATAAAAACACAAATTAAATGACCTCTGCAGTAGTTCCCTAGTTGTATGGTAGAACTTTTCCTGTGCTAAGCTCCTCTGTTTCCATAGGACCACATTTTGTGCTTATTTTGTATCTACTGTAAAGTGTTACATAAATAGAGATCCACTAGCGAGAGTAAGGGGGGAGCATTGCAGTTGATGGGATTTTAGACAAATCATCCACAAATAAGAAAGATCTGAGAGTGGCTGTGGTGAAATAGGATAAATTGCAGTTAGCTCAAATAGTATTTTCTAATTTTCTTTAAAATGTAATTAATTCCACTTCTTAATTTTGCAATATCTCACTCAAATTTTGAAAAACTGTGTGTTTATAGATGCACTTCTGATTTTTGTAGACCTATATCTAAATACATCAGCATTACTTTGCTACTTTTGAGTATCAACTGAAAGTATACCTACCTAATGGTATTAGGAATGTAAAATTATTTCTCAGACTTTGTGTTTACTTTTGGAAAATGGAACTTTTATAGTATTCTGGGGTATTTCTGCCACATGATCTATGTGAAGAATTGTGAGGAATGTAATTCTAAGCACCAATTTTTTAATAGTTCTAGAGCTGAACAGTCAAGCAGCCAGCCAAGATACACCACAGAGGAATGTATTGAGGGAATAGTAGTTCAGGTAGATGGTCTGGCATATTTCCTTCTTTTGCACCATTAAATTCTAGAGAAGTAGACTTGCTAGCCTTCAGTGCAGCCTTCTGTGTAAGTTACAGTCCAGTGGGACTCACAGATTCTTTAGGTTCATGCATCAGAATCTTGCCAGAACAGCATCTTTGAAAATGTAACTCTAAAACCATGTGCAGGCTACTGTAACAGGGAGTCTCATATACTCACAGTATGACCAGAATGTCCCACCCCAGTATCCTCTTGTCATCAGCATGTTATCAGACCTTTTTGAAGCCCCCTACAATTTATTGTTTTTCTAGAAAAATACGCCTTTCATGGAGTTTTTGTCACAAAAATACGGACATAAGAAGTTTTCATCTTTAAAAATGATTTAGAAGTTCTGTAATAATTTGTTCAATTTCTTGATAGCTTTCTTGTCTTTATCCACCTCAAATTTGTGGAATGCTTTCATAAAGGAAATAATTTGTTCATGCTGGTAGCCCTTAGCATAGGCTAAATGAGGGAGGTCTGTGTTCTCCGTTACTGGCAATGGAAGTACATAGGAAATCCTTGCCCAGTCCTTCCACCCAGGACTTGGCACAGGACATACACAAAGAGCAGAAGGTCAGAGACTGGGGAAGCTGTGTATCTAAGGTGATTCCTCTTTATTAGGGCTATACACAAACAAATCCCCTGAACTAATTAGTGAGACTGGCAGAGAAGGGAGTAAATTGCAGCTGAAAAGGAAGACAGGAAGGTGAGCTGATAAAGAGATCTCTCTGGCCAGAAGCCTGTGGGTGATGATGTCAGTGCTGCCTGCTTTCAAACCTGTGGTGAACAGCAGGCCAAATTAAAGTCGGTGCTGCTCATAGAGTGGGCGGTTTTGACAGGGCCCATATTTCATCTTGAAGAAGTCTTATTCAAGAGGAATGATCTTGAGCAAGAGGAAGAGAGAAGAACAACTCCTACTTTCACTGAACCTCAAAAGTCCTGGTGATGGAAATGGTTTTGTTTAAGCTTTTCATAGTTTGGTCTTTGGTTTTACTGGTTCCGCCCGGATTCTACAGTCTATGTACAGCACACCCAGCACAGAGCTCTCTTAAATTTTGTCTTTTGTTTGTGCTATTAGTAGTGTGACTTCAGTGATGAATGTTTATAACACAGCTCGAGGAATTTCATCCTCCCTTGGTAAACCGCGTAGGAGATTGCCTTAATGGACAAAGAGAAATGTCTTCTGGTCTGTAGCCAGAAGCATGGACTTGCTTATGAAGAAGAAAACACACGCTTAACCTTCTGGTATTGTGTACAGAAGACACATTTAAAATATATATATATTCACCTCTCTTCTTACAACCTAAAATGGAACCAGTAAAAGATTAATATGCTTTTCACAGTTTTATGGCAAATCACTTAGTTGTGATAAGTTCAATGCTGCCTCTTGACCAGATGTCTTACAAGACTGTCCTGCACTATTTGCTTCTACAGATACCTCCAGCTGGGAAAATGACTTACAGATGACTGTGAAAAGCTAAATAAAACTAAAAGGTATGGAAACAGAAAGCAATAATAGACTTTATTCACAGGTGTAAGGATTCAGATGTGAATGACAGATTAAAAGCTACATCCCAGTTTTGACTTCCTTGAATACTTTGCTTGAGTTAGATTTGGGACCTAAATTCAGCAAGCTATCATGTTAGTGTGATTTATGCTTGTGCAGTTTGTTTAAACAAAGCCTGAATAAAGACATCAGGATCTGCACTGCTCTGGAGTCTACATGACACAAAGTATTCAGGGTTTGAATTAAATTCTCTGTAGAACAGTTCCTAATCCACAGTGAAGAGAAGCAGAATTGCTGTATGTTGCTTAGCTAATCTATTAGGTAGCATTTATTGCAAAGGAAATATACATGCTTAGAGCTATACTGAAGAATGGCTACTTACGGGTAGCCTAAAACTATTCTTGTTGTTCATTTATTCAGCATTTCACTGCTTGCTTAAAAACTGTAGATGCCCAGCAGTTATGAAAGTATCCAAGCGTCACTGACATAGCAGCCAAGGTGTGCTGGTGCCTTTATCTGCCTGAAAACAGTGGTCGAGAGCTATAAATTGCCCTGTGTTTACTCCCCTCACTCACTGGTCTGAGCTATATATGCAATAACTGTATCTCCATAGAAAATGTTACATGCCTGGAATGGAAGAGCACAGCAGCCAGAGCCGCCATGGAGCTGATAGGTCCTTTCCACCTCTGCATCTCATAAAGGGATGAGGGGTCGCCTCCTTTCCCTTGTAACACCTTATCACTGCTGCTGATTCTGAGCTGGAGAAGGACAGATGCTCTTTCTGCTACTGTCATCATCTCCAGTACTCTGAAAAAGGAGGCCTTCTCAGTCATCAGAGCACTGGAGAACCAGAATTTCTCCTCTTCTCCAGAAAAGACTATCCAAAGGGAGATAACAGTGGAAATGTGGGTTTGATCCTGGTCCTACCTCTCAGGTTTCAGGAATCCTGACCCATGGCAGCTTCCTTAGAGAGCTGACTAGGAACCCAGAAAGCATGCAAGCTGCTGACAGAGAAAGCCAAGGAAGCCTGCAGGGGAAGAACACAGCTTCGGATCCTGCCTGGCTTCTGTCAGAGACAACACACTGCTCAGAAACCTGTCAATTACAATTTGTTATTTTCCCTGATGGCCAGCTGTGCTCTGTGTTGCCACCACTCCTCCAGATGAGAATGGCAAAAAGGCCAGAAAGATTTGTGGGGAGGAGGCATAGGGCCCTGGGAGACCTGGCATTACAGCAGGTCTGCAGTGCTGGCTGCCACAGCCCAGCCATGAATACAAGTCTGAAATGTCAGATATTCCCTGCAGAATTAAGTATGGCTATTTGTTCTTCTACGGCTGCCAAAATAGTGCAGGTGTCTTAGGCAGGAGTTTTACACTACACTGTAATCCTCTTATAGAAAATTCTGCTTCTTGTTAAAGCCCTGGAAGATGTCAATATGCTCTGTGTCAAAGAGGAAAGCAAATTTTCCTGCTATTTTTTTCTCTACATAGAAGCATATGCTTCTTTTATTAAACACTCAGTCATTTAATAACTTGCACTTGTTATCCGAGCTGACCAAGATGCATTTATAGCTCACATGAACAATAGCATCTATCTGAATTGCACAGAACTTCCAAAATTGCTACCATCGAAGCTGAGCTTTTGAAATGAATCAGGATGTTGCTGCTGATAAGCAGCATTGTTAAAGTATTACTGTGACTTCGCTTTCTCAGCTTAAGCAACAAATCCATTTTGGTGGTGTTTCTTTACATTGCCACTTTCCATGTACCGTACTTTTCCACGTATTAGAAAGTAAAACACAATGGAAATGCGAAGCTTGTGCTTAGTGTGCATTTTTCATCTTCTTGTGGTACTTAAAAGTACATAACACACACACACGAAAATGAACTAGAACCAAAGCAGCAATTTGATTTTTTAAACTGAAGTGTCTGTAATCACACTATTTTGCAGCTTAGCCTGAGCTAACATTTATGCTTTGCAGTTAAACACTAATTACGGTCTTACTGCCATCACAGATGAAGATTGCCATTGCCTCACAGAGATTAAAGTGTAAAAATAAGAGATAAAGATAAGAAAAAAATGAACCAAGGAATCCATGTTTGTTTAGAGATAATGATCCAGCTTCTTTGCTGCTCCACACTGCTGTTTAGTGCAACTCTTTGGGAGTAGGGAGCCAAGACAAGCAGAGAACGTATCACAGCTTCATGACTTTCTGCTCATCCTCCTGTTTCAGTTCAAAATAGATTTCAGGACAATGTGCCGAAGGTTGAAACTAAAGTCACCGTTTTTAAGACCAGAGAGTTAATGATGATCACTTGGACTGGCCTTACGTAAATCACAAACCACCTCTCTCACTCCAGTAATTTCCATCGCAAGGATTGTGTTGCAATCAGAGGTCAGCAAACGCTTGGCACATGAGAGCAAGAGCTGGAGTTGTCCTCAGCCTGGAGCAGCAGGACTGCTGCTGTTCTGCTTGAAAGTCTGCTGCCCTTCGAAGGCCCTCTCTCCGCAGAAGTCAGAGGAACCCCATACCTGTACACCCTGGGTACACACATAAACTCATGAGAAAGGAATCCAGGTCATGGTCACCTTAGATGCAGAGACACGCTCTCTAAGCATTTACGATTTTACACTTCTCCCACCTTCCTTTCTTCCTTGCTCCTTTGTTTTAGCCCCAGTTTTTATTTTAGTTTATTACATTGCTGTGCCACCATTCTGCTGTTTCTCTTTCACTTTGACTGTTCTCCGTGAGACTCAAAGGACACAGTGCTCAGAGCTGAGTCTTTCTCATCACGAATCAGCTCGCACAGAGCCACCTGATGACACCTGAGTTCAGCTCTGCACTCGAAATGAGCAAAAACCGCAGAGAGCTCTGCTGCTCCCTTCACTGCTCTGCGAGGCATCAGTCACGCTCCTCCTGGTGCAGACGTTCCGATTAGTGGTGTATCGGACCCACAAGGCGCACCTCCGTCGGATGGGCGAAGTCCGCCAGGCTTCCCGCGGCCGCAACCGAGAGCCTTGGGCTGCGACGCTCGCGCGCCCCCTGGTGGGGGCTTTGGAGAGCGGCCGGAGCGCGCTGAGGGAGGCGCGTGGAGCGCGGTTCTGTGCGGAGCGGCCCGGCGGCCATGTCGGGGCCAGGGGTCAGAATGCCTGCACGGGCAGTTGTGTGTGGGGAGAGCCTCGGAGGGAACCGTGGGAACACTGATTCCCCATAATATCTTGCTGTTACAATCATACCGCTTGGATGAAATATATCTAAATTTAGAAGGAAGAACAAACGAACAAATGGAAACATGGGGACACAAAAGGCCCGCGTTACGGCTCTGGACAGCCGACCTCAGCCCCCGTTTCCAGGAGGGGGAGGCGGCGCGGAGCAGTTCTCCACGCGGTGGCAGCACGCGAACGCCGCAAGAGCACGGGAGGCAGCACGGCCGGCTCGCCTCGCTCGGGAACGCCGCCCAGCTGAGGCACTTTTCAGTCCTTTAGGAATCTTTAGCTCAGAACCAGATGGGAATAGCTTCTTAAACGCCAGTACTAACTGCAAACCGCAACTGGAGTAATGCAGTCTTTACTTTTACTTTAGTTCATAGGTCTGTTCCCAGGAAAAAGCAAAATGGGGCTGAAATAATCAGAAACCAGAATATTCTCTACGTGTGCATTTGTTTGTGTAAGTGCATGGATGTGCAGGTGTTGAATCAAACAGAAATCCCGCCCTCTTGCTGCAGACAGCAAAAGTTCTGACTGATTAGGGATCCCCTGCTTCCCAATAACTCTCTGTCTTCTCCACTTTTCCTCCTGCTTTTTGCTGCGTTTGTCATTGTCCAAACAGGATCCTAGGACGAAAAGGGAACCCTTCTGTATTCAGACAGCAGCAACTGGCGGAGGTGACCTCCTCAAAATGTTCTCATTCTGTCCTACCCGAGTAACTGTGTAGCTCAGAGCCAAACACCCCAAATCTCCTAAGCTAGAGTGAAGTTGTGCTCATCTCGTAGGACACAACAGATGATGTGGGCTACCAAAGATAGATTATTCCATGCGCAGACAGATCCAGACTTAAAGTAGAATCATTTGAACAGGAAAGAAATGAACTTACCTGTGCGACCTGGTGTAGGGAACCTGCTTTGCAGGGGGGTTGGACACGATGATCTCTAGAGGTCCCTTCCAACCCCTACAATTCTGTGATTCTGTGATTCTGTGAACTGTGAAAAAATAACCTCATTTGCAAAGGTATATACTTATACTTAAGAGTGAGGTCCTGCACTTGGGTAGGGGCAATCTCAAGCACAGATACAGGCTGGGAACAGAATGGCTTGAGGGCAGCCCTGAGGAGAAGGATTTGTGGGTGTCAGCTGATGAAAGACTCAACATGAGCCAGCAATGCGTGCTTGCAGCCCAGAAGGCCAACCGTATCCTGGATTGCATCAAGAGAAGTGTGACCAGCAGGTCGAGGGAGGTGATTCTGCCCTTCTATTCTGCTCTCATGAGACCCCACTTGCAGGACTGTGTTGAGTTCTGGAGCCCCCAGCACAAGAAGGACATGGAAATGTTGGAGTGGCCCTGGAGGAGGGCCATGAGGATGATCAGAGGGCTGGAGCTCCTCCCCTACAGGGACAGGATGAGGGTGATGGGGCTCTTCAGCCTGAAGAAGGGAAGGCTCCTAATAGTGGAACCTAATAGTGGGTTTCGTTACCTGAAGGAGGCCTCCAAGAGAGCTGGGGAGTGACATTTTACAAAGGCATGCAAAACCAGGATGAGGGGAATTGGTTTTAAACTGGAAGAGGGTAGATAAAGACTAGATATTAGGAAGAAATACTTCACTGTGAGGGTGCTGAGACATTGGAAGAGGTTGCCCAGTGAAGCTGTGGATGCCCCCTCCCTGGGGGTGTTCTCAAGTACAGGCTGCATGCGGCTGTGAGCAACCTGGTCTAGAGGGAGGTGTCTCTGCCTGTAGCAGGGGGGTTGGAACTACATGATCTTAAAGGTCCCTTCCAACCCAAACCATTCTATGATTCTGTGATATTATAAATATACATAAATTTGTATAGCTGTAGCTTTAACATTTTGGGTACTGCAGAAAGGGAAGTGCAGATGCTAAATAGTGAAATGATTTACTGAAGAACACATGCAAGTTTGTGACAGAGTCAGGCACAGGCAGTGAGCTCTTTGTTATCTGCCTTTCGTCAACAATGCCAAAGACTGAGAAAGAATGGTGAATGTTGAAAAGTTTCATGTTTACTCAAACAATTATTGGTAAAATAATGATTATTTCAGACTTGATTTAATTGTCTTGCCTGAGTTTTAGGACTTCCTCTAATACTACAAGCCTGTGTTAATTCTGACATGCATGCCTGTCATGCTAATGGACACGTTGCTATAGAGGCCTAAATGGAAAGTTAAAATCAGAAGAGAAACTTTTTATAAGCTCAGAAATGGTAGTACAAAACCAGAGTAGGAATGAGGGAAGAACATGCCACATCCTCTGAATCAAGTGTGTGTTTTACATGAAATTGCAGACGCCCAAGGGGCACGTATTAGTTGGCATACTGGAGGTACATGACTGTTCAGGAAGGGGCATTGCCAGTTGCAGGTAGAAAACTTTAAAATATTTTAAAATTGTCTAAATAATATTGGAAAGCAGGAGAGAAAAGGACACATCTCTTCAAATAGATGAAAACAAATTGGGTGACACAGCATACATGTGCACTTACACACACGTATTTATAAAGTTCTGATGGCCATTCTAGAATACCATACATCCAAGTGTAAAATATATGCATACACATATACTTTTCTCGTGTTTTCATGTCTATTCATGTATTTTTTCTCTTTCAGTGTACTCTGGCACTCCCAGGACAACTTCTCTTTGTGAAGGAATTGGACAGCCCTGTGGAATTATGACCTTGCCTATTTATTCCTATTGTTGTCAACACAACATACACAAACTCCTTTGGGCTGCCAACTCTCATCTCTTACAGCACGGAAATTGAATCAGGTATCTTGGACTTAAAAAATAACATAGCTTCTACAAACATGCCTTGATAATATCCTTGAGCTTCCTGATGGGATGAAGACAGACACAAAGAAGCAGGAGCAGTGTGTTTATGGTTGTTGGGTTATATTTGTACACACGTAGGCTTAAAGACGTTGCAATTACAGTAGCTCACCTCCTTGGGAACTATGCCAAGCACTGTATCTTTATTTGAAGAAAACAGATAATACCAGTATGCTGTTACTGATCCTCTTTGAAGTCCAATTCATTATTTTTTATTAAGAGCACTGGACAGCTGCTGATGGCAAGAGCAACAGAAAATATTGTGAAGTCTGACAATGAATGCTTCCCTTCCCTTTGAGGTAAGGTAAAATTTTGGTTATTTTTTATAGCAAATGGTTTGGAAAGAGTTAGATACAACTTGACAGAACTGCAGGATTTCTGGCAGGCTATTGGCAAGACTGGTCAAAGGTATTTAAGCTTTCACAATATTTGGTGATTTATTAACAAGGTTTGATTATATGCTTACAACTGCTGAAATAATGAGTATGAAATGTTACTAACACATTACAAGTTTCTGTGTTTGTTACAAAATTACTTTCTGTTGAGGAGAGAGCATTTAAAAAAAAAAAAAACACAAAAATGTTATGAAAAAAACACAAATGGCTTTCACACAGAAGTTAGAACACTGGTAAATTAATACACATCTTAGTTGGAAATGGCATGCATTGGTTACTTATAACGTAATGGTTCTTTCACCCTTTGAATGCAGTTGCTCAGTAGTAAACTAACTTTTCTAGTATCACACAGAAAATGCCATCCAAGCTCAGAGTATCCCAAAAGACCAGGCCACTGCATGGCCTGGTTTTATACAAACAGTGCTCTGTTTATGAAGGTGTGTCTGGGTGCTGGTGTGCTGAGCTCACGTGGGGACAATGGGAGGAAGGCAGGATGGTAACAGGCTCTCTTTACCTCAGAGCTGCTAACATGGCTGGAACTGCAGGATCGTGACTTCTTTCTTCTGTCAAAACTGAAGCAAATATACAGGTTCAGGAGCTACTGTGTGAATAAAGTATTGTAGCACTGTTGGACAGGACAGAGTACAGAAAAGCTGGAGACATAAGCTCTGACTTCTTAGGAAGGCTAAAAACACACTGGCTAGCAAGGGCTAGCCATTTTTGTAAGAGGTATGAGCTGGACTTGGATATTTACTAGCACTTCAGGTGCAAATTTTGACTGATGAGAAAAAATCCACATGCAAAGAACACTGCTTCTCTACGAACAGTTTCTTGCATCCGCTTAGGCCAATTGTAAGATTTAGTCTGATTTAACATACTGCATCTAGGTAAATTAGTGTTTAGGTCCTAGCTTGGAAAGCTGCTGGGTTCTGACAGGTTTCTACATGCATGCAATGACTTCTAATTTCTGATTGGTATGCCTGGTAAGGTGGCCTCAGGTGCAAAGCAATTTAGGAATCTGGGACATGACCTGTGACTTGATTTTGACAGTCATGATGCATCCAGAGAAACTAATGGCAGCTGCAGACAGCAGTTCTTATTGGTTATTATTTTTGAAAAGAAATGGACTACTCTAAAACCATGGGCCACAGGCTTTAGAAAGCCACATTAGAAAATCGTTGGAAACACTCACATTGTTTTCTACATCTATAATCTGCTTCAGCTGTGTTTGTCCTCCAATTAATTCTCTTTAAATAACCTTTCCTGTTTTACTTGGCTTAGAGAAAGATTTTTGGCAAATGATGTTGAAAAGAGAAAATACAAATAAAGGTTATCCAACAGAATGTTATGACCACTCCTGAACATTTGAAATATGATCAGCATGAAGATTCATGTAATCTGGTCCCATTTTTAAATACTGATGGATTACACAACTCCAAACAATTATTTCCATCATAACAAAAATTACTCTTTGAAAATTATTTTAGTAAAGTTTTCATAAAACTGAGATGTTTACAAAACTTGAATTATGAACATATGAACAGGTTACACTTGTTTGTAACTTGGAAAATTGCGGGATATAGAAATAGGTTTAATGTTTCCGTTTCAATTAAAAGATTTCTGACTTTCTCAGGCTGTAGTTTGGCCTCGTGGAAGGCTTGTTTTTCCCTCAGGTTCTTAACAGAGCATTAGATAGGCATGGTTGTTTTAAGGGAAATCTTTGTAAAGAGAAATAGATACAAGACTATCAGACTAAAATACCTGCATGGATCGGCATTTTATTGCTGTTTTTTAATATGATATCTTGTTCACTCTTATAAAGGTATGTCATGGTTTTGTGATTTTTGGTTTTAGCGTGTTTTGGGTTTTGTTTTTTTTTTTTTTTTTTTTTTTTTTTGTTTGTTTGCTTTTTAAAAAACTACATTATATTCCTTTTTTTCTGAGTAATAGGACTGAGGAAAACTCCAGCTGTTGACCAGCAGTTACTTTCCTTATGTGTAGTCTTAACAGTTTCCTTAAAGGTTTCCAGGGCCCTCACAGTGAATAGCAGTTTTGTGTTTCCACATTTGTGGCAGGATGTTGTGCAAGGGCACAGAAGCACTCAGGAAGGTGGATGGGCACAGCAGGTTGTCTGTGGCAGTCCTTTTTCCAAAACCAGGAGCAGGAGGCAGAACCAGAAATACTGCCACGAGGGAGAAATAAGGGTGCTATGTCATAAATAAAAGATGGGACACAGGAGCAGTACATCCTGCTCCCCAGCAAACTACACGATCAGCTTTGGGCTCCCAGACAGCCAAGTTACCGATTACACCTTTGTGCCAGGGCTGCTCCTCTTCCCGCAGCCGGTCAGGGTTTCTCTGCGCTTTGCAGCACTAGGTGGAGAGGAAATAAACTGCCTCTCTAATTCCTAGAAGTAACAAAGGTTAAGTCGGTAGCAATCGGCAGCCGGCAGAGCGGACAGAGACACGCTCACAGGTACATTCGCTCTCCAGCAGCCCCGCCTGAGCACCCAAGCAGGTGCAGCGGGCTTCCCCGGCAGAACCCCTTGGTGCTCTCAGGCAGCAACGGCCCGGCCGGGTTCGCAGGGATAGGCCTCAACCGGCACAGAGAGCCTCCCGCCTCCCGCCTCCCTACACGCCGTGCCGTGCCGTGCCGGTGCTGCCGCAAGCCGCAGGGAGGGCCCGGCGCCCTCCTCCGAGGGGAAGCGGCCGTCACCCCGGAGGCCCGGCCAGCGGCTGCTGCGGAGGCCCGTCCCCCTCGATCCGGGTATCGCCGCCCCCTGGGCCGCGGCGGGAGAGCTGCGGGGAGTGATCCCGCAGCCGGGGCGGCCCGCCGGTACGTAGAGGGGCGACGGGCCCGGGGCTGGCTCTGCCGGCTTCCCCCTGTCGGGACGGGCTGCGAGGTGGGAGGCCGCGGGGAGGGGGGGAGCGCGGGAGCGCGGGGCTTCGGTGCGGGGCAGGCGGGCAGCGGGCGGGGCGGGGCGGGCTGCGCTGCGGCCTGACGGCTGTCTGTCGCCGGGCAGGGGGAGAAACCCGGTTGCCACGAGTTTCTCGCCTTTAAAAACAATAAAATACTCAACGCAAACTGCGGGGAGCCGTGTAAGCGAAGGCTCGATGCTGTGCTGATACAAAAGTGCGCGTCCTTGTCCCCAACAACAGCCCACAGCTGTCTTGTTTTTGCTGTCACTGCACATCGCCTGTTATTGCAGAAGCTGCTGGAGTTGTGCTGTGGCTTCATGTCTGTAGCGTGCACTGATTATTCTAGCCCTAACATTTTGTGGTTTAAAAGCAAAGTGGGTGGTTTGGGTAGAGTGGGAAAACGTCTTTAACTCTGCCTGTTATTGTTGTCTCCCAATCTTAGGAGAGCGCAGAAATGTCTCACTTTGAAAATAAAGGATTGATACTGGGCATAATGGCAGGGACTGCTGGAATAAGCCTGGTCCTGGTTTGGTACCACAAGACCCGAAAACCCAGTGCAGCCGTGCACATGCCTGCATTCACAGATGTAGGGAACAAGCTTCATTCTGTGGGTTTGGAACACGAAGCCCATAATGAACAAGGAGCAGTCATGGTTTTACATGGAAGACAACTACAGATACTTGAAAAACTGAACGGCTTGCTAATAAGTGTGGACGAACTGAAGAGAGAGGTGAAATTTCTGAAAGAAGCTATTCCAAAGCTGGAAGATCTGGTTCGAGAGGAGCTCCAAGGGAGAGGGGATGCACAGAGAGCTAGCCCATCACACAGAGCAGCAAGGAGGAGGAAAGTGGAGGCAGCATCTGGTGCAACAGAAACTACCAGCTCTGAGGAGGCGGAAAGTGAAGGAGGGTGAGTTGGTCACATTTTGTTTCTGCTGTAGTTCATATGCAGTGCAAATGGCATCATTATATAAGTGAAGCTTTGTGTTCTAAACAGTAGTCCTTTTAAAGTTTTATGTATATTTTATATTTCTCTTTTCAGAAAAAGATCAGATTAGTTGTTTTCAAATCAGAGAAAATTCTGTGTGACCCTCTGTAAGTCTGCACTGTGGTTAGTCCAACATGAAGTCCAATACAGACTGCTACACTTGTGATTGGCAACAGTCCGCTGCAGTATTGCTACACAGCTGTGCAATGAGAAGCAAAGTTCAGGATAATGGTGTGATTTGTAATCACTTCCAACAATGAGATAGTCTTGTTTAAGTCTCTGACAGAGCACGTTCAGACTTTAGGAGTCTTTTTAGTTACTTCTTCCTATGAGCCTTAAAGATGAGTTGCTACAGTGTTCTGCCAAAAGGTGTTGCATGCTTTGGAAGTTATGCCTGAATGCAAGGCGTGTACACATGGCAGGCTTGTTTATATATATTTGCTACTGTGTATGTTTCCTGGTTGCTTAATATTAATCATGAGTGATTCAGGGTACTGACTAAGGTTCAAAGTTCCTGGTTTTGATCACAGCTCGTTTTCCAACTGCTGTTAATGAAGTCTTCTTTAGGCTTCAGTTGGGGAACATGCTGAAGGATGAGATGTACCTGGAGTTCCTCAGGAGAGAAACTGTGGTTCTATAATTTCATCTGTTGCCTAATACACCCTACAGTAGTAATGTGAGAATAGTGATGACCTTACTTCCCTGTAATTACATCTTTGTTTTGCTATTATAGATCATAAATTTACATGCAGTTTATTCAGTGTGTGTTTATAGCAGCTGTTTTCTGGTTAACATCTCCTCACTGTTTTACATACATATCATAAGCAGCATGATGCCCGTAAATTGTCCATCTTGAATAACTTTTTTCTCTAATGATGTATAAATTAACAATAATAGTCTGAAGACAACAATGTGCTGCACGTAGTAATTAATGAAATTTTGTTTCTGAAGAGTTCCTCCATCTGTATTTTCAGTTCCCATGGGCAGAATCTTTTCTTTTGTTGCATCCCAGCCCTCTTGCTTTTATTTTGATAGTGTATTCTGAGGGCTATCAGTTCTTTACAAATCAGTTGTTACCCTTTTTTTACTTTGAACATTCATTATTGGCAGTGGTTGTCAAAGGCATTTCCTCTTGTTATGTACAAACATTTCAAGTTCTGTAGTTTCTCACACTGTTTTATAGTTTGGTTGGTTTGCAGAGGCCTTTATACTGAGCATAAAATACTTTGAGATGTAGATAAGTCTAAAGCACCAGTTAACAAATAATCAGGTTCACACACACAGTATAGTTGTCATTCCACACCTGACACTGAGATCATTACATCTTGTCAGGAGTGATGCATTCCTATTTGGGAACTAACCAAGGAAACTTGTCCGTTCAGGCTCTGTGTGACGAAGAAATTGATGGGATGATCCAACACAAGTGATTATAATGTGCAAAGAGTACTGAGTGTGTCCTTAAGAGAGGCCTTGTCTGATGAGTATTTGCATACAGTTGGAAGGAAGGATGATAATTCAAGGTTGTAGATAGCATTAGTCATTTGGGTATGTAATTTCTCAATGATGTTTTGTAATGTCTTTTGAAAAGCAGAAGATTATTTTTTTCCAACACCTTCTACTCAGTGTCATTGTTTCATGTATCTTCTTTATACTTAAGAAAATTTTATTTTCACTTTAGTGAGTTTCTTTTTCTTCTTCTTTTAAATGGAAATAGGTTAATAATCCTGGTTTGCATACAGCTGAGATGTATCTAGGTTTTTCTGAGGTCATAAGTAACTTCAGTGTCAGTGATGCACATTATATGAGAGTTTTCTATAAGTGACAATAAGACAGACATTTTTTGAGTTAATATGCTTCATTATTTCATGTGCTTGTAAGTGTGTAAATGCCATGAGCACTGCTTTATGCTGTCCTGTGATAAGTCTGTGCATGGCAATGCATTCAGCTACTGGCTTGTGCACTAGAGAAATAGTGTTGTTCTTAGTTACAGATTAAACTTCCTTTTTTCTCTTCTGGTTTTCTATCTAGGATAAAGTACATGCAATGTGTTTCACAGCCCCAGCAATATTTTTATGATCTAGAAGGTAGGGTTTTGCTTGTGTTAAGCAGTTCTGGCTTTAAATGGCACATGAATAGGTTGTGCCAAATGACTACACCAGATTCAGGTTTGCAAACTTCTCCCAGGAAAGCTTTTAATGTTACTTCCCCTCCTCTCTCCCCCCCCCCAAACATTTGATGCTGCCATTCCCTGCTGTGACCTTCACTGCTTTGATCTATTCTGGTCTGTTCCCAGTGTCACTGTTTATGTTCAACACCTTGGAGAGAGAAGCTTTGCATTATTGCCTTTCAAAAATTATGTATTTCTTTCAGTGGAAAAATAGCACTTTTTATTTAAAAAATTGTAATTTTTTTCGCATAATAAAAGCTACCCTGATTGGAAGATATGCTGAATTAGTGAGACCTTGGCTGAATATTCCAGAGATCACTGCATCTAGTCTGTTCTACATTCTGCTTTTAACTGTTTCAGTTTCTATTCTTCACCTCAGTCTTTACCATTTGAGAAAGTGTAACAAGGGCACATTCATTTAAAAATAAATACATTGTGTCTAGGTGATCACCTTCCAACTTAGGTTGGAAGATTTCCCCTAATCCTATCCCACTTGCCATTTTAATGAGATTTCATCCCTGGTGCAGCAGTGATGAACCATTGAAACTAGTGTCATGTTTGGCACCAGTCTTCAACAAGCCTGTGACCCAGGCTTTTCAGATCACATTTGATGTCAGTCACCAGAAAGATTTACATCATAAATCCTTTTCCCTCCTATGTTTTATGTATGACTTTAAAAAAAAAAAAAAAAAATTTCCTTGGCCTGCTTCTAAGAATTACTTCCCGTATCTCTTCATTTGTTATCCCTTTCCATTTCTTCTCAGTGCAGTTTTCAGCTGACCTGACTCAGGTTTGGCAAATGTTTCCTCAAACCCAGCCAGTTGATTCAATCTGTTGAACCAGCAGAGCAAGTTCACCACAGCAGTGTTTTATACCAGATAGCTCAATCACGATTTTCTATTTCTATTTTTGTGGGGTTTTTTTGTTTTGTTTTGTTTTTTAATGCAATACTGTGTGTCTAGATTTTGTAACAGCTAAGCACAGTGTGGTGAGTCTACAGCATGGTTTCTGTTTGCTTTTTGGACTTTGAACAGTCTTCTGTGGTCTGAGTCCTGTTGGCTGACCATTGCTCCTCACATTCTTATCACTCACTGTTGCTCTCTTTTAAATAAGATCCATTGGTAATAAAGATTAAAACAGTTGGCAGTGAGTGTAGACTTTTTTTTTTTAAGTTCTTCCAGTTTCTCAGGTATTGGTTAATGTATTTTTCACATGTAAATATTCACTTTTCATAGAATCATCTATGTTTGAAAAGACCTTCAAGGCTGTGCAGCCATGGAATGATTCGGGGTGAAAGAAACCCTAAAGGTCATCTGGTTCCAGCTTCCCTTTCTGTGGGCAGGAACACCGGCCCCATCCAGCCTGGCCTAGAACACTTCCACAGATCAGGCATCCACAGCTTCTTTGTGCAGCCTGTTCTAGTGCCTCACCGCCCTCATCATGAATGATTTCTTCTTAATGTCTGATCTAAACCTACCCTCTTTCAGTTTAAAGCCATTACTGCTTGACCTGTCACTACACTCGCTGAGAAAGAGTCTCTCTCCAACTTCTTGTAGGCCTTCTTTAGGTAGTGGAAGACTACCAGTAAGCTGGTAGTGGAAGGAATTGGGATCTCCACAGAGCCGTCTCCAGAAGAAACAAGCCCAGCTCCATCAGCCTGTATTCGTAGGAGATGTGCTCCAGCCCTCTGATCATCTTCATGGTCTTCCTCCACTCCAGCAGCTCTGTGTCTTTATCGTGCTGAGCACCCCATGCCTGGGCCCACTTTAAGAGGCACAATCACCTCCCTTGTCCTGCTGGTCACTTCTTATTTGATGCATCCCAAGATACACTTGCCTTTCTGAGCTGCAAGTCCACACTTTTAGCTCATGTCAAACTTCTTATCAACCAACACTATAAAGTCCTCCTTGAGGCTGCTCTTAATCCAATCACATCAAACCATGTTCTGTTTATCATCTGATAAAACACTAGGTGAAATAGCAGATGTTAGAGTAGTTACATAAAAGACTTGGAAAACAAACTATAATAACTGTTCTTCCTTTGTTTCTAAGGTTTACTTTCATCATCCCTTAAACTCTAGGAGACTTTGGACTGTGTTGAAATAAATCTTTGCTTTGCTTCTGTACGCATATGCACTTATTATAGTGTATATGTGTATATAGTGTATATAGTGTATAGTCTTCATAACATGCAGCTTGCTCTTCTGATATGAGCAGATGTGTAAACCTGCTAGCTGGTTTTTGAAATCGGTTATCAAGCTCTTTTTATAACAGTTTTATATCAATAGTATCCATTATACTCTTATTTTGGCTGGAAATAGAGCTCTCAAAATAAAACTACCTTCAGTTCAAACAGCTTACTCACTCACATTGATAGGAAAAGTCCTAGCTATTTATTTTTTAGAGGTCTATATAGCCTTCTTAACGTGTTATGGTTTTGTGCTTAAAATGTTTCAACCATGACAAGGATTGAACAGAGAGCTAGTAGGAAAATTAATGCAATCAGAAACAAAACAGAAAAAACTTGTGCCTTGTTTGCCAAAATGCTGAAATGATATTTAATACTTAACTAAATTATCTTGCTCTTGTTTTATCCCTGTGGCTCCTGTGCAATGTAGGAGTTTGCCTGGGTTGCCTGACTGGTGAGATGGGAACTCATAACAGAGAAAGTAGTTACTTTTTAAATATAATCCTATTCAGCTCCTCCTATGTGAAACTGGAGGAACCTAATGTATGCTCAGCACTTTGCACAGTAAGGCCAACTGCTTATCTCTGTGTGGTATTTATGGCTTTTGTAAATATTTCCTTGTCCTTGACTGCCTTGTGCTGAGTACTTCTGCATGGAGTATAATTAATTACCATAAGATATTTCCCAGTTTCAGATATTCTAACCTTCAGAATGTGCAGAAGATCGCTGTTATCAATTTGTTTACTTGTATTGTCGCTTATACTTAGATCTTGAAAGTGTTTAAGAGGACATTGTGTTTTAAGTGATTCTTACAGCACTTCTGCTGTGGTTATTAAGCTCATTCCCATTTCAAAATAGAGAGAAATTGAGGTAAAGAGTTGAAGAGATTCAGGTCTGCAAAGTGTTCAGAGTTGCAGAGAATGTCTTAGTAAACACTAGTGATTTAAAGTGTTCTGCATTTGAAGCACAAGGACACATGTTTCTAATATGTCTCTAAATTTTTTGAATGTAGGATTAGGCAGGACAATTTGAAATTATGGCTGTGCTGTTCTTTTGGAGATAAAAGTTCTGTAATAATTATAAGCTTGATTTCATGAATAAAAACATTTCAGTCTGGACAAATGGAATAAATTGCACTGAATTTTTTGCATTTTAATTTCACAATGAATTGCCAATATTTTTAGAAAATATAGTTATTATTTTCTGTGATTTTTAGTTACCTTACAGCTCATACTGATACTGAAGGAGACTCTGAGGAAGAGAAGGGCTGTAAGAAGTCACCTGATACCACTGTGCAGCCAGAAGATGAATTATTTAATCTTCTACAGGAGGTGGACAGTTTGTACAAGGGTTCAGAGGATGACAAAAAGGAGAGCTTCAAACTACTACTTGAGAAAGAAGCCAAGGTATTAGTGTTACATTGCTATTAACTTATGTTTAGCACTACCTCTGGGAACTTCCTTAATGCAAGTGTTAAAATGCACACAGGAATTTCATACTTACTTTGAAAATATATTGAAAAATAAAATATTCCAAGGTGGCACCAATATTCATGTTGGGTGGGATGAAAGTTTTGTTGTATTATATCCCATCTAGACTCAAAAATTTAGAGATTTTGTTTGGTTTTGTATTTTTGTGTACAATAAAGAAAGATACTGTGGGCTTTTTTCCTGGGTAAATGAAACTTTTTTTGCTGGTTTTAGAACGGCCTGTGTGAGAAAGTCCTATGGAATAAGGTATTAACCAGACCAAGTGTTCTGAAGAAATCAGACTATGAGCCTGTACTCTGCTTATACCTTTATGGTAATCTTCATGTGTGCTTTTCCTTTGATGGCTTTACTGCGTGCTTGTTTAACTCTTAATAAAATTCCAAAATGTTTGCCAGGTAGCACTCCATTCAGTGTATCAATTTCATAATTAGTTCTGATTACATTTTCTTTATGTATTGGAATACCCAGGCAAGTTGATGAAATGCTACTTGCAAGTGAATTTGATGCTCATTTCAAATCTAAGGAAAGCATACATCACATCATTCAGGAATCTGTTGGATTTTATGGGGTTACATTTATCTTTTTAATTTAAAAAACAAAGAACTTTAAAACTGGTTTTTGAAATAAAGCCTCTTTAGCTTGTCTGAAGTATTTCCAAAGTACTTTTCTCCTTTGGCAGTGAGAAACTGATCTCTGGTTCTCGTGTAAATTAAAAGTAGTATAAAAGGATGTAAAATAACCAAATATTTATGCCGTGTTTGTCTTACCCACTCAAGTGTTGTTAAAGGAAACTGTGTAAATTCCAATCTGATCTGATTCTAAGCTGTTTTCTACTTTCAGTATGAAAACTGTGTGGACTTTCTTTGGAGATTTGCACGCGCTTATGGAGATATGTTTGAGATGGCTACTGATGCTGAGGAAAAGAAAAAATATGTGTCTGACGGTAAGTAGATGAAAAATGCTTATGTCCAACTTCTTCTGAATGTAGTAAAACACGCTTTGAACCTTGTAATGTTTTCCTATCCAAACAATGTCCAATCTAATAAGTGAGAGCATTTGTACTGTAATAAAAATATTTTGCACAAAACCCATCCTGTTGTACAACTTCAGTCCATTCTTTCTTCTCTGGAGATATAAAAAAATGGTGTATAAAAAGTCTTGGTCACAATTTAAGTCTGTTGGCTATTGGTGATGCCTTAAAAATCTTCATTTTGATGAGAATCAGATGGAAGCAGAATATAAAATAATAATTTTAAAATGAAAGAATATGAAAAATATTTCAGCACAGTTTCTTAATTACACCTTTGGGAGAGAGAGAAGAAAAGCAAGCTCAAGGCTTGTTTTTCTGAGGCAAAGTAACACTTCTGCAAATCAGCAGTTTCCTTTATGATGGTACTGGGGATAAAATTGTATCTTGTTGATGTTTTTTCAAGGTTCCCATGTATGACAATTTAAGATGTTGCTTCCAGGTGTCCCTTCCCATGTATCCTGTTTGATAGCTCAGCCTTAGCAATTTTCCAGTGTTCTTCATGCCTTTTTTTTCTTCATTGCTTTTAAAAGCACTTCTCTTTCTTTTGCAGTCTTGCTTTATATTGGCAAGAAGGACAGTATTTGTTTCCCTTCTTGTATTGGACCTTCTGCTCTTGACTACAATAAAGCCTACTTCTTTTCTACCTGTATCACCCTCCTTCAGTCTTCCCACTTTGTTCTTATGGCAATCTCTTTGTATCTGGGAATGCCTCTCTATCCTTTATTTCTCCATTGCCTCTCCCTTTTTGCTGCAACAAAGTAAGGTTTTGTAAGTGTATTTCAAGTTCATGTAATTCAGTCTTTTGTGACTCCTCTAATATTTTGCAGGTTGTTTATTTTTTTTTTCTGTCAAAAGGAAGGACAACACTGAAAAAGCAACTTTGGCTGCAATTTGTCATCCTTAAAGGCAGTGTCATGCCCCTGGGCTGTTATTACTCATTCTGTAGCCAACATAGGCATATCCCAAGGTCCCTGACCTTATCTTTTTGTTCCTGTGCTTTCATCATAAAGACTTGTGCTTTATGTTTAATTTAATTGTTTATTAATTTAATTGTTTAATTGTTTTTAATTGTTTAATTGTTGCTGTCCTTGGTTTAGTAGCAGTCTGGCTTCTTTATGTGGAAGTTGCTGTGAGGATTATAACACAAACTACTTTACAACAGGGATCTCTGTTGTTGGATTTTTACTTTTACCAGTGACTAGTTGTAGCCTCTCCTGATGGAAGATAACGGCATAGCAAAAGTCAGGGAGTGAGAAGGAATGACACAAGGATTAGGTCTTGGATAATCAGCCTCCTCTGGCTCATTCTCATGAAGGGGTGGGTGGTGGCAGCCCTTTTCATCTCTGTTTTTGGAAGTGATGCAGAAGGATTGAGACTACAGGGGAGCTGGCAGTAGTTTTGTGTTTTTTCATTCCTCTGGGTTAGAGGACTGTGTATGCTGCTCTTTGTTTTTATGAAGTTAACTCGTAATACAGAAATGTCAGTGTGGCTTAATTGGTTGCAGCTGAAACAGTGCAAAGAGCAAGCATCTCATCTGGGTGCGTGGGTTTGATCAGGCCACTTTCTGTCATCTTTATTCAGTTAAAAGCAGAACATAATGGAAGACTTTGTACTGGAAAGGAACTTCAACTAGCTAATCCCTGTACCCAAGGAAGGAAGCAGCTCTGCTGTTTATTCTGACAGGTGTGCTTATCTAACCTACTTTCAAAGGTCTTAGAAATAACACTGCCTCCTTCAACAGTCCAATCTAGTCCATCTCTGATTCAGTTGCATCTGACTTGATAAAATGGATTAACAAAAAAATAATAAAGTTGCAATCATTTAATTGGGGTCTGAGTGCATGTATATAAGTGCAAACTGTGTAAAGCCATGAATGTCTACCTATATTTGCAAGATAATTTTGAATTTCCTTACAGCCAGAGTATTTCTGATTGCTTAGTTCTTGGTACTTGCCAAAGATGTAGAAGAGTATAACAAATCTTTTAATATATTGTATTTCTGTTACAGGAAAGGCTAAAGCTGAAAAGGCTGTCCAGTTGGATGCCATGAGTGCTGAGAGTCACCAGTGGTAAGTTTGGAAAACTAATTTTTGCATAATTAAATGTATTTATCAAATCCAATGCAAGAGACAGCTGCCTTTGGCTATAAAGAAGTATCCACATTATGGTGGAGCTGGATATAAATTTCATAAAATATTCTTTAATATTTTTCGTAGTTTTTATGGAAGTCATTTAGTATTAGTTGTAGTTACATAATTGCATTGAAATATTCCGTGCAGCACTTATGATAGCATGTGAGACAACTCACTAACCATGCTTTAATAACTGCTGTGAAATGTAGGTGGGAGTATTTGCTTCAGTCAGTATATTATTGCCCAGAAAAGCTATAGTTTTCAATTTACTTCCTCTCTCAGCTCTTCTCAAAAAATGTCATTTGGCCTCAGACTTTGTCTTTACCTTTATGAAAAGTAAGCATTCTCCAAAATTTTGATCAGCTAAACTCCAATAATTAGACAATAAGAGTACTATAAAAATTTCAAATGACTTCTCAGATTTTGCTTTATTGTATAATTTTCCTCCAAGCTTGGCACTTGGCTAAATTTCATAGACCTTTCCTGTAATTAAAAAATCTTTGCAAATGTGAATGGTTCTTATCTGATCATCATTATCAGTTAAAAGATCATTCTACTGAGTTCTGGTAATGGGTCCTCACATTGCTATTTTCTTAATCAATGTCACTGAATTCCTATTTTCTTTTCTAGTATTCTTAGCTTTTCCTTTCCATTTTAGCTTCTATGTTTGTAATTAATTTTATCCTCATGTACTTAATTTGGGAATTCACATAACATTCAAGTATCTAAACCTAATCCTGTTATTTCAGGCTGTCTAAAAAGAAGTAGCCACTTGTGGAGCATGGTTTATCTGAGTTCATTTTACCCACCTGAGTTAGAGTGACAATAATTTCTCCTCAGGTTAACTACTTAGTTAGATACACATGATTTCATTTAAGTAGGTGACTCTTAGGCTTGGTATCTCACTATTTCTGAGCTTCAGAGATGGCTGTGTTATGGTTTTGTGTTGCATTGCTGCAAGCATTGCTGCATTTCTTCTTTTTTCTTCCCTTGGGTTTATAGCAACTAGTGAGCAAAATACCCACTATGTAACGGCGGGGTGCTGGAAGTGGTGCGCTGTGGAAATTTCAGGCTGGCTCTCACCTTCATGCAGATCTGCGTTTTCTCTCTCTGGTCCCTTGTAACAAATAATGACAGCATCTGTAATGTGCAGTTTAGGATAAAGCTTTTGCTTTTGGCTGTTCTCAGCTGCCTGTTACTGCCTATCTGCTGGAGTTTGATACTGCAGCAGCAGAACTAATGGAAGAGGATCATTTGAGCATCACTGTTTAGTGCAAGATGGTATGAAGCCACTGTAGCTTGAATACCTGCTGACAGTAATTTGCAGCCATTTCTGCTATTAGGCTGACCACGGCCATGGCCACTTGCTCAGAGTAACGATGCTGTATTCCCTTCAGCTAGAGCTATGCATATAAACAACCACAAAATCTCACAAATGTATGATTGCCTATTTCTTGCCACCATCCTGAGAGATTGGCAGGATGTATAAACTCAACTTCAACTGGCAGAAACTATACTGACAAAAGCTTGCATGTTGTTGAGGGAGATGTAGGTGGTCTGTTGACTTCAGATGTGAGATCCTGTACTGGCAGGCACATCAAGCAAGGGAAGAATTGTGAGTGTAAAGAGACATGTTCCAGAGGTTAGCTGAGAAAACCTATTTGAGAGTCTTTACTTGAGTATTTTCTGTTTTGTAAACTGCTGCTTTTTGTTAGAGGCAAGGGATTTTGGCATGGTTTATAGTTATCATGCTTTTTGTACACGGATTGCAAGTGGATATGAAGATTTTATTACTTGTTGAAGTGGTGCCTTTCTAGTGATACATGCAGACGTCGCAAATTTAAATAGCTTAGTGTAATTTTTTTCCCCCCTACTTTATCAGCTTATTTCTTCTTTTCTAAGTCTTTCTGGTTTGAAACATATACATGTATATATATATATGTATATTATTTTTTTTAAGTGTAGTGTCCATATTGGATATATGGCTCTAGCTGAAGCTCTGAATGGAGTGAACTTTCCTGCTGATATGTTCCAGAAAGACAGTTGTACTTTTTTGTCTAGCCTGCTAACTCTCAGACTGTGGTCTCTGTATATTTTCTTCTGTGCCACTACTTAACCAGCAATGAATTTGTTTCATAACTGTGTTGTTTCCTCAGTAGAGTGCTTTCAGTAAGTTTCATAGATTTCATGTTGATTTCAGGCCATTTCTCTGGTTTTTTGAGCCACTGGGGGTACAGATGCTTGCATCGTCCTCTCTCAGAATACAAATTTATTTTTAAAGTTTGGGTTTTTTTTGTTTTGTTTTGTTTTGTTTTGTTTTTCATTAATGAAATTATTAGAAGGTAATGGATCCAGGACAAAATTCTGTGGAATACCTTTAATGACTGTGCAACTACTTACTGATGATTCTGCAACTATTTAAACAATATTTTCATGGCTAGATTATGATGAATGTCATGTGGGACAAAGTCAAAGGTTATCCTGAGGTCAAGCCATACCCCATTTGTTGCATTCCTCTAATAACACTTTATCTTGTCAGGAAAAAAAGAAAATGCTTTTGTGTGATGGTCTTTATTCATAACAAACTTGTGTTAACATTTTTTCTGTAAGTCCAAAGCATACCAAGCAGTTATCTCAGATATGTTTGCTGGCTTGTCTGTAGCCTCT
The DNA here is from genome assembly GCF_019238085.1 of Lagopus leucura. Lineage (NCBI taxonomy): Eukaryota > Metazoa > Chordata > Aves > Galliformes > Phasianidae > Lagopus > Lagopus leucura. The sequence goes on along the minus strand of NW_024962252.1, from coordinate 71,785,836 downwards.
GTCCTGTTCTTCTCTTTCCGAATAAGAACTGATTTTTCTTTTTCTTTTCTGCTGGGATTTTCCCCATTACTCAAGAGAGCTTCATTGTCAGCCATGTCAGATCTGCTTTGGCTGGGTCTGGCTGATGCAAATTCATATAAACAGTATTTTACACGTTAATCACCATGATCAGGAAAGGAGGGCTCAGGAAATCTTTCCAGAATGAACTGGGCTCTCAAAACTGTATGCAAACAGAATTTTGCCTAAAATAATAAACAGACAAGACAGTGTGTGAACAGAAAACAGTGCAATACAATTAAGACAATAGAATCATAGAATTGGGTTGGAAGGAACCCCAGAGATCATCAAGTTCCAACCCCCCTAACACAGGCAAGGCCACCAACCTCCAGATCTGGTACTAGACCAGGCTGCCCAGGGCCCCATCCAACCTGGCCTTGAACATCTCCAGGGATGGGGCATCCACAGCCTCTCTGTGCAGCCTGTTCCAACTGTTCCAACACCTCACCACTCTCTCAATGTAGAACTTGCCCCTAACGTCTGGTCGAAACCTTCCCTCCTTGAGCTTAAAACCATTCCCCCTTGTCCTGTGACTATCTACTTGAGTAAAAAGTTGATTCCCCTCCTTTTTATAATCCCCTTTTAAATACTGCAAGGCTGCATGAAGAAATAACGTGGAAGTGACATCAAACCTGGACACCTGAGCCTAGGCAGGAATCCTGTGAATTGAACAGGGGCTCTATTGACTATTTTTTTTCTCACTGCTAATTGTTCTGTATTTTCTTTCTCATGTTTCTTTCCCTTCAGCTATTTTATTTTGTATGTATCTTTCAAGTTGAAATTCAGTTTGTATTTAGAATTTCTCATGTATGTCTGTAATTGTGTGCTATTCTTTTACACCCATCCAATATCCCCACTTCAGCTGTGAGCTCTTTTAACTTTTAGGGCCAGTTCCTTTTTTATTTTTAATTCAGTGGAGAATATCTTGCTGGAACTGAATTAGTCCTTACAATTACTTCCTTTCTTTCCTCTGCATCAGAAAGGATCATTTGCTGCTGTGCTCTTGAATGTAGTTTCATAATAACTTCCATAGAAATTCATATAGCCTGGCACTCTTTTTATGGTGTAGCAAGAAGTAGGACAATAGACCTCTCAGGAAGTTTGTTTTGGAAACTTAGTCCTGTTGTCTGAAAGCTCCATTTACAGCGTAAAGGTGTTTTGGTCACACCCTGACTGACATAACTGTTCAGAAAAGCCCTAGTGTAGGCAAAGCTATGCTGGTGAAAGCATCCCGTTTTCAGAGCAGGTATTTCTTGTGCTGTGGAACTGCTATAAACTGTCTGGAAAACAAAATATCTCTTTTGTCTGCACCAGGAGAATTTAGTGTAATGGTTTGTCAGTTAAACCCTTGTTCGTGTATGCTTAGAGTTCTGATATCCTTCCTTACTTTTCAGACATGCTTTGGATAAAAATAGGTAATGTTGTCTAACTTCTTAGTAGGTCATCTGCATTGTTTCATGAAACTGTATCATAAGATATATCAGAAATTAGAATATCTGGCTTGCTGATCAGAACATTTACAAATTACTAATACTATGTTTAAGCAAAATTTTATGGAATGTTAGCAGAACAAAAAGAGCAATGTATCTTGAAACAATCAGTTTTAGTAATGAACTTTTCCAGATGCAAATAATTTTCATATCTGAATCCAGATATTTGAAAACGTGATCACTCTTAATATTGCGCTCCCAGTGAGATCAAATCGTCGCTGCTTGAGAAATACAACAAAAACAAAAAAATGTGAATGGTAACACTGGAAAAGAAAAACTAGCTGTGAGGTGTTACTCTTTGTTTGACTACCCCAGAGAGAGACAGAGTAAATACTGTTCATGGTTTGTTGCTTCGTTCAGCAAGTTGTGAAGGAATGTGAATGAAGAAGTCAGCATAGGCCCGTTGCAGGTCACTGAGTTTTTCCTAAGGCTCTAACCTGTGAGGAGGAGCATGATGCATGCCCTGGGATAAGGGCCTTGAAGTTGTGGTGCTTAGATGAAATGTTGCAGCCAGTGCAATTGAGGTGAGCTTGAGCTGTATTTACTAGAAGCTTCTTGCCCAGTCACAGGGAAAATAACACTGGCAACCAAGCAATGCTTATTACCTTTCTGTCAAGGATGGTTGCATTACTATCCCAGAAAGCTATTGCTTCACTTTATTTCCAGACTTGTGAAGACCCTGCTAATTTTTTCAAGATCACACTTGCAACTACAAGGTTTAGCAATGTCAGTTACAAAAGCAAAAGTTAAATTTCTAGAACACAGTTTAGTTGTGGGTTCTGCAGCCTCAGAAATGCAAAGCATGGCATAGCTGTGTTCTGTTGATGAACTTCTGTGAATATCCCTTAGCAGCAACATTTTTCCTCGCTTGAATATGTTGTATATGTTCTGGTAATTTATGAACCCAGAATTCTTAAGTGTTCTTATGTTCATGTATTGTTTTTGTTTTGTTTTCTTTTCTTTTACCAAAGCATGGATTTGTTTCCCATGTATTTTCTAGTGTCACTTTATCCCAGCATATGCAGCATTTGATATTTTCCTGGAGCTCAGCTTCAGTGCTCTGGTAAATTTTTAATATGAAAACTATTTTTCTGCCAATTTTTGCAAGGCTTAGATGCATTCCAAGTTAAAAACAAACAAGCAGGGGGAAAAAAAAAAACCCAAAAAACAACAACCAACAGTGCAACCAAAAAAATCCACAAAAAACCCAAAAACCCAACACCCAACAACTGAGAAGCTAAGCACTTCACTTAGCACCTTGGCACATTTTACTTTGGATGTTGGTGGTCTTTCACATTCGTAACTCTACTTCTGTATCTATACCTTTCCCACTAGGGTAGAGACAGCAAACTGAATTATTATTTCTTTTCCTTAAAAGCTTAGAAGATACATTTTTACAATGATGTGTCAGTGTAGGAAAGTGATGTCAAACTATAATCTCTGGAAGAGTAATGGAGCAGGAATCATAAGCAGTAATATAAGTTGCAAAAAACCCTATGCAATTCAATGGAAAGTGATACTGTGTTGAAGTCAGATTCAAAAGTGAGCCTTTGGGTATGGCTTGATTGCAGATGGTCAGAGTATGTCAGTGAGTGAAGCAAGTATGGCAGGAAGACTATGGCCAAGGAGTAAGATAGGATTTTGAATGCTCTAATGTGGCATTTGACTCAAGATCTTAAATCTTTGCTATATATATTGGTTTTGTTTGGAATAGCTGTGGTTGCCAGAGCTAAACTGCTAGTATTAGTTCTCTATGTTATCTTTATTAAAATTCTGCTTGCTTGCAAACATGCTTGATAAAACTTGCTGGATCTGCCTCCTGCTGGCTCTTTTGCAGCAGGCATGCACTATACAGTTTTATGTTGTCTGAATAGGTATAGAGATTTTGGAGTGACGGAAAGGAAAATGTGAATTCATCTTGATCTGTGCCCACTGCCCCCTGTTCCATGCCCACCACTCTCTGGTGAAGAACCCTCTCCTGACGCAGCTCCATGCCGTTCCCTCGGGCCCGTTGCTGTCACACAGAGCAGAGCTCAGCGCCGCCCCTGCGCTCCCTGTGAGGAGCTGCAGCCACCATCAGGCTTCCCCTCAGCTCCTCTGCTCTGGGCTGAGCCAACCCCGCTGCTCCTCACGCACCTTGCCCTCCAGACTCTTCACCATCTTTGCAGCTCTCTTTTGGATACTCTTTAATATGTTTATGTCCTTTTTATGTCGTGGTACCCAACCCACACCTAGTTCTGGAGGTGCGGTTACGCAGTGCACAGCAGTGGGACAGCCCCTCTCCTCGCTCAGTGGCAGTGCTGGGCTGCTGCACCCCAGGGTACAGTTGGCACATTGAGCTGGCAGGGCACACTGCTGCCTTAGATTCTGCTTCCATCAGTCAGAACCCCCAGATCCCTTTCTACAGAGCTGCTCTCCAACCTCTCATCCCCCTGTCTGTGCATAGATTCCTGGCTGCCCCATCCTTGCTATTCTTAAAGTTCACGTGATTGCCAGTGATTGTGAGCAAAGAGCTCTGGCTTGCAGAAGACATATTTTACTCATTTCATAAGATATTTGCTCATTATTATTATTATTTTCATTATTATTATGTGATTTTTTAAAAATTAGTATTATTTTTCCCCATAAGTTTTTCAAAAGCAGCGAAGGTGCCCAGAGCTGGCGGTACCCGTGGGCCGGGCGTTAGCCGCAGTTCCGCGCGTCTCCACCAGATGGGGCCAGCGCTGAAGGCTCTGCGGCCATCGGCTGCAGCGGGGGGGCCTGAAAGGCAGTGCTCGGGCTAATGGTAAAGAACGCACCGATGCGAATGTGGTCAGTTCCTTGTTTTCACTGATCGGTGTCTTAATGCTATCGTTGATGCTTGGATCAGTGCGATAAAAATTTTGCCTTTCCTAGGCTTGCTTTCTTAAACTCTGAAAATTATTTGAGGTATCAAAAGAATTTTTTCCTGGCAAAAAGTAACCACCAACCCCCCCCTTTCCCCAAATGAATCTCTGAAATGCAATTGAGTTTCAACTCTAAACATTTAATAATTGATTTATACTAATTTATTGTCTGTCCCAGTTTAGAAATATGAGATAGAAAAAGGAGGGAAAAAAAGGCTACGAATATACGTGAAACACATTTTCACGCTTTTAAAGTGGGTAGGTCAGCTTATTTTTCATTCGTTATGAATGTTGCTCGGATTTCCCTCCCCGGAGATTTGAGCTGTAAGTAGAAGTTTTTCTTTGAACTGGTTTAAACTAAGGCCCTCTTTCTTGTCACGCACAGACAGGGAAATACTGCAAGGTGCTGGATTAGCTGTTCGCTTTTCATTGTTTTCTTTTGTAGCAGCAATCCGTTTAGCTATGGTATGCTGAGTTTATCTGATTAGCACTTAATGAGTAAAGGGAATAGGGGAAATGTTGCCTGAGTTACTTAAGCCTAATAAATGTTTCGGTGCCTTCCCCCTCTTTCTAAATACCTGAACTTTCCTGACCCCACCTTGCTTGTTCCCACCCTCCTCACTCTTTCCCATACGAAACACTCCCTGCGCAGCTCCTGCTGTCAGAGGCCGCGGTGCCATGAGTGGGGCTCTGCTCAGTGCTCCCCAGTGGCAGCTCATGTCCTCCCAGAGGGGTTTGACAGCTGCCTGGAGCTCACAAATAACTCCTGTGCTGTGTTAACTGCTATGCTGTCCCTGGGAACGTCAGCCGACCAAAAGAGCAATAACTTGCAGCATGAATATTGCTAAATTAAACACCACTAGGTATGGCTCTGAGCAATAAAATGATTTATTTAGTTATGCTGGCAGTGATGTTTTAATGAGGACTCATTGAAGCTTGAATAATTACATTATATAAAGAAATTAAAGAAAGCTGAGGTTTAGTAATCCTTTAAACACTGTGTGCCATACAGATTGCAGTCGCGTTACCACCACTGACTTCACAAGCTGCTTGCACAACTCCCATCTTTTGCTCTGTTCTTCAACTTAATTTCTCACTTCTAGGATTATTCTTTGCTTTAACTCAATATTACCTTGTAAAATCTTTAATACAAAACTAAAAATCTTTTTAAAAAATTGATAAGTCATCAGTTTAGTTTGTCATGCTCAAATACAGCTTAGGTGGTTCCATTGGTTTTATGAAGAAAAGTGAAGTTGTTTTAATACCCTATGAGATAGGTCCAAGAAAGGTTGGACTGATGTATCCAGGAGAGCTGCCTTATGAAAAGCTGTTTCTGTTGCTGTTGAAGTAGTGAGGACAAAGTAATGGAAGTTGAGTGAAGTGTCAGATAAGCATCACTGAGAAAATCAGCCTCTAAAAAGAGAGAGAGCTCTGAAACCTTTTCAGATTTACCCATTCGATGAGAAAATTTTTAATAGGAATAACCTTACATTTCTTTGATGTGTGGTCACGGTACCCAATTTCTGAGATTTAAAATAAGAAATCTTAGTCAATAGGCAGCTGTAATAGCAGCTGTGATTTTGTAAGAGCAAAATGCGTGCGTATGCTTTTTAAATAATTGCAAAGATGTTAAAAGAATGCTGGAGGTGCAGGAATGCACAGAGATGCTTGCAAAAGGCAGAAAACAACTGCTGTTTCTGAGGCTTGCTGCTCTCTGTGAGCACACCTTGGAGATTTGCCTTCATGGGAGCACCACAGTGCAGAGTGCAGCAGGTTGGGCTGAGCTGCTGGTAGGGTTGGGGCCAGTTGGGAAGCACTGAACTATGAGCTGACAGGTAGAAACTTTGGAGGAAAAAACTCCCTGCTTTTTCACTTCATTGACGGTGTCGTTTAAACTTCTTGTTTCCATTATTACTTTGTTCTGTACAGTTTTGTTGTCTGCTCCTGAATCTGTACAGCTCATGCCAAACTTTCCTCCAGCTGTCAAAATGGAAGAAAACCAGTATTTAATCAGTGAATTAGGTATTGAAATATTTTGTAATTTGATCAAAGGTTTATTTAAATCACCAAAAGTATGTGTGTGTGTTTTTCTTTTCCCCTCTCAGGTTTGCAATTATGTGTGGCTATATGTCTCAGTTTGACAGTGTACAAAACAAAATCAGGAATGGTTATCTCTTTAAGGTATGTTTGTAGGTTGTTTTTTTTTTGTTGTTGTTTTTTAAGATATTTCTTCGAATTATTTCCCTGCACAGTGTCAAAGACAGATTTTTTAAATGCTTCAGTACTTCAGCCTCACAGTTTACTTCGGTGCTGATGTTAAAGTGAGCTGTTTTTGTGTGTGCAAATGGATTATATGCTTTCAAAAAATAAAAATTGAGATAAGGCTTTTTGGAGCAGCATCAAGATTCCTGTTTCATTTTGTAGTCATAAGGGAGAGGAAAAAGGAGGAACAACTCTGTTCAGATAATTAAAAAAAAAAAAAAGGTGATGAACTAACACGGTCCTGCAGTCATGCTTCATGCTACTTTTAATGAGTGATGTTTGTTTTAACACTGTCCTCTCAAAGATAACTCTGTATTCCAGGGTCAGCAGCTTTGTTACACGTGTTTCCCCTCCCCTCAACAGCAGACTTATCCCCCTTCCCAGGGAATAGCTGCGACAGGTCCCTGTCACATCCTGCACGTGGCAGAGAGTGTTGCAGGGCTTTCTAATGAATGAGTGCCAAATCCATCTGAGTTGAGCCAAGTGAGCCAAGCACCAGGTGCTGCAACAGGCTGAGTCAGAAGGGGAAGGTGACAAGTAACAGAAGAATGCAGTGGTTGTTTAAAAATGGAGTTTTAAAGGAGCACAGGGCATTGGTAGCGCTTTCAGTGAGATCTTCCTCTTCAGGGGTAGTTTCTGAAGTCCATGTGAATCATTTGGATAAGTTAGGGCTTCGAGGAAAATAATAGCTTAAAAACATAGCTCCTCCCTGATTACTTTGTGGACAAAGTGATGGAATAATAGGCTCACATATCTTTATTGTTCAGAAATCCTAGCCACTGGTTTAGTTAGAAGAACAGTGGTACATGGGAGAAAAAAAAATAATAAAGCCTGTGTGTATTTATTTTGAGAGGCAAACAGCACTTAGGGGTGCAATAATGTATTTTATATATATATATATATATATATATTTTAAATTCAAGTTGAGCAATGAGAGCTTTCTTCAGTGAATTAAAGAGAGAAATGAATACGTTTATAACCTGTAATGATAGTGGTTTTGGAGGAATCACCAGATTAGAAACTTTCTAGCTTCTATTGTTTCACTGCAATGCAACCATTTTGTTCCTGAATTTTATGTTTTGATAACACTTTGTTGTGTCGTTTCATTGGGGCAGTCATATTCCAGGGTAATAGAGATTTCAATGATGGGCACTGACATGTCTGAGCTGTCACAGTGGTTGCTTTCCCACTGATTTGATGCGAGTCTGCTTAATGCTAACTATATCTAAGAATATAATGGAGGTTGTTGCAATGTTAAGACAAAAGTTCCTGAGCCCTTTGAGATTTTGAGTTGCTGGTCTTGTTGTATTGTGTGCAGAGTTGTTATGTAACATTTATTGTGGTTTTCCTTTGTAGGTAGGTGTTCAGTAATTAAAATACTTTTAGGACATTAGAAAATAACTTCAACAGAAAAGAATTTCTGATTTTTTTTTTATATGATTTGCAGCAAACTTCTTAGAATGTGACATCTGAAGTGACACTGATGGTTTTCTTTTTACTAGGAGCATCTAGATAAAGCAATTGAACTGAAGCCTCAAGATCCTCTTTTATATTACCTAAATGGAAGATGGTGCTATTCAGTAAGTGTTTGTTGTTTTTGTATCTAACATTTATTGTACTGAAAAATTAAAATGCATTTGAAGTGAAGGAATGGGACTTAAAACAAAGTAGATGTTTCTTGAAGTAGATATTTTAAGTTAAATGAAGCAGGACATGTAAGTTTCCTGAATTAACTTCCACATGTGATGTTCCTGGGCTATCGTAATGGCATGGAATCTTGGTGGATGATATCACAATAAAGATTCAGATATAAAATCTGTAATTCACCAAAATGTTTTGCAAAAATACAGTTCTTGTTATGCCAATAAGAGTTCTAAATATTGTGTTAATGTCAGTTTTAAGTACTCATATGGGAAAAAAAAATCACTGGTTTATCAGTTTAGTTGTTGATTACTTATATATATTTTTGTTGATATATATATTTTTAGCAAATGCTTGTGCTTATAATATAGAGTTGCTGAGTTGCTTTATTCTTAAAGCCACCTGTTTTATAGCTCATGTTCTGTGCTGTGAGGAATATTAAAATCGTAGTGTTGCTCAGGTTGGAAAAGACCTTAAAGATCGTCAAGTCCAACCACAACCTTGATCTCTTGTCAGAAGGAAATGTTCTTGCAAAGTGTAGGCTGTAAAAGACCATTGGGAGACTTCTCAGAGCAGCAGTGGCTGGTGCAAAGTGAATCCCAGCCCTGCCTTTTCCTCAGCTACTTCCAGTGCTAGTTACTATGTAGTGCCTACAAACTGGAAGGAGGGAGTTGCTGTGAACTGCAGCCTCTGACTTTATCTACAGCAAAGCTTAATGCAAGGTAATCTTTCAGTAGTTCTTTCAGATCATATACATAACTTTCAACAAACTTTTAGCATCTAGATTTTTTTTCTTTCTTGATTGAAGAAAAGAATGACACCAACTTTTTTTGAAAAGCTTTTCATTTTGCTTTTTGTCACAGCTGTTCTTGAATGTCAGCATTGGCAAAGCAAAAGTGAGTTGCTAAAGATTGCCCCATAACGTGCTTTCTGCCCTCCTGCCTTTAAAGAGTAACTCTCTTGTCAGTGATTCCTTAACCATTTTTATGTTATGGCCAAGAACCAACTGTAGCTCCCATTTATGTCAAACACTCCCAGATGTTTCTCATGGCTTATTTCTCACTTGAGCTATTGCTTTTGGAAGCTTTACACGTAATCCAAATGTACCTCATTTTGTTTATATTGCACTGGGTTTTTTAATCATTTCACATTAGTGGCAATTACCACTTAGTGGCTGATGCATGTGGTTTGTTACAACTGTATCATTACAAATTAATGTTCCACACTTGTAGCATCTATCCAGTGCTCCTTTCAGGAACAATAAAGCCACAGATGAGCACTGCCTTAGGGTGTGACCTGACCTGCATTCTAATAAGTGAAACTATCCACCAAATTGATGTGGCCACTGTAATACTTAGGATTGATACATATTTTCTTTTTTAATTCTGTGACTTTTTTGCTGGCCGTGACAAAGTACTAACCTGATGGACTAAGGATAGATTTGCATAGCTCAGGTAAATGTGAGTATAGGGCTGAGTAACGTTTTGTGATAAATTCTGGGGCAGGCACCTCTTAAACGCTTTCTGTGATTTGCACGCTTCCGGTAGCAGGATGAGACCGTAGTTTGGGTTTTGACACGTGGGTCTATTAAGGATCTTAATCTTAGATCATTCCAACTAGAATTTGTTGAAATCTTTATTATGTAGGTCGTTCTGAAAGTAATGCCTCTTGTTTGTTTACACGGAAACTATAGCAGCTGCAAAGAGCACAGCAACACCATTCAGATCTTTTAAATATCTGCTTGTGTAGATGAATGTTATTTAAAGTAAATATAGTGTTTAGAGCCCTCTAAGTTGTAGCTTTCTTTTTATTGAGAGAGTGAAAACTACCTTTGTTCTTCAGATCAGCACAAAGCATTTATTGCAAGTTAATTGATCTGTGGTACATAAAGTATAGGAATTATTTTCTTTCTTTAGAGTTTTGCAAGCGATTATCTGATAATCCTTAATCATTCAATGTTTCATTTTAATTTATGTTAGCATTTAGAGCAGATTTTAAAACAGAGTCCATGCCTAGTTCAGGTTTATGCCTACTTGCTTGCCTTTACAGAACAGACTCAGGATGTTTAACATATGTTTGTGAAACTGGATTGGAGCTTCTGGTAGATGCTATTGAGGTGTTAACAATTAGATTTCTTGGAAGTTTGTTTTTGGAGGTTAGATGCAATGCATTGGATTTGTGTGGTGTATCCCAGTATCATCTGTTTGGGTTACACTGGGGAACGAACTGATCAAGTTCATTTGTGTGAGTGCTCTGTGAGTGTGCTCTTCTTACAGGAAAGTGAAAACCCAGGGAATTCAAGTTGGATAAATGTCTAGATGCCTGTACAGACTGTAGCGGATCCTCAGCTGGCCAGAAGGAGAATATTTGTGTTGGAAGCCAGTATTTTAAAACTGCTGTTTAGATATTTAATTTCTTCCAGAAATAAAAACATTGTACAATTATTTAATACAATTTCACATTAATATATCGTCATTAAAAAGACAAAAAAAAAAAGCATTCTGTGGGAGTGTTTTGGTAGATGCCATTGGTATTTTATTGAAGCTGGATCAACGGTATTGTTTTCCTTTGTGGAAGACAACTGTGTGATTTGTCATTAGTGAGCTGTTACCATTTAACATTGGAGGAGGAAATTGTTTAAGGTCGTGGGTCAGCCCTGGCTGAATTTTCAATCCAAACAAATTAGTTTTATTGGTGCCAACATTCTGGAGTTTGTTAAGAGATGTGAACGGGCAGGGTTTGCTTCTCAAAACCAAGGAGGAGGCAAAACCAAAAAAAAATGAACTTCAGTCAGTAAGTGCTTTTAGTTCCCATGTGAGTTGTGCTGATGCTATGCTACAGAGGAGAAAGACATGTTAAGGAATTGCTTTACACGGTATTTAAGAGAGAACCACATTTACTGCCCTAATCTTCAGTGGAATGAGAGGTCTGATATGAAAGAGCAGCTTTACAGTCAGCTGCAGTTTAATTCCATGGGTGACACTTCTCTCTCTTGCTACTAATAGAGATTCAAGTAGAAAAAGCTGATGAGAGCTTGTTGTTTTGACACATCTATAGAAGAGGCCTTCCAGAACAGTCATCTCTGTGAGCTTTGGAACACGAGGATGGCCTTCCCTCCTTGCCAATGACCAGGCTGTTGTGGTGACTCACACTCCTCCTACCCTGGGGAAGTTCAGGGAGTGGTTGCTGGTCCCTCAAGCCTCCCCTCTTTTTTTTTTTTTCTCTTTATGAATGAACAGGACTAGCTGTCCTCATGTATGGCAGCTGGGGAGGAGTATTCCTCTTCAGAGTGACCCAGTACATCAAAATGAGATATTCTCTGGAAACCCAGCATTCCTATGGTGCTTCTGTGACTTTTCAGGCTATTGGGAGGGACTTACATCAGGTCTCTCTTAAGCTTTGGAAATCATCTGTAGGGCATTTCCTTCTTTAATTTGTTTTATTGTTGTTATAGTAGTAATTACTTGCTGCAGTAGCTGTTTTTCATATTACTTTCTTATGTCCATTACCAGTCCTGTGACAGTTATGATCTCACTCCTTACAGAGTTGCTTTGTACTTCATTTTCTGTGGACCTTGAGATATGCACTGCACTATATGGAATAATCTTAGTTTTAGAAGTTAAATTTTCACTACATGAGGGCTTGCTGCACCAGGGCATCTGTTGCCTGTGCTTGCTTACACACAGAAGAATACTTAATAAAGTTAGCTGATGTACTAAGAATAATTCCATCTTATTGAGCATGGCATAAAGATTTACTTCAATAACGTTATTTCAAATTAGAAACTGTGTTTTTGTTTGTCTAGGGAAAGAGTAGTATTTCTTGTGCATAGCTATTACTCCATGACACAATTCTGTGTCTGGCATAAATCAGCCCTTTACCCACCTCAGTCATTTGGGGGTACTGACTGACCCAGGTGGGGTGTGGTTAAGGTGTTGGGATAGGATTCATCTGCCTATCTTTTGCCATCCACAAGTCATGATTGTCTATGCTCCTTCTGTAGCTGAAGAAAAGAATGAAGGGAAGGAGCGGAGTGTTCAACCTGAACTGCTATAGTTGATGTAACAGCAGATGCCTAATAGAGATGCTGCTGACTCTATTGACTGTGTGAGGGGGCATGGACAACAAGTGTAAACTACGCGCTTCATTTATGGATGGCTTTAGCTAGCTGTAATGAGTTTATCAAGCCTGCAGCTTGCAAATCAGGATACTTCAAATATTACAGAACTATCAGGCTATCTATACAAGAGTCGCAAAGGAAGACTTTGAATCCAGTGTGCATGGAGTACAAATCACTATTGTGCATATGTGCATCGTGCTTTTCAAGATTGCTTTAGGTTGGTGGAGTTTATTATATAAAAATGGCCAAGTGTATATTTTTTAAAAAGTTTGAATAGTGCAAAGCAGCACCCAGGCCAGACAAAATAATGACTAAAACCTCAGTAGATTGGTTCTGATGAAATCTTTTAAGAAAATAAAACAACTGCCAGGAAGGACTTGTGTTTTCAATATGCAATTATAGCTCCACATGGAAAAACAACAATTTTGTTCCCTGGTTATTGCATAACAGCAGACACTTTTGTGGTAGTTGTATCTGTGCATTGTATGTATACCTCCAGGGTGTTGGGTAGCCTTGCAGAGAACAGTATAAGCATCATTCCCTTTATTATTTTCCACTTATCAGCCCTCTGTTAGCTCACTCCTTGATAAGAAGAACCTAGACAAGTAGAAAACTCCTTCCTCTTCCAAGAGAATAAAGAACACTGCAGCAGAAGAAAACAATACATTTGCAAAAACCACATTACTGCTTCTCACAGAATATGACTTAGAAACTAGAGTGCAGCTAGGAAAGCGTAGTGTGGGAAGGAGTTATAGACATACCTACAATGCGAACCTTTAACCGGCTTGCTGCAGTTTGTAACAGTGTAAAAGCACTGCAGTGTAGATGGGCTCCCCATCGTGTTGTTTCAATGAATGAGAGCTCTGAGTTTGCCAGAGAGCTTTTTTATTCTCTTAGGAGAATCTTCGAGAGTGAGAGATGAAAGAGGAAGAATGAAAACGCTTTAATTTCTTATTATTGCTTCTCTCTGAAATATTTTAGTGAGTCTGTATGAGACTTACTGGTGGTATTTAACAAATAAGGTGTTGAACCCTGTCAAACAACCGGAAAGACTTGTTCAGGATGCCTCTGTCTCCAAGTAATGTTGCTGTTGTGGAGCTTGAGTAAATGAGGCTAGACAATAAAGTACAGTCTAATGCGTTTTCCTGTTGCATGCTGGTCTGTGTTTGTATTCCTTGAAATAGTATTTTTAGGCAGTTTGCAACAAGAAATACACAGTGCTTGATGCCCATTCAGAAGAGTAGTGTTCTGGTTGATTGCTTTAATGGGTTCTTATATTTTGTCATGATTAACTGTTGTACTGGGTAATTACTGAACCCATCAGGAGAGGGGCAAGGGAAAGGAGCAACAGCCCTGAAGAGATTGGGAAGCCAGGAAATGAGGTGGGAATAATCTTAAGCTATCCAAGAAAATTTTTAAAGCAGTAGCACAGAACTGAGCTCAACTCTTGTGAAGATGTGAATTGCATCTGCATCTGAAACAGAGATGTCCATGGGTGACTTGTATTTCACCTCCTGGTTCTCCAGTGGGAAACTCTCTTTCTTTGACTGCATGTAACCATTTTCTGCATTGCTTCTGCATAGATCAGGTTAGGAGTTGTTAGGAAAACGCAGAACCTTGCTGGTTTTGTTATTTTTAACTCAACTGTACTTAGTGATTGGAGCAATCAATTCTTTGTTTCAAGTATTGATGGGAATGAAGAATGAAGTTCTGACTTCATTTTGCAGGTGTGGATGTGGCCAAATGAGGGTGGCTTGACTTCTCTGCTTGAATAGGATCCAGTCTTACATTAAACTTCTTCTTAGCTCCATCCTTCATTAGTGATGCGGAGTGTGTTTCTCTGGGTTAGGTGGTGGAGGCAAGTACTTTATGGCAGCAACCACAGCAGTTTCTGTCGGATGTCAATATACCTAAGGGAATAAGTCATGTACGTTGTGTGTCAATGTGCCAGTTCTCCAAACCTTTTTTCATTGCTGCCTGTCTTTCTTGGAAGAGGTCTTTGACAAGTGTTATTTTTCAAATCTGAAGAGAGAAAATGAAACCACTTTCTTAACAGTGATTGTGACCAGCTTCAGTGTGGTAAATGGATTTGTTTTACAGGGGCCCAAAGCAGTGACAGTTTGACTGTAGCAGCAGCTTTCTTTTCATAACATTGAAAAGCAGTCCACATATGCATTACAGCATTAAGCTGTCTATCATTAAAAACTTAAAAATTTAACTTAAAAACTTAACAGGCTTGAAGTCTTTTAGCCTTAGAAAAGACAAGGTCTTACGAAAACAAACTGTATGTTAACTTTATATACTGGAAGACTCTCATATCAGTAATGTTGGTGTTTTGTAGTGTATTTTTTTAATGTGTACTTTTCCCACTTAGTGGAATGTAATATTGTAAAGACTGTTCTTTGAGTTGGAAAACTGACAGCAAAAAAACATTCCTTTGTGTTGTGGGTTCATCTTGTTTTGTTTTTTCAAAATAAGTTTCATAAGTAGTATAGCAGTACAGTGAAATATTTCCTCCAAAACAGAGAAGCAATCCTAAAGACTTTTGATTTTTATATATACATATTTTTATTATAGGTATCTCAACTGTCTTGGCTTGAAAAGAAAGTAGCTACTGCTCTCTTTGGTACTCCACCAACTTCAACAGTAGATGAAGCATTGCAGAATTTTCTTAAGGTAAGTCCTACCCATGGTTTTCCTTCACTGTTTACCAGCAGTTGTCTGTAATCAAGAAGTCTGTTGAAGAGATTTTGTAGAGAGTCTGTAGCTGTAAATCCAGGGATCTCCTAAATACCACAAAGCTCTACAGTAAAATGGTTTGCTCTTCTCTATTTTAAAAATAGTTTGGAGATGAATGAGTTGCACCTTTCTTTTCTTCGTTTATTCTGCAGACATCTTCGGTGACTTGCCATGTCAATAGTTAAGGAATTTAAAGTGAAATAAATACAGATTAGTTATGTATTATATGGGATAGTGATGTATATATAATTATGATGGTTATTTGACCACTTCTGCAAGAAGGTTGACATAGGCAAGGAAAACTTTGACACTGTGACAGTTCCATTTTTCTTATCTGAAACTCTTCACATTTCAGTAGAAGCCTTTCTTGTTTCTGGAGGTGAAATTGATGCTGAGGAAAGATCTTTACAGTGCAGTAGAAAAGAAGGCTCTGCCACATAAATCTTTGTTCCTGGATGTTCTACTTGAATGTGCAGTTACTAGAGAAAACAGCATGCAAAAAAAATAATAGTAATAATAATAAAAAATCAAGCTATCTTTCAGTGTCTTTTATAGAAATAATTTCAACTCCTAGCACTGAAAAATACAAGTTTTTCACTTGGTTGAATTCAAAGCGTAAACTTCCAGCGTTACAATTCCTTTCAGATAGTTTCCCAAAGGAATTGGACAAGCGTATTTTTTCTCACTACCAAAACGACTTATTTTTTGTGTTCTTAGTCTGTGTAAAGGTTGAATGCTTTCTGAATTTTAGAGAATATAATACATTGCCATCTTCCCAGTGTATAGGTCTTATCTGCAGGGTTAAAATCCAAAGATTATAGAAATAATTTGAAATATTCACTTCAGGTTCAGGGCACTTTGTAGGGAGCTGCAGAGTAGCTGTGATTTTAAGTCAAATTCGGTAACAAAAATTAAATTGCTTTCTGAAAGACAATTGTATCTTTTTCAATTATTCAATTATTCAATTATTTAATTGACTACAGTTGTAGTGACAGCAGCATTGCTTTGGTTCAAGAACTGCAGCTATGGTATGTTTCACTGATGTAATTTTTCTTTCCCAAAAGCTATTTGTCTATTAGTGGGAGCTATTGGGAATAGGTGAACGGTTGGACTGGATGATCTTTTAGGTCTTTTCCAACCTTGGTGATTCTATGATTCTATGATTCTATTAGCATTGTTTCTTGAATAGTAAATAACTGGTAATATTTGTACTCATCAATCAAAGTTTTACATCCATGGCATGTTTTAAAGGGAAGATGATCTTGAATTTTTCGCAATACCTGAATTTTTTCAGAAGATAATAATCTGAAAAGAAGGGTGAACCCATAGCTGGAAAATACGAATACGTGAAAGAGAAACAGTTATCACATGGACAAATACAGTTCAGTATCCACTACTCAGCATGCAAATGGTTGGTTGCATATTTCTTTGATGAGGAAAAAAATGCTAATAATTTAGAGAGAGAAATGTTTTCCAGCCTTTTGTGGCAGTGAAGGAATCCAATAGATGTTCTATAGAATGAGGTGGTATCTGTTCTAAGCAGGTGGTGAGTGAGGAAGCCAGGAGGTATGGAACATTTCAGTGTATTTGATGTCAGCAACTTACGTGCCTGGTTTAGAGTTTGTTTTCTTGTTTGTTTGTTTTCATGTTGTTTATTTGTTTTCTTATTGAAAGTGCCAAACATTGTGGTGCACACAGTAAGGATGATTCAGTCTGTTTTAGGAAGCTTATTGTGTTGTCAAAAATGATATATGGACAGGTAAATCTCCTCACATGATGTTTGGTTTGTCTTTATGTTTAGTTTCCTGTTTTTTTCTCCTTTAGGCAGAAGAAATGCATCCAGGATATTCCAAATGCAATTATGTGTATTTGGCAAAGGTAACCAAGTTCTTTTAAGAATAATGATTTCTAGACTCCATATTCTTACAGTGATATGACTGGAAACAAAATGTTTTTTCTTCTCAGTGCTATAAAGATCTTGGCCAGAAAACCAATGCACTGAGGTACTGTGAATCTGCACTGTCAATTCTCCCAGTTACTAATGAGGTGGGTACTGAGACTGATAACTTGTTCTCTTATGACCATTGTCTGCTTTAGCTCCCGTTATTACTTTGTCAGTAATAATGTAATGTTGCACTTTTTCTTTTTCTAATCTAAATGTGGAATCTTCCTTTTTCCTCCACTTAGGTTGGCTTATTGCATTTGTTTATGTCCACTGCATAAAAAACAAAAACAAAACTTTGAGCAATTGTCAGGAGCTAGGTTTGTGCCAGAGGCTGCCAGAAATTAAACTGCACTCTTTGTAATTCAGTCCGTTTCATTGGACTATCTTAAGATAAGCAATTGTGCGCATCGATGTTCTGAATTTTGTCTCAGACCTATTTTTTCTCAATTGAAAGTACTTGGGATTTTTGTCTCAAGTTCTTGTTCTACTCTTGCCTGAGAATCTCTATTTTGTGATCCCTGCTGAGGCCTCCAGGGCGCTGCCTGTTGCTAGCTGTTACAGAGGTGGATTAACTGGTTCAAGCTTGTCTTTGTCTTCAACTACAATGTGGTTACAGAGACACGTTTCATTCAGTTGCATCTGATACAGTGTATTTTATCCTAACACGTAATTAGATTCAGTTTTAGACCCGTTAGAGTATTTTAGTACTCAGATGTGTGAGTTTTCTATAGATATTTGTGAAATTTTTAAGTGATCTAATTTCTCAAATGTAAGCCAAGTCATGGCAAGAAGGTTCACTCTTGCTATCTCACCTCATGTAAAAGCAAGTTCCATAATTACTGGCCTATGACTGAAAACATCCTACCATCCTAAAGCATGACAAGTTCAAACTTGAGCTTTGTCAGCCTAAGGGACCCCCTTTGAGCACAGCAGATGTGGTAGAGAAGAGGAGGGAGGTGATTCCAGAGACTAATTGGCCTTATCCCATTTAATTCTTTGAAGTTGAGGAAAAAGACCATTCATAGCTTTGTAATTTGATTGACAACTAATGCTGTATGTGGAGCACTAACATGTTTATGTCAGAAGTTCTCACTCAGAAGAAAGACCACTGCATGCCTTACCAGCAGCTGCTTCTGTGTGGCCTTTATGTTTAGTCCAAATTAGAATATGTGTCAATCATAAATTAAGCAATCATTGCTGAAGTTCAGTGCTTCTTTTCAGTGTTCTTTTAGTACGTCCTAACACAGATATGACATAGTATCTTAACACTGCTTTATTCTTTACTTATTGTTGAAATGTACCTTCAGGTTGCCTGTTTTGAAGAAAGGATGGAAAGACTCCTATACATTCCGATGGGTTTTTTTTGTACTTTAATGCTACATAAAACATTGTGCAAATGGTATAGGCATGGAACTGAAATTGCTTGGACTCAGCCTGTTTTATATATGTCTGCTTTGGCTTTTCTCCTGATTTTATTTATTTATTTATTTATTCTGTATTCAACCTACTACACACAGGTCTTATTGCAATGAGCTCAGAGCTCGCCAATAAAATTGCAAAAAAGCATTGTCTCACGTAAATTTCTGGTGTGCAGAAGGCTACGTGTGTTTAGTGAATTAAAAGTCATTCAACATTCATAGAGACTCCTTGAAAAAGTGTAGAAATAATCTAGTGTGAGATTTGTCTTTCACAAAAATGGCTGGAGAAAACTTTGGTGTCAAGTCACAGGTAGTTGCTGAGGCTCCCCATACACTCAGTGGAAAAAGAGAAAGGCAGAGAGAGACTGCGTGTGCAGACATGTCTAAGATACATATGTGATACGCCGTGACCGCATTGCTAATGCGGGGTGAGTTCTGCCTATAAAGGCCAGTGTCATCATTCTAAAGGTGAGCTCAGTGCATTCTTCAGAGTTCAGTGCATCCTGGGCCATCTTGGGGCAGGGAGTTAGACTCTTCTCAAAGGAATGCCTCAGCATGTTTTGAAAGTGCCAGCAGATCCTGAGAGCAGGAATTTGGGAGTGATGCAAGGTGTGTGTGTGTGTTTGTGTTGTGTATTCTGGCAAGCAGAGTGGTGATGAAATTAGAATTATATTGGTTTGTAAACTGAAGGAAAAACAGCAAGTGCGTCACAAATATCTTTTGTCTGAAGAATCTGAAGAAGATGGTAAGACATGTCCTCTTCTTTTTAGACTAGTTCTTCACATATCACAGATTTATCTGCTTTGGCTCATTTCACTTGCAGTGTTTTGAATTAGATTTAGGTATAAAGTTCAGGAATACAAAACACTGGAGCAATAGTGTGTAAATCTTTTTTTCTTTCCCCTAAATCAGTAAGCACAAGGTAACACCAACCTCATTCTGAAAGTAATTATGATAAAATGGAGATCTTGAACACAACCTCTGTTGCTAGCTGTTACCTCAAGTCCCATCTGAATTAGAATATCGCGTCTTATTTTGTTATGGTGCTAGAGAAAAATTCTTACTAATTTTGGGGGAAACGTGTTGGAACTGAAATGGTTCAGGCTTAGAGCTCTGTGTGTGAATAATATTTAGTCAGGTTTGTTTAAGGGAGGGACTGACGAAATTGAATTGACTACAGCCCTGTAAAAGCTAGGATTCACAGACTAAAATAGAAAACAGCTTAGCAGCAGTCTGAGGATTTCTTTCAGTTAGCCACAGCACAGGATCTCATGGTTGTCAGCAGTATAGGATGTTGTCACAGTCATGTGAAACTCATCATTCCTAAATGTAATCATAGTTCCTCATGTGGAGTTTTAAACCTTTCTTTCTTCAGGCAGGGAAATTCCTTTATTGTTTCTAAATGTTGGCTTCTGCTGAGAAACATGCATATGTATAAAGGCATAAAAACAGTTGTAGACCATGAGACAAACTTGCTGGAAAGGTGCCACATTGAGGAAATGTGTAGTATTTCATGATAACAAATCACCCTGCAGCATAACTATGAAAAAGTAGTAGTAGATAATGGTTTAATTTGTTAGTTCTTCTGAGCATCCCCAGTTTCTGTTGACTTCAGTGGAAACTAGAGGTACTCAGCATCAGTAAAATAGCCCATCACTCATTTTGACCCTGAAGTCAAATTCTCAGCCGGTCTGACTCAGGGTACTTCTTTGACACTTTGTCTAGAATTCATTCCATGTAGCATTTCAAGTTAAGTGAGATGAGTTTTGTCTTGAATGTTGTATCACATCCAAATATCCCTTCTGTGAGTGTCTGTTCTGCCACTTAGAGAATATTGTTTTAATTCAAGGGTTAGATGGGCTTCCAAACTAATGATTCCTATAAATCCTAGTATAAGTGTGGTTTTGTTTTCTTTTTATTTTTCATAGTCAATTTGGCACATTTTCAACCAATCATTCCATGGATTATTATTTTATTTTTTTTTTTCTTTTGAAAGGGAATACAGTAGATTTAGTGCAAATTAGGTCTGGAAAATGAAACTTGTGTTACAGTGCTATATTATAGACCTTTCTCTCTATCCTCTGTACTCTAAACAGAAACCTCTGATGAATTGTGTGGTTCTTCCTTGGCCATAAATACTGTTGTACTGTGGAGTGGTACTACACGGCTGGAGGTGCATGGGGACATTAAATTGTCCTGCTTTTCTCTGGTTGCTGTCCAGGTGGATAACCCAAGGTCCTGGGAAACATTCACCCCTTCATGAAAAGAGATCCTAATGCTTAGGGCTGCTGTGAGTTATTACAAAGTGGATAACAGCTGCTCTGTTTATCTCATTGAACTTGCAGTACCCTTACTGAAACTCATTATTTGTAAAGCATTCAGAGCCGTGTTGAGTGTGGCTACATAAAGGGCTGTTGAAACCAGATGTGGTGGACTACAGTGTTGAAAAAAACGCCTTTTTTGAATTTGGGGAGAAAATACAATTCAAATTTGAAAACATGAACCTTTGTCTTTCATTCAGAAAGATGAAATGAGTGTGTAGATGTGTATGCTTGATCAAATACACATTGCTTTTTGCTTTACTTACAAGGTGATTTGTCAGAGCTAGATATGTAGATGACATCAATTTCTTTTTTATGACAAAAATTGCTTGGCACTTTCAAGGGAGGAACTTGGAGAAAAAATTATGTATAAATGTAGAATTATGAAGTATAAAAGTAAAGAAATTATTTTTTCTTATGTCTGGAAGTGAGCGTGAAGGTGGGAATAAACCCTGTGTGCTTTTAGGATCAGTAAGCTTGTCACAGAGGTATTAACCTAAGCCTGGCAGAGAAAGAGAAAAAGAAGGGATTGCTTCACTAAAACCTCAAAGTTCTTGTGTCTCCAACTTTTTTTTTTTTAATGAATCTGCAATGCATCAGTTACATTACAAGAAATTTAATTTTGGAAGAGCTGAAAACAGAGAAGCAGAAAGTGCAGAGCAACTGTATTTGCACTGAGAGTTACTGAAAAGTTGTACTTAAAATACAGATTATTTTCCTGAAGCTGAGAATTTACTTTATAAACAAATCAGTGATTTTAAAAAAATCTTCATTTAAAAAAGAATCCCTCTTTCCCAATGAAGGCGATTCAGAGTTGGCAGTAACAAGAAAGAGATTTATTTATGACTGAAACTCTTCATTATGACATTTGTTTCTTAACGCTGAAGCATGGAAGGAATTGTAATGGATGGCAAAATTGCTTTCAGCAACAATGACATTCAAAAAGCAAGAAAAACCCATGTGGAGGAGAGGAGGAGGTGGAGGTAGATGTAATAAGGTGCAAGAACAGTGGCTGAAGTTGTAAACAAGAGGGCAGCTACTGAGGAGAAATAATGCCTGTAAGAGTTTCATGATTATCATGAATTATTGTGGTTAACCTCCCAGCTCATTAAGTTATGTTTTGAATTATGTTGATAAAGAGTTGAAAAGAGTGGGAGTTTAAAAAGGGTGGAAGAGAGGGCAGAGCATGAACTTCAGCATCTTCCACTTCCTGCCTCAACAGACCACTTATATATCTTGAATTTTCCAAAAAGATTTACCAAGAAATGCCCATTTCAGCCAGCCACCACTGATTGACCCCGTGTGGCAGATACTGCTGTGATATTTCCAGTAGAACTCATTTGAGTTCTGCTCTGATCTGTACTTTGGAGTAAGGTTTTGGGGAGTGAGATCTGCTTCTGCTTTAGAATGAAAGGTACAAATTATGATTTATTTGTGAAAAAACTACCTATTTAAACTATGTGTCACATCACACAAACGGTTTTTTTCATGAAATGAAAAATCTCCTTTTCTCTGCACCTTTCTGATTTTTCCTCTGTTCAAAGATATGCCAAATGACACGTATTGTTCAATGCAGAACATTATCATTCTCAGAAGATACTTGTTTCTTTAGATTTTTTGTACTTTTTTTTTTTTGTCCAGAAGTCCATAACATTTCATTTACAAAACAGTGGAAACCTTTGTATTTGAATGCTAGACTATTGTTTTCCTGCTAATACTACTTCTGGCATTGAACAAGAACTTCCTGACAGCTACCAGCAGCCCCAAATTAGAGGCTTTTGTGAATATACATTTTGCCGAAAATTGCACAGATAAAAATACATGAATGAATTGAAAACTATTTCTTAATTTGTGGTTCTGTTTATGCTGAATATGTGTGCTTCAAGCTCAGGGAATAGGCCTTTTAGAAACTCATTATAAGGAGATCACATATCAGACTGTAAAATGGCACTAAAAATGAGGCAACTGTAAAAGGTCAACATAAAAAAAGTAGAGACCTACTTTATTTTTAATTATTTTGCACTTTGGAGGATGCTGTCAGTGTTTCTCTTAGTGATCAGTCTGATTTTCAGTCTGCATCTTTTTGAAGTTCTTGTCAAAAGAATTGTTTGCATTGTCTGCTTATTCTTTTTAAAAGTGCAGTAATTTCACAGGTAAGGATGAAGTCTGTCCTGAACTTACTGTGTTTGTTATTAAATTGACTAGTTTATAAGGCAGTATCTGTGACAAAATGCTGTGGAAGACAGCACGGTTTTAGCAGCATTGTCAGTGCAGCAGCTGATGGACAGCCAGGTCCTCAACACATGGAGCGTGTCTCCTGTGGGCATGCTGGGAGAGAGAGGGAGAAGGATTCATGGAGGCGGATTCGCAGAGCATTACAAGGTGAAGAGGTGTGCAGTTTGTTTTCTGTTTTTGAAAAGTGGCCAAGGGAAATCAAGCTTCCAGGTATTTGAAATATATTGTCTCAGAGCCAATAGAGAGGGTGGAGAGAGAGCTTCAACAGGCGTCCTTCTGAAAGGGCTGTAGGTCCCACAGTAGTGGGGCAGCAGCTGGAGAGAAAAGGGGGATGGATGTCTTGGAGACCAAACGCTCCATGTTGAGTACAGTAATGAAAGGAAACCAGAATTTGGGTGCAACTTGGGCTTTTCAGTCAGAAAAGTGTCTGCTGGTGGATAAAAATTTTACACAGCCATCATTTACAAAATGGCATATTTCAATTTTGAATAACTTTTCAGCAGCAATCCTAGAACTAGCTAAACTATTCCTTCCCAGTCAACTGGGTGTGAAAGGGTGTTCTTCTGTCTGCTTTGAAGTATAATCAGAGCGTGTTGAATTATCATTAGCCTCATATTTTAGGGCTGTGCTTACCTTGATTTGAAAGGCCCTGAGAAGTTATGGTTCATCCCCAGAGGAAGATATTAAAAATATAAAAGAACATAAAGTGCTCTGCCTTGGGACATACAGCAGTCACACAGAAAACTATAAGTGGACGATTGCATTGGTTTATTGAAATATTTAAGGGGAAAACAGAGTTATACTGTTGTGTGCTCATTAACAGCTACTACAGTAACAATTTGTGAGACTCTGTCAAGAAATTGAGAATGGATAGCATATATCTTTATACGATTTATATTGTCCCCAAGAGTTATGATTCTAACAATCCTTGTGCATGTTTGGAAGCCTTTTCTTTTACAATCCAGGATTTCTTCTGGAGCTGTGAAGGAATGATGCAGCTGTACCCAAATGCAGAAGTGGCTCTCAGCACCTCGTAGCTGTTACCACTTATCAAAGTACAGCTCTGGACCACCCTCGCAGTCAAGCTCATTTAATATACCATGCAGCCACACTGACTTCAGTGAAACCCTACAGGATGCATGTCAGCTTGGGATTTGGCACTGTTTGCGCACAGTTATGTTGTAGTTGGCTGAAGTTACCATTTTGGCTGTGGTCATGGGGGTGTATCTGTTCTCTGTTGACAGTTGGGACATTGTCAACAAGTGCACACATGTGTTGTGCCTGGGTTGAGAGTGTTTAGCACATAAGGGAATAATTAGCTGAGATGGAAGGTAAAATCATCATATTTCTCTCCCATGTCTAATTGCTATTTAATTTTTATATGCATATTTATAGGTATATATCTGTGTCTATGCTTATTAGTAATTTCTTTTAGCAGAAATTAATTGTAGAAATGTGGACTATATCCAGTTAGGCCAGCATTCCCTTTTTCCCATCAGTCATTTCTTCTGTCTTGCTTGTGTTTTCAATTCCCTCTCTTCCCTTGTTCTGCCTCTGGCCTCCCAGATCTTTTTTCCTGTGCATATCCTCCGTGAATGATGAAACAGGAAAGAAAGGCAAGTAAGTAGGAATAGGAGAAATACACTCACTGATTCTCTAACTTGTGTAGCAGTTTGCAGTACATTTGACCTTGTCTTCAACTCTGAAAATGATATAAAAAGTGTATAATAAATGTAAACCTTGACAGTAGAGAATCAAGGTTGAAAATGGCTTTCTTCAGTGAGCACTGAACTAAGCATCGGGGTGAGAAATGGGACTGATGCAAACAGATTGCATTCCTCATATGACTTGCACCTCTTCATCTCCCTGCTGCACTCTAGAGGGAGTTCAAACCGGGCTGTCTTTAAAATAAAAATAAATAAATAAAACCTGACTGTTTTTAGAAAGCGGCAGATCCAGAAATCAGTGAGGAGAAATGCTGTCCAGATATAGAACTTAGGACTTTGTTCCAATGAACTGTAAAGTCTGTAAAGTCTGAAGTTTTCATCCCTAAGACAGAGACTGGCACAAAGAACAGTGTTCTGGGATTCTCTTTTTTTCTATGTAACACAACTCTTGGTCTAGAAGGACCCAATCCAAGTGTGATATAATAGTTCTCTTCACTGACTATTCTGAGCTTTGTTTTTTTAATGTCATTACTGATGTTTAAAATGTTTTTACCATTCGGGTTATTATTATCGACTGGAAGCCACTGGCTCAATTAGCACAGTCTGTTAAATAGTTTCTAACAATAATTCCTGTGTCTGATATAGTCTTGCTTAGAACTGGCAACCCAGAGGTATAAAATTTTGCACGTTTGCAGTTTCTTTTCCAACTAGTTCTTAGAACAATCATAGTTTTGTTTTATTCTTTTTCCTAAGCCTTGAGGAAGATTCAGGAAAGATTGCCCAATGGTTTTTGTACCTTGCAACTCACTAAAACTCCTCCTAGCCCAATGCTGTCCTTTGCTTGTAAGGAAGGAGATGATTATACACAATTGATTGGAGACATCTATTTTTTATTAATCATCGTTCAAAGTGAGTAAATAAATCTATAAACTCATGAAATGCTGAGCACTATCCGGATACGAAAAAACTACATCTTTATTATTTTTGGCTTAGAAAAGCGTAAAAAGAGAAGGACCAGATACAACAAAACCTTTATCTTTTTTTAATAGCGTGGGACAATATTTTTACTTTGTTGCTTAATGGAGCTCAGAATAATTTTCACAAGCTGACTATGGTCAGTACAGAAATGAGTGTATCTTCTCTGAATTAATCAACGTATTGGTGCAGAATGTGAGTTTTGTAATGAAAGCCATGGGTTGGTGCTCCAGGCAGCCTGTAATGACATGGAATTTAAGGGGTGCTGAATTCAGTGTGACATTTCCTTCTGTTAGAGTATTTTGGCAAGAGCGTACTGGCTTTGCAGTGTGTGCCTTCTGAGGCCTCTGATAAATGATTAGGCAGATAGTTTAGCCTGTTGTTGCCAGTGGGAGCAAGGCAGTGACTCCAAGAGAAGCATCCAGCTAATGTATTAATGCCTTAATCCAGACCAATAATATAATGTAGTTTGACATGTCTGGCATATGGTTTCTATCATCTCAATATTCTTCTCTGTTCCTTCATGACATTATGGACAACTAACCAAAATAAAGAGAAGCAGGAATTTCTTCACCCGTAAAACGTATTTTAAAATGTCCTATATTTTGTTCCAACTTCTTGGTTGATTAGATAATGAAGTGATCCTGAAATTCAGTGATTATTTCACTGTCTGTGTGCAGTATTTTCTTTCAGAATTGCCTGTGGCATTATCTGGGAAAGAAGTACTGGTCTCTGTCATTAGGAATACTTGCACAAACTTGGTGATGTGCATGTGCTTTTGACTCTGCATTACTAAATGCACGAGTGTGAGTATTGGGTGGTTGGACCTTTACCACCACAGACTGTGGGTATGAGGTGCTGACTTTTTAGAGCTGTATTTAAACCAAAGTGCATTTTGCAAGTTTTGCAGCAGCAAGCAAGACGAGTGGATTATATTCAGGAGGCATTTCAAAAATAAATAGAACAGTGCAGTTTTTTGTTCTACGTGTACCTCTTTCCTCACTGGTTTTATATGGAAATAGCCAAAATGTGTGTCACTGGCCAACCTTGAAAGGGTTTGTTGGTCTGGGCATGGTTTAATGCACTGTGCAAACAGTACACATGAGCATCAGCCTAAAAGGAGCCACTGCCTTCGGTCCTAGGATTTATAATGAAGAACTGGCTCTGATCATAGCAGGTTACTCGCCTCTTGCTCACTATCTGGCTCCACTCTGCTGTGAGCCTGTAGCATAGATAGAGTCCAGCAACCATGGTATGGATGTTTCTGAGTCTGTAGTGGTTACTACTGGTACGTATGGCTGTATGCTGAAACCACTATCTTAGTCTGTGTTAATCAAACTTACCTTTTTTCTGTTTTTGTTTGTTAATGGGATAACAAATCCTTTCCAGGTATTGCAGAAGTATCCTTGGATTAACTGCACATAATCGATTTGCAAGCTTACATAAAGCATAGGGCAAGGCATACCAACAAAAGTTATGGCCTAAGCTGAAAGCTCACTGGTCTGCTCGGAAGGCTATATGTGGCTAACATTTAAGTGCTTCAACAGAGCTGTAAAGGGAGGGCTGCCATCTGGCTCTTGTTTTCACTCCATGCTTTATTTTTGCAATCACTGATAAATTAACTTTCTTTGCTGTCTTGTACATTCTGTGGCTATTACAGTTGTGTGTTGTGTCTGTTGTTAGTAAAGAAATGTGGATAGGCACGTCTTAGCAAATCAAGGGATTTATCCTATCTAAGTTGATGCATGATTGTCTATTTCTTTCAGGACAAAGAGGCCCAGAAGGACTTAGAGGATTTACTTCTCACACTGAAGATGTGATACTGGGCGCTTTTTAACTCTTCATGCTGTGATAAAGCTGAGAGTCTGTAGTGATTGTGTGCAGCAGGTGAATTCCAGCTGAGTCGATGGGAATAGCCTCAGTCGATGGGAAGCATGTGGCAATTATGTCATGAAAATGACGCGTTCATTTTTGATTATTTATAATTCTATATTGAAGATTAATTTTAGATTGCTGACACCGTGAGTTCAATTCTCTGAACAATGAGTCCACTGCTGGCAATGGACATAATGGGGATTAGAATGCAAAATGCATAAATCTTACTCTGAAAGATTAATCAACTAATATGTGATGCCAGCATAAAACTGCGTGCAGCAAAATCAAAAGCAAAAATATTTCTATAGTAAATTATATTTATATCAATTAATATATACACAGGTATGTATGAAAGGAAATCATGAATGTTTACACCCTACTGTTAAATAATTAGGATCTTTCTAAAGAGAAAGGTGTTGCTTCCACAAAACTCTTTTTACTTTAAAACTTCTGCTGGTTTTACATAGATACGTGAAAACTTTACAAATTAAATATTAAAGCTATATTTTATTTGTAACATCAGTGGGTACAATATTAGAAATCAGACTGGTGAAATTTAGTGTTTTAGATGAATCTATCACAGCAGTGATATTTAATGGCTTTACTAAAAGATCTCCATCATGTTTGTGAATCCTGGATCTTTCTGTTTGAACAGATGCCAAGTGGGGTGGTGTTGGTATATTCCCTGAAAATCTCGTTTAGCGTGTGACTGCCATTAACCTCATGCCACCTGCATAACACAAACTGTACATAAAAATACATACTTTGAGCATGTAGGACAACAGTGTTTTCAGTAAAATGTAGCAGGCAAGCAGACAATTTTGTTCACAAATGGACTGATCCAGAATTCACTCAACTGTGAAGAAAAATAAAGACCAGCTTTCATTGGCTTTCAATTCAGAGTCTTAGACTAGATGTGGGAAGTATATCTGGAAGAAGAATTTCTGTTAAAGGAAATGAAGGAAATAAAATTGAATAAGGACAACTTCACAATCCCTTGACTTCTTTGATGTGTAAGATGACATCAGCTATCTCACGGCTAAGACAAGGAGGACTGATAAGGCCTCAATATATACAACTAATAATTGGGCAGTTAGCTTAGGACAGTGACATTACCTTATAGTGATGTCCACAAAGATCTAAAGACTGGGCGAGAGTGGAGAAATATATGTATATACATATGACTGAAGCATCTCATAGCTCATAGAGTGAGCTCTAGCTTCTAACAACAGAGGGCAATAGGTGCAGTAGACTAGAAGACAAACTGTACAGAATTGTATTGAATTTAGCCTGAATCCTTGACTCCTTCTGAAGCACAGAGGTTTTGCAAGGTTTTCCTAAAACAGGGCTATCCTTTTAAAAACATTTCAATTAAAACTTCATTTTCCAAAACAGAGAAATTACTGTGGCAACTCAGAACCAATTCTGAAAGTTTCTGAGTTGTCACTGTCACCTTCATGGTTTTTGTTATCCTGAGGATCTTCACAAATCAACACAATCATTTTAGTTATTTTTATTGTTCATTAAAGGGAAAATGTTTGCTATAATACTTTTTCAATCCCAGAGTTCTTCATTTTTTTTCACACAATTTCAAACTCTATTAAATAGTTCCCTCTGTGTCTTAATAAATGATGTGTGAAAAGAGAAGCTGCAAATGGCAAGGGGCTTTTGATAAAATCTGTATTTTGCATTTCCACAGCCAAAGCAGGAAGCGTAGTGTAAGTGGATCTATTACTGCAATTGCTGTTTAGAGCTGTTGTTAGTCAGTCACTGTTGCCTATGAGGATGCAGTAAATTGGGCCTTTACTTATATAATTTCATATTATAAATCTAAAAATAGATTGGATTATGCAATAATTGCCTCATTTACGAGGAATAATTGCTGATTAAGCCTAAAAATGTGCAGAAGGAGTAGATTAGTAAAAGAAGTTATTTAAATTAATTGGAGAAATTAGGTGATATAAATAGGAGTCATTTCACTCATGGGACATAGAAGGTCTGCGTTGATAGAGGAGATCTGGTAAGTGGTGGAAGTTCTGTTAAAGTGAATGTGCAGATTCCAGTGAGTGGCATGCTAATCATGGGTCAGTAATGCCATGTTTTGATGAAAAAGCAGATAGCATTCCAGAGTGAATAAGTGAGTTCCCCATTAAATGAACACGAAGTAACCTTTTCCTCTAATAAGGCCTAATGAGGTCAGGGATGGAATACTATGTAATTTTATGCATCACGCTTCAGGGATGCTGAGAGCTAATTGGAAAAAGTCCAGTGGAGATAGACAAGAAAGATGAGAGGGCTAGACAACATCATCTTGTGTGTGAAAAATGAAAGACTTTGGTTTGTTTAGTCTGCAGGAGGGATGACCAAAGGAGTATGCACATTTACAAAAAGCAATTGAAGAAAAGGCAGTAAAAAAAACCAACACCACCACCAGAAAAACACAAAACTTGCACTCCAAATACCCTGTTTGTGGAACAAGATGTAATTGCTAACTTTAGAGTAGACATTAGGAGAAAAAAAATCCTGATGGAAACTTTGCAAAGCCTTGCAATATCTTCCCAGAAAACATTTTAAAATCATTTACACAGTGGGATTGCAGATGCACACTGGCTCTGAATTTGGGCCCAGGCTACCTATGAACATTTGCCATTAAGTTTCACATTTGAAGATATGCATTATAGCTGCTTTCAACCATTTATTATACCTATGGTTTTATTCCAGCTTATTTTTGATTAAAATTTTCATTTTATTAAATAAATCACTTATCTTTTTATGCAGCCTTCTAAACTACAAACGTTCTACTATTTTACTTTTTACTCATTACTAGTCTATGTATGGAATCACAAGATGTCATCTGTGAATCAAAAGGCTGGTCTTAATTATTTATTCTAAGTTTGTTAGAGTGTGCGGAAGCATTCCTCATACAGGTAAGAAACTGCTGTTTTATACACAGGAGGTATTTTGTGCTTGTTTATAATTTCTGGTTGCTGTAAAAGAACATTCTCAACTTCAGGTTTTCTGCTGTGTTAATCTTAGAGCTTTTAAAACTGAAGTGTGTTCCCTAAATTGTTCTCTAATGGCTCCTTGGAAGAAAGCTTTTGCCTGTAGCTCTAGGCCTAGTCTATGTGTTCTCTGTGACATATCAGCTAGAGAAACTGCAAGTAGAGTTCCAGAGGGCCATATGTTTTCTTTTTTGTTTAAAATATCCACAAGCAGACATTCACTTCCGTAGTTTTGTCTCCTTGGAGAAGCTACAAGTTAACCATATTAACCCCTGCGAGCCTTTAAGCTGTGTGGAGCAGAGGAGGCTGCAGGCTGACCGGGGCCTCAGTCTCTGCTACCGGCTTTAGCTTTTCACGATGACCTCTCATTTGGTCGCAGTTGGTCTATGCTCCTGTGTACATATTGGGTATTCCTGGGGGAATTTTGTCTTTCTGTGTCTTTGTGGAAGGTGAGTTTGGGGGCCTTGACCCAGTAGTAGGGTTCGTGTGCTTCTGAACAGTTAAAATTATTTGTTGCGCCTTCCTGGATGATTGAGATTTTTAATTCTTGTGGTGAAGGTAAAGACTCTGTTAGGGGTTCCAGATCCCTTTGGGATTGCCCCTCTGCAACAACAGGTAAGCACAAATGAAGTTACACTGTTTTTATAGCAGTTAGCTACTGGTTCATTGAAGTAATAGTTACAATAAGAGTCATGTTGCTTTATTTAAATTACTCTTCCCCTCCCCTCCAGAGTCTCAGGGTGATTCACATGGTTTAAGGGGGTAACATCAACGCACTCACTTCTGGAATGAATTAGAAAACTGTCCAACAGCAGTGAGCAGCTGACAATTTAGAAGGGAAAGTAACAATTCCTCTGTTCAGTTAAATAAATTAACAAACAAACAAACCCCATCCAAACCTAAATCTGCCCCCACAATCCTGTTGTTATATTAGTAAAAGTCTGAATTAAAAAATAATAATAATAAAATCAACATCAAAGAATTGGCTGACAGAGATCCAACCCTATCAGCCTAAACATACTGCTTATCTGGATCTACATATCTTTCTTCAGCCCCTGCTACCTGATCAGCTGCCCTGTGAGGCACGTGGGGCTGTAGGGATGTTCTGGACTCCAGCAAGGTCTGTGGGTTTTTGAGTCTTTTACTGGATGCTTTGGAATGTGGTTCTGTGGTGTTTTCTTTCATAGGCACAGTAATCATGATGGATGTGTTACACCTCTTCCAAAACAGAAAGTCTGCAGTGACAATTTAAATTGCATTGCAAACTCAGAAGGACTAATTCTATCTGAAGGACCAACATTTCTATTTACATTTCTAAATTCTTCCTTCTGTAGATAGATTATATTCTTGTTTTCCAGCACTTTTCCTTTTTACAGATTCTCCCAAGTTCCTTGGAGAAGGAACAAATCAAACTGCCTTGACAGTACAATAAGAATGAAGCTTTTCTGACCTTCTTTGTTTGTGTAACCCATGCATCAAGCACTAGAACTACGAATATCAAGCGTTAATATTTTTTGAGAAAATATTTTACTCCATTTCATTAAAATAAACAACCAGTCATTCTAGAAACATCTGTAGGGGCAATGTTCAACGTGAGGCTGATCTGAGCCCTCTGCCTCCCAGTGCTACTGACCCACCATGGGGATAAGCTACTTGCTCAGGTTACACACGTGCAAACACCATCTACCATGATCAAGTACGAGCTGGCTTGAATGGCCTGCCTGCAACAAAACAGCCACATAATTTTATCTAGGAATATTGTGAACTAAGCATGTCCCAAGGATATGGGCATGAATATGGACGCGTTCTTTACTCAGTTTGGAAGGTTAAAGTTTTTAATTAAAAGACAAAGGAAATCAAGCTGGCTGATGAAATTTCAGCCCCTAAGTGATAGAAATGTTCCCGTTTTAAGTGGTGAATCAGCAAAGCGGATTAAGCAATTTAGTAGTGTGGGGCTTTCGTTATGTTCATTTCTTTTTAATATTGGATGATCATTTGTGAGGGAATGTTACGAATTCAGGGAAAGCCCGTGTAGCTAAGTATATGGACACATGCTGGAACAGGCTGCCCAGAGAGGCTGTGGATGTCCCGTCCCTGGAGGTGTTCCAGGTCAGATTGGATGGGGCCCTGGGCAGCCTGGTCTAATATTAAATGTGGAGGTTGGTTGCCCTGCACGTGGGGGCGTCGGAGATTCGTGATCCTTGAGGTCGCTTTCAACCCGGGCCGTTCTGCGATCCCGTGGCAGGAGCGCTCCCACAGGCACGGCTGTGAGGAGCAGCCGAGGTGGCTGCTGTCCGGCGGGGCGGGCCCAGCTTTACCACAGCTGCACCATCAGTGCCCGCGCCTGGCTGAGCGCTGGGGGAAGGAAGCAGGGCTCAGGTGGGCCCTTCCAGAGAAGAATCGGAAAGTTAGGTGTACACGACTGGGCTAACTCTTCTCCCAGAGCTCTGGAAATATCCTTGGGGGAGTTGCGTTTGTCACTTGGAGGCTGTGTTGCTGCAGGAGCTGCAGGATGGCTGGCTGGCTGAGCTGCTGCAGGCAAAGGAGCGGTAAGTAGCTGCTCTGTGGAGCACCCAGCTCGTTGTCGGCGCAGTCGGTGGGTGCTGTGATGGATGGTGTTCTACAAGGCTGTGTGCTTGCCCTTGGCACCTGCCAGGGTTCAGTTAAAAGACAAAACCTGGAAGCTGCCCTGAGGGCAGAAAGGATTTGGTAACTCCTAACTGAGAGGTGTGTTAAGGCTCAGGCTGTAATTAGCTGAACGCAAGAGTCTCTTGTCTCAGGGCTTTGCCTGCCTCGAGGCCTGCAGCCAGGCCTGGTGGCGCCTCAGAGCCTCCGCCTGCCCCCTGGCTCTGTTCTGCACCGGGCTTATGAGGCTGGCTGGTAGTTTGCAGTGAAATTAACGGGTTTTCTTTTCTTTTCTTTTCTCATTTCTTCACAGCTTAAAAGTAATCTTTAAATTAAGATTAGAGAGGGAATAAAAACAATTAAAAAAAAAATGTTTATACTGAACAGAGGTGGATGTTTTGTGTCTACAATGGTATCAGGTAAAGGCAACCCAGCTGAGTGCGTTCATCTGGTTTCTGTGGGTTTCACTGGGTTTACTCTAGTATGAAGGCTGCGGTTTTCTGGCTTGACCCGTTCTTGTTTTGAATGCTGTATTTTATTTGTTCAGAAGTTCAATGCAAGCCATATTTTCTGTGTTTGTCTGTAAGTATATAAGAAAAGATTTGTGTAGATTTGAAACTTCTCTGTGTAATATGTGAACTGAAAACTTCAGAAAGGCAGGAGAAGGAATGTAAAAGGATGTGCAGGAAGAATCTAACTTCCAAGAGCTGAGGTGAAACTGGCTCATGAAGGAGGGTTGCTGCAGTTTGATACTTACTTGGGCTTCGCTCTGAGAAGAAAAACAGAATGAGTATCCTTTGAATGCAGGGTGCTATTAGGGACCTGGTAAGCTGGGGAGGACATACTGGGCTGTGACACTGCTTGAGACTGTAGGTTCATTGTGCCCTGGAGCTGCCAGTTCCTACTGGGATCCCCTTGCATTTCTGACTTGGGGCATGTGGGTGACACAGAAAAAAAGAGAAATTTGCTGTAAAAATGGGTATTGGCTGTTCTTGTCTTGGCTTCTTGAACTGTGAGCTTATGAACTTGGAAGGGTTTACTAGGACATGAGAAACCAATCTATAGTCTGTCAACTGTGTCTCTTAGAGAGCTGATTGTAATCAGCATCTCCAGACATTGAACATCTATCTAGGGAATCTCTGGCTGAAGGGAGGGAGAGAGGAACTTTACGCAGCTTTTGAGGGCGTTTTTTTGTAAGGATTATGGTGTGGACAGAGCGGTGCTGGTGGAAGTTTGCTTCCCATCTGTGTTATGTTTCACTTCTGTTGGTTTCTTGAACTCAGTAGCCATTCACTGGTTGATTAAACAGAGTGAACGTAGCAGATACAAGGCAGAAAGTTTCAGGTCCACAAATTAGTCTTAGGTTGTCCTATCTTCTAAGATTTTCTTCTTCAACAGTCAGCTGTTAGAATAACGTGATGTCTAAGAAATAAAGTAATCCCTCTGGGATGAGAGAGAAATTTTCAGGAAAGATTGAAACAATCATGAGGCCTGAAAAGATTATGCCAATATGTTTTCATATAATTTCAGATATTTTCAGTGTAGAAATCTGGAAAGGAAGTCATCCATGGCAAATGCAGAACAAAGTTAAGACATCCTGGAGAGCAGAAGCCAGGGACAGATGCTTCCTCACAGCAAGGACTGCTTCCTTCTACTGCTCCTCTTAGCAGTGGGTGCTGCTGCTGGTGAAGCCTCTCTCTGCTGCCCCTTTCCTCCTCCCAGGCATACAAGAGAAACTGCTCACTTATCCCAGGTTATTTTTGATGAAAATCTTCAGACCGGGCAGACATAAGGCAGAACCCAGGCAGGGGTTCTGTGGCCAGGAGGAAGGTGTCCATACAAAGAAAGACTCAGAAAATTCTGTACATCTCCAGGACTTCAGTTTCCAAG
Organism: Lagopus leucura; assembly: GCF_019238085.1. Taxonomy (NCBI): domain Eukaryota; kingdom Metazoa; phylum Chordata; class Aves; order Galliformes; family Phasianidae; genus Lagopus; species Lagopus leucura. The sequence continues at coordinate 71,750,689 of NW_024962252.1, read as the reverse complement.
GGTTTTGGAAACTGATTTTCAAAGCTGATCATGAGTGACTCCTCCTTTCTGGAGCTCTCTTTGATTATTACTCAAGTTCTTCTGACACAGAGCATTTAGAAGCGGACAAGCCTGGATCCCAACTTTTATGTTTGCCTTCTGTATTGGTATGTTAATGACTAGGTACAGCCTCCAAAATATCTAATCTTAACGCATAGAATATGAACAAGTAATGCTATATTTGCTGACTTAATCATCATGTAACCATGTTACAGAAGGCAAGCTGGAAGCCCCTGAATGCAGATCACTTGAAGCTCAGGGTGATAGCGGAAGGGTGCCAGGCCTCTCCTGGCTCACAGTGATTTTGGAGACCATTAAGGCAGTCTCTTGCCCTTCACAGAGTCTTTTTGCATAATGAGATAGAAAACAGCTTTTTGGTGGCCCCGTGCCTGGCTCTGTATTGAGCTATTTAGCCTAGTTGAAGAAGTAATGATGAGTAATTTCTCCTTTCTTTCCCTTTTTGGGAAATCACAGCCTAACAGTAACTTGGAAGTTCACTTTGAGTTTGAGTTTTTCTTGGATTGTTGTTATTTGTACAGGGGAATGGGGGGAGGAGGAGGAGAGGCTATAAAGATACCTTAAATTTCTGGAGGTTAGTAGTTTCAACGTCAGCTTATGAGACTGCAAAGTCCAAAGACTCTCAAAGTTTATTCAATATGAAAAAGCTGGAAATATTAAGCTGCAAGTGCAGCTGTTTCACTTGAGTCTTGAATCAAGCTGGTTCCCCTCAAATTAGGAAGTCTTTGCCATCAGGCTAATTATTTCAGGTAACTGCACTGCAGTATTACAGGAGTGACTTGGAGCCATCACTGTCCCTCACTAAGGTCCTGAAGCGATGAGGCCCCTGAAAAGCTTTTTGTTGTGCTTCTGCATAGTCCAGTTTCTTCTTCAGCATTACTTAGCAGTCTTGAGCAGTTCTGATTAATTAGAATTTGTCACTTTTTAAACCAGAGCACTTCTACTGATTAGTCTTAGCAGGAAAATCAAGAAGAAACTGCAAGACAGGCAAAAATATGTTTTTGCTCTGCAGAAAATATTCATCATTTAGGATATGGAAGTTAAAGGCATCATATGAGTGTATTTCTAATCAGCAGGATACAACATCTTAAACAAGCTTTTACTTCCCAAATCTTCCAGCTTGGCACCTAGTTTGAATGAGGAGATCATCCACTGTCTGCTGACAGAAAGAACTGGGAACAACCAAAAGCCACCTCCTGTGTCCTGCAGTCCTTTTTCTTCTTTCTTCAGACTGCGTTATTTCCTACTTAAGTGGAGGCGATGTGCCACATTTGGGATTTGGTCCAAAGCCTGTTGTGGTTGCCTTTCATTGGCTTAGGTTTTGTTTAAGGCTCCACTTCTTTTATGGTATCCTGAACACTAAAACCAAGAATAAAATAAATTCTTTCACTGGAGACCTGTGGAAGTTTCTAGTCAGGTGGTATTTCACTCAGTATAATTACAACAAAATGCAGCTTATCTGGAAACTGGAGTACAAAGCAGCACAACTGCCTGAATTAACTTTCTATTTATTTATTTTTTCTTCCCAGAGACAGATTTCAAAAGGATGTATCCTGTGTTCAGAAGCAGGTTGAAGGGTTCTTGTAATGCAGGCATCACAGCTGCCTTAGAGAAACACCTACAGGCAGAATTCTTTGTTACATTTTGCAGAATGGTTTGTAAAACTTCTGGTGTGAGATGATAACATTCTGAGTAGTGCTTTGTGAGAAGTGTTTTATGCTAACGTTTGTGTGCTGTGAGCCTTTGAAACAACCTTTTTAGACACTTTGTTTACCTTGGCTCTTCTATTTTGGGATGTATTGCATAAGCCCTTTAAGAGTGATAGCTGATACTCAGCGCTTGCAAATTGCTCTCTGTTCCTTATTCTTCATGTTCTCCCCTCCTCTCCGTAGGTTTAAAATTTAAAAAATAGCAAAGCCTTCAACCCAGTCTGTAAATCTAATCCTGAAAGGGGAGAGGGATCCAGATGCCCCGATGCTCAGCACTTTCTACTGACTTTAAGTGGATTGTTCACAGAAGTCAGTAAGGTGTCATAAACTTAGCTGTAATTGACTGCTATTTCTCTTGCTGCTCTGAAGGTTGCAAAGTGACAGTGTGTTAATGCCTTGGAATGAAGCTAGCTGGTGAAGTGTTCAGAGATGGCTGTTTGCACATTACAAAAGCCATAGTTCCTAAACTGACTGCAAGCCTGAGGGATGGAGGAAGTTGATGGATTAGGTGGCGTAGTAAAGAAAGCAGTGCGTATCCGTGAAGTGTTATGAGTGATAATTCTGCAGGGAATGTAGGAAAGTCATGATAGAAACAGATTGTATGAACTCTCATATATGCTTTACTTATCTTTTTTTTTTTTTTTTTTTTTTTCCCCCCATGGAAATGTCTTCAACATTTCCTGGTATTGATATGCAAAGACGCATGTCTATCAATTAAATGAAAGCAAATAAACGCTGGCATCTCTTCCTCTAGCCATAGATCGGATCTCAGCAGGTAAGCCCTGGTAGAGAGAGACTGTCATATGAGGAGATGTGAGGAAAGCTGGTGGTCACGGCCTGGTGCTGGGTTGCCACCCATGCAGCTCCATCTCTAACGTGGGGCTGCCGTGTGGAAGCCCTGTGTGTTGATTCAGTTGTTGGAGTTTCCATTAGTTGTGTTAGAGACAGCAATGCAAACATCAAAAAAGAACGAGAAATGTGAGGCCTGCCAGGGTTTCTCTTTTGACTCTTGGTGGTCCCCAGCTGCTGCCCGACTCGGACGGCAGGAGCTGATGAGCCTACAGCTGCCAGATGCCTGGGGCACAGTGCTCCTTCTAGGAATGCCATGGATTGTTGTTTCCGGAATTAAGTACTGTGGGATTTTAATTTGCCATTTACTCGTTTCTCATTTCCTTCATTTTTAGCATTCAGACCCAACTTTGAAGATTGTTTGGGGACATAAGTGTTTTCCTGGAGCTTGAAGTCAAATTACAGAACTTTCCAGGGACGATCTCCTTAACACATACAGTCTAAGGAAAGGGTGGCCTTGCCATGGGGTCTATAGTTTAAAATGTTCACTTAGCTTTCACTGGGCATCCCCAGCAACAGATTTGGTGAGGGGCTCTGCAGTGCTGATGTGCTGGTGTTACGTGCAACTCTTCTGTTCCTGGGTTGGGAAGTGAAATTTGTGAGCCTGCTTCGGATCTAGGCCCTGCAATGAAGACAAGATCAAGGGTGCCACACAGTGTAGCAGCAAGTTGTGGTTTTCTGGGGGCTGCAACCTTTCCTGTTACAACTCATGGAGCAGCTCTGCTATGTTCAAGGCCTGTGATGTTACGTTTTCACAGTCTGTGTTGACCAGCTCTCACTTTGGCAATTAGCAGGGGCAACTGATCGAGCATTGAGCATTAGGGAATGAAGAGACTTGTCTGCTCGAGTCATGCATGAGTGGGATTCTGATTTATTTTGTGGGTTTGTATTTCATTGGCCATTACAAGTAGCTCTTAACATAATGACTTGTATTTAACTGCCGGTGACTGCATGTTGGTACCAAGAAAGGTCTTCTACTAAAATCTCCTTGTGTTTTCTGGGGCGTTGGTCACTGCATTATTCACTGTTTTCTGAAACATAAGGGAGGAACAATGGAAGTGTGCATCTGTGTGGGACATATTTGGCAACATCAGGTTTTCCTCGGATAAATCTCCAGAGTTGTATGATGTTTTGCCAGTGCTAAGGATGTTTGCTTTACTCTTTCTCCTGCAAAAATGTGAAACACAACTACTGGAGTTACATCACTTTCCATGGAAACTCACAGAAAGGTTGAGGGTATGTTGTTGGGATATTTCTCCCCTTGTTTAAAAAAGATCTGGAGAAGTCCAAACTACTCACATCTGCATGTTTGAGTACTTGGGAGTTTGGTGCCTAAGTGACTTCTAGGACTTGAAGTCCATCCTGAGTTGGAGCAGAAATATATTGGGAAAACTGACATTTGTTGCACGTAGGCATGATTTTAATTTTTTCCCTGCTAGTCCAGCTTCAGTTCATGTAAGGAACAGTTGTGGATGCTAATGAATCTTCTTCCTCTATTCCAGGAAACAAGGAAACTTGCTTATTTGCAAGCATCCAGAGCTAAGTAATCTTCAAGAGGCCATTTCAGAAGAATCAGAGTCTCTGTAATGTGTGTTTGTGTGACTGGTGATATTCAGTTCAACAGCAAAAGTAGGCTGCTTACTGTGAGATCTAGATCTCTTTTTTTCCAAACAGGATTAAGTACAAAATAAAACCTAAATCTGTTTTGTTTGCTTGTTTTCTGATGAGGGATGAAATTCACAAAAAAGAATAGAGGTGATCTTATGATTTCTGTTGTGTGGAGCTACACACAACCTAGGAGCAGGTCTGGGGGAGACCAAGAGACCACATTTCACATTTATTCATAGAATCATAGAATGGCCTGGGTTGAAAAGGACCACAATGATCACCTAGTTTCAACCCTCTGCTATGTGCAGGGTCACCAGCCACCAGACCAGGCTGCCCAGAGCCACATCCAGCCTGGCCTTGAATGCCTCCAGGGATGGGGCATCCACAACCCCCTTGGGCAACCTGTTCCAGTGCATCACCACCCTCTGTGTGAAAATCTTCCTCCTAACATCTAACCTAAACCTCCCTTGTCTCAGTTTAAAACCATTCCCCCTTGTTGTATCACTCTTCAGCCTTGTAAACAGCTGTTTCTTTTCCTGTTTATATGCTCCCTTCAAGTACTGGAAGGTTATTTGTTCCTGTGACTGAGGTGCATTTTTCTGCCCCTTGAGTCTAAGATGTGAAACTTCAGGGTTTGCTCAGCAGTTGTAGGTATCGTGGCCATCAACACAGATAACAAGTCAACATTCCGAGCTTTTCTATAAACTTGATGTTTAGATACAAATGCTGAAAGAGCATAAAGCCTGGTGTCACTGCAGTTGTATCATCCATTCATTTACATGGCTTCTCTGCCAGTGCAGGGCAGCCCTATCAATAGTGAAAGCTATTGTGAAATTAATTGTAAGTGCTAACCGGGATTTTTGGATGAAATTCTAGGAGCTATGCAGCCTGTGAAATCATTTTATGTTCTGTCATGGCCAATAGTGTGACTGGGAAGTGAAAGGAAAGGAATTAGCTAACAGGGATGCAGATTGCAGCCTTCTTAGGGTCCATATGTTTTACATGATACAGAGCTCCCCTTCCAGCAAGGAGACAGAAGGGGATTTACCAAGCTAGGAAATAATTGAAGTCACTCTGAAACGTTCTTAAGTGCTGCTCAGGGTGACACAGTGTGTGGTCTTCCTGGGCAGGACTGCCTTTCCCTCCAAATGGCAGCATCAGATATTTCAGTGCAAGCGTGTGTGGATAAACTGTGCTTTTGTGGCATGTGAAGGGCGCTTTGGTGTAGGAGGTTCTGTATGTATTTTATAATCTTAACCTGTGATGACTTTAGCAGAGCTGTTCAGATTCCAAGACAGAATTCCAAAGCAGGATGAGGTTTGTACCTGTTTTTTATTAACTATGTTACCAGCTAAACAACAGCAACAAAGCTGCATACATTTGATGGCAATGTGGACCTTCAGTGCAAAAATGATAATAGTTGGTAACAGTTCTGTGGTCACAGAAGTGCAGATCAAGCTCTCCATGTCCCCTGGAAGCCCTTCTGCTTGTCTGGGGGGATGGAGAAACCTGGTGGCCCTTGAGATGTGCTAACATCCATCAGGATCTTCAGGCTTTGATAGAGCTTTGACTGACTGTGCGCTTTAACCCTGTGCTTCAGTGCGTTCTGGATGAAAAGAGTGGCTGCACTGTGCCTCACCAGCTACCGGCAGAGTGGCTCCTGACAGCAGTGCAGGAAGGTTGTGGGGCTGGGGGTCTGAACTTGGCAACCACAAGGGCAGAATCGTGCTGAGGGTGGTCTAACTTTCAGAGCAGCTCAAGGATGTGCTGATTGTCTTTAATTTGTTGGTTAATGGTGTCTGAGCGGCTTTGTGAGTAATGGACTTGGCAATTGGTTCAGATACAGAAATTCATGTAGAAATGCAGACTAATTACTGAGCATGTGTTGAAGGCTGCTCTCTTGAAAAAAGCATAAGTCTGTATTTTCTAATGCTTTGCATTGAGCAGTCAGAACTAAACAGGCAATAAATTTGGCATTTGCGCCAAAACCATTTTGTACCTTCTAATGAATTTGAAGGCAATTTCTGTTGCATGTTATGAAGGCTTATTCTGGAGAACCTCTGTAAGGAAATGTTTCTGTGCAGTGAAAGTGGTAGTGAAAGCTTCTGCAAAATCAGAGGTATGGTTTTGATGCCTGTGTGGGCGATTCGGCAGAAAGCTTCAGGGCTCTGGAGGAGCAAAGCTGCAGTGAGGGACTGTGGCCAACCTTTGAGCAAGGAGAGAGAGGAAAGAGAAATACCAGAAGCCAAAAGACAGAGTGGCGATTTTTCAAGTGCTCTGAATTTCCTCTGTCAAGATTTGGATCAGCAGATGAAATTTGTTTCATAATTTAATTTTTGACACACACCCAGTAAATAGGCATTAAAATGTCATGGCCAGGTTAGGGACTTTGGTGTTAGCAAATATGTTGCTCTGTCTTTTCCTCTCCTCACCGGTAGGCCATACCTGTGTGCTGGCAGCTCCAGGCTGGAGCCTGGGCTTGGAGCACCATGCAGCAGTCTTGAGGTCAGGTAGAGATTCCAACCTCCCCCCCCCATGTGAGCAGAGCTGGCTGGGGTCTGCAGGGAGAACCAGCAGTTCATGTGGTTCCTATTAACTCTGAAAACAGGAACATCTGAGGGAGGCATGGATGGCGTGCTGGCTCTGCTCAGCAGCAGTAGAGCCTGTGACAGATTGCTCTGGGCAGGCAGATGCTCTCCGTTATATGCTGAAACAGGGAGCAAATATGCATAAAATCCAGCTCGGAACAACAGGAGGCAGGCAGCAAAGGCTGTCTTAGATTTTTCTCCTCCTCTTCCTGCCTCAGTGGGAGCTTTTTGAAGGAAGGTGAAGGCGAGGGAACCTTTATCCTCAGGCAGCAGCGGAGCAGTGCTGAGGAGAAGCACTACTGAGGACAACAGGAGATTCCCCATTGAGTTACTCATATGGGTTTCACTTCAAGAGCAATGGAAAGCAAGCCAGTGGTAAACATAGTATTTACAGTGTGTTTGCTAGAGGGGAAAATAAAAGGAAAACAAGTGAGGGGAAAGACTGTGGTTTGAGTAGTTAGTGTGAAAGCAGAGCCAGCAGACCAGCTCCTGTGGCCCACCCTGTTCAGGCATGGGGTTGGTCCAGGTGACCCAGAGGGCCCTTCCCACCTTATCTGTGCTGTGATTTGTGGCATTAGTTAAATGAGGGTAGATGCTACAGTGTGGCCTTGTTAAATCAGAGTGGCTCATTGAGGGGTTGTTCTCCTTATCTCTCTGCACTACCAAGGTGGTCTGGTAGCTTAACGCATCTGCTTCTGAACAAAGCAGATATGTCTGTACCATATGGTGAGCGGTGGGGAGGAACGTGGGTCATCAATCCCCCAAAGGTGGCTGTTCGTTGTCAGCAGGCTGCCTGTGCTCCCAGCCAGAGGAGATAAAAGGGCAGATGGGAGGAATTACCATCTTCAGGGGGTATTGGTGTCTTTTGTCATGAATTACAATTTGTGGTTTCTGAGGTTCTGCAGAAAGGTTTAAGTGCATTAGGAAATCATTCAAGCTCATGTTAGCAAGGTCACGCTGGTGGTTCTGCTGAGCATGTGAGAACTTGGCCGGTGGCATTAGGGCAGCTGGGGTCAGAGGTTCACAGTGGCGCTGACACACAGCTCTCAGCGGGGATCGGCTCCCGCCACATTAAAAGCAACTCAGACGTGACCTGCGCGGTTGTGGTGCAGACGAGGCCTCCCAGGCAGTGTGGGGCACGGGAAGGCAGTGGGGCAAGGACTGGCTCTCTGAACCCGCACAGTCGGTATTGCTCCATGAACTGGGCTGTTGTACCCGAGGGTGGCACAAATGAATGTTTGAACATGCTTGTTCTCCTCTAGATGACACATCTCTATCTATTTTCTGTGGCCCGTTATTTTGTTGTTGCTCTGCTTCTCCCTCTCTCTCCCTCTCTCCCTGCCCCTCTTTCCCCTATGCTTGTTCCTTTGCACGTACAAAATCTTTGCTATTGAGTCTGAAGAACTATTGCTTCTATTCACACGTGGCCAAACCTTGCTGGATTTCCTCAGAAGACAAGCAGGTGGTGCCTACTCTAAAAATAAAAACAACAAAAAACACAACGACAGATCAGGCATTATTTTTATATTCTTATAAATGACTAAAGTTCAATTAAATAACTGATTAAAACTTCAGATGGCAAACGAGTTCTAGATGATTCAGAGAAATACCTGAAGAAAGGGAAGGGGTAGCAAATCTTCAGAGGAGAATTTATTAATTGTTGTACAAAGACCTTGGCTGCATATAAATGTAAGGATGTGGGATGTCCTGCTGCTTGGATTTTTAGTAAGGAAAATGATGCTGGATACAAAGGATCAGGACCCAGTTTGGGGCTATGAAGAGCCCCAGTCACTTAATTCATTGACTTTTTATAAACCTAGAAGAAAGCACTTGTTCTTCTTAGAACAGAAGTTTATTTTCGGTATCCGGTTTTTACTTATCTTTTTTACTTTCAGGCAATTGATGGAGCATCTTTGTGTTCCAAAAACTTCCCAAAAGGGTTCAGTTCAGCTGTAGACAGTTTTATGATTTTTTTAAATGAACTTTATTATGAAATGAATGAAAACTATTGTATGCACTTTTTCTGGGAACAGACTAGGGCTACTCCAGCAGGAAAACATTGTATTAATGTGAGAGATAATGTGAAGGTATGAAAGGAATCTTTCTGACTGCTGGCAGGCATGAAGGTATTTGGAAGTGTTGTATAATGAATACATCATCAGCCAAATGCTTTGAATTCTGGCCCTGCTGATGGCTTTGAGGAAATTAGACGCTGACTTATGCTTAAAATGCAGAGGATGATACTGTCAGTGTGCTGTGGGTCTGTGTGCACGGAACTGGGTGTTTGGTTGCCAGCAAGAATCAGACTTCTTGCTGGAAGGTTTCAGTCTTCCTACCAGTCAGAAGGGCTGCCTAGAAAGCTTTCCTGCAAAGCATGTTGTCCTGGGGTGGAGCATCTTTATCCAGCTGGGCAGATGAACCCTGTTGTGTGTTGGACAAGCTGCAGTGTGACTCCATGTTCTGGCAGCTGCAGGTATGAATGAAGGCAGGGAAAAGAGTTTTACTGAAATGTGGCAAGGCTTCATTCAGGAAGCTCAGTTTTCATTAGGGAAAGTAGTTTTTGTGAAGTCTGAGTTTGATCTCGAATGATGTTTTCATTTATAGTTGAACTGAACTATTCAAATTTCCTGAACTGCAAAGGATTGATATCTTTATAGTTCATGATTTGTTTATTTCTGGAATGAAAAAGCTCAATCAAAAATAAGAGTTACAATAGAACTAAATTTTCAAACTGCAGCTTCGAAGTGCAAAGTGTAAAAGGAGTATGGAGCATTGTTTCATGCTGTTCTGCAGATGACTGCAAGTCATATCTGCTTTGTCAAGTCACAGTTGTCATGTATGTTGTTTTTAATGGGAATGAAGGAGTCTCGCCACTGCACTTGAGTAGAGAGCAGTCCAAATAAGTGGAAGTTGTTCTGTTATTTTAAACACAGGAAATATGGTTACATTTAATCCCATTTATTATGAAAGGATTAGAATTCTGCTTCTGTGCAGTGAGTGCTATGCTCTAATCTGAGCTCAGGTTGGGAAAAGGGAAATGGGGGAAATAATCTTTATTCTTGTAGAATACTCCTTGACAATAAAACGTGAGCCATCATTGAAAATGCTGCTTCCCAACTCTATTACTTGAGGTGACAGACAGTAGGGAGTTATCATTTCAACATCCCTAGTTTGCCTAGGGTTTCTGTGAAACTAGTGGTTCTTTCTGTCATCAGCCTGGTGTGATGGTAAGGTCTGGTCCAGGTGCTCTCTGATGCTCCCTGTTGCTGATGTGGATCAACCTCTCTAATGCCATGTGGAACTCCTGCTATTCTCACCCTGAAGTACTGTGCGTAAAGCCTCTACCTCTCTTTACCTGTCAGGGAAGCTGTGCACAGTTCCCCCCTAGCTGGAGAGTCTTCCAACATGTTCAACATCTGCCAGCTCTCAGCCACTCCTATGTTGATCTGCAGTTGATTTGTGTACTTCTAATAAGTCCCATGTACATACATTCCCTCCTGCTTCACATTTGCAGTTGAAATGCTTCAGCATCCTGTGTTTTCTAAGTTAATTCCATTGATGAATGTGTTCAGCATGGAAAGAGTTGGGGAAATTGGGAGACTTATTTGCTTTAGTTATCTCTAGTTCTGTCCTGTCAGGCAGGAGTAAGACTTGCTCAAGGTTTTGAAGGACAGGGCAACACTGAAAAAACAAGCAACTTTTTTGCTAGTGGAGCTGTCTGAAAAGCTGGCAAAAAGCCCTAAAGGAGGATATCAAAACATCAACTACAGACTGCTTAAATGCTTTCGGGTTGTTTGTGCTCAGCGCTGAGATTATTTTCACCTGACAGTTGGTCTCAGTACGAGTGACTGCAACACAAAAAACTCAGTTGCAAAAATGCAAAGCAGTAAACAGCAGTTATTGCTGAAACTTGAGATGCTGCATCTGTGCTGTGTCACATATCAAAATAGCAGCACCATTCAGAATCCAGCCTTTCACTTCATCTGCAAAACAGCCAGGTCCATCTTCACTGTCATCCCAACTTGGATTCTTTGTGTGGGTCAATGGGAGATCAAAGTAAAATTTCACCAAGCTAAAGATGAAACGAAAGTGAATGTTAACCATTTAGCTTGGTGAAATTTTTGTTGATCATTCACTTTCCATGGTTAATTCCTCAACTACTCTCAGGTACAATGTAAAATGCCTGGTCTTTCTCTCCTACAGACAGATGATTTCTCTCCTACAGCCCTATGCATCAGCTCCTGCCACTCACAAAAACAGACTGGATTAAATGCAAAACTAGTTGGAATTTGTTGCTGTGTATTTCCATTTGGTTTCATTGCACCATGCTGGTACTGATAGCTGGTTCTGCACTGAACTCCCCTCTCCTCTTTCTAGCAGTGGTTGTGTCTCAAGTTCTGATGAACATCATATTGTTTTATTTTTGCCCTTTGCTTCAACCACTCTGAACTGCCTTCTGCTGAAGCCTGCATATTTAACTACTGATTTCATGAGGAATGTAATGGTGCACATGGGCAGTATAAATGTATTTTATCTCAACTCATTGGCCTACTTGCTTCTCCTCTTTGTTACGTAATGCAGTGGTCTGGCAGCTACTGGTTTTTCAAGGAGCATGTGGTTATCCCAAATTCTCTCCGTGCTTCTTTAGTCACTTAACCTGAATTGTGAAGGTGTTTCTAAAATTCTGGGAGACACACCAGCTGTGTGCACGCATATGGAAAGCAGACGTGAGTTGACATTTGGTTTTCCTGGCCCACGGTAACCACTGCAACCCAAGCATGAAGATTTAGATGGGAAAGCAACTGTATTCAACACAGCTGTTTCAGCTCCATTCATTTTGTGTGGTATTTCATGAAGAAAGCACAACACGTACTTGCCTAGTATTGCTGTGATGACATCCAGTCACAGGCCGCTGAGTGAGGCAGTGATGGGGCAAACACAAAATCACATGAGATGTTTGTGGTCTGCTGTTAGGTATGACCTTGCCCACAAACAAGTGACCTCACAGGGGCAGTGTAGACATATTTCCTGACCTTGTGGTAATGCTCCTGAGTCTTTCCCCAGGGAGCATGCTTGTGCTGTACTTATGCTGTGTGTCCCACTGGTCTGTCTAAGCCGTGCATGTACTGCATGCGGTGTCTTTCTACATGGAATCTATTCCACAGGTTCATAGCTGCTTTTAGGGGGTATTTTAAGTCTTCTTCAGTGTGCCCTGTAGGTTAGATATTAGGAGGAAGTTTTTCATTCAGAGGGAGGTGATGCACTGGAACAGGTTGCCCAAGGAGGTTGTGGACGCCCTATCCCTGGAGGCATTCAAGGCCAGACTGGATGTGGCTCTGGGCAGCCTGGTCTGGTGGTTGGAGACCCTGCACACAGCAGGGGTGTTGAAACTGGATGATCATTGTGGTCCTTTTCAACCCAGGCCATTCTACAAGTCTATGTTTATTCTCCTCCCAGCTTTTGGGAGGGAAGATGTGAACATTTTGCCTGAGGTAAGCAGCCTTGTGGAGAAGGAGGCAAAGGGGAGGACTGCATGGTGAGGAAGCGTTTTACACACACAGTGTAGGGCACTCCTCACCACGGGATGGTCTTGACTTTGTGGCAGGTTGCACAGCGGGGCAATGCAAAGGGCTGCTTGGCCCTGAGATTTCTTTCCTGGGGCTCCTGGTTACACTAAGGCTGTAACAGAACAAATTGGCCCAACTACACTGGTGGGGATCCAACGTTGGGAATGTATAGATGCTAGCACTAGGTACAGACAGGGGAAAGAAAGAAGGGAGAACCAGTTTGTGAGCTTGAAATCAGAGGAGACAGAGGTAAAAGTGAAATGCCAGAGAGAGGAAAATAACATAGGAGATTGGCAGGTATGAGAAGAAAGCAAAAGATGCTGAGAATTCAGATGTTGAGAAGAGCAGCAGGGAATGTAATTAGCAAGGTATACAAGGAAGCTTAATGCAGGCACTAAGGTGTGAATGAGCAGGGAAGCCTGAGAAAGATCTAAGTGCAGGATGCAGAAAAACCTTAAAATTCAAAGGAGGGTGAAAGGTGTATGAGCAAAAACTGTCTAAAATTGTAATACTTTCCAAATCAGTGTCACTGACAAATCACAAACAAAGCAAAGCCAGTACAAGAATAATTTTATTTAATATTTTGGTAACACGATGAATCATCTCAGAATGACCATACAAGTTAGCTCACTGAACAAACTGCAACACATTCTAACTGGGTGCTACTAAATTGGAGTAACTTTGCAGGTTAAATGAGGCACTAATTGGCCAACAGCTATATAATTTGTGACCCCGACAGATGTGAGCAGTGTGAGTGGAAGCTGCATTAGTAGCCAATGAGTAGTTAAAGCTTTTGGAAGAGTACAAAACTGCAAAAGCTTTTTTTTAATTAAAATAATAATTAGTGATCTTTGAGTTAGACTAACTATTCAGTTGTAGGTTATATCCTCTATACTTTTTTTTTTTTTAATAATTATATAAAGGTACGAAGAAAACTGTCTTGCTACAAATGGATCTAATGTAGATCTCCATATGAAAATGCTGAATATCATATAAAGCTTTTCACAGGTATAGGCTAAGTTCTGGGATATCACAGACATGTAATTCAGAAAAACACCTGAGGTTACTCCTTTTGCATGGAAGAGGGTTGGTTTTTTTTTTTTTAGTTTTGAAAAAAGAGGATCAATGCCATTTAAAATCAGAGATGTTCAACAGGTGTAGCAGTACTACATGGGGGTATGGAACAATACTTTTAGACTTAGTTCAGGTTATTAAAATCAGTAGTGAAGTTTCTATTTGAGAAGGCCATGATGGTACCACTAAGCCAGCTCTTACCTCTGTCAGCATGAGTACTGTCACTGCTGCCAACAGGATGAAGACTGGCTATCTATGAGATGCACATCTGCACTTGCTAGGGTCTCAGCACAGCTACTTTATATTTTAGCCCTTAGTTTTCTGTGTCTACTAAAACCTTATTTTGTCCTTGATCACACTGAGTCTTCTGAGATGCTCTCATTTCTGATAGATCTTGTATGTAACTGAAGGCGATCTGTATCTCCTAGGAAATATCCAACACTTCTCAAAATCAGGCATTTAGATGTGACAGTTCCTTCTTCAGAGAAATACATGCTGCTTTGTGTGCACAAACATTAGCCAGAAGTTTAAGGCTCTGCAGTTTCAAGTATATACTCTACTTCAAAATAGTAGTGATTTTTTTCTTAACTTGATGACTTTTGCCTCAAAAAAAAGTTGGAAGTTCTTTTTTATTTATTTTTTTTTTTTGCTCAAGTTAATTTGCTCAGTTATTCAGGACACAATATGTTAGCCTTCTTCCTGAGGCTTTGTTTCAAGCAAATCATGCTAAAAGTATACAGTTAATTTGGGATAATAGCATTAAACTTGAGCTAACAGACTGACCAGTGGGCCAGGCTGTATGTGCTGTGCGCATTACTTGAGGCTTGTGACATGAGGGTTTCAATGCAGAACCTCAAATTGTTATTTCTACGTACCTTGGCACACATGAATCTATAACAGACTTACCTACGTGCTGAAGAACAGGTCGTTTACTCTTTGCTAGAAAGACACAAAGTTCAGCTTTTCCTTTACAACAGCTTTCTAATTCAAATATCTATTTCATTCATACTAATGAATGTATCAGCACATGCATTATATCACGCTTACCACTTGATGATGTATCTGGTCTTTCTTTTCAAGCTTCAATGACAGGTTACTGTACTGGGACATTCTGTTTGTTCTCACATAAAATACAAATGGTATTTTAAAATGTTGCACTCAAAAGCAAGCAATTTTTTAGCCATTTATGTAAACACTTTGGAAAGCTAAAGGCAAGATTTTACATTGGCATTTTACCAAAAATCATTTAAACATTTATTCTCAAGGCATTAATACAAATCCCAGCAGTCACAACACGGGACTTGCCGTATGCTTACAGCAGGTTGCAGTAGAATGAATTCAGAGAGAGGCTGCGGTGTTCAAAGCATTGTCTTGTTTTTGTGTTCTGCTTTGTTTTTATAAGGAATTTTACTTTGGGATGTGGAGTCACTGAAGGCAAACTTAGAGTTAAGGCAGAGTGCATGGAGACATGGTGAGGATTGCACCCGCAGTTTCCAGAGATGCTCCAACCAGTCAGTGGATAAAGTGTGCTTTACAATGGCAACTTTGTGAACACGCAAGAAAATGAAAGGCTTACTTTCAAACGGCATATGTTTTATCATTTAGTACATTAAATCATCCCCCTGGCTCTCCCTCTAGAATTAAAGAGGACTGAATTATGACTTGTGAAGTTTTCCTTCCTGCTCTTGTACCTTCAATGTTGGCTGTTTTCCAAAAAGATCAGCAAAACAAAGCAAACTATAACTTATGTAATTCTAAAAAGAGAGGAGCATCTTTCAAGGCTCGGCGCTTAGGTGTTTGCCGACGGCTGATTTTCATTGGCTGTTTTCTCTGCTTGCAGTCTTTGGACAGCCTTATCAAGCAAATCCATAGTATCTCTAAGTGTGACATTCAAGGTGAACGGCTTGGGTTTGATGGTCAACCCGTAAGTGTAGTCCATTTTAGGATCCTCATTTGGATTAGCAGTGAAATGGCACTGATGCACGAGAATGGAAGTAAAGAGAAACAGCTGCACCTTGGATAATTCCTCTCCAATACACCGCCGTTTCCCCATTGAGAAAATCATCACACTGCTGGTGAGATCTTTATTGATGAAGCCGTTCTCATCCAGGAATCTCGTTGGATCGAAATCCTCTGGGTTGGACCACTTAGCTGGATCGTGATTCACTGACCACTGATTGACAAATATGACGGTGTCCTTGGGAATGAGGTAGCCCATGATGAACGTGTTGGTCGTGGTGGCGTGAGGGATGGTAACAGGCACGAAGCTGCTGAAACGCATGGATTCGTACAGGAAAGCCACGATGTAGGGCAAGTGAGGCTGATCTTCAGCACACGGCAGGCGGTCTCTCCCAACAATCCTGTCCACTTCTTCCTGCATTTTAGCCTGCACTTTTGGATACCTGTCATTTAAAGTAAGCGTGTGTACATACGTAACGCTGTCAGAAGGTTTCATTTTTTTAAAACAGCACATGCTCTCAATGCTTCTCACAGAACCTCACCCCTCCTCTACATTGGGCAATCTGAGCAAAGCTTAAATGCATTGCAAGAACATGCAGATCTTGACAGAAAACTTTGAGGGAGGGATTCAAGTTTTCTACACAGTTGTGTCATTTGGCTTTGCTCAGTTTTTCCCGTAATGTCACACGTAATCAATTTTAAATGTAAAAAGTGAAATAATGTCCTGAAACTGAATGTTTTGACCCAATTTTGAAAATCCATTCTATAGCAAAGATTACCTTTGTCCTCAATTTGGGGCTTTCTGTCAGAGTGGGAACTTGGTGTTTAGTCTCTGCATGTGGCTTCTTTTAGCTAGCAGGAAGTTTACCAAAGGTGTACGGCATACAGAGGGAACCGACCATTCCCTGCTCTGCTCATAACTGTCAGGACAGCTTTCAGAATATCCCACTCAGGGGTTGTTTACGCTTCTACAATTACTCTCAAAATGCTTTCTTTACAGTGTATTTAAAGACCACCGTCTTGCAGTGTGTCAGACTGTCCAGACTTCACGTTAAGCAAGCACCATCCAAATATTCGTGCATTTTCCCTTAGCTCTGCCTGGGTGCTTCTGGGGAGCTTTCCCCAGGTCACGCAATCCTGGCGCAGGCACACGTTACGGGCAGCAGTATAATAGCGGGCTTGTAACCCAGTGCACGAACTCTTTATCTCCCCTAAGCGGCTGTTATCCTGTTCCTATGATCTCCTTGATCTTGACCTGCTAAAATCCGTTGCTTTCGGCTTTTACTCCGCTGCCTTTTTGCCAGCCGCTCTTTATGCAACGTTACCAGAGTAGGTTTTGTATTATTATTTTTTGTAATTATTATTATTTTCTGGAGGGCTTCCCAGAGCCCCCGTGTTACCTAACGGCCCCCTTTTCCCCGCGACCCCCCTTGCTCCCGTGCCCTGCCGCCGCTGCAGGAGCGGAGCGGAGCGCCCACCTGATGAGGAAGATGAGGAGCCAGAGCAGCGCCGTGGAGAGCGTGTCCTGGCTGGCGCCGAAGATGTCGGTGACGGTGGCGGGCACGTGCTCGAGCTGCAGCCGCGGCTGCTCGCGCTGCAGGCGGATGAAGGCGTCCATCATGTCGCGGGGGGCCGCCCCCGGGCGCAGGCTGCGCTGGTGCTGCAGGAACTTGCCGCGGACGAAGCCGTAGAAGTCGCGGTTGAGGTCGCGGAAGGCGCGGTAGGCGGCGCGCACGGGGCTGGGGAAGCGCTGCAGCCAGGGCAGCGCGTCCACCAGGCTGCCGGCGCCCACGGCGCGCCCAAACTGCTCGTTGCGGCCCACCAGGCGCAGGAACTCGCCGTCGCCGTGGCTGTAGCGGCGGCCGAAGCAGAGCGCGCTCATCACGTTGGCCACCGCCACCACCAGCACCCGCGACGGGTCGAGGAAGGCGCCGCCCGCGCTGCCCCGCACCAGCAGCGCCACCAGCGCTCGCGCCTCGCCCAGCAGGTGCCGTTCCAGCAGGCGGCGCGTGGCCGGGCTGCCGGTGGAGAAGGCGCGCACCGTGGCGTGCGCCGCGCGGCGGTGCAGCTTCCAGAGCTCCGAGTAGCCGCCGAAGGCCAGGCTGCGCCCGCCCGACACCAGGCGGAACGAGGGGAAAGCCGGCCGGCCGGCGAAGGCGGCCCCCTGGCGGACGAGCGCCTGGCGGATGGCGCTCTCGCCGTTCAGCACCACCACGGGCCAGCGCCCCAGGCGCAGCTGGAACACGGCGCCGTACGTGCTGGCCAGGCGCGCGAAGGAGAGGTGCGGGGCGCTGCCCAGCTGCGCCGCGTTCCCGATCAGCGGCCACGGGAAGGGGCCCGGGGGCGCCCGGCGCTCGCCCAGCCGCCGCCGACGCCGCCGCTGCAGGAGGAGCTTGCCCAGGTGCACGGCGGCGAGCAGGCACAGTAGGAGCAGCAGGGAGCTCTGCAGGGGCGGGGTGCCGCGCAGGGCTTCCCCGAGCCTCTCGAGGGCCATGCTGCGAGGAAAGGGAAAAAGGGGACGGTCGGCGGGCGACGTCCCCCGGGCGGACCCGGGCGAGCGAGGGAAAGCGCCCGACCCGCTACCGTGTGCGAATTGGGAGCCGATCGATAGGCGTGGGACGGTAGCGCGCTTAGCGGCTGAGCCGTCGCTCTGCTCGCCGGCAGGGCAGGTCCGCGGCGGCGGATGCGGCTGAGGAAGGCGCGGGAGGAGGCGAGAGGGATGCTCCCGCCCGTCCCGCCGCCCGCAGCCGGCTTCGTCCCGGGCGGGAGCAGCGGGATGCCCGCGCTCCTGGAGCGGCCGTCGGTACCGCTGCCGCTGCTCGCTGCTGCCCGGTTGAGGCAGCGAGGAGAGGGAGGAGGGAAACGAGCGGCGGTTCCGCGAACTGACCTGTTGCACGCGGCTTCCATCGGAGGTCTCGGGGAGGGTGGAGCGGAACCGGGCAGCGGTGGCTGTGACGGGCGAGGAGCGCGGCGGCGTTGGCGTTCAGATCCCGGGCTCTGGGAAACTCATCAGAAGCGCCTGCTCCCGTCACCCGGAGCTCGGCGGGTCGTGCGCAAGCAGACGCCGGTGGCACTCGCTCCCAGCATGGAGCCGCCGTCACCTTCCTGGAGCTTCAGTCCCTCGGAGCCTCGCGGTGCCCGCGATCACCTGCGCGGCGCTGCCGCTTGCGGGCTCGGGGCAGGGCGGGTGCGAGCGGCTCAGGGGATGACGGGGGGTCCGAGGCTGAGCCGGAGCGGCAGCGGCCGCGCCTGGGCTCTTGGCATCGCCGCTCGCGCCTTTAAACCCGCGGCATCCGCGGTGCGCGGCGCGATGCGGGCGTGCCGCAGACGGCCCCGCTGACAAATCGCCGCTGCCCGGCCTTTCCCCTGGCTCGAGGGGTCGCCGCTATTTGCCAGCTGCCCTTGGGGCCTCGCCAAGCGGAGCGGCTGAGCCGCGGATGCTTTTATGGCCCGGACCCAAAGTTTCGGCGTCGGAGCCTCAGGGAGGGAAGCGGGGTGGCGGGCGGGCTCGCCGCCCCCTGTGTCAGGAGGCAACGTCTCGCCTGCATCTTGGGGGCTGAGGGAGCTGGAGAGCTTCCCCTCCTCCGCCTGTCGCCTCCCCGTTGCGTGCGGAGTTTGCATTGCGTGAGCCGGGGCTGGAAAGCCTCCAGCCATCTCCTCCCCGGGCCCCTACCCCTCCTCGCAATACCTGACACCGGCTCGGGGGGAAGGCGGCGGGGAAGCGCCGGGCGGCCCGCACCCGGGCAGTCCCGCTGCCCTCCGGCCTCTTCCCCGCTGCTCGTCCTCCTTTCCTTCCCGCTCCCGGCACTTTCTTGCTCTGAAAGCCGCCCCGGGAAGATGCCGCGCTCCGAGCCCGCCGGGTTCCCGGCGTCCCGGAGGGGGAACCGGGGCCGCATCCCCACCCGCCCCTGCATAAAGGAAACCCTTCCCCAAGAGGTCAGAAAGGCTGTGATTTGTCGTTGTGCCGAACAAGACTAAAAACTAAAACTTTTTCAGATGTTATACAGTCACATCGTGAGAAGGAGAAAAAGGTGTTTGGTAGCATTTAGGGATTAGGCAAAATTAGATGCTGGGAGTCAGCCCAGCCCAGAGCGCGATCCCAGGCCTGGCTGGGGTTCTGCTGCTTCTGACTTTGCTAAGTGCAACCCTTTCTGCTGTCACTGTCTCAGGCTCCAGGGCAGTAATACTACTACCCAAACCAGCATCAGCCACTTCTCTCTGCACGTCTCCAAACTCCTGTCTGTCTGCCTCAGTACACATCGTGCTTCTTCCTCTTCCTGCCACTGCCAAGGGGCACTGACAGGGGTGTCAGAATGTTTTCCCACCAGTGCCAGAAGAAGCCAACTTCCTTTCTCCCAGCCCCATCTCTGGGTGAACTGAAGGATGCCACAAGCCGGCCCCACGCATGGTCCAGCTTCAAAAAGCAGCAACAGACAGCTCTGTCCCTTCAGCACAGGAGTTGGGATGAGCTCGGAGAGAGACCTCGAGCTTTGATCTCCCCCATGGCACCATATGATTGAAAACTGATTTCCCACAATGTCACTGCTCAGCAGTGGCAAAGTGGCCTGTCCCACCCTGACAGCCATCCTTCCTGCCTTCATCAGTCGCATGTTGGAGAGCGCAGGACTTCTCCCTGCAGGCTGCTCTGAGTGCTGCAGCAGGCAGTAAGGACTTAGCTTGGAGCAGTTACCAGAGTTCTGGATTATAGTGTTGGGCAGTTGCCATCGCCAGCAGGCAAACTTGCCTTTTCCTGGTAACTGTGAGAGTCAGTTACCTAAAACTCAGGCATTACAGCTTTTTGTAGAAAGTCCCCAAATCCTTTCTTGGAAGCATCACTCGCACTAGCTGTGTTGCTCTCACAGCTAGGCATTGCCATTTACTTTGGAGCAAACAGAAGAGATTCCATTCCAGCTCCCATGTAAATACTCTGTCATGATAGTACCCTGATGGCCCTGTGCTGTACTAACAGGGTGTCTGCAGTCTCAGGCTACTACCCCATTTCAGTTAGAGCATTATGATGCCTATATGAAATAAATGTTCACCCAGTTTTCTAGGCTCTGATTTTATATGCCCTTGATTGGTTCCTTAATTAATCAAGCACAGCTTGAATAAAACATCACACCTGTGTATTAGGGTAGTGCAAAAAAGCAGGCAGGGGATGATTGGGCCCTTGGTCTCAGTAATATTCCATGAATTGCCCTCCTGCCTAGCACTTTATTCACTCATAACTTTTCTTCTTATGTTTGTAGAAGTGTAGAAATTCAGAATCACTCCAAGATAACGCATGTTTCTTTTCTCCAAATTCTGATGCCTTAATGCTGGTACGGGTCCTAATGAAGACAGCCACAGATTTCTGAGGTTGTTAGTTTTGTTCAGGATCCAAGATTGAATCACTGAAAATGTACACTGCCTAAAGTGAATTATTTCTGAGCCCCTACTTTATGTATGGTATGGAAGAGGAAAGGAGTTGAAGGGGCAGAAGTGGGTGGGTTTGAGATTAAGAGAAAGGAATTCAGGCTTAATCTGTTAAAAATCCTGATTGATTTGACAGGAATGCCAGACGGAGAGGCTGGCAGAGTCCGTGGAGACATCAGTACCTCTGCAGCTCCAACTGGAGGTGCTTTTTGTAGGCAGACATGGGGGGCCTTGTTCTGGAGATGAAAGTTTAGTAAAGAGAGAATAAGTGCAAAATCTGGAAAGTCTTCATTTGTCTTTTGAGAGGAAATTCTTAGCTCTCTGACACACTCCTCCCTTTTTCAAGAAACCCCCTTAACGGGGTTTTTGCACGTGTTAAGAGCTATGTACCTAAATAAGGGTTTGCAGACTCAGTTCTCAGTTTTTCTTCTGTGACAGCCATTGGCTGCTTTTTTGGGTACTGGCAAGGTCAGCTAGGATCCGCTGCACATAAATCCTCTTGAACAGCAACTGGAATTTCTCAAGGACTTGTCATTGTCTCATTTGCTTTCCCTACCTCTTGCTTTTGCAGCTTGCCATGGAGAACCCACCTATTCCGGGTTCCTTTGGCTCTTTCCCCTACCTGGGTGCTCACTCTTCATTTTATTAATTCCTGAGGTGGGTTATACAATGGTTGAGCAATGCTTTATCCCGGGATTGCTTCAGTACAGAGCTTGTACAAATTGTTTACAGTTTATAGAGCGATCCAACCCATTCTTCATTAAACAATCCTGTGGAAATATTGTTTCCGATTGTCTGTTCCTGAATGTTGCACAATACTCTATAAGATGAAGAAACAAATAGCGTCACTGTAAAGCATGAAGTGCTTGGAAACGTAAATGCAATATTGTTTCAGACTGCTTAAAATTTTGCAGGCATTCGTAGGTATCTTTGGAGCTTGATTCTAATCTCAATAAACTGTTGGAGATGAGAAAAATTGCCGTTAAACCATGTACACTTCTGCTCTTACAGCAGTCTGCTCCAGTGATGTCTGTACAGCATTCAGCACGATGAGGAGTTATTGCTGTGCTTCAGGTAGATTCTGCAGCAGCCACTTCATCCTGGGGCAGCCAGAACTGACATCTGTGCTTGCTGCTCTGCACCACGGAGATGCACCTGCTTGCTCAGGGCTGTTGGCGTGGCACTGAATTACTCAGTGATACGACTGCCCTAAAATGGGGTTACCACAGTGTGGAAGACAGTGGGACCGTTCTGATGCATGTTCCTGCTGTTCCTCATTTTGGCAGCTTTACCATGATACCACGCACGACATGCTGGCAAAATACAGGTAGCTGTGTCCTCAGTGCTGCTCAGTGTCAGACACACACAGGAGCCAGCTGCAGCTCTGTGATTCAGGGACATTCATGTACTTTCTTTGGCCTAAATTAAAGCATTTTTTGCGTGCTTTTTAAAGTATATGTATTCGTGGTTACATATCACATTCTCTACCTTCATTAATTTGCAGCTTTTTTTTGGACTTTCACTCTGCCCAGCATTCCCACTGACTTCCCAGCTCCCATTTTCAGCTCTCCTGGGCTATTGTAAAGCCTAAGTCAGACTCCTAGCCCCAAGCCAAGTTCCCATAGCTGCCAAGGGAAGGGAAGGAACCTCCCAGTACTCACTGGGGCTCAGTTCAGTGCTGGTCTGGTTTGTTGCTTCCCCATCTGTTTGCGTTTTCCATGTTACTTGCAAAAGAAAGACATATATTGCGGTGTGCTTCCACACAGGTTACACACAAATATGATTGCAGAAAATGAGGACGTAGTGTTATAGTTAATTCCAGCACCAAGCGCGTTTATGGAACTGTTTCAGTTTTGTGTTTCCAAATTCCTACATTCATTTCCAAGCTTTTCTGCTTTTTCTTGACAGCATTATATGTAACCACACAATTAAGTTTTCCTTGAGAGGCAAACACGGAGCTGATCACTTTGTGGCTACCCTCAGGCAGCCTTTTTAAATAGTCCTTTGCTGTGAAGCAAAAGAGCAAAATCATATTTATATGCTGCTGGCCCTCATCCATGGCACTTTGTGTGTGTGGTTTTATTTATGCCACACAAACAATCCTTACTGAAGTGCACTGAAACACTTCAAAGAAAGATGGATGAAACAGCAACGCTTGGGAAAAGTTAGACCCTGCTCAAGATTGGTGTTATTGTGTCTATGCTCAGACACATTGCGCATGCAGATGTCAGTGCCTGCTCACTGTCCCTCTTCAGCCCATGGACTCCCCGTGGCACCTAGCAGCTTCATGTTGTCATGCTGGTTCTGAGTTGTGCTGCTGGGAGCCAGATTTATTTTGAGCTATAGAAACTTTATGGTCTGTATGTAATGATGGCTGACTCTGGAGCTTAATATCAGTGGCCATCAATTAGGGCTAATGTTGTTAACATGTTAACAAGCAGTAATATTGTCCTTTTCATTTGTTTTCTAGGCTTTATTGGATGTTGTATTAGGAGTTATGTTATAGAGTTTACAGTGCAATTGTTTCATTAACTTGAAGAGTTTAGTTCTTGCCAGGTTAGCAAATGAGAGTGTGTTGACGTACTTAGGGCAGTGACAGATGGTAGCTCTAAACATCCCCAGGCTGCGGATGAAAGCAAAGTCTGCTTCGCTCACTGGTGGAAGCGAATTCTGAATGGCTGAAGGTTTTGAAGTTCTACCTGTGAAGTTCTCCAGTGTTCTACAAAATGTTCTACTACAGATGTGCAAAATATACATTCTTAGAATGGCTTGTATTGGAGGGAACTTTAAAGATCATCCAGTTCCATCCCCCAGCTGTGGCTGGTTGCCCCCCACTCACTGCTCAGGGCCCCATTGAACCCGGCCTTCAGTGCCTTCAGGGATGGGGCACCCACAGCTTCTCTGAGCAGCTGTGCCAGTGCCTCGTTACTTTCGGAGTAAATAACATCTTCCTAACATCTTACCTTTACCTAACAGCCCCTCCTTTAGTTTCAAGCCGTTCCCCACTGTCAGGGACTGGAAATTTGTTCAAATCTGAGTGAATTATCAATGGAAGAATAAAAAGCAGACGTGGGAGACAACACATTACCTGGACAACTATCAAGCCCCGGCGTTAGAGCTTGAGGCTACAAAGCATTTCAAAGAAAAGGCCACACCATATTTTTAATATTAGGCTAATTTCCTCATTCTCATATGTAAGAGTTTCAGCTGCTTTTAGATTGAACATTTCTGAAAATTTCTAGGTGAAATGTGGACTTTCCTGGGAAAGACAGGAAATTTTGGAGCAGATGATAGCAGCTGGACAAAGTTATACGTAACAGTGTCTTGGAGTTTCCAGGTGAGGGAGCTCTGCAAGTGGACACTGTGCACAGAGAAGAAAGATGGTGAAGCACAGATGAAAGAAAGAAACTTACAGTTCTTTGATGAGAGTTTTCCTATCATGTTTCTTAGCCATTGATTAAACTAGCCAATGAATTTCTCCATCACAGAATACTGATTGTTTGGGTTCTCAGTTTGCATTGCGTGTGCACCATCCTTTGATCCCTTAAAAGAAAAATAGCTCTTCAAAATTTATAGGCAATGCATTTTGAGCACTGCAGCCTCTAGAGCAATCTAAGCTGAATTTCAAGTTTCTTCTTCCTTCAGAGATTAAATCTGGTTGTATAGTGGGGGTTGCAAGTCTGATCTAGGTAAGAAAGCTGCCCAAAGGCCTCATTACTTTGTCCTTGTTATACCTCCAATCTTACTGATTAAGGGAGTTCTTAATCTGAGAGTACTTCAGGAAGTGATGCCAGAGGCCTAGCATTGTGCAGATACACGTGCTTTCTCTTTGGAGTCAGACTAGAGCCATTACTCATAGAATCATAGAATATCCGAATTTGGAAGGGACCCACAAGGATCATCTAGCCCAGCTCCTGGCACCACACAGAACCATCAGAAATGAGACTGAGAACATTGTCCCAGTGCTTCTTGAACTCTGGCAGGCTTGGTGCCATGGGTAGTTCTCTGGGAAGCCTGTTCCAGTGCCTGACCATCATCTCAGTGATGAACCTTTTCCCACTATCCAACCTGACCCTCCTCTGACACTACTGAGGCATACTGTCAAGTGAAAAAGGCAGACCTTGGCTACCCATTCTTATTCAGGGTGTTTGTGGGACTGGCAGCATTTTCCTCCCTTGTCTAGGCTTCAGTTTTAACTTCAGGAAATCCCGTTCTACTTACTGGAACATTCAAGTGGTTGTGCCAAACTTGTGCTATTAGGCATGATCTCCTCAGGGTCTGGGGTAATTTCTTGTCCAAGCAGTTGAAATGTTGTACTGGGAAGTTTTTGGTGTTTTAAATAAATGTATGTCCTTTACATAAATTTGCCCCTTTCAGGTTTTCTGAGAGAGGGGACTCTGTTGGGCATAGACTTATTGTCGAGGTCACAGCAGAACCAAATAGGGATACTATGTGAGGACTATCCCTAGCTTTTAATCGTAAAGAACTGGTATTTCCCAAAGAAAATTCATGTCATGGACCTTAGAAATTTCATGTCATTTCAAGTTGCTCATAAATGTCATACCTTGAAAAGTGTCACCCTTTCTTAAATGCACAGGGAAACACGTTCACCCTCCTTCTCCTTTGGCATTCATGCAGGTCAGTATTTGTGAAGAAGCTGCAAATAGATTATCCACCAGAAACAGTGGGTCTTGCTAACTGAAGTATCCTGTCAGATGCAAATGCATGAATTCAGAATGAATTCAACTTTCAATGACGTGATTGCTCAGCTAAGGAAATTTTGCACATCCTTCTGAAGTAAGGGCACTCTTGGCTTCGTTTTCTCTGTTGTGCAAGGGTTTGGTGTATTTGCCTCCAGCAGTAACTGCGTTTTAGTGGTAAACGAAATGACTCAAATTCTGAGGACTAGAATGCGTGAGGGTAATACGCTAGCCTATAAAATTATTCATGCTTTTCCCTGGGGTATGGGAAATGTGAGTTGTTTATTTGCGCACTTTTTAATTTGAAGAAAGGCTTAGAGAAAACAGAGTCAAACCAAAGGGATCAGGGAAACTCCCTTTGTGGTATCTGTGGTCACTCGTGGAAAATAGAGCATAGGATATTTTTTTCAGCATTCCCTATAGACTTAATCAAGAGACTTGACCCCTCCTGTAAGACAAACAATAGTAATTAAGGTTTCTTCTGAGTAAATTCATCAGGGAGAGAAAACACTTTTGACACAAACATATCGTTCCCAGCATTTGGAAGCAAACCCAGAAGAAGTGTTTGCTTCTGAGCCATTCAGGTCTTCTAACCTTCAGCAATGGCAGATCAAAGACCACAAGGGAAACCGTCTGCAGGTGCCAGTTGGGGCAGGTTTCATCTTGTCACAGTGCTCCGGTAAGAGGCATTCGCTAATGTCTGTTAATCTCATGGCACGCCAAGGGAGAAAAAACAGAAAAAAAAATTGCCATAAATTCTTCCCTTTCCCCTGGCCAGGATCTGAATGGTTGCAGGAAGGCTTGCTGCTGCTGCTGGGAGGAGAGCAGTGGGCAGCCTGTGCCTCCTTGGTAGCGGTGCTGGGGTCACCCTGTGGGGATCATCTCTGCTGGGGAACAGAGGTGGCAGCTCTGCACTCAGAGCAAAGAGAGGGAGAGCAAAGGACTTGCAAAGGAGAAGGCCAGGGGTGCATTTTGGCCACCGTTCTCCTCCACTGAGATGCCCTCAGGATGTCAGGGTGGAAGTGTGAGATTCCGCACAGCACCGTGAGGACGGTAGCAGCAGCGGAGGTCACTGGGCACTTCACCAGATGCAGGACAAAGGCAGGATTTGGCACAGCGTGGGGCTCTTGGGGTGGCTTTGGCCAGCAGCCAGCTTCGCTCTGTCTTTCTTTTTAGGTGTAAATGGCATGCAAGCCGGCTCCTCTCTGTGTCTTCTCCGTGAAGATAAATAACCTGATCCCCCGGTTATTATCCCCCTGCTCTCCTCCCCTTCCCCCTGACTGACTTTGATTATTGTAACTTTACATGCGCTTTTAATTTGCGTGCAGGCAAGTACAAAGGCACAACCGGATATACCTGTTATTTGCCAATGACCTGAAAGAGTATAGTTTATGTTAAGCCTTGGGTTATGGTAACGTTTGCACGCGATTCCTCAATATACATGCTGCAGGCAACTGATGGATGGAGGTGATGGAGGGTGGAGGAAACTTTTAAAGTGACAGAACCTGATTTAGTTTCTACTTAATCCACCAATTATGTGCAGGTCTATATTTCAGTTTTGTGCCAAGCACCACTCTTGCCCTCTCCAGGCAAGGAACGTATGGGCATGTTATCAGGGCTATGGTCTGCTCATGGCTGCTCCAGCAACTGATCTCATGAAAACTTTGTGAAAACTAGGCAAAAAAAGGCAGATAGGGTGTTTACACTGTAGCTTGGCAGGGAGAAGCTATTAGGAAGAGGAGGCTGCAGATGAGGTTCCTTGCAGCAAGGCAGAAGTGCTGAGTATGCAGAGATGCAGCAGCATCAGGGGCTCCAGGGCCCATGCTGGTTTGGGGCTTCCCATGTAGTGCATAGGTCACAGCCCCCTAAACTACTTGAAGAGATTGCACTTGAGCCACTCATTTGCCTGGTGCTGCAGGAGAGGAGGAGAGAGTGGTCCACCTCAGTTATAGCAGAAGACTGGAAGGAGATGTGGGGTCCAATCCTAAATGTGCACACTGATTTGCTTGCTCTTGACAGTAATCAAAAAGAAAGCCTAGTCATATTTCTTCTTTAAACTTGCATTTCACTGATTCCACATTCAATTAGCTAAGTCCTCAAGCAGAAGGGAAGTCTGCCAGGCAAGAAAGTTTACCTTGAAATCTCAAAGCTGAATAATTTTATTTCAGGTATGTGTCTTAACCCAGTGTTAAAGACTGTACCAAAGGAATTAATCAGGCATTTCTTTTGAAGATTTGGGAAAGGAAAGGATACTAGTCAGTCTCAACACCACCTCTCACACAATGTGATTAAAAAGCAGTTTTTTGCTCACACTGGCCTTGTAGGGCAGACTTTGCTATTCACACATCCTTCAAAAACAAAGGGACAAAGTACAGAGTTGAATGTTACTCTTACAGATGAGGGAATCGTAAAATAATTGTTAAAAATAGCAGAAGACAAGATAGACCTGTTGTTAAGGGAGCAAATTTATGTTTTTGGTTATAAGCACAATTAATCTTTTCTGTACCTCATCTTCCCTAAAAAACTGGGAATGGATGTGGGATCTGCCTGGGATCTGCTCTACCATACTCTGGATCAACTTTGGGCAGCCAGCATTCAGGAAAATGAAGTCTACATTTGTGGGATAGTGATTGAGAAACAAATGTTTTATTCCTGTTTTTGAGCCAAACAAAACAAAGGCATCTTCCCTTTCTCCAGAAGCCCACAGCAGGCAGCCACAGTCTGCCTGTGAAAGGCATTTATCTGAAGCAGCCTTGAAAGTAAGTGCATTTGCATTTCTCCTCTCCACTCTGCTATTTCTTGATTCCTGTTTTCACCCTCTATTTGTCTTCTCATTCAGGGAACTGGCTTTATTTTAAAAACTCTTCATTAACAGTTTTCTGCTTCCCATCATGTTTTTCTGTTCTAAGCATCCAGAATACGTGACAATTTTGCATATCTTCATTGTTATCCATCTCCCTTTGTCTTGGTACTTTGGCTGAGTATAGAAGACCCTCATCTAATGCTACTTCTTAGAGCCTGTGACATCCTAAACACTTGGCTGGTCTTCCTGTGGTCAGGATATTTCTCAAAGCTGAAATGTTTGTACACACTTGTTCTGCTCAAGTTTTCCTTTTGGAAAAAAGAAAACCCCAAAACCAACAAATAAATTGCATACACCATTCCATGGCCTCAGTTTTGAATAAACGGAGCAAAATTATACAGTGCTGCTGTAAGTACTGATACACAAAACAAGCCTTCCTAGTGCTGTGTGCTCAGAAACCTGAAAGACCTATCTGTTCCAGTTGTGGAAGACATCATTTACAACAGCAAACATTGTTGTGACAGGGTTAAACAGTTAGGAAAGGGTTACAGGCTGCCTGCTTGTCACTTGCTTCAGCAGGGGTTTAGATTGAGATGTGTGCCCTTTTTCTGGCATGAAGAGCTTGGGAGCCCCTGCAGCTGGCTTTGGATGAGGGAATAATTTTTCTTTGTGTTACTTTATGAATTTGATGTTTAGATAATAAACTGTATCCTGGAGCGAGAGCTGAACTGGACTTGGGTATTTCTGTGGCTCAACCTTTCCCTTTCCCCTGGGCAAGAAAGCCCACCAGCGTGCAGGCTGGGAACAAGCACATGACAGGAGTTGTGAAATATTTTTTTTCTTTTAATAAAGTTATTCAGGTTTGCAGTATGAAAAGAGAAGGCAGCTACATGAAGCAGCAGGCCCACATTTCACCTGTAGATGTAAGAGAAAGTCCCACTGAAGGTAGCAAGTCTTTGGATGAAATCTCTGTAACTGAGATGGGTTAAGTGATACCTATCTAATATCCAGCATTTCCAGTGCCCGTGTCATGAAGCAGTGAATACTGGAGCATGAAGCATGTCCTTCATCCACTGAAGATTTTGAATTCCCGGACAGGAAACAACATTAGATCAGGGGAACAAACCAGCTGCTGTGACCTTCAGCTGGCTGAGGGTTACAAACATGAATGCAGAGTCTGAAGCAGCTCACATTTGATACACAGCAGCAGTAGCAACCTGCTTTGCTGTTAATACTTTTGCTGTTACCAGA
Source organism: Lagopus leucura (assembly GCF_019238085.1). Taxonomy (NCBI): domain Eukaryota; kingdom Metazoa; phylum Chordata; class Aves; order Galliformes; family Phasianidae; genus Lagopus; species Lagopus leucura. The sequence goes on along the minus strand of NW_024962252.1, from coordinate 71,721,109 downwards.
ACAGGCAGAGCTGCCCGCAGTTCACCTACTGTTCCCGAGGGAGGGCAGAGCAGGGCCAGCTCTTTGGGGAGCACACAGCCTGGGGACTCTGGTGTCATGCCTAGGCAGTGGTGGTGAAGCTGCAGAAGGCAGATTTCAATCTGCAGTGGGTAAGAAGCAGAATAATACCCAAGATGGGGGTAGTGACTCTAAATCTGTGCCTGCTCTGAGGGCCTGCAGGGGAGCTCTGTCCAATTTTTAGCACTGTATTTGAGAGACATGGACAGACTTGGGGGAGGGAGGAATAGAGCAGCGAGATTTATAGCAAAGCTTAAGAAGAGTAAACTCTTTGTCTTGCTTAGGCTGGTAGGGACTTCAGAATTTAGGTGGATGTTCTAAAAAGCAATGAAGACTGGAGATTGTTTTCCAGCTGCAGTGGATGTATGGTCAAAACCTGCCTTACCAAGATTTAAACACTAGGAAAAACTTCCTGTCAAGAAAAGAAACCTCTGAAAGACTGCAGGTTGGAGGTTTGGAAAAATGTTTAAAATGTGCATGCTGTGGTCAGCAGGTACATGGTTTTACTTGTTTTATGGGAGTGAATAAATGAACATGATCCACTTCAGGGCAGCTGTGGCCTGTGGACTTTGAGGGTTTAAGCAGAACAGAGGTGATGATGGTGGCCTTGGCACACATTTAAGCACTTTAACGTGCAGTTTTCCAAGTACTGCATGTGGAGGGCTCTGTGAAAGCCCATGGAATTTGCTCCTCTTAGTCCTGGTAATGTCACCTGTACTGGAGTGCTTTTTCAATCCTGTTAGTTGGCAGTCTAGTTAGATGATTTTACAGTTATTTTTAGCGTCCACATCGACAAGCATCTATCTTTTCTGGCAACATTAACAACCACAGCCCTTTTGTTTAATTCTCTTTTAAGCACTTATTTCTCAGAAGGCAGAGAAGCAGTGCAGCGTGCACCTGGCAGGTTGTCTCCCAGCACAGGCAGCTGTAGGATCCATTGGCACACACAGCACCATGGCAGGATTGCAAAGCAGTTTGTAAGCTGGAATAAGTATTTCTGTCAATCAATTGTACTGAACCATGAAAGAGCGGTGTAAGTGTAAGTAGCTGCATACCTCTGAATTTCAGACAGCATATAAAACAGATCACTTGGGGTTGCAGATGTATTTGCATAAATTTAGATCACAGTGATAATAATGTATTTTTAATGAAGTAATTGCAGATCCTTTCACAATCACTAAGAAACCTAGCAGTAGAGCATAGTTGTGATGTGGGTAATTATTAAAATTCCAATTTAGGGTGGCAAACAACATGATTAGGGACTTTCCAGAGACCACTCCTGACAATTTTTTACTTAAAAAAAATCCAAACTTAATTGCTTCTGTTCTCGTACCTTATTCACAGACTTGTTTTTCCCTTTTTTTTTTTCCTTCCCTTTTATTATCATAGACTATCACGAATGTTTTGAGTTGAAGAGACTTTAAACATCATCCAGTCCCAAACCACCACCCCCAGCCATGGGCAGGGACTAGATCAGACTGCCCAGGGCCACAGCCAACCTGGCCTTGAGCACCTCCACCTCCATAGAGCCAATGACCACAACTCTAGCTTCATTTAGCCAATTCTTTATCCACTGACTAGTTCACTCTTCAAATGTGTGTCTCTAATTTGGAGATAAGGATGTAGTGTAGGACCATGTCAAAGGCCTTGCACAAATCCAGATAGATGATATTGGTCAGTCTTCCCTTGTCAACTAATGCTGTCCCGCTACTGGAAAAGGCCACCCTGGTGGAGCTGTGCTGATTGCCTCAGATCACCTCCTTTTCTCAGTGTCGCAGTTAGGTTGAGGAAACCCCAGATATGAGGACAGACTGGGAGAAAAATTCATTGAGAGCAGCTCTGCAGAGCAGACCTTATAGGTCCTGATGGACAAGAACTGGGACATGAACCAGCAGTGTGCGCTTGCTGCCTGGAAGACCAGCAGTGTCCTGGACTGACTGCAACAAAAGAGGGGTGGCCAGCAGGGTGAGGAAGGTGATTGTCTCCCTCTACCCTGCTCTTGTGAGGCCACATCTGGAGTACTGTATCCAGGTCTGGGGCCCCCGGTACAGGTGGGATGTGGAGTTCTTGGAGCGGGTCCAGTGGGAGGCCATGAGAATGGGAGCTTGCAAGCAGGAGGAATACCAACATTTTGCATGATCTGATAGTGACAGGACAAGTGGAAATGGCTTTGGACTAAAAGAGGGAGATTTAAGTTAGATGTTAGGAAGAAATCGTTTACTCAGAGGGCAGTATGGCACTGGCACTGCTGCCCAGAGAAGCTGTGGCGCTCCATCCCTGGAGGGGCTCAAGGCTGGGTTGGATAGGACCCTTGGCAACCTCAGCTGGTGGGGGGCAGCCCTGCCCATGGTAAGGGTATGGAACTAGGTAATCTTTAAAATCACCTCCAACCTAAGCCATTCTATGATTCTGTGTGCCTTAACATAGCTTCCAGGAGGATCTTCCCTGGCACAGGCAAGAGGCTGACTGGCCTGTAGTTCCCTGGGTCTTCCTTTCTCCCTTTCTTAAAAATGGGAGTGTGGTTTTCTTTTTTCCAGTCACCAGGGACTTTTCCTGGCAGTCATGACTTTCCAAATTTGATGGAAAGTGTCTTGGCAGCTACATCATCCAGTTTCCTCAGGACCTTGGGACACAAATCATTGGGACTACGACTACGGACAGATATTTTTCATTTTACTAAGAAAAGTGAAAACAATCATGTTCTATACCAGCGGTAGTAAATACATAGTCAGCTCCTCAGGCAGTCAGGGTGTTCGCCTTTTATTACATCTGTTAGGTATCATCTGGGACAGACGACTCCAGCGCTGCTGTGGATGCGGTCATGTGCTGACTCGTGGGAGAAGAAACGCTCACAGTTCACACGCAGAGACCTTGGCTGCAGATGCGCTGCTCACAGCACCAGCAATGCGTGTGTGAGCTGTCAGAGTACACAAAGCTCCCCACTCTGACCCCTTGTTCCTTGGCTTCATGTCCCCACATGAAAGGTGGAACATCCTGGGAGGTCAGGAGAACAAGAACTGCAGCTGGAAATTGCGGAGGGGGAGTATGGAGCTGGAGATGTAGAGGACTGGGGAATATCTCCAGGGAATCCCACCCCACTGCTTCCAAGTCTGGATCAAATATGCCTGTAACACTCCCAATAGATGCGTGTCTAAGTTCTCCTGAAAACCTTCCTTGATGAAGATTCCACTCTATCCTCTGACATTTTCTCTGGGACTTTGTCACGCTTCAGCTTTCATTCTCACACTTCAGACACACCACCTTTGATCCACCAGGGACCCAGAGAATAGGTTCTTCTATCTGCAGACCCTTATGTATTTTAAGTCAGACATAGTGTCTCCCTCAGTCCTTCTCCAGAAAGGGCCTTCCAGTCTCCTTGTAGATTATAATTCTTAGAGGTATGGCAATTCCAGGCACCCAGCTGTGCTATGTGTTATTCTTAAAGGCAGAGCCTAAAACAATGCACACAAATAAGCATAAGTGAATACGACAAAATTAGTATTTTTTTAAGATAAATCTCATATCACACAGCTCCAGGACTGCTATTTACATTATTTTGTTCCCTCTTTTCAGAGCAGAAAGCAATTTATTTTCATTATTTTATGTCCTGCAACAATTTCTCAAGAGGTAATGGAAAATGCTGAATAAACATAGTATGAAAGAGCTACAATAGTTAAATATGTGTAACTAACTTCGAATTTCATTGCTTATATTAGTTTATTGTCATAGCAATGTTGTGGTGATTGGAAGTGTTTCCTGTTCACATGGGAATGACAGAGAGGCTACTCATCCCCAGGAACAGCTACTTCTACTTAAGCAGAATTATTTCTATGATCTGCTTGGAAAACATTGTTCTTTCATTCTCCTCCTCATCTGCCTGCTAATGTTGTTTTGATGTTCAGAAAAATGCAGCACTGTGAACATGAAACATGAATTGGGTGGAGTGCACAAGTAGGACCATCTTCTTCATCAAAATTATCTTTCATTTCCTTGCTTCAGTAATTACCCATCTCTTCAGAAACCTTTTCCAGTGATTGTGGAAATAAGGCATTCCAATGACATATCTTTTGTCACTTAGACTGTCCCCTTTGTTTTGTACAGAAAGAGGACAGTGATGAAAACTGGGTGGACGTAGTGCAGACACTAGTTCTTACCAGCATAAATTTCCTCTGTGAAGTCAGTAGATGTGCAGTTCTTCTGTGGTCACAATACATTTTTCTTCTCACAGCTAATGCGGAGAACTCGTTTACTGACTGCTCCCAATTACTGGGAACTTTCTCTGGTAGCCACATGAAATAGTAACTGTGGGATTTGGAGAAAGTTACAAGGCATTTTCATATCCCAGTAGGGTTCTTTGTGTGTTCAGTCCTCACAAACCTTTGGCTTAGCACATCCAGTAGCACTTCTTCTGACTTGGACCATCTTTGGAGAAGATGACAGGATTCAGGCTAATCTGCTGTGTTGGAAATAAACCAGTTGTTGGTGGTTTTTTTTTGTTTTTGTTTTTAATGGTGTGTATGTAAGCAAGCCCTTTATTTTCACTAAATTGTTTTTTATGACAGTGCCCATGCCTTCTAGCATGAGGAGCATATGCTGTAATGGGATCTGCATCTTGAAAAAAAAGATTGTGGATGAGAACGAAAGCAAGAATCATGGGCAAAGAACATTATGCTGAAGAAGCACAACAAAAAATTGGCTATACTGTGGAAAGTCAAAATGATTAAAAAGTGAGATATGTCATTTTATCTTCTAGCTACATGCAGCATGTGTTTCCCATGTCTCAGATTACAAGAAAATGTGAACCGAGGGTTTATGGTAATACCACCAAGGAAGTATGATATCATCTCTCCCACAGGTGTTAAGTCAGTTTTCCAAGGTGTGTTTACATGGTGTGCTTCGGTGCACTAGCACACATGGGGTGCTTAAGCAATATCTGTAATTATGGGAGAGTTTGAGGAAAAAACATTGTCTAGCCAGGTATGAGTTGTAAAATACCTGATGGCAAAATAGGTGATTTCATTCATCTTATCTTGATAAATACTTGCTAGGGCATGAATTTGAATGAAGGTAAATGAAGCTGATAATTTGGTTTATAAATACACAGCACATAGATCTTATGTAACAAGGCTAATCATTAATAAGATAAATAGTCTGATAGCGCGGGGCAAATTTTCTTATATTTTGACATTTATAAGGCTGTATTTCAGACTACTGGTCTGCTCTTATCCAAGTGGTAAACCACAAACAAAATAAATGATACAAGATTACGAGAGGAAAAGGGACAAAAATCAGCATCAATAACACACTTAGCTTGATGCATCCATTTTCATCAGGGGACCAGGTAACTTGAGATTTTTATTATTATAGAATCGTTATCTGCCTTTATATTCTTTATGTTTATTGAAAAAATTAGTGCAATTAAACATGACGGAAATGACACATGCCTGCTTAGTCTATGTGCTATTTGTTATCTTTTATATTAGGAGCATGTAGATTGTATACAGAAGCTCTGAAATTAAGTAAAATCCAATAATGTGAGCTTGTTATTTCAATTTAGTTCTAATGCATGGCTCCAGAACAGATTTACAGCTGTCTTTCTTTAAGGTCTGGGATATTTTGGTATGAAAACAGTCTATATGTAAAGGTCAGTGCTTGTGAAATACTTCAGATATTTTTTGCTTAGATTTTGCTGGCTCGTATACGAAGACTTGGACACTACCTTTGTGATACCATTGAAACTCATCATAACCATTAAGCAGAAGGCATATTCACTGTGCTACAGCCCATGCCTTGGCTATTGGCATAAATGTACATTGAGCCACAGCTGCTGAGAATGATGGTTATTTGCATGGAGGGAGACATCCTTGAGATCTGCCATATTGGCCACTGCAGGGAATGATTACTAGGATGTCTGCTGGGCCACCACTTGCTCCAGGGTAGCTTTTCAGGGCCATGGAAATCAGCTCAGCAAAATGGTATTCATTACACAGCTCCTTCAGATAGCATCACCCCTCGGCATTTCCTCCTTGGGAGCCCAGAGGCAGAAGGGAAAGCTATGTGTCTCATTGCTGCTGCAGTGCTGGTCCCTCACTTTGTTTTCTTTGGTGGTTTTTCACTGTTTGATCCCATTCAAGTGTCTTAGCAGATGTGCTTGACCACCTACAGTCTTTCTGGACTGTTTTCCTTCCTGGCTTTTCAAACTCAGCTATTCATGAAATCCGAACTATGTGTTGATCTCTGAGACTGTTCCAATTTCACTTAATGCAGCAATTATTAAAAAAAAAAGAAGTGGGCAGCAGTTCTGCAAAATATTTGTCCACATTTCTCTTGGATGCTTTCCTTTAATAAGCACATGAGAGTAGGGTCTGGTTTTAGCTGGTTTCCTGCAGAGGCAAGGCATGGGCAGTACTTCCTGAATACACATACGTATGTCTTATTCCTCCCAAACAGCTTTTTGAATCCACTGCTGCTCTGGGCTAGAGCTGCAGAGATCTATACGCTCCTGTGTGTTCCTGTAAATGTCAATTAAACTGTGCAGAAGCTAAATGTATTATCAGGGGTTTGCTTCAGCACTTTACCTTTTAATAGGCACAATGCAAACACAAGAAACAGATCAACAGGGGTTCAGTAGCTCCACAACTCACATCACTCTTTGTAGGACTAATCAAAGCGTGCTTGTTTCTCTTGGCTAGGTGTAAGGCAGTGTTTTTGTGGGTGCTGGGTCTTGAATTTCATGGAAGTCTTTATTAGAGCTTATTTCTTTTTTACATTGCCACTGGATAAGTTTGTTTTCTGGTTAGTGTGTGCATTGAGGAGCCCTACAGGGCTTAATGCTGCACCTAATTCTTATGCATACATGTTTTCTCAGTCCAGCTTTCCACTGAAGGCATTGCCATAAGGCATTGCTACATCAATCATTCTTCAGCATGTCTTCTCTCCTTATGTATCATCTATTTCTCTTTCATGCTGTGCTGGAGATTTAGTGTTTATAGGACATAGATTTTCAATCGAAAACAGCACTGAGCAAAACTCAAGTGATATTTTATAAACTTCATTGTTTACAGCCTGTTCAGCTTCTATTTATAATCACTTTTTAATCTCTGGAACTATAATACTTCTGGCACCTCTTTTCTTTCTCCTCTCCAAGGAGAGACCCCTGGTTGTCATTCATTTTACAGACATAGCTTTTACCAACACAGGGCCCAGTTGGATCCCTGTGGTCTGAGAACAGCAGGTCTCTCCTATCCTCATTCCCTCCCTGCTGTGTATATGCTGCTGCATCAGAGCTGCTGAAGCAGCCACTTCCCCAAGGGACCGACCTGGGGACAGCCAGAGTGCACAGCAGGCAGGTGCATGCCTCGATGTGATGGTAGAAGCTGGCATCACACACAGCTCAGGCAGTGAGCACACCTTGCAGCAGTGCAGGGGCAGGCTGTTTCACAGCACCCTTGTCGTGCAAGGGATTCCTGCTTTCTAGGAACATATGAGCCTTTTCTAAGCTATTTAGTCTGCATATTTTGGATACCATGAATATGCACACTCAGTACTTGGGCCATTGGCTTGTGTTTTCACAGCAGGTGGTTTATCCTAAGTCTGAAACAGTCGAACTTGTTTTTATTCTTCACAATCTCACACTACTGAATCCCAACTTATATTTTTTTTGCAATTGATACAATTTTCTTCTCACTGGTGCAGCAACACATTCTTCTATAACTGTTAGAGATATTTGCTGCCCAAAACCCATATTTTTGACAACTAAGTGTGGTAAAATCAGTAAGGACACAGATGCATTCGGCTCATCCGAATTTCTTTATGAGAAAACCCTGTATTTCTGCCCATACTTTTACTATGGATTGAGAAGCGGATGAATTGCTTCTAGACCTGTAGCTGTTGGCGCAGAAGTGCATCCACTGTGGCAGTGCAAACAAATGTGAGTGAGGTCTGGCACTGACTGCATATGGACATCTCTCATCCTTTTCTATCTGCCTTGGTGTATGAAATTGTTTTATGAGAAGTCCTCAGGGACAGAAAGCTCTGTGTCCAAAAGGAAACTGTTTCATTATCGTGGAAGCTTTTATCTTTGAGGATAGCACAGTGTCAGCATTATAAAGAGATATATGAGACCTACTAGAGGCACTAGTGTGGCTCAAAGGGATGTAGTCCTGGGTAGTAAGTTAAAAAAGTTGTAGTAATGTAGTGCTCCAGTATTTGTAATTTGTGACACTTTAAATATGTGCATTATACGAAGAAGACCTTTAGAACCACTTTTCTGCTAAAGGTCTTGAGGACTCTTGCTTACAATAAGTATTATACCAGGTCGTGCAAATCATGTCTGGCAGTTTTCAGTTCTTTGATAAGTTAATATCTGTAATGTGGGAAATCAGTTTGTGCTGTGAAAAGTACAAAGCAAACAGTGGCACTTGAAATCTGAGTCTCCGCTTTCACCAGAACAAAGCACATATTCTCTTTAACTCAGCTTCACAGTGTAATCAGTATTCTTTTTAGGAAATGTGCACATTTCTTAGGTGGATTTGAAACTGTAACGTTGAAATCTAACAATGACTAAAGAAATATGTGAAAGATGATAATGACTTGTGCTCTGCAACACTTGCTGTCAGCGAATCTTTAGAAGAGGAGTGAAGTTTCTGACTTGAAAGGAATGAAGTCAGCACTGGATTTAGAAGCGTCTTAAAGAGACAAAATGAATTATTCACGTTTCACCCGCTGACACCTGGGATAGGAGCTGCTTTTATTAGTGACTGACAGCATGGAGATGGAGTCACCCAGGAAAGCACCTGATAGTCTGATTTACTCATTGTCTTCCTGAATTTGAGAACAAAGAATTGTACAAGAAAATGATTTTGTAATGATGCCTCAGGCTACTGGAAGAAAAAAACTTGTTTTCTCTGGAATATGCTTAGCTCAGCAGTTTGGTCTCCATGTCTTTAGGTATTCCCTACTAGGGCACGACGTGTCTATCCCTCTGATTGCAGAGGTACTAAAGCTTTCCTAGTTTCCCCTCCTAGCAGAAGAAGAGTAGAAAGGTCTGCTCCTGCCCCTTCCAGTGAAGCCAAGCTTCCATAGAGAGTGAAAATATTTGATTTTTGTTGTTGTTGTTTGGGAGGGCTCAAGCAAAAGGGAATGTGTGAAATTAGACAGCATAGGAAATCATTTAGAGCAGTTAGATTTGTTACTTTGATTACCTTTCACACCACAGAGGAGCAAGGGAACAATCAGAGATGAAATATGAGCAAATTCCAAATAAATTAAAGAAAATATGTTTTATGTAATGTACAGCTGGAGCTTGAGTCTCATTGACTAAAGATAGCAACTAGTCTCAGGAGCAAGCAAGGCAAGGAAGACAGACAGAGTACTTGTGTGAGCAGAGCAAATGTTCAGAGCAACTTTGAAAAGGCTCAAAAAAAAAAGCTTGGGAGGGATGTAAAACCTGAGACAGTTGTAAAATTTCCACAAATCAACCCTTTCAGCGTTAAACTTATAACTGTGATGCTCTTCATCCTTTGATCTTTTGAGCCTTTAGGTAAATGCACCCGTCAGACCTCTTTGGTGTTAAGCAATGTATTAATTTGCCGGCATATCAGGTCTGTGCCTAGCTACTATGAGGTGCTGCTGTTTCACAGATGACATCCTGTCAGTGTCTGGCTTGTTGGTTTTTAAATTCTTCAAAAAAGACCTTTAATCTCTCAAGAAGAAGAATTCGACCTCTCCTCTCTCTTTGAGATTTTAGACAAGTGGGAGAGCCTGTTTCCCTGTTGGGAACGTTTATATAGGAAATGTATTTGGGCAGGATCTAAGTACTTTTCATATAAAATAAAATTTGAGCAGAGCAGCCTTTTTATCTCTGGTCACTACTGACATGTATGTTGATAGGTTCTCTCTGAATCTAAGTGTTCACTCTCCTAAAAGGAGATTTGGATACTTGCAGGATCTCTGCAGAAGATAATATTTACATGTTATTCTATTCTGTAAAGACGTCAGCTTGGAAGATTCTGCCTTCCAGCTTTGAGGAATCTTTGCTTGGGTTATGCTCTTGGCTCACCCTGTGAGCAAATGCATCGTCAACTTTTGCTCTTTTCTTCAAATTTTCACCTACTCCAGGCATGGTTTTTTGGATTTGTCAAGAAGCTTAGAAGTAATCTGTGGGTAAGAAAAGATGAAGTTCTTGCTGTCAGAGAGGAAAGAACTGTCTGTGCTCCCGTGCCCCTCTGGTAAGACCAGGGAGATGAGGGAAGAGACAACATATGCTAGATGTACAGCTGTGACATTTGTGTCACCCACATTGTGCAATTTAGACAAGAAGATGAAAGCTTCCTTTGTCACGTGAGAAAAATACTTAGCAAAACGTAGTGAGGCATTTCAGCCTAACTTCTTGTTCATTCTTTAACTGCTCTATTTCCTTATAACATGAGCCATCAAGAAAACCAACAACAACAACAAAAACTTTGACATTGCTAAGAAGCACAGTTGTTTTTTGCTTTGTAAATAAGAAACTAACTTTTTCTACTGTAGCTGTCTTTGAGATCTGTTTTTTGATTCAATGGAAAAGTGATGACAGGTGTTGTCACGCAGAAATTAATTCTTTCAGTGTAACTGTCCGAGGTCTTGAATGATTTATTCTGTGTAAAGTATTTGGCAAAAGTAAAATCTACTTATCCTGTTTAACAGCAAGGGAAAATGGTTAAACCAGGCATTCCACCCTGTCCTCCTGAGTGATGCTGGTTGGAAACCGGCACCCTTACCAGTACAACAGGCAGCACAGAGGCTATTAAACTGATACTTGGCAAGTTCTCATAATGGGGGATTTTCTCAGTGAGAAGAATGCCCGTGCTTGTTTTAGGCCAGCCCCAAAACCATTCTTGTTCTTGTTGTTGTTTTTCGCTGCATTAAAGCAGATTACAGCCTTAAAAACAAAGGTCTTTGCTCCCTGTATCCATTACTTTGTTCTCATGAGAAGAAACCCGTGTCTGCCTGTTATAATAAACTGATGTACCAGATTACAGTGAAGTTAATCAATGCTGACAGTATAACAGGAGTGACTGTGGTTTACATTGCAGTAAAATATCTGTTTGTTTATAGATGGGATTTTGGAACAAACAAAGCGTTTTATAAATCAAAGAGATCTCTCGCTGAACTTACCCTATTAAGGAGTAAAACATCTAATAACTAGAAAAAGATTGCTGTTTTGAGAAAGCCATTTAACTTAATTTCTTTTGAAAGGGCTGGTAGGTGAGCATTTTCTTTAATTCATCCAGTGCAGCGTTGCCATCTTTTAATTATGTCCTACTCTTTCATGGGATTTATCCTACATCCCAATGACATGCAAATGCCAGGTTCCTCGCTTCTCTCTTGTTTTAAGTAAACTCACATTGCTCTGGTTATAGGGGAAAAAAAAGGGTTATCAAACTAGGAGACAAAATATGTTTTCTAAATTCTGTTATGTATATACAAACATCATAAAATTCAACCTTTGTTATGAGTCGGGTCCAATCTTGGATTTTTTCATTCTTGCTTTGGCAGTTTTGTTATTAATTATTCCCACAAAGATAGATACCATCAGGACTGCTGTCCCATTTGCATATCTCCCAGTCTTCATCTATAATTTGTAACTTGATTGTAAGATTGAAGCAGCAGTTCCTGTCTCTTGGCCATTGTTACTGTGCTAATCACCTCCACGTTCTTTTTAGTCAGGCATTTCAGATATGAACAGATGTGGAGATATATTTAGAAAAGTACTACCAAGAATCTTCTTATCACTCCGTTTGCTATTTCCAAAAAATGCATCTTTTGCATTTTGAGGATGGTCTGTGAGTACAGACTTCCCATCTTATTGCATTTAACCCTTCTCCACATCTGCTAATACTAATTACTATTTTATATGTTTTTAACAAGTAAAAACCTTTCATGTGTTCTGTATTCTTCCCTCTGATTAGTTAAGAAATATGGAGCTATATTAATATTATGTACTGCAGCATTCCTATTTGTAATGTAATAAACTATTGACCAGTCAGTTGCAACTTGACTGCAGGGAAGGTAGCATCTCTCACTGATCACTGCTGCATCAGTCACTTCAGCTAATCACATTACTGGCTATGGGAGTTTGTATTTTGATGTACACAGAATATACACAGAAGAAAGGGCAGCAGAGCAAAGAAACCCAGCTGAAAGGGTCCCCTGGTGCAGTAATTTGTAAAATACGAGAACTGAGTTCAGGAAGGATATTTTTAACAAAACAATACTTAATGTAAAGCCTGCTTAAACATGAAAATAAGGTTCATTCTTAGATTTGGTTGTTTGGCTCCTACAGGCAGGTGGTTCCAAAGCCTTCCCCCCCTTCACAGTCAACCAGAACAGGTCTTCTCCACCATTATGCTCATCTGATGGTAGGAAATAGCAGCAAGATCATATCTCAATTTTTCTTTTCTCAGGATAAATTCCTCCAGTTTTCTTCTGCATCACTTAGTCCCACTGTCTACTGCCATCCTCTTGGCCCTTCCTGGCCTGTCTCAGACTGAATCTGTCTTTCCTGAACACAGGCAGCAAGAACTATATTCATCTGTGTAACTGAGATTTCACTCATTTGTGCACATCAGTAACAACCTTGCTATGATGGGAGCAGCCCTGATTTTGTTAGCCTTGCACTCAGCGCAACTCAGTGTAGTTGGTGGGATCCAGCATATTGTGTGCCGGCTTCACAAGGTGCTGTGTCATCTCTTCTCAGGAGCTGCTAACAGTAACTCAGCTAGCCTTTTTAAAATGAGTTTTAATTTGATGGCTAAGATTCATTGTTAACAAGTGGATGAGCCCTGTGCAGACAGACAAGGCAGCAGCTGGCCTTGTTACAGAGGGCTAAGGTGAAACTGCACGTCTCTCAGAATGGACAATGCAGTTTCTCCATGAAGCTCATTCTCAGATTCACCCCTGTTTAACACAGTGCATTGTTACTGCTGAGGCATTTCATGCTCATCTGAAATCACCATTTAAGGGAGCCTGTCACAACCTGCCAGCTCCTTCCCTGGGGCAGCTACTAAGCCTGGGGTGCTATCAACATGCTACTTGCTGGCCTTGTAGCGTACCCAGCTTGTTCTGGCTTTCTTACAGACCTGCCAGGAAGGTAGCACATCAAAAAAACTACAAAAGCACAGATTTAGACAACTAGCAACCCAGCAGCAAGGTTTCCATGGCCTTCAGGAGTCAAGCCTGCTCCTGTGGCATGCCCCTTGGAGTGGCTTACAACCTGTCTGCACCCTGCAGCGCACCCACCTACTGCAGCATGGCCCCTTCTCCCATGGCCCCTTCAGTTGAAATGATTCAACTCATGCTCTTTGAGCTTACAGTGACTGAGAGGGACTGGAAGTTTCTTTCCTGCCAGATGTAGCAGCCCGAATGAAATTGTGGAGAAACATGTCTTGCGTGTACTGCAGCACCATTTGGAGATCTTTGTGCACAGCCAAAGGTTGCTTCCTACCACACACCAGTGCGGTTGGAAGTCTCCCATCCATGTACCTTTGGGGCTGGCCCTCCCTTCCCTGAAATGGTGAGATTTGAGATTAGCTGTCACGTTCTCTGTAAACAATCTTAATTGGCAGCAAGTTCATGGAACAAATTAAAATGTGCTGTGGCAAACTTGAGATAGTAGAATTAATAGCTTGTCTGTAGAATTAATAAGCATTGTTTACCTATGCTTGCAGCAAGAAACTCTGAAGTCTGTTCTATCAGTAGCTGCCTCTTACCACAATGGTATCACACTTTCTTTTTGGCTGAGGAAGTTTGGTTACATGGGTGCTTGCCTTCATCCTTTGCACTGGTGTTTCATCCCACTGACTTCAGAAAGACTGCTGCCATGCCTGCTTCTTGCAGTTAAAAAGTTAGCAATGGAGATAGAGCTCAATTGAGCTAGAGCTCAATTGTGGCTCTGGGCAGCCTGGTCTGATGGTTGGTAACCCTACCTGTGGCGGAGGGGTTTGAAACTGGATGGTCATTATGGTCCTTTTCAACCCAGGCCATTCTATGGTTCTATGATATGATGATTCTATGATTGTTCAGCAAATGTTTTACTCTCTTGAACAAAACTGTACTCTGTTTTATTTTGTGTAACAGAATCTGTAGAAACGTGGGATAATGATAGAAGCTGTTGGCAACTCCTGAAGTTACACCAAATGGAACTCTGAATTAATGTGGAAAGAAAGAGTATTCACACAGCACAGGCCTTTATCTACGTTTTCAGGAGGTCAGGGTGAAGGCAGCCTGTCAAGAGGTGCCAGCAATTAGCTCACAGAAAGGGGAGAGAGGCACTGGCAAACCATGAACCACACAGGAGTACAGCCATGAAGGCAGGCAGAGGTCAGAGACAGCAGCACATCAGCCCTTGTCGCGGGGTCTGGGCATGAGGGAAGTGCCAGTATAATGCACCTGCACATCGTGGGGTGCCTGTCTCTGTTGGCACTTTTCATCTGTGGTTTGTTGTACACTGCAGGAGTTGTTTTATCATACCTAGCTCAAAGTGTGCTGAACCTAGACGGATTGTATTCAGTGATTTCAGTCAGATTTAAATTACACTTTTAGAGTATGGCTCCTTTCCTTTGAGCTTTCCCAAATGCTCAGTTAAAATAATCTAGATCATTTTACCAAATCGTACAGAGCCCGCTTTTCAAATAAGTCTTTGGAAGTGGAGAATCGGTGAGGGATGCAGAGGGGAAAACTATTGCTCGTGTAGCTTTTGAGGCTGACTTTCCTGAGCCACCTCTCTGCAGGTGAGCAGTGATCGGGCTGGCCCTGTGGTGGCCACACGCTGGGCTGGGTGGAAGAGCCCACTCTGCTCATCCGCAATCCCATGCTCCTCCCGCACAGCGACACCAACTGCTTCAGTCAGGGCATGGTGAGCACCCATGTGCAATTCTAGATTCCATTATTTTGGTTTATTTCAAATATCAGTTTCTAATCTGCTGGGGGTGAATGGATGGTACCATCATTACCTGCATGAAGCACCTTTCCAGTTTGAAAATAAGAATGTGAAGAGAAAAGTAAATACGTGAAAAAAGAGGCAATCTAATTTTTAAGGCCTTTCTATTTCGGTTGATTTCCAAAACAAAACCTTAAAAAAAAATCCAACTGAAATCCAATCATGAAAGGAAGAGCAAGAGATATTATTAATGAGATTGTATCTACTCAAATTGGCCAAGTACTTACATAAGCTGCTGAAAGAAATTTGATGCTTAATTCTTTCAGACAATTTAGATGTTGCCAGAGGTGGTGTTCCACCTGCCTACAGGAAACTATCTGCAACTTTACATCTTAGAAAAAAAAAAAATTATATTAATCATCTCATTTACAAGCTACTGGTACTATACATGTTGCTGCAGATTAAATAACTCCTTGGCTGGGTTTCAAATAGTAGAAATCAAGGCTCTGCTCCCACATCTCCCCTTGCTGATTAGGTTGCTATTTAGATTCTTTTTATCGCATCTGGAGCTCTCAGCAGAAGGGATTGTTTGGCCCTGCAAATTAAGATTAAAATTGGTCTGATGACAATCTGATGGAAATGTATCATGTTTTCACACTGACATTTAGGTCTGTGCAGGCAAACAAGTTACTGTGGTGGTAAGCCAGCTAAGCAGAAATGACAGGTCATGATCATACTATTATCTTGTGCTATATTCTGTAAGCTACCTGAGAGGGTATTTCCTTGCATTTCCTATGGATACTGCAGGGTCAGATCTTATAAACAGCAATCATTTTGAGCTAGTTGATGTGCTATTCATTCAGTCCCTGCTTCAGCCTCGATATCTCCTTCATTTGATGATCTCCTAAAGAAGGAAAAGTACCTATGGAGTTAAGGAAATGAAGAGGCATATTTAGGTGTGAGGCAGACTCTCCATCGCTTTGTGCATTTGCAGATGGTGATGTTCCATGGTAAAGGGGTAAGGCATGATCAAGGGCACTACTCACCCTTGTAACAGGGCTTATGTTGAACAAATTTTTCTGAGCACTCTTCACTCTCTTGCTGCTTACTGACAAAGCTAGTCTACTGCCTGCAGAAGATGTCTCTTCATGTCATTTTGACTTTCAGTGCCTGCTAGTGTCCTTTCTTTCTTCCTTCCACCTTCCCTCTCTCCTTCTGTCTCTTTCTCTCTTCCTCTTTCCCTCCATCAATCCTCCCCTCTCTTCTTTCCTTCCCTCCTTCCTCCCCTACTTTCTTCCTCTCCTAAGTCACTCCACATCCCCTGATAATAATACATGGATTAGGCAATGTTTCCTCCTTCACACAGAAGGTGCTACTCTCCTGCTTTTCACATTCTTAGGACAGCATACTCTAACTTTACCAATTACGTCTCACAAGAAAGATGACGTTTATGCTCCCACCAAGAAATATTACATTTATCTTGGCCAAGATCTTTGCGTGAAGGTTACACATAATATATGAGCAGGGGTAAGGTGTGATTTTACCTTGCTACAAACAAGGACACCACCAAGAGCACTGACAGAATTCAAAGGATCCCCTCAGGTGCCCTTCTTGCGCCTTAGTTTTTCCTCTTATTTGCTAGAAGACAAGGGCTATCGTGAAAGCTATGGGTATAGAATGTCATCAGAATTACCTATATGGATATGAGACAAACATGACACATGATATACAGGGGATGCGTACCTTCTGGGTGGTGTTCAGTGGCCAGGAAATCCAGGGCACTTCAGATACTTCTGAGTACTCACATTTCAGCTTCTGCATCGAGCTTTAGATTATGTCTGCAAAAAAACAACAACAACATAACAAGAACAAAAAAACCCCACACAAAACAGATAAGCAAATAAAAAAAGACCTTACAATATAGTAATTATTCTCTGAAGGGGACAGGGAGGCTTACAATTACACATACATACCACTGTTTCTGTTCTACCAAACACAAGTTCAAGCTTCTGACAGCGGTGGTGGTCCTTCCTGATAATCTTTGCTCACATTTTTTTGCAGCTGTGTGTGTCTTTGTGTCACTAAGCATTATATCTACATCTTGAGGTCAGTGCTTTGTGGCTTTAGAACCACACAGTGTTTGTGTGCCATTGCAGATGGAGATGGTTGGCAGAGTGTGAGGCTATTATCAAGCTCCGGGAAGCAAAGCTGCCTTTATTGCATTTCTGTGAGCTTCCAGGAAATGAAGAGAAAGGGCGTCTTACAGATCAGTTTCTCCTCAAATAATTGGGATGAGCAGGTTGATTATTGATGACATACCATTAAATTGTAGTTGAAATCTCTGAATTGTATTGTTTAACATGGTTCTGGAGAAGAGTTACCATGATCCTGTGAATCATCAGTTTGAGACCTATTATTTCAGTGAACAAGAGATACTGTGGTCTCAACTATTACACCTTACGTTTACTCTGAGTCTTATGAAGAGGCTTTCTATGAGGGCTTTTGATGACAGGAGATCAAAAGCTGATAATAAAAAATGGTGATTTTTTCTCCTTCTAGATATCTGAACTTCTGTTGGTTCCAAAAGTTAGTATCTGTTACCTTGCTATGTTTCCAACAGTGGCAAATCAGGGGAATTTACTGTATCATAAAATACAGAAAAAGTGACACCTTTACATTTAGTTCTCATTGCCTGGGACTGTCTATTTGACTTCTCTTCTTTAACCCACTTTTCTGGTCTAAAAGTACATTCCATGTGGTTATTCTGAATTGTGTCAAGTTTGCATCAGGACAACATAGCATTTAATTCACAATAACATGTCTCTCTGAGGTAGGAAAGGCATTTTACTGATCTTGAAACTCTCTTTATAAATGTGCACAAGCTACCTTTATTTTATGGCACATTGAAAAGAAAACCGTACTGTCTCCATCCAAGTACAGAAATTGTAAAGATTAAAAGCAAGCAGGAAAATACAGATGAATATGATGAAGCATATGATGACTGTTGAGTTTAAAAATCGCATTTTCTAATATCCATGAGGCAGTAGAAAAAAAAAGAGTAAAATGAGAAATGTAGAGGTCAGCTTACCTGGAAGAGCAGATCATTCATGCACTTCCAAACAAGCTCTATGTGAAAAGGTGGTTATGGAAAATATAGATAGAAGAATTATAGCTGGTGTCTACTGTAAACTCTAAATAGACAATAAATTGTAAATATGCAGAATAAAATTGTGATGTTAGAGAAACATCAAGAAGAAAAGGAGACAAATGGTTATAAAACCCACAGAATTAGTTATGTCCAAATGTAAAGCTCTACCAGGTGATACAAACGTGATCTGAGTGGTGCTTCCTAAGATTTTTTGCATACATATATATATATATTTAATTTTGATGGATATCTACAAGAAGGTAGAGAGCGACAAACAGTGGGTGGCTGAGGAAGTCTGGACTAGAGAGCTTTCCTCACTCTGGTCATTTGGGGCCTTATGAACGTTTTTTTTTTGCTTGTAAAAAACTGCTGTTGTATACATCAGGTGATCTGAAACACGACATTGGGCAAAAAAGTGCTTAATTATGGAAGGAATAAACCTTGTACTCAAGTTACAGACCAAAATGAAGAAAGCTGGGGTGTAAAATGTGATTTGAATATAGCTTTGTACCCCTAGGTGTGAAACAACTCTCTTCCATCCTACTTTGTTTTCTCTGATCTTCACCTCTGCCTTGCCCATCTTCCACCATTTCAGATCCCAGTAGTCTTTGACTTATTTATACTTGA
The DNA here is from genome assembly GCF_019238085.1 of Lagopus leucura. Classification (NCBI taxonomy): domain Eukaryota; kingdom Metazoa; phylum Chordata; class Aves; order Galliformes; family Phasianidae; genus Lagopus; species Lagopus leucura. The sequence goes on along the minus strand of NW_024962252.1, from coordinate 71,702,357 downwards.
TTTGCTCCACTCCCATTCACGCCTTGTTCTTCTAATCCATTTTCTATTTTATTGCTATTCTGTTCTTCCAACCAAGACTTTACTCCAACTGTTGAACATCTCGTACCTGAAATACTGTAGTGCCTTATACTTTGCCTCCATTTTTCTCTTCCTTCCCAAGATCACATTTATCCCTTTGTTTCAATTTGGGCAGACACCCATCCAACTGTCTACTGCCCGTTCTTCACTGGTTCTCATTTTTACCTCATGTCCTTTGTGCAAAAGTTATACTCCTTGATGGGTGCATAAATGTCATATTTCTTGTGAGACATAATTGGTAAAGTTAGAGTATGCTGTCTTAAGGATGCAAAAAGCAGGAGAATAGCACCTTCTGTGTGATAAACCCAAAGAAAGATCTGAATAAAGACACTACATGTTACTCTCTTGTGCCTTCGGAAAAAGCGTATTTTAGTCCAACCATTTCTGAATACAGAGTTCAGAGTTCTTGAAAAATAACATTTGATTACAACATCTTCTTTAATGGGGAGCTTATTAGTGTGCTAAAGATCTACCATGTTGGCAAGTGCTGATGAAGCTGCTTTATCTCTTTCAAGTGCAAGAAACTGTAAGAAATTGTAATAAATACCCTTTTATTCTGTTAAGCCTAGCAGACCTGAAAAATCATCAACCTTGCTTCTGTGCAACGTTGTGCGCAATGTATTTACATGGAGCAGTACCTTCAGTATTAATTGGAGGTACAAAACCAGAAAGTTGATAAGGATTTCCATTAGCCTGCGGATCCACTACTGTTTTTTTGGGGTATAGTCTCTGTTGCATATTCAATCATTAATACAGAAGAAAAAAACATTTATTCTTGGAAAATGCCTTTCGTGACTGGGATCAGCAGCTTGGAGATCCTAATTGCAGCCTATTAGGAATAATGAGATTTGCATGGTAGAAGCCAGAGAATTACATGGATAAAGGAAAAAAATTCACAACATGAAAGGTTAATATAAACATATACTGCCTGAGAGTGCAAAGGACACATAATTTGGTGGCTCATTACTGCAGACTGACCCATGGGTAAGAATGTCACCCAGCTTAGAGGCTTTCCCAGGAAGTTGGGCTGCAAAAGTTACAAAAGATAAGGACATGCTTGTGGAAACCGCTAAACTAATGAGAGCTGAAAGTTGTTTGAAATATCCCAATGACCTCACAGATGGGATGCTTATTAAGGTATCTGCATCAGTCTCTTTTTTGTCTAACAGTCTGTTGTAAAGCTTTGCCGAGGCGTAGCCAACAGTCCGTGAAGGTGTCTCCATGCTTTCTGACATACCAAGGGCATTTTTTTTTTGAATGAACTCAAAATGAAAACCAACATGCATGTCCAATTTTTGTTTGTGGGCATATCTGTGGAATAGCACTGGCGAGGCAGTCAACTATGATTACTTCACCAACACGGGGTCTGCCCACTACCTACGTGCGTATCTGCTCGAGTGCGCTGGTCAGGAGCCAACTGCAAATTTAGGTCTTGAAAGTCTGAAGAAAAGCGCTTTATGTGTGAGGGTCCCATGAAGGCTCCGTAACGCAATTAAGCCACATTTTAACAAAAGGCTGGACATTTTGCTGGAGCATGACATGAGTAATTAAAATATCATTTAAAACAAAAACAAAAACAAATGAGTGTTCTTTTCCACTCTCAGATATTGTTTGAAAAAGATCGAGGGACAGGAGTATGATTTTCGTTTGTTCCAGGATCTCCAGAGGGGAAATGATGGGCAACACCATAAGCCAGCAACAATATATATCTACCCATGTTGCTATGCAAAGCTATCGGTGTAGGAGCTAACACACTTATAACCAAAATAGTAGAAAAAAATATTTCCTTCTCTATTACAAAGAAATAAATAGGTTTTTTAGATGCTTTTCTTGCTTTGTTGTAGATGACTGTGTAAGTATGGAAGTGTTGTAAGAAAATCTAGGCAAGGAAGAGATAGGAATACAGAGCACAAATTGATATGTGGGTTGTGCTTACACTGAAACAAAGCTAGAATGGCATGAAATCATGGTTCGTCAACTGAAATGGTGACAAATGGTGGTAGGATGAAAAATGGGGTCTGTAATTCCAGCAACATTCGAAGATGAGAATGGAAAGATAAAACATAAGAGGAAAAAGGTTGCATAAGGTGTGCCTAAGGAAGATTTCATTGACTTTCGGCAACACTTTTATTTGAATGCCTTCTTTAGGTCTCCCTAAGATATGACAGTTACAGTGCTTTTGGCCAGATTGTGCTCAATATATCCTATGAGACACAGGTCCAGTGGATATCACAGCTCATTCCCCTTGGTTATGATGGAGTATGTGGCTGCTATGTCATCCCTTGTCTTAAGAATACATGTAGAGCAGTGAGATGTGGCCTGCAATGAGGGATTCAGTAATAGCCCAAGCTCTGCCAAATCCCACAAAAATGTTTGGCAACCTTTCTTAGGGGCTTACATTCAGATTTAAGAGTGTAATTTCAGGTTCTAATGACACAAAATTGTACCCGCTCTCTTTAGGAAAACAACAAACGAAAACAAATTTAGAGAACTGCTATCTGCAGCACCAATTAGGTCTTTCTGTGGGCCCACAAGCCAATAAACCCCCAAATTCATGTTCTCTGACCTGGCAGTTTTCCTGCATTACATGCAGAAAAGAGCCCAACAGCAAGCTACAGCAACAGAAACACCATTTTGCTAAATTTCTTTGCTGACTCAGCCTGTCTTTCCCATTAGATCTGTTACCTTGCTGAAATCCCACAAAAATCTACATTCTTTCATCTGGAGCAGATGGGATCCCACCCAGGTGATACACTGGATGCCCTTGTCGTCTCCCTTCTTCCTGCTACAGTATCTGTCCTGAATTAAAATCCTGGAGAAACCAAAGGACGATTATTAGAAAAAATCAGGCAAGATTCTATTCTCAGCTGCACTTGGTCTGAACTGCTTGAAGATGGGTAAAGAAGGTTGGCAATGAATCTCACTTCCAGCAAATACACTTAACGGTGGGGAAACTGTTATAATAAACTTCTCTGGCTGATGTGATGTTATGGAGACAGCGGGTCTGCTGGCCAGCAAAGATCCATGTGTTTGCAGAAGGTGCCTGACCCAGAACTCCCTCTGCAACTCTTCTCCCTGCTCTCCCAGCCAGCCCAGCAGCCATCCTGGGCTAGGAGTGGTGCTTCCATCCAAACATAACGAGCGTCTTGTGATTGTTTTTTCACATACTAGCACATTAATATCCAATAGATTTTTCCCTTATGTACTCTGAGAAGTAAGTTCATTTTGTGGAATATGTTATTCCTATGAACAAAGCTGTTTTATAAACAATTATCATGTACAAATATGTTGTGGTACTGCCACAATATTTTCATTACACTGAAAAATTGGGCTAAAAATGCTTGAAAATGTGGTGTGCTGTGTCTTTTACAACCCCCATATAATTAGGAAGGAAAGAACAAGACCATGATTATTCTTGGAAGTTACTCAAGAGAGTGAAGAAAGGGCATAACTATTCACACTGGAAGTGTGTCATTTCCAAGCAGCCCTGGTTATTCTGCTGTATGACACAGTATACAGTGAGAGTGGATGTGTGCTGATGGTGCTGGGGGTTGCTCCAAGTATTCAAGTTCAGCAAAGGTTGTAATTCAATCTTTATAACCCTGTGCTGGGTCTGAACTTCTGAACTCAGTATTGTCTTGGGTTTGTCTCCTGCCTGTATGCCCATCTGCAGCTGCGATACCATTACATTTCCATTTTCCCCAGTGAGCTGTCATGTGATTGTATTTTGAAATGAAATGGAAAGTGATTTACTGTGCTCAGTTATTTTCTCTTCTGTGGATGGATGCAAATCTAGGGCAATTTCCCATGCTCCTGCAACTAGACTTAACTTGAAAAAAAAAAAAAAATCTAGAATCAACAAATGAGAAAAACATTCCAGAACGCTAGAAAAATAGGAGCATTTCTCTTTGCCTTCCTGTGTTGATACAGCAGGTTTCTGCTGAGGTTGCTAATGACTGTGAAATGTCTTAGCCATAAGTTCTCTGAACCCCTCATCGTAATTACATTTCATAATGTTGTGCAACTGAATACACAAAAGACATTAAAATAACAGTCATGTAATACTGCTGAATTCTCGCTGTGAAGCTATTGTGAGTTCAAGATAACTGCTACAAAGAGCTGTTTCACAGAATTAAAGTAGCTGTGAAAAATGAATTCAGCAGGAATTGATGATAAAACTCATTGTGAATATTACTTGACTGATAATACAGCAGAAATCCAGTCAGTAGATAAGCTATCCAAGCATTGAAATAGATGGGCTATACTGATGTTAAATGAGGCACATATTAAGTATACGTCATTTAAATTACTAAATTTACAGTAATTGATGTTGTTCTAAGCTCTCATCTTATCCTCATACTCTCAGGGGATGAATTTCTGCCAATCTTAGCCACATACCCAAGCACTTTTTCTCCCACTGGGACTGTGTTATTTCATGATGTGAGTTTTTTCATGTGGAAGATCATCTTAGTTTTTTGCCTTGTTATTTTAGACTGTAAAATTTTAGGGTGTGTATTTTAGGGTGTGTATGTCATGTGTAGCCCATACCATCCAAGGGCCCCTATCTCTATTGAGGCTTTTAGTATTGTGGTACAAATCACAATAAATACTCTTCAGAAGAAAAGAAACATCAGCAGCTGAGTTTTCAATGTGCCTCATTCATCTGAGGAGAGCTTAGCCCATTCTTAATGTGGCAAAGTTACTACAATGTGAGTGATGAGAAGAGTCCCTCCTCAACAGAGGATTGCATATGGTGCAGCCAAAATACTCAGACTGGGACCAATTTCTTCCATAATGTTGGCAGGCACAGTGCTCTCAGAGCCAGAGAGATATCCAGCGGCTCATGTGGGACTGATAAGAAAACAGTTCAAGCGTATGGCATTTCTGGAGAGTTTCAAACCTGGGAGCTTGGGAAGTTCTCTCCATGGGCTCCTATCAATCCTGACTGCTGATTTTTGCTTCAGTATTTTCTTTTTCCAGTCAAAACAGAGAAGGACAATAAAAGTCTACAATATTAAACTCCTTTTGTGTTACTCGAGGAAATTCTAAGAAACAGGACAAATGGAAAAGGATGATGATTTATTTGTGATTTTTCTGCATAGCACTATCTGCAACGGCCACTGTGTAACCCAGGGTCTGCGTAGGGGCCTGGGAAAGGGGCAAGACTTTGTGGAGACATCCTGCATTTTCTTGGAATGAAATGTAATTTGATAGGAAAGACAAGATCCTGCAAACAGGGTAAGGTGGCAGAAGCAGCAGCACTAGTCTACAATTTGGCAGGCAGCAGTGATCTTTGTGTCTTGCCTGGCATCGGAAGCCCATTGTGGTAGCTCCCAATGATTAATTTTGAGGATAACAACCTCCTTCCCAGTGCTGTGACCTGTGGCAGTAAGGGTGATGGGCTCCCCTTCAGATTGAATCACAGCACGATGACTGAGTTGTTTTCTTAACCCTAACAAGATCTGTCATTAAAAGTTACCAAAGCCTGGCTTTTCCTTGCTCTGTCATTCCCCGTCAGCCTAGGCTGCGGGTCCAGCATCCTTTGAAGCCAGCCGAGCTGCCACTCGCCTCACTGCCCCCCTTTGGCTATGTAATGGTAGAGGGCAGCTCTGCAGCTGAGTGCCCAGCAAGGCCAATGAACCGTGGCTGGAGGAAAGGGCAGTGCTGAGGGAAGCCAGGAAGCTCTGCCTGTTGGATTACAAGAGGCTACAACAAACACAGTAGTTCTGCAAGTCCTCTGCCAAGGAGAAAGTGGCCTGATTGTGCATCTGGTGCCATGCAGGTTGCTTAATGAAGGAAGTCTGGGAGTTCTTTGTGTTTAAGGTTGTTGACATTACATAACTGTACTAATGACCTGATGATTTTGGCTGGCAAAACAGTCTCATTATCTAGGATGCTCAGTTATTAGTTAGAAGCTCTTTATGGTATCACTTCAAAATTATAGAATGTTTGTTTCAGATTCATTCAGTACCACTGTGCTTCCAATATGCTTCCCATGCTGGCCAGTGGCTGCAAGAAAACATGGGTTGATGTTCTCTATCCAGTGCACTCAGCTCCCTATGTCTTTTAAATATTTACAGTGTTCTTCATCCTTTACTCCTCCTGACTTCAGTTCTTTCCTCCTTCAGACATCCCTCAAGTATGTAAAGATCTTGAAGCAACCACAACTCAAACATGCTCCTGCTGACATGAACTAAATTGAAGTAAGCCAAAGATTGGAAACATGTAAAAAATGTATTTCATTTTTAATGAATGAAGGCATTAGTAAGTTCCTTAGTCCTTCAGTCTGTGCCTAATTACATGTGGTAAGCTCTTGTTCTTTTCCCAAGTTTGCAGTTGTGCATGATGATCTGCAGAGTAAGTTTGTTTACAGCTTTATTATTCAGTGAATTTCATTTGCATGGTTTATTGGTAATTAAAGTAATAAACACCTTGGAGTCAATAGTTCACCCAAATAACTTCAGTGAGAGAAAATAGCCTGAAGAAAGTGCAAGGAAAACACAAACAGCTGCTGAAGACCCCTTTGCCTTTTCTTTTATTCCTCCTCTTAGCTTACGTATTTATTCCCACATCCATCTAAGACCCAAATTTCTTACTAGCTGCATCACTGATGCCATTCCTTGTAAAATCCTCTCAGCATCTTGAAGAATGAGAGCAGATGTAGTGGGAAGATGGGGGAGCAGTGCTGTCATTTCCCTGAAATCCTATCGGGTTTGTCCCGCTCTGGTAGCTTGACTGCAGTTTCACATTCATTGTGGACCTCGATACCAGTCCTCACTTTCCACAGCTCTTTCAACATTACATATTCCCACATTACTCCACTTCATAAGCTATGGATATTTTGAATTTTTCCCCATAAAATGTCGGCATTTTTACAAGTCATGTCAATTAGGCATTAATCCCACAAATGTAAGTTGTTAAATTAGAGTAGAAAGGTAAGACTATTGATTTATATTCTTTCTTTCTGTTTCTAATTTCTGCTCCCATTGTACTATTTCTCAGCTCTTTACCTTTTTATCACTGGGTTAGTCCAGAATTTGGCAAGTAGGACATCTCTATGGACTTTTAATATGTGGGAGTCTCTTTGCACAACTGCAGAACTGGATGATTGCCTGTGTGTTGGAGGGTGAGTGAGGTACTGGAACTCCAACATTATTCCTTTCCTTTGAAAAGTGGCTGAAGACAAGGGGGCATGAAACCAGCAGGTTTTTAACCACCTTCCTAATCTCTTAAGCTGTAGAAATAAAGCAGAGCCACTCAAAATGTGATGGTTTGGGTTTTCATGAAAGTCATTTTCTGCTTGGATGGTTCTTCAAGGCTCACAGCTGCTAATGTTGCTCTGGATTTCAGGCTCGGTTTAATATCATAGACTTGGTCTTTATACCACACAAACCCACTTAGTTTCAGATGTATTTCATCTAAACTCATAAATAGACAAGTCTGGATGAATACCAGGTAGGTTTACTTTGCACTCAACTGAAAATTACTAGAGATTCCAGGTGTCCCCATCTCTCATAGCACATTAAACAAGACAAAGAGATATTGGGTCATGTCTAGCTGATGCTATTAACACTACTCTCTGGTGGCAGATTCTTTCTATAGGAGAAACAGAGAGCAATGAAAGCAATGAGAAGACCACATATAATTATTCTTTTTTAAAAATATATATATATACATATATTTCCCTGACTTAATTCCTGCTCCCCCTCTCCCCCTCTTATTTTTGTTTCAAGCACTTTTGTTCTGGGAATTATGTCAGTTCGTGTCTGATAAGAAATTCAGAATATTTTTCTCTAATCTTTTGAGGTGTATTTTTACTTGTTTGTTGGTTTGGTTTCCCCTCTTTTTATTAGTGTAATCTTCATGTAATGGCAGGACTGTACTCTCTTGATGACACCTCCCAGCAGTGACCCATGTTTAGGGGTTCTGCCTGTAAATGAGCTGATGTTGCACTCGTCACAAAACGTAACATGAGCCAGACAGAAATATTACAGATACTATCTGTGTGCTATTTCTCTGAAACTTGGGCTGTGAAGAAAAACAAAGTATCTGTGATTGAATTAATAAATACTGATGGTAGAAGCTGTCATACAGCCTCTGTAAGAGTGGTAATTAGGGCAGGTAAATGTGCTGTCTGCAGAAGATTTTATACAATGAAGTTGTGTTTTCATTTACAAGAACTTCACATTTCCTTTGAGAAAAAAATCTAACCTTCACAGAATATTCTGTAGTCTTCAATAATATTAATGATACGGTTTAAAAAGAAAAATGAAAACCTAAAGGACCCATACTTTTATGGGGGAAAATAAAAAGTTGGTATGTAATGACTGTGATTAAAATATATCCCTCCACTTAGAAGACATCTGTTTCCTATCTGTATGCAGCGTATTCTGTTCTGCACAGATGCCACATCGGGAGTTTTTTTAGCAGCTGTCTCAATGTATTGAACAGAACTTCACATATCAGAATTTATTTTTGTCAGATTGTATTGTTTCCCCCCAATCCTGTAGCTGGAAAAAATCTTAGAAGCTTAGAGACTATTTTTTGGCAGAAAAGATATGATTTTAAAGTGGTGCATGGAACTGGAAGCATACCGAATGCCTGTAATGGTTATTCACAGAGGCTACACTCCCTTGATGACTTATCAGTCATAGACTGCAGGTGGTATCACAGCACAGACAGCAGATGCTGTGGAATCATAACCTTTCAAACCTCTGTCCTCACTTACTGGTGGATTGCATCAGTAAAGCATATAAGGCCTGTGTGCCGGTTCCTTGAGTTGAAAACAGCAAATACAGTAATGTTCATATATAAATAAGGAAGCATATAGAGCATTAGAGTATTTATTACTGGACATACAGCTGACTCAATTTCAGTGTGAATAAAAGGTGGTCACCTTACAAGGGTCCACAAATATCAACTTAGAAATGAAATTGCAAGCTTAGAAGGCATTTATAATTGTATTTGTAATAGCCCTTAGTGAATATAATTAGAGAAGATTAATTGTATTTAGGCATTCCTTAGAAGTGCTTGTCCAGTGTATTTCTGAACATTTCCAACATCTGTAAGTAGCCTATTCTATCAGAACTCCAATAAAAAAGTGTCGGTTATTTTTATTTTATTTATTCTTTTACAACACCCAAATTAAATCCTCTTTGCTTCAAATTAAGATATTTTCTTCTTATCTTTCTCTGAGTGGAGAGAAACATCAGAGTCCTTTCTCAAAGAGCCTTCCCAGCACACCACTGGAAAATTATTCTTTAATCAGCCTCCCAGATGTGCCTGCTTCTAGGATGAGCAAGCCAATCTTTTCAGTGCTTCAACACTTAGTCATCTAGACTCTCTCTGGTTTCTCATCTTTTAAAATTGAACATAGTGTAGCATTTGAAGTCTCTTCTATCAAAGAAAGCTATCATTATCTCCAATGAGATATGTATGATACTGCCATTAATACAGTTAAAATGAATTAGTACCATTGAAGTATTACTTCATATTTAGCTTACAGTCAGCTTCATCTCCAGCCTCTTTTTTTGACACAGCACTTAGTTGTGCATTTGATTGTTCTTTAGCAAGTACTGTACTGCATTGTCATTATTGAATATGATCCTTGGTTTTAGATTTTACTCTTTCTGACTGCTCCAGTTAAGTTTGAATTCTCATTCCAGTCTCTAAAATTGCTCCAGTTAAGTTTGAATTCTCATTCCAGTCTCTAAAATGCTTTAAGAAAGCTTTTTTGTCTACTCTCTCTTCTGTCCTCCAAGTTCTCTGAAGTACTGATTAGAACTGTGCACAGGACAAGTCCTTACAGGAGCATGGAAACAGGCACCAAACTCTTGATATATGCTGTTTTAAAGTGTTTTCTTTTCATCCACCTGGGCTCATTATACCAACTTGCTTACGTGAATACTGTGTAGAATGATGTTGAAAATCATGTTGAGTCAGTAGGTATCAGTAAGTGGTGTTTCCAATATACTCACTAAGTCAGAGACCAGTTCTTCAGATACCCATGCTGGTAGTCTTGTTGATGTCTTCTAAATATCTGCAAATGGTTTGCCTAGTGATTTGTTCAACAGCTCTTCCTGATATTGAGGTTAGTGCCACTGGTTTACTATTCATGAAGTCCTTTCCAAAGACAGGCAAAATGCTTGATCTTCTCCCAGTGGAATAGATGTTCTCACTGCCTTGCATCATCAGTGGCACTACTGTTTGCCTTTGAAGTGTCAATGAAAAATGAAAACCTGTAGTACTATCCTCACAATATATGAACAAGACCTTTTTTTTTTTTTTGAAAGGAAGGCTGGATTAAAAAATGTGGCTGGCTCTAATTTAGTACATTTTGGATGTGGGAAAAAAGGCTATGAGAAGACATACGTCTTTACACTAACGAGATTATTCCAATGTGTCTTAACAATTCAATGCCTTTATCTACCCGAGACATCTTGCTTTTTTTATATCAGATTAATTTCTTAAAGAACTTTCTTTGTCGTACCTGCTTCTGATGTATTTTAGAAACTCAGACAGTATCCAAGAGATCTTTTTTGTCTGCGTGTTTGTTGACTTCAAATAATTCCAATGAATGTGTGACATTTGATCTGTTTGCAGTGTCAATATGCTGCCTTTATCCATGGGCTTACAGGCTGTGCTCTAGAACATTTCTGCTGTTAAGTCTGATGTAGATGTCAGGTTTGATTTTCTAAAGGTTCCTTGACTGGAGACATGCTGGTGGAGTGTCTTTTCACCCATTATGGAGTTCGCCATCATTCTGCTTCTAGGACCCCTGGTTGAATCTGCTAACTTAGTTGCTGGTTAACGTTCAAAAAGAGGTGTGCAAGTGTTATGTTCATGGTTCAATTATTCGGGTTTAGAAAACCCCTACCACAGAGAAAAGGGAAATAGCAGAAGGGTGTTACAGTAAGTGGTAAGTATTATTCTCCATTTAACACCTTTCATTCACTAGAAGTGGATTACGGGAAGAAGCATGCCTTCCTAGTTCAGGGAGTTCCCTTGCTATTGTCTTAGCTCTTCCAGTTTCTGAGGGCCAGTAGGAACAATGTGTTGTGAACCCAAATTCCAGAATTTCCCACTGTGTTATTGCGTTATGGTTAAACCACAGAGCCAGCATAGCGTGACTGACTTGTTAAGCCCAAAATGTAGCGTGCCAGGAAGGTTGCCAGGTTTTTAGACTACGTCTTTGTTGTCTTTCAGGATACAGACTGCCAAGGTATGTGGTTTGGATGAGTACTTTTTATTTCAGTGTATCAACATAGCAGGCTCATAGATCAAAACATTATTATTCAGTTCCGATGTGCATGGGATACTGGCAAAGAAAGTGGTTTCTTTGTCACTTCAACAACCAGACATCAGAGTCTGTGATGTTTGCTTTTAATTCATTATAGGGTTAGGAACACTGAAACGGTTGCAACTTTATGCCTCAAAAAAGAGTTGTGGACTGAGGAAAAAATTGTTCTTGTCGTTGGTGATTGGACTTGAGAGGAAATGAGGATACCAACCACAGGTCTTCATGCGTAAAAAATTGCAGCTGTTTCATAACTCATGACTGTTCATTCCTTGCTCAGTGTTTTCTTGCTTCTAGGGATGAGGGCCATCTACCTATGCACCACAGGAAGCTCAGGACTTCTAGTTTTCTAATGGCTTCTGGTTGCCTACCTTTGTCTTCCAGTTATGGCACTGTAACTAAATACTCGCATTTGCTATGCGTTGCCAGTTCTGCCTTCTGTGGTACAATTATGTGGTCATCAGTAAAAGGAGCCTTCAGCCTTTGCAGGTTCTGAAATTAGAAGATATGATGAATGACATTCAGTTCCAGCTCCCAGGGGAGATGTAGTCTCCCCTGTACAGAGTAAACAGCACAGTTTGCTGTCAGACTACTAACCTCAGTTAGTCAGGCAGGATCTTTTCTCAATGGAAGTTTAAGGCGCTAGCAGGTAGAAATGACTACATTGACTAGAAAGAAAAGTGCTTCTCAGTGCTTAGTTTGGTCCCATGAACGAGGCTATAAGCTTACCAGTTCCCTGGCACAAATCAAGACAGCAGTTCATCAGTGTTCACCACTCCACTGTGAGGAGAAGATCTAATGAACTCTAGTAATTTCTAGTCTGTCCCTTCCTTTAGGCAGGAAAGGGCAATCATAGAATGGCCTGGGTTGGAAGGGACATCAAGGATCATGAATCTCCAACCCCCCTGCCACAGGCAGGCAATGTCACATGTCCATAATTGTTCATACTTTCTTGTCACTATTTTTGATAGTTTTGATCAGTTTTCTTCAGTCACAGTTTCTTCCAAATCTCTTGGAAGGTCTGTCTGCCTTTCTGCCAGGGTTGAGATTTGTATTTGATCAGGAAAGAAAAAGGTATTTTTTGTGAACTTTGCTAAAGTAGTAAAGTAGTAAGTAACCAAAGGAATATGTTGAAGACTGAGAATAGTTTCTGGTTGTAAGAGTTACAGAAAACAGATAAAAAGAATGCACTCAGAGGCTGGAGGAGCAGCTAATGTGAATGCCCTCTAAAGCACCTGGGGCAGCTCACCTGGCCTCGTGGGGGCTGGCTACTCAAACTTCTTTTTAGAACTGATAGAATTGAATAGAATCAACAATCCTAGTGGCACTCACAGATACATTATCTTTTGATAATGAAATCTTCAATTAAAAGGAAAAGAACCTTTTTGGGTGAAGGAGGCCTGCTCAAAAGAAAGCAGAGGAGGGTTTAGGCAGATTGATTCTGCTCCTGTCACTGTCACTGCTTCAAATGCAGTAGTCCAGAGGTCATCTACCAAATTAACTGGCCTGAATGGATCTCAAGGTGTTAGTGAGAAATTACCAGCCCACAGGGGACTTTGTTAAGATGTGCTTCAGGGGAAACAAGTCACATGAAAAGACTTGCTGGAATGCAAGACTTCGTCGGTGACATGGAAGAAACACAGCTTATGTTTGACAGATGGTCGAAAGTGGGATAAGGTCCTCCAATAAACACTACTTGGGATGCTCTTTACTCTCACAGATGAAAAATATTGTTAGTGATATTACCATCATCATAATTGTCCCTGTTCCTAGCATCATTATTATCTGTGCTACTGTAGATCAGAATTGCTTTGTGCTAACAGGGACACAGTGTCACTAGAACATGGTGTGACAACTACAACAACAGTGTTCCTTGACCAAAAAACATTTTCCTCGTCTATTAACATACAAAATGCATGAAAGAAATCACATGTCAGTCTTTCCTTCACTCTTCTCTATTTTTCATTAAACCCTGACCTTCAGGATCACAAGAGTTTACAACTAAAATAAATAAATCCTGTTAGAATAGTAATCTAATCTTTATTTTCCTTTTTTAGTGGATAGTGGGAAACCTAATATGCACAGCCCAACTGGGTGTGTTTGGCTGTTCCTCAAACTGAAACAAGACTTGGAAGATTAAAGGGGAGCTTGGCTCCAGATCAGGTGAATCAGCACAGATACAATGCCAGCAAATGGCCTGCAGGATGGCCTTCTCTTCTGTAATTATACAGGCTTTTTATGCCATACAGGCAAAGGAAGTAATCTACTTAATTTAATTCTAATTAAATATGTGACTTGTGGAAGTAGTGACACATCTGTCTGTGCTTTAGCTTCTTTTGGTGAGAAAGTGAACCGCTCTCTGCAGCATCTGCTTTAGCATGAGCGTAGCCTTCCCGTTAATGCTCATGCTCTTAAATGCCATTTATGTAAAAACTCTAATAGCAGCTTTTGGCTATGATACATGGTGTAAAACTTTATTCAAAGAAACAGAATACTTTCCCCCCACCTTTTTATACTGTGTGAGTTTATGTTACGACTTGAAGAAGTCTCTTGGGGCAAATTCCCATACTCACTATAATTAAGTGAAATGTAGTTATCACAGGAACAGGAACAGTGATGATTCTTAGGAAAGTGAATTCCCATAGATGACAGCAGAAGTCAGGTTTGGCTTACAAGTGGCTGTTGTCTCTTCTAGCTGGGAAACAATGTCTTATTAGAAGGTGTACTTGATGGCAAACATTCAATATTTTCTCATGAGTTGGTAAAGGCCTGATCCTAAGAGCCCTGCTCTTGATTTGAAAAGCCAAGGTCAGCCCAGAGCTGTACAGGAATGTGCTAATGGGAAGAAATGGAAAGGGGAGGATTGTGATAAGTGAAGGAAAAGGATTTTTACTGTCAAATTGTCAAATACTGGTCAAACATGGAAAAACAAAACTAATAAAATTCTCCCACTGTGCCTGTCTCATCTGGGGCTGATAAAGGATGAGATAAGCTGAACACGGGAGGGGAGGTGGGCATTCATTAGAAAAAAAAATGTTATCAGCATTTTAGTACAACTGAGAATGTGCCTGTTTAACACAGCACTATGTGCTCTTTAGGCACTTCCCTGTGTTTTTATGCATGCTATTTGAAAAAGGACTGGGAATTTTTAAACCTTCCCGACTGCTGAAGAGGACGCTTCTGAGGAAATATGATGCTTACCATTACTTGGCACTGTTATTTCATTATGCAACCTTAGGTTGTAATTGTGGAAGTTTTGCAGAAGGACTTGAAGTTCTGCCTGCTTAGGGATGAGAAAATATGCTATAAATTGGACTGCAGCTTTTTGATGAGGCTGAGAGCTGGGATTTGGAGGAGGAAGGAGCCTACAGCTTAGCCTGGGAACTTAAAATGAAGATAAAAGAGAAAGGATGTTCTTACCTGTACCATTCAGGAAGGCTTTGGCAAGCGCTACCCTGGAAAGCTACCAAGGGAAAGTGATATTTCTGGGAGAAACTAATGGCTTACTCAGCTCCTGAAGACAGTGATGTGAATAACTTGGGCAGTAAGGGGCTTGTTTTTGTCACCTGAAGGCTTTTTGCTGACTTCATGCCATCAGTTGGCAGGAGCTGAGCCTTCCTGAAGCTACTGGCAAGCTGGGTGAGCACATATTGCTGCCATGAGCCCCACCAGTGAGGTGCCTGCTGCTGTCCATGGTTCAGGATGTGTCCTCATCACCTCTACTCCTGAATTCTGGGAGTGCTGCTGGGTGGCAGCCCAGGCCTTGTAACCCAGTAAATGTCAGACCGTGCAGAGCCTTTGCCTGGATATGGCACAGCCTTCCCTCACATTTTTTCCATCTTTTTTTTTAAACCCTCACCCTAAGAGTGCTGTAACTGAATCCCTCCTCTCTGCTGGTCTGATGATCAGGTGCTTGTTGACCTACACCCTAGGTCTGTAAAGCATCCTACCTGTTGCTTTCAGCTGGTTTCAACCTACAACAGCATATATATTCAAACAAGTTTACATGTGGATTTTGTTGAGGTTCTTGTGATACATCTAATCTCCTGAAAACCTGATGTGTGCTTGAAATCTTGTCCCCTGTCCCCATTCAGCTTAGTCATATTACTCAGAAGCTGTTGGCTGTGTAGCCATGTCTCAGAGGTCATAAGCCAGCATGGAAATAGGCAGACTGCCATTGCTATTATCTGCTGGAGATGATGAAGTGACATCCATGATAGTGTTCTCCATAGATGAGTTGTCATACCCTTAGCATTTATGTTTCACCCTGTGGCATGATCCTTTGTGAGAAGAAGCATCTGATAACAAAAAAGACCACTGTGGGAACCCAGCCTCTTCACAAAGACAAAGCATTTAACAAAACAACTGCTTGACATAACTAGGTGGAGAAATAAGTTCTATTTAATTATTGAATTTGCCTGTATGTGTATGTATACCTTGCACATATTACCGTTTCAGTTTTCCTGTTGGGTTCATGCTCAGCTTCTGGTGCTGTTTCAGAAATTTTCTACCTCATGCTAGGTATTCCTTCTTCATTATGAATAATAATCATTTATTGATGTCTGATGGCATCTAGATCAAATACTGTGGGAACACAAGAAAAAACTGTTCAGAACAGCAGCTGTGGAGCAAGAAAAAACTGTTCAGAGCAACAACTGTGGAGCAAGATAAGCAGCATGAGAACCAAGGACACCTTTAGAAGAAGAAAGAACATCTCACGGCTCTGATTGGATAAGCATCTGTGTGAATGATTGAAGAGTGTTTTTCAGAATGCTCTGTTAACATGTATAAATAAAGTAGTGCTTAACGATAAAGTGGACTAATAGCTTTTAGCCACATTGGTGTGCTGTTGTGTCTCCGACCGAGTTCCTGAGAGTCCAGAGACTTCCCCACAAAACACCGAGTGAGATCAAGCTCAGAGAGCGTGCTAAGAGAAGACATTATACACTCTATAAAGTAACATACACCTTTCATGAATGGATGTTTGTCAGTAATGAGGCGCTGCAATTAAATGAAATAAGCCTTGGCAATAGCTCTGCCATATCTGCCTGTGCAATGCTCCCTCAGCAGCAACACTCCCATGGGAAATTAAATATATGGCCTGTGCAATTGTCAGCCTTATTATCTGGGTGTCTGCAACGGAGGAACCGTCAGCCCTGCCTCCAGATCCAAGCCCATGTGGAAAGAAGGTTGGAGGCTTCTCTGAAATTTGGGTACAAGCTGGAGGTGAGGCGCTGCCGAGCTCCTGTGAGACGCCTGCCCCAGGGAGTGGGCAACTGCAATGGGCAAGGAAGTGGGGAAAGACCCAGCTCTCCCCTTGAGTAGGCTTGCTCCTGTAGGCTCTTCTTTCTACAGCAGACTGAAGCATTCTGAAATAGAAGCAGTAGCAGTAACAACAGCAGCATCAACAAGAGCACTGTCTTCCTGGGATGAAAATGTCCTCATGCAGATTGCTCTTTACCGAGGAAACCACTTAATCTAAACCTTTCACCGTCTTTATTCATCTTTCCTATTGCTGGGAAAGCCAGCTGAGCCTGAGAGGAGCAAGAACACCCTGGTGATAACATTGAGATGAAATCTTCTCCTTTTGGAAAAATAGGTGCTTTAGGGGACTCAGAGATTGCCAAGGCTTTTTTGGATTAATGGCCACTGTCATTCCACAAAAACATTGTGGGAGTGAAAGACAGGAACCTCTTTGCTTGTACACCTTCATCTAAAAGCACTCAGTGAGGACCACTTTCCACGGCCTCCTGGATCATCTGCAGTTCATACCCTGGGTACTCCTTACCTACTTGATTCTTGTTGTCTTAATGTATCTTTTTTTAAATTAAGGATTTACTAGATTGGAGAAAAAAGACTAGAAATGCGTGAACAACTGATTTCATAATTATTTGTCTGGGCAGGAAAATAAGAAGGCAGTTATCTTCGCAGTGAACAAAATACATTGGTTGAGCACCTCTGACTTTCCAGAGATGACCGAGTCAAATTCAGCCTCAGAGTTTTTTGTGGAAAGCAAGTTTTCTAAAAACACTTCCCAGGTGCAGTCAGCATTCTCAGATCTTCTCCAAACTGTAAGGCTTGAGATCACATTTTTTAAAAACAAGATGTTAAAAACAAATCTCTCAGATCTAAAAATGATGCAACACTTCTAGAATTTCTAATATACATTTTTGTGCTATTATATCTGATGGTTAGGGTGGCAACATGGCGTTGCGCTCCAATGTAATTTAGTTATGTCAGTTTTCCCGTGAGACTCAGCCGCTTCAAAGTGAGCTCTGTGCAAATGCTAATGTCTCCAAGCGAGGTAAATCACACCAGAGCACAATCATCAATGCATTATCACCACTTTTATGTAAGTAGACATTTCAGAGACCTTTTTTTTCAGAACATTTCAAAAACAGAAATAGAAAAATAGAAATAAAAGTAGAAAATATCAAGAAGCAGAAGTGGGAAAATGAAGCTCAATATTGAGAATATGAGTTAGAACATAGGACAAGTGAAAAAGAATCATAAAAACAGTAAGGGAAATTAGAAGCTTTTCATTTGAAGTGAAACAAAAGATGACAGGGCTACTTTGATTTTGGAAAGGAGATGTAAACAAGGTGAACAACTATTAATACATAAAGCCGTATGTAATTTATAGATCAGTTCAGCATTTTTTTCCTGAACGAATAATGACATGAAGATGCTTAAAAATATTCATTTGATTATTACATGCACAGTGCAAACATACAGGAAATACTGGAATGCTTTTTATTTTGGTAAAGAACTTTAATAAAATTAACAGAATAAAAGTAGTAGAATCCAAAATCAAACCAGATACTTACATAATGAAAACTACAAGGGCTGCTCTGAAAATAATGCTTCCTATGTTATGACATTGGCCCGTGACATCAGAGGTGGATGTTGGTGGCATAGTGGCAGGGTGGAGCCTTCCCACCAACACTCCATTACATTTTGTTGTAATTGCATTACATTAAAAAAAAAAGATTACATTTTGTTGCCTTGTGACAGACGGTAGCTGGGGGGCAGTCTGAAAGAATGGCACCTGATATGGAAGTGCAGATAAAGTAAAGGTGTGTCATTTTTCTGTGGGTGAAAAAGTGGTACCCACTGGCATTCATTGATGCTTGCTAAACGTTGAGGTGGTGATAGTATATTTCACCTGTGGTGACAGCAGCTGTGAATCACTTTCCACTGGGGCATGATTTTTACAAGTGCAGCATGCAGGCTCTTATTGATTGCTGGTGAAAATGCACAGCTAATGGTAAAAAAAAAATAGTATTTTGTAGAAAGGGAAGGAAAGGGAAGGGAAGGGAAGGGAAGGGAAGGGAAGGGAAGGGAAGGGAAGGGAAGGGAAGGGAAAGATTTGTTTTCTCTAGCTGAGGGTGCTATGAACTTGAAGAGAAATCCCAGCCATGGAGGCTGGACATGATGTTGACGTGCAGCTGCAGAGCTTCCTTGTCTTCAGCGGGGCTATTCCAGCTGACAGCAGTTCTTTTCTCACTCATGGCATTTACATTTAAATGCAACTTTTTGTCATTGTGGAGGTACTAGGGGTCCTGTTACTGTGCTCAATCATGGGACTTTGCTACTTTCCTGTTATTGTTGGGTGATGGTCATAGGAAGATGTGTGAACAGGAATTGTCTGAAAATGCTAAATTCACAAATGAAACCCATCTGCCGTTCATTAGTGCAGCTTTTTCTGTTATAATAATCTGCCACTTCAGTATATTGCAGTGGTGTTTGCAGTATCCTTAACAAGCAGTGAGTGTTTCAGCTGCAATGGTAACGGGTGATCTAAAGGAGTGTGCTGAATTGCTAATACAGGGGGAATTATAAATGTGGGCAACAACATTTATGATTAGCTGGGCTAGAACAGGCAATACAAAGAGTTTGTTAATAATATCTGATTATAATTCTCTTTATAAAAGGACACAAAAAGAGATCAGATTTGCGTGATGTGCAGCATTAAAGTTATTTTTAAATAGACATCTTTATTAAAAATGTCTCTCTGCTTGTGGCTGGATCTGTTTAGCTGAGCTGGATAACACATTATCAGCAGGCTGTGGGAGAACAAGCCATTTGTTTTTAGATCTCAAGATCTGAGAAAGGAATTTATTTAGCAGTTTTAGCAGCAGAAGAAATCCATCAGAATAAGGTATCCTGTCACCAGCTGGATCAGTATGTTAGTCAAAAACTATTCTTTTATAAATCACAGAATTTTGCCTTACGCAATCTGTCTGTTTAGAGCTCCTGTTCCTTTGAGTAGGGACCACATCTTCTTGGGGCTGAGTGTAACTAAAGGTACACGTATCTTCATTTTTTTTGTCCTGATACATAACACAAAAATTCCTATCATCTTTTGAAAAGAACTGTCCTTGCAGCTATGCTACCACAGCACTTAGGTTTCACTTATTTCATCCAGTTCTTTTGATACAGAGCAGCTCATTTGTTTGCTATCCACTGACGTGCTGTTCTGAGTACCAAACAGCATCAGTGCAGAACTCCTGCCCCACAAAGCACATGGCACCAGGGACTGAGCCAGTGCATCACCACACCCCCAGCCTCAGCTGCTTTTTATGGGCTCTTGTTTCGGTGACAGCAGCTGCCCAGCTCCTCTCTCAAAACAAGGTTTCCCTAACTAAGGTAACAGTTGCCTTCAAAATTATGTTTGGTGTATAATTCAAACTTGGTCGTATAATCCCTTCTATTCAGCTTTAAAAGTTATATTTGCTAGTAGAAGGTGGCAATAAACTCAATTAACCAGGCTGATATAAACCTTATTTAAATCAAATTAAGGGCATTTCTGCAGCGGTTAGCATCTATTTCATCAAATGTGATTAAAAACTGCTTGGAAGTTAAATTGGTATGGCTTTGAATATAGATAAAGCCAGAGAAAGACGGAATTGGCAGCGGAGCCTGAACTGGACTGGGAGGCTTGGAGGTCTCCTTTGTATCCAGAACACCAAAGCTTTGTTTGTTTTAATTAAAACTTGGATCCTGCAGAATGTAATGGATGTTGTTTAGAAAAGCTGCCTGCTTGTTTCTGATAATTGGATTTTTCTAGCCCAGATTAATATCCTACCATTCCATTTCACTATGTCCTAGAGGATTCCTCCAAATAATTAAAGAATGAGTGCTGAAGGCTGTAACTACCTCATTAAGATAAACTTACAACAGCGTCTTAGATTTAAATAAGGAGTTATTTTCCTTTTTCCTGGAAAGAGGCCACAGTTTGTTTAGGCTCACAGTGGCAAGAAACTGATTTACATGGACGCAGAAAGCTTTTCAAGCCATTACTGCTGAATCATTGTGTTTCAGCTAGCACGCAAGTGAGCTGGTGTGCTCTGACTGAGGGCTGGGGAAATGGGTTTCAAGAAAGTTATGGTGACTGCATAATGAAAGAGAGATGCAAGAGTGTAAATATTTTTGGAAAATGTCCAGCTTGTATTCTTACACCTGCCCATGCTTCATGGCTAGAAATAATAGTAATTCCAATTCTTCATCAAAATGGTATTATCTGTTTGCATTTTATGCTGCACACATCATGTTGCAGTGCACTTTGTGCTGTTCCTTAACAGGAGGGATCTCTCACTATATGGTGCCTTACAATGGCAGATCTCATTCACAAGTGCCGATTTTGTTAGTATCTGATTTTTTACCAATTCAGCTAAGTTCTGATACTTAGGTTCAGCCCTAAGAAATATACAGTCCAGGAAAGCTGACCAACCTGTTGGAAAATCAAAATGGGAAAATGGAGGCACTAGAGGAGAATGGGAGCAGCAGAACTGCCCATGTAAAGGTTTAAAAAATATATTAAGACGGTCATAAATCTATATATATACCTATAACTAACAGGGTTGGGGGCAGCTGCAGTTGCCCATGGACACACTCATCACACACACAGGTCCCTGAGGCTCTGCTTGAGTGAGGTACAAGGTACAAGTTCAAATTTAAACCTGAGCAAACCAGTGGCACTCACATATGTTGAAATGTTTGTAGGCTGACAGGGGCTCAATTTCCACAGTTCCTCTTGTGTTGTGAGAGATGTTTTCAGATCAAAACTCACTTTACTGAGAACTTGTTCCCAGAGCAAATTTCACATAAAAAGCTTTTAAATCCAACAATGTGACATTTAAAAGGGTAATTTTTTAAGTATCCATTTACAGAAATATATTATTTTAAAGCAATATTTTAAAAGTTTCATAATCCTGGCTCTGGTCATAAGCAGTGCCTTGTATATAAATATAATAAACACCACCTGAAAGAACATGACTTGGTTAAGGCGTGCCAGTAGAAGGAAGAGTCCTCACATAGAAGTGGAGGGCTGTCCCTCATCCTCAGTCAGGGCTGTGAACGACTGTGTTGTAGTGCGGTGGAGGTGAGACATTTCCTTCACTGAGACATACCTTGGGTATTTTCTTAGTGCTACACGGGATCGTGGGATATTTGAAATAATTATCATGGAGATCTGATGTTCTGGCTAACTGGGCAGTGCCCGGAAGTATGTTTGAAAACATCTTCCTTCAAGTGGTCACTTGTGCCTGGAAGATGAGAGATGAGGCAGTCAGTAGATGGCAGAAGGCACAGTGACTGTATCTGAAACATCTGCAAGTTCTGCTGCATTTTCTGAGCTATTTATCTGTGAGGTTCAAGACGCCTCCTAGCATAATCTTTCCTAAACGAGAGCTGTGTATTTTATGCAAATTACATAAACTTTTTCTTAATTATGGGGATATTTCGTGGAGATTTTGAGGAGAAGAATATGTATGAGAACACTCACTGGGGCCAGGTTGGAAGCATGTCAGCCTTGTGGTGCCTGCGGGATGGCAATGCAGGGGAGGCAAGAGTAGATGCTGGGCAAGAAGGAAGAGAAGTGAAGCACTTTCTGGAGCAATTCTTTTCCTGGTAAACACTTTTAGCTGCCTGTTGGTGATGTAGAGACTTTCTGAAGCATAGGCTGTGCCCAACCCTTTATTTTCAGTGTACGCTTCTGGACGCATCCTTCACAAACGTATTTAATCTTTCTGAGGCCATTTATGCTTTGGCAGTGACAACATCCTGTGGGTTAGCATGAAGGGTGTGCCTAAACAGCCCATGAGTTATTTATGTATACCTGTTTCCTGACGTTGCTGTAACTCTCGCCAGCCTTGCGCTCATCTGCAGAGGTGCCTGCCGTCCATGACTGAGATGTCTCCATTTCCCCATGTTGTTCAGGTTTAAAGCTCACTACTCAACCTCCCAAGGTAGTTTTCTGCATGCCAGTCTGCTGTGTGCTGACAAATACCTGCCAGGAGCTATGGGTTTTGTCTTGGGAAATTCCAGGTAAACATGACACCTCAGCTTCTTGGAGGTAGCAGCTGCTGCTTTTGCTCAAAGGGAATTCCCAGCAACTTTGATCTGTGAGAGAGGACATCACCCCCGCGTTGCTTTGCTGCAGTGAGGTAAAATGTTTGTTGAGGACATGTGGCAGGAGCAGCTTCACAAGCAGCAGGAAGGACTCCTTCATTACATCCCTAAGCCACACATGCCTCATTTACAGTGGGGCTCTTTGGTCACCCCAGTAACAGCGTAGCCAGAGTCTGAGGCAAAGAGCAGCAAGCAAGAGCTGAAAAAAATATCAGTTATTTCTCACATATGACTTGTGGGGATCTGCAGGAATGTTAGATCTTGGCCTTTTTACTTCCAAAATTTGCTGTCTTTGGTGCATGGAAAAGCGCTGAAGCTTTTAGGAGGTCAGATAAATGAAGAAATATTATTCATTTAAAAAAAAATAATTATTGGTTGTGCTTCCTTTGGGCATGATGCACTGGCCAGCCTCCTGGGCTGATGTTATGCTAGGTACCGTGACAACTTGTAGCAGGAACGCCTGCCCAGCGGAGCTTAGCAAACACATCCTTTGAAGTGGATGAAACAAGAGAGAGTTGGGTGGGCAGGAAAAGGAAAAGGAGGGTAGGAAATATGGTATGAAGCACACGGCTCCGTCAGCCTTGTGGAACAAACTTTTATAGTCTTAGTGGTGAAAGCTGTGTAGACCGTTTTCATCAACTATTCCAGTAAAAGATCTTGAGTGAAATATTGGTATTTTGTGTTACTTTGACCTGAGCAAGGCACAGAGGTTCAAACTCATTGCTTTCCTCCTATGTGGTGTGGGTGTGTGTGTGTCAAGCAGGCAGTGGCTTAGGCAAGGCAGCATCCCACCTTCTAAGCATCACAGAAAGGTATTGGGGATTGTTTTAGGGCATTTTTCTCCATGCGAATGTTTGATTTCATTATTTAACATAATAGGAGGACCTCCTCTAGCATTATCGCCATTGAAAATGCTCCCAGGTGTGCCAGGGGCATTCACAAGACAGGCAGCCAGTGTATAAATGCTTCTTTGCATGTACCAGAAGTATCTCCTGCTGCACAGCTGCGCTCCCAGGTGAGAAGAGTTGCTGAGTGCCAGTGAATGTTTTGAGCCATTCAACTGCTGCACAGTTTATTCTCGTGGTAATGGGCAGAGCCTCACACCACACTATTGACCTTGGCCTAGGGAGGCTTCAAAGGAGGCTTTGTCTTGGATTCAATAACCAAAGCCACTGTCAAGGGCCAGATAAAACTGGTGGCTATGAGTCCCGTCTCCATCCCAAGCCTGCTGTGTGACCATCAGCCAGTCACCCTGGTTTTCTGAGGCTCATTCTCTCTTTATTAAGCTGGAGAAGGCAGCACTTGTGCTGCACAATGCCACCCTTTAGCTCTCTGGACGTATTGTATTTGTCATTGTATAAATTCTATCAGGACAAAGAAGCTGTCCTGCCTATCCACAGTACAGAATCACAGATTCACAGAATCACCAAGGTTGAAAAAGACCTACAAGATCATCCAGTCCAACCATCCACCCATCACCAATAGTACTCACTAAGCCATGTCCCTCAACACAAAATCCAGCCATTCCTTGAACACTTCCAGGGTCGCTGACTCCACCACCTCCCTGTGCAGCCCGTTCCACTGTTTGACCACTCTTTTAGAGTAGTATTTCCTAATGCTCAGCCTAAATCTCCCCTGGCGCAGCTTAAAGCCATTCCCTCTAGTTCTATCACACGAGAGAAGAGGCCAACCCCCAGCTCACTACAACCTCCCTTCAGGTAGTTACAGAGAGCAATAAGGTCTCTTCTGAGCCACCTCAGCTAAAGAGGCCAAAGTACAGCCAAAGACGGCCAGGTGTTACTGCAGAGGATGCACCGAGCAAGCTCTATACAATTCAGAAATGCAGAATCACACTGCAGGGGCTGCCAGGTTTGCTTTGCCTTCAGGGTCAATTTAGTACCGTGCCAGAGATGCCCACGCGGGCTCCTGCAGTGGCACGGGGCTGCGGCAGCCTGCCGGCTGCTCTTGCTCATAGCCGATCCTCAGCTGCCACCTGCTGAGCACACAAAGGCAGCAGAATGCACTGCGTGGGTATGTGGGCTCCTCAGTAGCCAAGGGGAGATGGCATACACAATGGCACGAGGTTTGTCCATGAAAACCTGCCTGTGTTTTCAGGTGCCAAGGTAGGAACTGCCTGGAATAGCCAAGAATTCACCAGACAAAAAAATGCAATGTGGTAGCAGAGAACAGCTCAAGGAAACCCTATAGAAAGACGAGCTCAGCAGGAGACCTGAAATCACACAGAAGCCACTGCAGCATCAGCTGCAGGAATTAAATTCCTCTTTTGAAACTAAATCCAATAGCTACGATGTAAATCTAACTCAGTTCAAGCACAGTGCACCCATACCTTAGTGGGGTGAACTTTCGGGCATCATAATGCCAACAAATTTGTTGCTGATTTTAAGCACATTCCTGTTCAACAGGCTGCTGTGCTTCTTGCAAAATATGCCTCAGATATCTGTGCTTAAAACAGAGATGGTACCGATCTGCACAGACCAAAACTCCTAAGCAGGACTGCTTTGCAATGTATTTATATGCTGCCTACTGAAATAGGGTCTCCTCACCATTTATGATGTCAGAAGGGTAGTGCACAGTGAAAAGAAGAATGCTTCAACTTATTTATGGCTGCCAGGTATGTCTTACATTTAAAATAGTGATTGGGGAAAAAAATACAGAAAATTGGAAGAAAAAAAAAGAGAAGAAAAAGAAGCTGTACCTACCAAACCTCTAATGCCATCTGCTGAGGAAACACTGGAAATGAAGTCTTCAGCTGGCTACTTGTTGCACTATTCTTGATATTGATGTCTTGTAAAATTTCCACTACTTGAATACATTGAAAGGGTTTTCAATTATATTTTATAAATTTTAATTATAAATTTAATTTAATTTTATAAATTGTAAATTATATTTGCTTTGTTCATTCGCAAAGGGGAGGCTACAAGGAGCACTGTACTCCTTAAAGGCACTCAGTAATAGAGGAAAAAAGCCTTCTTCTCCAAGAAGCTCCCATACGAAGCAAGTGCCTACAAACCTGAACAGAGCACTGACCCTTAGTGATTGAACCTTAAGCTGTTCTATACCAGCATAAATCTGCTGATATCTGAGCAGTTACTGTGTATGGCAAAAGAAGGGAGGTCGTTGGCTAGGATAGCACTGAACAGGGGCACAGTATGGGAACAAAACGGACAAAAAAACAAATTGTTAATTCTGTATACTTACATAAAAGTAGATAGATCTCTAAGGGAGGGGCTTTTCATTTCAAGATACAGCGTAGAAATGTGGAACAAAAAGTAATACAGTATTAGGGAGAATCTCAGAATGAAGCTGCATCTGTTTTAACACACGCACAGAAAGTGTTCAGAGTAAAAGGAAAAAGATAATAGATATCTCAAAGTATTTTAGCCATCAAGATAGTAGGTTTCATTAAAATATTCAGCTCACGAGGACGGAAGCAAGACATATTTTTTAATTACATTTACAAAAAGGAAAATAAACAAGCTGTTTGTGTTGTTTTTGCATTTCCTTACTGAAAGGGGAAAAAAAGCACTTGGAACATTCAGGACCCTTCTTGTTTAGATGTCTGAAACAAAGGACAATGGAAGGCATCAACAGTTCAGCAAACAAAGGCTGTCAGTCCACCACTGCCGACTTCATGACAAATCAGAGCCCCAGTGAGATTTTACGTGCCACTAAAACACGCCACATCATTAACAGCAAAGAAAACCCAACCGATGTAACAAATGAAAACAGTTGAGACTGACAACTTCAAATAGGCAGACCTGACCTAATGCTCCTCTGATGGAAATAGCACAGTAACTTTGAGGATACACGATGATGTAATTCATTGAAAGAAAACTTTAGTGAGACTCTTAGCACTTGCATAGCAAAAGAAGCAACAAAGCATATATTT
Organism: Lagopus leucura; assembly: GCF_019238085.1. Taxonomy (NCBI): domain Eukaryota; kingdom Metazoa; phylum Chordata; class Aves; order Galliformes; family Phasianidae; genus Lagopus; species Lagopus leucura. The sequence continues at coordinate 71,675,661 of NW_024962252.1, read as the reverse complement.
AAATAGTTGATGCATTTTTATCAGTAATAATTTTGCAACCAGTTGGACATTTCCTTTATACTGGTCACTATCTGGGGAAAATAGTCTTCCTATACTTGCCTGTGTGTTTTGCTGTTGAGGACACACAGTAAACAGCGTAAGTACATGAAAAATTGCTAGGGTGATGTATGGTAACTGTTGAGTCATGGCCTGAACCACTGATCGAGCACCTGGGGAAAGGACCTGGTCAGCCCTGGCAGCACAGGTGAAGGCAATTCAGCTGTGTGACCAGAAGGGGTGGAGCCTGGCTGCACCTCTCCTAGACCTCATTTAAGGGCTGACTGCCACTGAGGAAGGATCTTATCCTGGAGGTCCCTCCTTGGTGAAGCTTTCCCCTGTGAACCTGAAATCTTCTGATATGGGTGAGCAATCTTCTTCTGTTATAGCACCTTCCTGTCGTGCTGGTTCTTCTGCCGTCACATCCTTTGTTGTAATGCCTTTCCCATTGCACTGATCTGTCCAATTGCGATAGGTGAGTTTAGCAAGGAAAGTAGAATAAATTTAATGTTTTTTCATCTTTATTTCTGGGAAGGTTACCGAGCATTTGGGACAACTGAAACTGAACCATAACTATACCAAGTAACATTCTAGAGTCATTGAGAAGTACAGAGTTGTTCCCTAAATCCTTCACCTGAAGTGTACTTCGTAAGTGACGGTTGTCATAAATATTCAGACACACCACTACACCTTGAGCCTCTTATTGTATTTTTGCAATACAGCTGGTGTGGCAAAATAAGCATTTCTGGGAGTGTTCACTCCTAGAATACACTGAAAAACTGAACACAAGAAAAAATGTAAAAAATAAAAGTGTATGAATGCATTAAGTGCATCAAATAAAATATGTATTCAAATGTAGCTTAAACTACATGCACAGCTCCTTCTGTATTGCCTAAAAATATCTTATTCCCAAAATATAAGGAAGTTAAATTTTCTAAGTGTGATAAAGCTGTTCTTGAATACAGTTATAGTAGAAAAGCCCAATGCTTTGAGCCAGTGGTAATCTGAATGAACAGACACAGGGAAATGATTGTCAGTGTTTTGCTTTCCATACAACATTCAGTTCTTTAGTCAGCTATTCTTCAACACTGATTTGGAAACTTTGAGGAAAGCAACTTAGATTTGGTATTTTAAACTTGCGTTACAAACTTTGATATCTGTAGTTGACTAACAGAAAACTTTGTTTTGCTTTAAGCAGGTCTTTTATGCTTTCTTTTAACAAAATGACAAATTTGCTTCTTTTGTTTGATATGAATAGAAGTTTCACTGGATGAAAGGTTATTTAAACAAACACATCCCAAACATGTGCAGCACACAGCTGCCAAGAAGCCAGTAAGAAATGTATGTACTCACATGATCTTGGTACAACAGCTGGCTGTCTCCTCTGCTATTTATTATTGAAGTTCTCTGCAAACTTTGTTCCAAATACTTGATACTGCTGTGATTCAGGAAGAGAAGGAAATAAAACTAAATAAATTAATGAATTTGATCAAATAGCAAAGGGAGAAGTGGGAGGTAAAAGTCACTTCTAAATGACCTTACAGAAATGTGCACAAACTTTATTTGAATTCAGGGAGTTCTATGGATGCAAATGGCAATATGAATATATGGTAAATATATGTAAGAGTTATAATCCAGCTTTTCATTAGGAGCTGACTTGAGAAATGTGGCTTGCATTTCTGGAATACTAACTCTTCATGTTTAGCACTATAACTTAATATTTTTTTAAAATGCATCTGTTCTGGTGTTTGAGGACTGCTCAGCAGGAGGCTCTTGCACAACTGTGTTGTTTTTTTCTTTTATCAGATAGCTTTTTATTCTATCTGCTTTTTATATGCTATATGGAGCAGGCAACGTGATTCTCTGTGTTTAGGTCCCTTGCAACATAGGTGCAAAGTTGCAGTTTTTGCTTTAGACACAGCTGACATAATCTCTGCATTGTTACACCTCCTGTATGTGCACAGCATGATCTAGAAAGTGAGTTATAATGGAGACAATCCCACTGCAAGGCTGATAGAAAAGTAAAAGCTGTGCACAAAAGAACAGTATACACTACATACATTAGAGATGCATTGCATTTCTAGTTGTGTTCGCATGATTTCTAGGTGATGAGTTTTATTTGTACAGACTTTTCTTTAAAGAGTCTTTAAGATAGCTTAGAAGCAAAAATACTCCCAATTTAGGGCCAGGCTGAAAAAGAGATCACTATGTATGTCAGCAGCCAGCACTACTTGGTTCTGTTCTGTATTGTAGTGCTGAGAACAACCAGAATTGGATAGTTAGCTAGAGGGCAAATGGATAGATGCAAAATGTGCTGACTTAACACACACACACACACACACACCCATGGGAGGAGGGACTGGTGCCCAAAGACTATGAAGTTAAAAACAAAACTGAAGGACTCTTATTTTTTTTTTTTGTTGATTGTTAAAAGAGTTAAGAGTACACTCAGTAGCTGTGGATCTACAATCATAGTAGTCTATAGCATACACCACCAACTCCTTTGAGGTAAGGAGTATTAGGTACTGTATGTTTGCAGTTTTGTGATGTGCTAGGTCCAGCTGCACTGAAGTCTAGGTGCTACTGAAGAGTAAAGTTAAAATGTTAGCAATTTATGAACCTGATTGCATTTGCACCCAGATTAGGATTTTTTTTTCCTGACTTCTGGCACAACTTATGGACAGGCCTTCTCAGCTGTTTTACAAATGAATTGAATAGGGAACAATAGCTGCACTCCTCCCTTCTTGCCTTTAGTCTTCTTTTTCAAAAGAAGACTGATCTTGTTCACCCATCCACTGCATGTACAGTTGAGCACTTTGTTTACCATGCCCAGACAATTCTTATCAAAATCAGCCGTTGGTTCTTTGCCCTCTGCCAACCTCTCCCTTAACCCTGGCTTTACCTGCACGAGTAGTCGTGTAGGACTAGGGACAGATTGTGTTTAAATTGCTTAGATAAGAATCGGTTCAAGTGATGGCTGTTCCATGTCTGGCAAATTCTTAAGATGGGAGAGTGGTATATTGGCACACATACTGCTGCCAGAACAATCTCTTTGCAACTGCAGAACTACATGAGACCTCAGTAGGCTTTGAATATGTGCATGGTACTGAGATGATCACTTTTGAAGACAGATTCCATTTCAGCTCTGACTTTAATCAAAATTTCACATTCATACAGTTACATTTAATTAGTCTATTTGACTCCATCATCCAGATATTATTATAATCTATGGAGAAAAGATATTTGGAGGATATAAGTAATTGCAGAGTAGCTGTTCTATGTAGATCAGCTGACCTGTGCTCTTGAAGTCCCTATCTGAACTGACTGGAAGAGATTCTGATGGTAATCCCACATTGTATGTATTTATACTGGGTGATGGGAAACCATGCCATAAATCACTTGTCCTATTGCAGAATATAGAACCCAAGCATGCGTATAAATCTTACGATGTTACTTGGTAGCAGGGGAAGCATGGTATATTTAGGCTCCTACAATTTGGTTATTCAAACTCATGTTATAACTCCTGGGGAATCTGTCAATATTTATTCTGCTCAGATAACAGTAATTTTCTTTCTTAGATTTTCATTGTTAGTTGTTTTAAAGCAGTTACAGTGCTTCCAAGGTCTGTCTCTTCTACCACTGATACTCTTCTGATGAGTAAGCTACTCTGAGTGGATGGGGGAAGAATGAAACTGGGAGAAAATAAAGCATGGAAAACTATTCATAAAATGCATTAATTTAAAAAATCAATCTTAAGCACATAATATTTTTATTCATTTTCTAATAAGAAGTTTCTATGACAGATCAAACTACTGCTAGTTCAAAACCGTTATTGGCATTTCCACATAACAAGAGCTTCACAGGAAAAGAATGGAACAGGTTCAGAGTATCTGATGCACAGGAAGCTATCCCTGTCTTTATTTCAGGAAGTCATAGAATACCCTGACTATGAAGAGACCTGCAAAGATCACAGCCCGCCACCTGGCTCCAGGCAGCACTGTCCAAACTCCGAGCCCTATGTCAGAGAGCACTGTCCAAACATTCCTGCAACTCCAACAGCTCAGGGCTGTGCCCACTGCCCTGGGCAGCCCAATCCGGTGCCGGCCACCCTCTGATGCCAAACCTGTCCCCAGCCCTGACACAGCTCCGAGCCGTTCCCTCGGGCCCTGGGGTGGAGAGCAGAGCTCAGCGCTGCCCCTCTGCTTCTTGTGAGGAGCTGCAGCTGCCATCAGGCTTGTGAGAAATAGTTGCAAAAACTTTCCTGGAATCCAAAGTGATGATACCTTGGTAAACAAGGTGGGCGATCTTGTTGTAAAAGGAGATTAAATTTGTTGAGTCACTTCCAACTCTAATTTTGTGCCGAGAAGCACATAAAAAAGAATCCCCATTTCTAATGCTGTTACTGTGCACCTCAACACCTTATGCATACAAAGCCCCCCAAACAAGAATGAAGATGCGGTGACACGCAGGTCCTGTGGTACTTTGCATGCCTGGTAGAGCCAAATGCTTTCATGGCAATTCCTAACCACTGTTAGGAATTCAGTGTGGTGTACACAGTCAGGCCAAGAAGTTTTAAAAATACAGAACTATTGCTTCAGCCTTTGAAATTATGAGAACTACGCATATTCAACATATATAAACATCACAGATTTCAAAGCCAATTCTGTGCTATCTAAAAAAGAGTGACAGTAAGACAATGCAAAACAAGGTTTTATAAACAAAATACTTTTATTAGACTAGTACATGGGTTGTCTTGAATGCAGTTGGCATTATAATGTTGGTATAGTTCATTTAACCTAAAATCAACATTACTGAAGATTAACCTCAGGAGATATTTATCTGAGAAAATGTGATTAAAAGTAAATATAATTTCTTTTTCTCTCTTTTATTTAGTGTGTTCTGGTAGTATAATTTAAACTAGACAACTTACCTAATAGAGCATATCACTAAGCAAAGCCAGAACTTAACTGGAACTGAATACTGACAGTTTTATTCATCTATTTTCACTTTTGATTTGAAAATGATTCCACCATTACATTTGTTTTTCCATTTTCATTAATAGAACTATTTTTTACTTGGTTTTCTGTAACAGCTCCATCAAGGAAAACCACCTTGAGTATTTAGATATTCCAGATACCTAATCCAGTTCTTTGGGTAATTGCTTCTAAGAAGATGCCCGATGGATACCTTGTCTCTTTTCTTCTTGTTTTATTGCAGCATCATAATAGCATTGCCCTAACTGGAAGCTGGTATTCACATCCAGCCTGGTACAGCACTCACAATGGAAAAGTATATTTAGGTGTGACCTCTACAGACCACACTATCCCCTGAGTGTTCAGTTACAGCATTTTTTTTCATAGATCATAAATATAAGAAAATAACTGGCTAAAACCAAGTGCAAAACAAAGAACAGACTTACAAAACAAGAGACCTTTTAAACAACAAGCAGGCTCAGCATCCTATTTCAAAGCAAGATTTTGCAATCCTATTGCAAAAGCAAGAAAATACAAGCCTCAACTTACATTAAGAAATGGTAATCTGGTAAATAAATATCCTTCCAGCCGACAAACAGAACTGTGAATTACTTCTATTTATTATTTTACATCACAGCTGGGTCAGAAACCTCATTCTGACACAAGTTCTGTCAGCCTGATGCCATGCAAGCAGTGCAGTTAAATTGCTTCTACTCTGGGATGCTGTTGTAAACAAAGTTGTTTTCCTTCAGTACGGTCAAAGCAGATTACTTCAACTAAGTTATCTTTCCAGGGATCCATCTAACCTTTTGGATACACTTCCACTTTTAAGCAATATTCCTGGCGGGCTCAATGACCTTCGTTATTTTTCTCTTAGTCTTTCATTATAAGGAATGTCATTAGCAATGTTTTGGTCATAAGCTTTACACCAGTGACTGTTTTCATACTTTCAATGGCAAAACGAAATCTTAACTTAGGCTTCTTACTCCAGTAACAAAGGCATGTCCAGTCAGTCCCACTGGCTCATGTTACACGTGGCAATTCACTTGTGGCTTACGCCTGTTTCCTCATAGGTACAAGCAGAGCCTGCCTCTGTACTCAGTCATCCTAGCATCTTAAAGGTCTTGGCTAGATGACATTAAGAATGTGGATGGTTCCATCATTTTTAAGAATTAATTTGATGAAAGAGATTCAAGCTTGCATTAACGCGTCAATCTATTTCAACGTTGGAGAAACTTGGTTTCATGGAAATTAAACTTATTGCCAAGTAATTTAATGCAGATTAACACCCTCCTCTGAACAGAATCCATGACACTATGTGAAACTTTCTTAGTTGTATAGAAGAAATGTACCTTTGTTTACATGAATTTAAATTGATACATTTCTTATGTACATTCACCCAAAATTCTTATTTCTTTTGTATTAAGTATGTGAAGTACAGCAAATTTAAATTATTAAGATAATAATCTGGGAGAGAGAAATCTTGGTGTTTCAGAGGGTCATCTCTGTAACATCTAGTTTCAAATGTTCCACCAAATGCACATACACATTAAGAAATTGTACACAGCACTGTAATTGTACACATGACACCATTTTCCAAGTTTTCCACTTTCATGGAAAAGCGTCACGAAAGCCATTTACAAACAACTAACACCTTCTCCAGAATAAATCACATGAAACACAAGTGGAAAGGAGGGATTGTATAGCAGTGCTATTCAAACAGTCAAAAAAAAAAAGCACTGATGCTGCAGCTGAATCTGAGTGGTCATATTCCTGAGCAAGACCAAAAACAGTTTCTCCAGTGAGTCTGATCAAAATTCCATAATAAAATCAGACAGAACAGTAATATGAGCTGCCAAAGAAGTTACGGTACAGTAAGATGATCATTGAAAATATCCCTGTTGTATCAATTATGTTCCAACAAAAATCATCGTATGATTTACAAGCACACTGCTTATTTGCAGCACCAAGATGATATAAAGTAAAAACTTATCCATTGAGTTCCTCTGATAAATGGTCCCCCGTACAAATGCAAATCCGTGTGTACACTGAAGTACTTTTAGCAACAGGTACAGATTCCATAAAAGTCACTGCAAAGACTGAAAAAAATGCTACAACTTGAAAAGGGATCAGAGAAAATCACTTCCTACTGGTTTGCTACATAAGTTCTATCAATAAATTCTGATCTCAGGAATAGCAAAACTCACTTCAGTTTCTGAGATAAGCTGTAGATGGACTGTGAAGGTCTGCAAGTTGCGTAACACCTCACTTTCATGTTTTTAATGTGCTGCAGGCAAGGTTTGAACTGAACTTCTGCTGAACTTACAGGTCAGCAAGGCAAATAACTGCCACTGAATGATCAAAACATTCCAGTTTTCTTTTCCAGCATAGAAACAAGGGACTTCCATCAGAGACAAACACGTTTTAGCCAGTCTGTCAAAGTAATTTCCAGATACAGGCAGTTATTTTAAGCTAACTGCGCTTGCATCTTTTATATGAACCCAATACTCTGTTTTTACCCCGGTTCCACTGAAAACCTTGCTCTTGCCCACCCACTGCTTAAGAAAAACATGAAGTACACGAGTTGCAAACCCTAGGGTCAGATTTTTATCAGGAGCACAGCCAACAGCTCCCTGCCGCGCCGCAGCCCTCAGCGTGCCTCGGTGCCGCCCGCCGCACGGTCCGTCCCTAACTTCACCTTGTGCTCTATCTTCTGCAGCACCGCCGGCAGGTCGAGAACGGACGAAATGACGTAGTGAGGCACCGGCGAGGCATCGGCCGGGGCCGCCATCGACTTGTTTAACCAGACGGTCGCTCTCAGGCCGGCGTTCAGCCCTCCCTGGATGTCTGTGTCGAGAGAGTCCCCCACCATGACGCACTCGGCCGGCTGCACGCCCAGGAGGTCGCAGCAGTAGTGAAAGATGGACGGCGCGGGCTTCTCCTCCTTCTGCTCGCCTCCCACCACGATGGCGTCGAAGTAGGGCTGGCAGGCGCACGCCTCGATCTTCTCGCGCTGCGTCTGCCGGTCGCCGTTGGTGAGGAGCAGCAGGCGGACGGCCTTGCGCAGCTCGGTCAGCATGCCCCGCGTGTCCTCGGCCAGCGTCAGGTGCCGCAGCCGGGTGGCCTTCCACAAGAAGTAGCACTCCGCGGCCAGGCTGCGGTTGGCCTCGCCGCCGATGGTCTCCTGGATCGCCTCCTCCCAGTGCGAGATCCGCAGCTCGGTGATGCACGTCTTGGCGGGGTCGTGGCACTCCTTGAGGAGCTTCGCCTGCACCTTGTCGCAGATGCCGCGGGCGTCTCCCTCCCCGCAGTGGTGCTTGGAGCGGAGGGCGTTCACCACCTGCAACGCACAGAGCACAGCCCGTCCGGACACCGCCGCCCTGCCCCGCGCTGCCCGATCGCGGCCGCCCCCGCGTACCTCCTCGATGGCGCGGCGCCCGGCCGCCGCCGTATCCACCAGCGTGTTGTCCAGGTCGAAGAAGACAGCCTTGACGCCGTGCACCCCCATGGCGACGCCTCTCCGCCCCGCGCCCCGCGCCCGAGGCCCGCAGCCGGGAGCGCTCCGCCCGCCGCCGCAGCGCGCAAAGCCGTGCGTGGCACGGAGCGGCGGAAACCACCGAAGCCTGCGCCTGCGCCCGCCCAGGCGCTGGGCGGGGCCGCGGGGGGCAGGGAGTCCCGTAGGACGCGGGGTGGGGCTGCCAGCAAGGCGGGTCCTCTCACGTCTTTATTCTACTGCTAGTAAATAAACTTATCGAGTTACGTAACTCAGGCCAGGAATGGCTGTCAAAGGGGCTTTCGGTTCTCTCAGCGAAGGCGGCCGTAGGGTTACGTGCACCAACGCCGAGCCGCGCTGTCCGTGCCCCGAGGCGTAAGCCGGGGAGCGCTCGCTGAGCCGTAGCGCTGCAGGCAGGCAGGCAGCGAGCGGCCCGCCGCGGCAGGGCGCTGTGAGGGAGGCGCGGCCGCTCACCCGCGCTCCCCGTCCGCCTTTCGCTTTCGTTTCGTGCCGGCGCCGCACTGCTGTGAGAAACGGAAGCGGGGCTGCGTCCGCGTAGCGCTGCGCGGCTCTTGGCGGTGCGGGCCGGCGGAGACAGCGGAGGTAACAGCGGGCGGAGGGAGCCAGGCGGCCGTGGGAAGCGGGGCTCGGTCGGGGCGTACCTGGAGTTCCCGTTACAAAGTAACCGTCACTGATTTATCTGCTTTTTTTTCTGCAAGCGTTTGTTTTTCGCTTCCTGCTTCCGTCGTGCGCGTCACGGATCCTGACAGCCTCGTAGCCTGAGAGTGCGGGCTGGAGTGCCTCGGTTCTGCTCTGAAGGAAGCAGTTTTAATTCTTTATGGAGAAAAGTTGCTAATTTCTCTCAGCATCCCGAGTGATTCAGCCTCTTCTTTTCCAGGAATCGGCTGAGAAATTCTTCATCACTAAACTCGTCGTTCTGCTTTCTGAATCTCTAATCTCAGAAAGTTTAGAATACAGTTGCAAGCCAACTTACATGGAGACTTGAATGAGAAATCAGTTACTCCTTTGTGACCGTTCTCCTGGCACCATTTTGTCCTCTGTCACAGCAGTGCCCTGGCAGAACGCGGGCTGTCTCTGTAGCACTGTGTGAGGCTCAGGCACAGCCCTGAATATTTCTCTACAGAATCTTTTGGTACTCAGATATTGCATCGAGATGGACCGAGAGTGTATGAGCAAGATCAACAGCTACTGCCAGAGGAATAAGTGCAAGCTCGAGTACGCTGATGTGGACATGAAAGGCCCATCTCATGACCCTGAGTAAGTTCACCACGCACGCCAATGAACATCAGCAGTAGGTAAAACTGGGTGAAGACTGCAGTCAACAGAAGTTGATTTGCTGGAAGGGTGGCAGAGAGCTGCCTGCAAACACCGATGGGTGTGCAGGAAGTGTCATTGGGCACAAAGGGCCTGTGGGAAACTTACCTCAGAGCTAATGGTGCTTATTGGGAGCATCTGTTGCTGGCGGTTGTCTTGCATTGATGCTTTTTGTCACGAATCACCTCGTGAGGTGGGTGGATTGCAGCCAGCGGTTTATTTAAGTAATTTAAGTGCTGTGGTTTTTATAAAGTTTTACAAAGTAATTTGGCGACTTGTATTTCTAAGAGTAGAGGTTGGGTATACATTAATTCTTTGGTTACCAACATGTTTTTGTGTGACATTTTTGAACATCTGTTACAAGAGAAGGGTCTTAAATTGATTCACTTTTATCTGTGGAGACAAATGCAGAGGATAGAATACGTAGGGTTGTTTCTTGTTTGAAGACAAATGCACTGTCTGATGTCTGCTGTTCTTTCCCTTCCCACAGATCACAGATACCCAATGTCTATAATATTTCCTTCTTTTTCTTTGCTAGTTTGCATAAAGACAAATCTTATGCTCATAATCAGGATGTTTCTTTTAAGTGGTGGTCTCCTGTTGCCAGCCTGCACTCTGTGCTGTCTTATTCTCAGACCCTGAGCAAATTATTACCTGTCTCTCAAACCTTGATCTATCATCTTTTTTTCCCTCTCATGCAATTCATACTTCAAAAGGGATTGCATGGGACTAATAGAATGTGTGTACAAATTCAAATCCAATTTATTTCACTTTTACATTTTTTTTTTTTTTTTTGTACTCTTATATTAAAAATATAATTCAACCTGCTGCCTTGTATTTGTGGGTGATGTGAACTATGATAGTGTTATCTAGGAATATCCTGTATGGCTCCGGCTCTTCTGAGTAGAATGCAGTGTTGGGCTGCCATAATAAGCTGACCCTATCAGGTGCTTCTGACACTCATTCTCAACAGACAGAATCGGAGGAGCAAAAGTGAGGAAAAACTGGGGAGTTAAGAAAACTGAGGCAAACTGTATGTGCAAGCAAAGCAAAATAAGGAATTCGCTCACTGCTTCCAATCAGCAGGCAGATTATTAGTCATTCCCAAGAAAGTAGGTCTTCATCACACTATTGGCTGCTTGGACCCACTTCATCCTCCTGTCTTTCAACTTTTTGTGCTGAGTCATGTGGTATGAGCTGGGATAGCCTTTGGTCAGTTGGGGTCAGCTGTCCCCTCCCAACTCCTTGTGCACCCCAGCCTCCTTACCAGCAGGGTAGAGTGAGAAGCTGAAAAGGCTTTGATACACTGCAAACATTACTCAGCAAAAGCTACCTTGCCTTGTAACAATGGTGACCTCATGCATTCTTTAAGAATTTTGCTTTTAGAAACACTACTAGAACTAGTGTAGAACATGCAGTTGTGGTTAGGAAGATGTTTTTTAAAATCTTTACTATAAGGAACTATGATAACTAGGAGTCAGATATAACAAAAACACATGATATGGATCTGGGCAGGCATTTCTTCCTTGTTTGTTTCTTTTCCACCATGATAATCTTTCCAACTATAGCGCCTGTAAAGTAACATCTTAACTGCGCTACTCTTCCAGCTGTACAAGCAGGCACGCTTTTTTGTGCTCACTAAGTAGTGCCTGCAGGCACTACTGGAAGGTAAGCATAGTGTCATTTCTGAAGGCACGAAATCAAGTTTAGCTGATCTTTAGCATTCTCATACACATCTCAGCACCATAAAACTATGAATGCTCAGATACCCCCACAGCTAATTTAGTGCTTTGTACATATTAAAACTACATCTGAAGAAGTTTTAAAGTACATTTGAGACAAAACTTACCGATGTTACAGGGAAGTTTCCTTTATTGCAGGTTTACAGTTGTGGTTAGAATAGATGGTAAAGAGTATGGTGCTGGCACTGGTAAAAGTAAGAAGGATGCAAAAGCAGCAGCAGCAAAAAAAACGTGGGACATGATTGTACAAAAGGTGAGCGAGCTGTATGATTTATGTTTATTTTGCTAACAGTGGTTGAAAATGAATCTCTGGAAGTAGCAAAGAAGTTATCATTGTTTAATTTAGAAGAGATTCCAGTTACTTATGTTGGTTTTGTTTTGTCGTATTCACTGTTTTTCTACTTTTTATTTTACCACTTAATTGTGTTTATTATTCTACTATAGGGTAATATCAAGAGTACTCCTTTTTGTTTGTTTGCTTTTTGTTATAGAGAGATGAGGTAATTTATTTGTCTTTAAGCTGCCTTAGCATATCCAGAGTGGACAGCGTTCCTTTATTATCTTGGCAACTCTTCTGTATATAAAGTCCTTGGAACACATACAAGCTACTATTCAGTGTGTGTTGCCATTTTTCTCTTAAAATGGTTTACTTTCACTTGATCTGATTCATTCTTCTTGCCATTATGTTCTTTACAGTACAACTGGTTCTATATTGTCTTGATTTATTTACATTTGTAAATATGTAAATTTTTACGTGCACAGGAGCAGTTGCAGCCCCTGCAGCACCAGCAGCTTCCTGTTGGCACCCCTTTTCTTGGTTCTGGTCCTTACATTTTTATGAGACATTACACTGCTTGTTCCCCGCCTTTTGCTAAAAGAGGTGGCAGATACACTGTTAGGTTGTTACACACCCTGTTGAAATGCTTTGAAAACTTATGATTGTTCTGAAATTCAAAATGTAATGATTCTGGCTTGTGGTGACTGTCCTCTGTCATGCCCGAAGTTGCACAACAATACAAACTTGAAATTTCTTAAAAGTATTTTGAAACGCTGGCAAACCTTGCAGCTGTATTAGTTCTCATGTGCAGCTTATATTAAACTACTTACTAAGCTGAAGTTTTTAAGTTATCTATTCTATTTGCCTTATAGCAAGATAGTCCTTCGAGTGTGCATGCTCCAGATCTAGTGACATCTCCTCCATCTGCGGATGTGCTACCTCCATTTGACTACGTCAGCCTGCTAAATAAGTACTCACAAAAGACATTGCAGCTAGTTGACTACAACAACATAAACCGTTTTGGAGACGCCCATGCTCCAATGTAAGATGTACTTAGTGTTCTTTCTTGCTTTTAATACGACTTTGCATTTTCTAACTTGTCATTATGTAAAAGCAAAGATTGATGGGAGCAGGGGGATACCATTAGGAAGACTGATTTTAATGCAAGGGATGGTACAAAACAGTCTGAGGCTAATGGGATCGTCAGTGCTGCTCCAAGGAACGCTATGGGTTCAGAAGCGTATCTGAAATGCTTGTACACCAATGCATGCAGTATGAGGAATGAACAGGATGAACTGCAAGCTTTGGTCTTCTCCCAAAGCTGTGATCATCAAGACTCAGTGGGATAAGTGCTGTGACTGGATTGCTGGAACAGAGTGCTATTGGCTGTTCAGAAGGGCAGGGCATAAGAGGAGAGGCTAAGAGGACTGAGTCTGTTCAGCTAGGAGAAGAGTTGGACTGATACCCCATTTGGAGTAGTGTGTCCAGGCCTAAGGTCCCCAATACAAGAAAGATGTGGAGCTGTTGGAGCAGATCCAGAGGAGAGCCATGAGGATGATCAGGTATTAGGAGGAAACTTTTACTCAGAGGGCGTTAAGGCTCTGGCACAGCTGCCAAGAGAAGCTGTGCGTGCCTATCCCTGCAGGGGCTCAAGGTTGGGTTGGATGGGGCCCTGGGCAGCCTGAACTGGTGGGGAGCAGCTCTGTGAGGGGCAAGGGGATGGAACTGGATAATCCTTATGGTCACCTCCAACCTAAGCCATTCTATGATTTTGTGACATAATAAAATGATAGCCAGTATTGACAAACTATCACTTGGTTGGTGCCCTGGCACCTCTGCGGACCTCAGCATGTATTTCAAGGACCCCTAGGAATCAAGTGTGAAGGAGAAGACTGCCTGTGTCTCCATACGCACTGTGGTCAGAGAGTTGTGCAGACATTCCAGTTAATGACAGCTGAGGGGTGACAATATATGTGTGTTTAAGATGTCTGGAAGATATCTGCTGGAGAACTTTGTTTGCAAAATCAGTCGTTTTAAAACTTGCACGATGGGTAACTTGTGATTGTGGGCACCTATGATAAGATGCTTTGAGTAGTTCAACCTTAAAAATGTGTAAATAAAATTATTTATTGTTACTAGTTACATTAAACATACATTGGAAATTCACTTCTGACGATGCATATATCAGATTTCTTTTCTATAATGTCAGTTAACTGTAGTGTTTAAAGTCATTAAATTAAAACTTGTAATATAGGTTGTAAGATTTTATTCTCTGTTATATTTTACAGGTATTCTTGTAGCTGTACAATTAGTGGTCATGTATATGGAAATGGCACTGGAAACTCTCTAGCTGCTGCAAAACAAGCTGCTGCAAAAGAAGCATACAGAGTGTTACAGGAGCAAGAATCTTCAATAGTATGTGCTATAGCTTGCCTTAAGACTGAAGTTAAATTCTTTAATCCCTTAAACAAATTTCTTTATTTTGTGTAAAAACATATTCTGTAAATTCTGCTGAAGGTGGAAACAATCCACCTTATGTTGGTTGGGCTACAGGATTCTGTTGGTAAAATTTATCAGGTTTTCTGTTCAGTTGCTGGATTAAAAAATCTCACAGTTGTTATGTGTGTGTATTTCAGAAAATGGTCTGATACATGCATCCTTGAGTGGCAATGTATATTAAAAAACAATTCTGACTCCTCCCTATTCTAATATGCCATTTTTCTGTTCTGTGAAGTCACAGAACAGAATTGTCAAGCAGACTGGCCATAAGCATAAATCTGCTGCCTTCTGTTGGATCAATAATCTTTGAAGTGTGAGAATGGCAAAAGTGGGAGTTAAAATCAAGAGCTGACTCCCGTGGTGTCCCAGGGATGATTCTAGTAAAGCAATTGCTAACGCTGTCCTTTAGGAAGCAGAGCTGTTGTCTGACAGCCATTTTATTTCCATACATGCTCAAAAGCATCAGAAATTGAATACTGATCCCAAACCAAGCTGTTAACAACTGCCACTTAGGACCTTCCTCTTAGAAGGGTATGTTTTTGTACCAGGGATTCTTTAAGTGATTTTTTTTCAACTATTCTTTTTTTTTTCCCCCCTTTTTTCAGCCGAGAACTGAAAACTCTAGTTCTATGTTTTGTGAACTTAGTAATTCCGCTGGAGGGCAGAGTCAGTCTGAGTCATGGTAAGTTGGGTTCACTGGTAATACGACAATAATACAAAATATTTACTGATTTTTAGGGGCTCATGTGATCTGATCCAAAAATACTGTCATAGTTTCTTTACTGAATAGTTCTACCACATTTTTACTGCAACATAAAATGAATAAAGATTCTCCTACCAGCAGTGTTATTTCATGACGTTTCTAACATTTGTTCTTCTATTGTGACGCATTTGTTAACGTAGTATAATTCTTTCAGTGCTTTTCTGTACCCAACATTGATTTCTTTTATTTATTTTTTCCTTTTTCATTCTTCATAAATCTTCATCTCTACTGAAGAGAAAATTTGCTTAACAAAAGTAAACGAGCATGTATAATCTTTTGTTTGCAATTTCAGAATCTTATGTCAAGCCTTTAATGCCTAGCAGTTAATTTGACAGTAACACCATTACCACTGTGACATTCTTTGTGGCAATGTAAAGCAGTGTATTCTTAGCTGGCTGCACTGCTTTGAAATAAACCCCTCTATTTCATTTGTTTAATTAAAGGATGTCATACTTTTTAGATTTTGTAGAAATGGAGGAGTATATTACAATGTTACTGTTTTTACTGGCTCTCCTGATAAAGTTTTCCAGTTTAAAACAGTTAAGACTGTTAATACTTTCACAGGTCTTTTAAATAAAAGCTGGCTTTATTTCTATGCTTCATTTTTCACTGCAGAAAGTTTGTTGTTGTTCATGATTACATACTTTCACTTAAAATCGGATTTGTTATTTTCCATAACAGGAGAATTACCTTTAGAGACTCAGCTACAAACTTGACAGAAAAAGCAAAAGACATGTCACTATCTGAAGAGCCTACAAATTCTCGGGTATAGTATAAAAATAGTCCTCATAATTACATTTTAGTCTCTCAATAGAGCAAGAATTGCAGAATATCCTGAGTTGGAAGGGACAGTCCTCAAGGATCAAGTCCAACTCCTGGATCATATAGCACCACCTAAATTCAAACCCTGTATCTGCTCTGGGGAGCCTGTTCTAGTGCCGGACCACCCTCTGGTGAAGAACCTTTACCTAATCCCCAGCCTGACCTGATGCACTCCTGAGGCAGCTCCGTGCCTTACTCAGGGGTTCTGTTGCTGTCTTGCAGAGCTCAGCGCTGCCCCTCTGCTCCCTGTTAGGAGCTGCAGCCACCACGAGGCCTCCCCTCAGCTCCTCTACTCTGGGCTGAACAAACCAAAGAACGTTAGCTGCTCCTCACACGTCTTGCCCTACAGACTTTCCACCATCTCTATAGCCTTCCCTTGGACATGTCACTCTGAAAATAATGCCTCCTGTTTATTTTCACAGAAACTGCTACAGGTAGTGCAACTGTGCTCTAGCTGATGGAGCAAATTCTCAGTTACGAAACTGTTTTCCAATACAGTCACCATCATTAGCTGCATTTGTGCCAGCAGTGAACGAGAGCCTGCATGCCATACTTGTAAAAATCTGCACCAGTAGAGGGGACCACTGTCTTTGTCACTAGTGCTGAAACACACCACCCACCACCCCATTGTGCTTACATCTATGGTTTGGTCTCCAGAAATGTCCAGCAAGCATCAGGGAATGCCAATGGGTGCAATTTTTTTTCCACATGGAGGAACTGAATTAACACGTTTGCTTTGTATGTGCTTCCATGTCAGATGCCATTTTGTCAGACTGCCCCTCTGCTGTCATTTGTCACATGGCAACAAAATTTAATGGAATATTGTCAAAAAGGTTCACCCTCTACTGTTGTACCATCAACATCTGCTTCTGATGCCATGGGCCAACATAATAAAATAAGAGGCATTACTTTTGGAGCAGCCCTTGCAGTTTGATGTCCTTCATATATCGTGGCACTCAAAACTGCACCCAGTGCTGGAGGTGAGGCTGCACAGAGCAGAGTAGGACAATCCCTCTCCTCGCCTGATGGTAGAGCTGGGCCAGAGGCACCCCAGGGTACAGTTGGCCCTTTGGGCTGACAGTACGCTGCTGACTCAGATTCAACTTGCTAACAACCAGAACCCCCAGATCCCCTTCTGTGGAGTTGCTCTCAAGCATTTCTTCTCCCAGACTGTACACAGATCCAGAGTTACCCTGTGACAGGTGCAGGATCCACACTTGCTCTTGTTAAATTGTCCAATCCTTAAATTTTAAAGATTTTTCTGCAAGGCCTCTCTACCTTCGAGGGAGTCAATAGATCTTAATTTACAGAAGGATCACAGGACTTTACTTCAAGTCCTGCGTGTAGTTCATATTTGAATTCTACTTTTTTTTTTTTTAATAAATATAAGACATTAATGCATTTGTAGGTAAATCTCGTATACTTTCACAGTCACGTTTTAACCTAAATGCAGTAAAAATACCCAGGCTATCTAATTTGACTTTGTTTCTTTTTTTCTGTAGAGAAATGTGCCATGTTCTGCTATAAAATCCAAAAGGTATGTGTTTATTTCTAGATTGCACCATTTTATAAACTATATTTAAACCTACTGTAGTGGGTTTGTTGTTTTTTTTTGTATCCAACAAGTAAGTACCACTTTTGGTTGGTATTTTTCTTTTCTCTTGTCACATATTAGAAAAATGGCTCACTATAAATTTTATTTTTATCTCTGTTAAAGAGCATTGGCACCTAATTTTAATAATGTGAGAAGCGAGCAGGAAAAACTGATGTCAAATATCTGCAGAAATAAGAGGGAGGCAGATGATGAGTATACTGTGGATGAAAGGTAAGAAGGAGTTTTTTCTAAGATGTATACAGCAATTACAGCGTGTGGCGGTCTAGGTTATTTATTTATAATAGAATGTGAGAGAATATTGCTGTAAATGTCATCTTCAAAGAAAATTGATATTTGAGATTTGTTTTTTGGAAATTTTAAATGTGCTGTGACAACTGACTTGCAATGATATTTATTTAATGCTTACAAACAAGAGCGATTTATGTGAGGATGAGAAGGAAAGTATCCTTCCAGCTTTCAAACAAAATTTCAACTGAAGCACAGCAGATAACATTGTCTTCTACTGGCACAGTGGTTATAGAATCATAGAATCATAGAATGGCCTGGGTTGAAAAGGACCACACTGATCATCCAGTTTCAACCTCCCTGCTCTGTGCAGGGTCACCAACCAGCAGACCAGGCTGCCCAGAGCCACATCCAGCCTGGCCTTGAATGCCTCCAGGGATGGGGCATCCACAGCCTCCTTGGGCAACCTGTTCCAGTGCATCACCACCCTCTGTGTGGAAAATCTTCCTCCTAATATTCAACCTAAACCTCTCCTGTCTCAGTTTAAAACCATTCCCCCTTGTCGTATCACCATCCACCCTCATAAACAGTCATTCCCTCTCCTGTTTATACGCTCCCTTCAAATATTGGAAGGCTACAATGAGGTCTCCCCAGAGCCTTCTCTTCTCCAGTCTAAACAAGCCCAGTTCACTCAACATTTCTTCATAGGAGATGTGTAGAGAGATGTAGGTTACAAAGGTTATCCATAACATTAATAAAAGAAAATCTA
Source organism: Lagopus leucura (assembly GCF_019238085.1). Taxonomy (NCBI): domain Eukaryota; kingdom Metazoa; phylum Chordata; class Aves; order Galliformes; family Phasianidae; genus Lagopus; species Lagopus leucura. The sequence goes on along the minus strand of NW_024962252.1, from coordinate 71,657,112 downwards.
TCAGATATGCTGGTTTATGGCAGCCTATTATTGGTATTCTTCTTGATGCATCAAATTGCCTCCTTGTTATTATCTATTATCTGAAATATTAGCAAATAATATTTTTATTTCTCTTGTTGTACTGTGGGAAAAGTTCTTCATCCATACACTTACTAAAGATGAATAGGTCATGATTAGTTGGACTTGCCATCTACCTGGATTAAAACAAAAATTGAAAGGATAGGGAGATGATATGAATTTGTCATCTTTTTTATCCACAGAATGGTTGAGGTTGGAAGTGATTTAAGGAGATCATCTCATACAGTCCTCTGTTTGGGCAGGGTTATCTAAACAGACTGCCCGGGGTGATGTCCTGACAGGTTTTGAATATGTTTGAGGTGGAGAGTTCGCTACATCTTTGGGCAACCTGTTCCAGTGCTTGGTTACCATCAGAGTAAAAAAGTATTCCCTAATGTTTAGATGATGACTCTTGCATTCACTTTGTTCCCATTGTTTCGTCCTGGCACTGGGTACCACTGAAAAGAACTTGCTTCCATCTTCTTTGCACCCTTCCTTCAAGTATATATATGTGTGATATCTATATATATGGGATTTCCCCGAGCTTTTTCTTCTCAAGGCTCTCAGTCCCAGTTTTCTTAGCCTTTTCCCAATTATCATGTTAGAAGAGAGGGTATTTCTCAAGTTCAAAGTTACTTTGAAGAATACTAGGACCTAATTCTTAGAAATATTTTTGTGTTCTCTGTGGTCACTACTAATGCGAGGAGTTAATCTCCTTCTGCCTGGAGCAGGACCAAACTTAAGCTCAGAATCTGGATGAGTCTCTTATCCGTAGGTGTAGGCACTCAGATGAAGTACTGTGGGGTTTTTTTTGTACAAATTTTGAAATATTTACTAGAAGTAGGACTGGCATCCATTCATTCACATTTCAGACGAGAGCTGCAACTACCGATTTTAGAGCTGAGTTCCCTTGTGGTTTTTTTTAAGAGTGATTCATACCTTTGTGTGTATTGACTGATTGCGGGACAGTGACATTTCAGCAGATGTATTAGTCTTACCAAGACTGTTCTTTTACCTTGTGAATTTAGTGTTAATTAATCTTCAATTGGAGAACTCAATCTCTCTCTCTCTCTCTCTTATTTTTAAGATTTCGTCGGGAGTATAAAAATATAGAGCCTATTGGTAAAGGTGGTTTTGGGAATGTTTTTAAAGCAACATCAAGGACTGATGAGAGAACCTATGCAGTCAAACGAGTTGAGTTAATAAAGTAAGGATTGCATATCTGTGTCGCTTTTGTTGTTGTTCGCTTGTTTTTCTTTTATGACATCCTTAATCAAGTTTCTCATTATTTAGTTCTGTTATCTTTTTAGTAGTCTGTGGAACATTTAAGTGACTTTCATTATTGTCTTTCTGATAGATTGTTTATTTCTACATTAGGCTGAAAAGCACATGCAACTCTTCATTTTTGCATGCACTGGAATTATTTTAGGTGCAGCTGTAAGAAAGTAGATTTAGTAAGCTCTGCTTTCCCTGAACCCACTTGTACAGAATTTAATGAATTCTATTTAATACTGTAGTATGTGTTTAAAGGAAATTTGCTGCTTAATAAAAACACTGCAAGCAGCAATGTTACTTCTGACAGGGCATCTTGTCTGAAAATCTACTTATCCATAATTCATGATGACTATAGTTAGGGGAAATGGATAAAAATGAAAGTAATACATTTTGTGGTATGTAATTGTAAAACACTTCACACATAATATGTAAGACTGACACCTTGTCCTTTACAAATCTCCACACAGAATAATGATATCAATTTTTTAAAAGGTAATTTTCTGTAACTGGTACCTGGTTGAATACTTCAACAGCAGCTGAAAAACTTGCATTTCTTTTCAGTAATCTATCCAGAAAATTTCAAGTAATTCCCTATGAAATAGCTAACTTAAATTTGGAAATAGTCATCCCCTACAATATGTAACTGGGGTCAGTACTGAAAAACATCTTATTGATTCTTCAGTAAAGACTGCTAGTCTTCACTATGCAATTTAACAGGAAGTGTAAGTCAAAGTTACTAACAGTTACTAACAGTTCCTAACAGTTCATTGGGAAGATTTACAAACTTTTGTATAGATAAACAAATCTTTTCCAGCATTTTTGAGTGGGGCTTTTCTAATATGGTTACAGCATTTTAGCAAATGAAACAACTGAACCAATGGGAAAAAGAAAAAAAAAAAAACCCCGACAACTTGTAATTACAGTTCTGACCATACAAAAACATTGTGCTATTTTTCAAAATTGATGTTAAACTATCTGCTTACCACTACTTGACGTCATGTCTTTCAGTTAACTCAGTATTTAATTTTTGTGGGAAAACGCCGTTTGTTTTGCTTGTGATTTTTTTCTCTTCTCCCAGTAGGAATGTGAAGCGTGAAGTGAAAGAACTCGCAAATCTTGAACATGAAAACATAGTGCGGTATTATTGCAGCTGGGAAGGGACTGACCATATGATTTACCCAGAGTCAAGGTAACTACACGACAGTCATTTGCACTCACAGACTTGTTTGCCATAGTGAATTTTGTATAAGCAATCATCAGCCTTTCTTTTTACAATTCAAATTCAAAATGCACAGCTATAAACGCGTTCAGATACTTACATACCTAGTGTAAGGAAATAAGGCGTAGTCCTTTTCAGATGGTTTATAATTAAATACCTTCTTGGTGAATACTGTACATTTTGTAATTTTACCTTTCTCCTCTCTCTTAGCATACAGAAGTTGCTGAATCTATAGGAAAGTGTAAGAATGAAGAATTAAAGATATGAGGTTAGAATTAAAATAAAACTTTCTGGTAAATCCCAGATTAGAAGTTTCCCTTTTTTTTTTTTTTTTAATCCCCTTTTCAGAATTACTGGTCATTCAGTAACTTGTAGACTTGATTATTTCTCTAAATTTGCATTTTAATTGTGATGTCTGTTTTTGTTGCAAACAAAGAGCTGTTGAGAGTAGATATACATAATTAAAAGCTCTTTCATTAGAAATAGTCTTCCAGCTCTAAGAGTTCTGGGCAGACAGAAGTGAGAATTTTCCTAGTAAGTTAGGTTATTAAATTTTCATAGTTTCTATGGTAAGTCTTTTTCATAGCAATGCATTTGCACTCTTTCAGGTAGGTCACTGCATATAGCCATAAAATATCAGCACATTTGAAATTATGCTTGGTGTATATGTTCAGTGCATTCAGAAAAAGGGAAATGAAATGGGCAGTTAGAAAAAAAAAAAGTTTCATGTGAAAACTCAGCCATTACTGTCTTGGAGTCTCAACATCACTCATGCATTTCAAATGATTACTGGATAAAAGAAAAACTCCTCAAGGCTGAAGCTTCAGCCTGGAATTCCACTTAGTGCCCTGACCTCAAGGAAGTGTTTCCTCCTCCTCTCCTCCATATTGTCCTTTTCCTTCTCATCTCCAGTCTTATTCTATGGGCTGATAGTTAGGGAACACTTCTGGAAAGTGTGAAGCTGCCAAATCCGTGAATGTATTTCACTTAGACTTCCAACTTCCAGACTCACAGGCTTATCATACAGTCACAGAATGGTTTGGGTTGGAAGGGACCCTTAAAGATCACACAGTTCCAACTAACCCTGCCATACATAACTTGATCTTTCAGTACATCAAGTTGCTCAAAGCCTTGTCCAATCTGACTCTGAACACTTTCCATGTATGTAAAACATGATCACCCCTTCTTTAAAGGACTAAATTTAAAAGAATGTGATCATTTTGTGTAAGAGGGGAAGATTAATGCTGTGTGTAGTGGACCAGGGGTTTGCAGTAGTTCCTTGAGGGTGAGATGCGACTCAAGTACAGTGCTATTTCTTCCTTTATAGGACATTCTTCTACATATGGGGGAGGACGGGGGAGGGAAGAATTGGGGCACTCAGAAAATTTTCAGTGTGAACAAGGAGGTAAAGAGAATCTTCCACGGCTATGTAGCAACTGAGTAGGGATTGCTTGTTTTGGAAAGCTATGTAGTTAGATCTAATACACAGTGGTATAACGTCTTTTAAATCTAGAATAACAATTTAAAAAAAAAAAAAAAGTAGATGGCTGGGTTTTTTGTTTCTTTGTTTTTTTTACCACTGGGAAAACATGGGAATCATTGATGCAGTGGCTTAGGAAGAATTGTATCTTGTCAATTTTAATATGATATATATATATATATTTTTTTTCAGTAAGAATTCTGTCATAGCAGTTCCTTGCCTCTTCATCCAAATGGAATTATGTGATCAAGGGCCATTGGAAAAATGGATTGAAAATAATAGACAAAACCAAAACTATCATGAGATGGCACAAGACAAATTTTCACAAATACTGAAAGGAGTGGACTATATTCATTCTAAAAATTTAATTCATAGAGACCTCAAGGTAAGTAGAGTAGGAAGTTAATTTCTAAAATCTTTGAGAAAAGTAGTATTTATTGGAAGTTTAGAAAAATGTAGATTGTTCTAGTCTTTGCTTAGTCTATTATATACTCTAGTACCATGCCTCTTTTGATAATACAAGCATTTTTTTTCCCCAATATCTGGTTGGATGTCATTCCAAAATCAGGAAGTGAACGAAAGGACCTTAGAATGCAGTACTTAAAGAAAAAAAAAATTAAAATAAAAAAATAAGAAAACCCAACCAAAACCAGTAGCCATCAGTTAACAGGCATTTTCAGTGTATTGTGTGTTGTTGGGTCACAAAACAGCCTCTTAGAAGAAGGAATACTAACCATCTGTGGTAATAAAGCAATTAAAAGAAGGAAGATGTGAGTCTAGGAAGTTGTCACTTGTCAAATTTTAAAGGGACGGTATATCCTTATACATACTGCGTTTGATAAAAATTGGTCTAGTATCATGTACTGTGTACATATATTTGAAGGCTAGTTCTTTGGATACTATCTCACTATCTCCACAAGTGCATAACCATCCAATCTTAAGAAAATATTTTTAAAGGACAAAATCGCAAGCTTTCACTGCTTCATGAGCCAGCTATAATGTTGCTTATAGTTTTAAAACCAGTCCTTTTGTGAAACAAGTTGTTTGAGTGGTGATGTTCCTAAATTCTAAAAATGCCTGCAGTAGGTCACATTAAATATTGATTCAGAATACTGTCCTCATATAGTAATTAATTCCAAATACCTAGGGAGTATTAGAATACAGTTGATACAGTGATTCTGATCTTGATGCATATTCCATTCCTCTCAAGACCTTCTGTAACTTTAACTTCATAAACTTCTTGAGTTAGAGGCTGAAATCTTCTTTGCATTCACAGTGTCCTTCCAGATGATGTTCCACTCCAAGAGTGCCCACTCTTAGACTCTTGTCTCATGGGCACATACATTCACTATCTCATAGAGTCCCTTTATTTTGAGGCTTATTGCTACAATGCTGAAGTGAACCACAAATATACATTAATTTATATAGATATCTGGGAAAAAAAAGGTGTGCTGAATGCTTTGTCTCCACATCTGCATTTCTTCCTTCTTAGTCCCACTTTATTTTCACCTCAACTCTATCTCCTGCTTTTCTGTATTCCTATGAATCTACTGCCCCAATCTTTCATCTATGGAAACTAGCTGTAATCTGCTTCCAAGTTTTATTTGCTATCTTGTCTGTCTGCATTTTAATTTAGGAACTTTTGTCCCAATTAAATCTGTCAGCTTAGGTGCTTGGCCATCTGAGATCTCCCAGAATCAAAGCTGCAGGATAGGTTCAAGCTTTCTTCATTCTGAGATCCACTTGTGCCTGGCATGAATGAAGCCTTCAGATAGCGTAGCGGTGAGACACCATAGGTACTGTTAATAAATGTGTGTGGACTTGGTTATACTTGAAGAGAAGAACTGTGCTGGGCATCCTTGACACAAAGATCACTTCCAGTAAAATTTAAAGTCTCTCTCCTGCCCTTTTAGTCCACCAGATTTTCTTTGAGTAAAAGACAGGATGAGGCTGCTTGGTTTTGCTTTAATAACATTCAGAAATACAGTTTACCATCTTTGGAGTAATAGATGTTTTGGAAAAATTCATTAAAAAAAAAAATCCAATTCTATTTCATTTCCTTATGACTTTATCAAATTTAAAAATGATAACCTCAAAGTGATACCTTGAGATGACTGTAGTAAGTCCCAACTCTGCAATTAATCTAGTACAGATAATCCTACTGTGTCTAGGGAAAAATCTACAGTTTGAGTGGAATTTCATGTAAACCTACATGCTTTGCCCAAGTGCATAAAATCCCAGGGTCCAGATTAAAGACTAAAATGCATTTGTGGGTATGACAGATGATATGCACACTGCAATTGGAGAACACTGAAGTGTGATACAGTCATGACACCTAGTTAAAAAGCAGTTAATGTAGCATATGCTATTTCAAATAAAGTTTGCGTGTTTAAAAATGAAGTTAATTGAACTTTCTTGTTTCCTACCTCCCACTGATTTCTTAAAGCTTAATTTCTGTGAACAATTAGCAGATTTTTATGGGGAGTACTTCTGTGGTTGATTATGCTTGATGATAAACCTTGGTCATAAAATGTCTAACTAATTGACTTTTTTTTTTTTTTTTAATATATCTATGTATATGTAGCCCCAGAATATATTCCTATCACATGAAGGTAAAATAAAAATAGGTGACTTTGGTCTTGTGACTTCTGTGACATATGACCCTCTGACTATGAACAGAGGAACACAGTCATATATGGCACCAGAACAGGTAATTATCTTGCTATATTATTTGACTTATTTGTGGGTGTTTTGCATTATCAACTCAGCACTGGTTGTGTTCAACCTTAATTTCAGTACTAAACCAAGTTGCTTGAAGTTCCCTGATATGACTGTATACAAGTATAACCTTACTCTGGAGAGGGTAGTCTACAACACAATGGTTTAATTTAGCTAATCTGCTTGTATAAAGTCTGACACTGTAATGTAATTTAACAGGTCTGTAGCAGAAAGGGTTAAAGATTAATATGAAGTAATGCTGGTCCTCTATTAGGTGCCAATTTCTACTGATTTCAGATTTTGCCTTCAAGAAATGCTTTCCAGCAAGATTTCACAACTGTATTTTCTTGTGATCTTTGTAGTCTGGGAACAGATATGGAAAGGAAGTAGACATTTATGCGCTGGGATTGATTTGGTTTGAAGTTCTTTCTGCGTTGGTCAGTCATCATGAGAAAAACAGGGTATGTAATCTTTAAATAAAAAAATAGTTTTGCACTGACATTGTTTTGCCTTGCTGCTGCTATCTGTCTTATGCTAATTATATGGCAAAAGGAACCTGTACAGCTACAGTACCATCTCTATTTACAGACACAAATGAAGGGAAAAATGTCAGGCCCATTAATCCATCTTACTTCAGTTAAAATGTAACAACTGAAGAAACATTACTGGTTTTATTTTAGTTATGTTCTAATTATGTGCTGATTAAAGCCTGACTATTCTTAGGTATGTACATATGAAAATAGCGAAGCGAGACAAAAAGCTAAAACACACATACAGAAACAGTTCAAATTTCTGATAAAGCTTTTTGTTTGCTCAGAGTATTGGAAAAGAATATTTCTCAATGTAAACAGAAGTCAAAAGTGGAAGAGTTTAGTCTGTGCCATACTTTTCTTTACTGCTGAGTGGGGGGGAAAGAACAAAGTCAAAACATTTGCAGGTTTTCAAAATGAAAACAAAAGTGATAGGAAATATATGGCTTTCTTCCAATTGAAAACAAAATGGTACTTCCACAAAGAAAACAATGTTACTTAAACTTTGCTTGAAAATGTATCTTTTATGTGTGTTTTATATTTTTCTTTGCATGTTTGTAGTAGAACAGCATGTATGCTCAAACTTACATATTTGGAATATAAGGAATATATACATATAAGATATAAGGAATGTAGATACTGAATATCTTGTCCAAAGTAATTACTTTTCAAGATATATGCATGTGGCTGGACCCAGAGGATCATGCACATTGTTAGCCGACTCTTTGCTAATATAAGCAAACCACATCAAAGTATCTGCTTGACTCACAGATTCATGGTGGTTCTGTTAGTCTACTTTGTCACATTTTCTAAAGACACCTTGTGCCTGCTTACAGCCAACTGCAAACATGTCCCCAGTCCCACGGTGTTCGAAGGGCCAGACTAACTGGAAACCCTAACGTGAAAAAATAGTTGTTACCTAGCAGTAGTGTTTGAAAGCATATATTTAGTAATCCTCAGCCTTGCTTTGAGCTCCACCTAGCATTTTTTGCAGTGACACAGAAACAATTGTGTAATGCTGAACAAGGTAAAAAGGAGGAAGCACGCCTGCTTGGTTTGCCAGTAAAACATCCAAACACTGTCGAAGTGGGAAACTGTCTTCTCACATTGTGTGTGTTTTTTAATGTGGGCAACAAGACACAAAACCATTACTTTTAAACTGCAAAGAGAATGATAATGGCTATGAATTAGAGGTTTGCCAAAACAAATGCATCACTGTAGATTCTGAAGCTTTTCAGCTTACACAGGGACAAGTGTATAAATAAGACAAAATGGAGTACAACCAAATGACAAACTTCCAAACTTCTGTAGTTCCTTTTAGAAGCCTTACTTTATATTCTCTTAATTACTTCAGTAAATGATATGGGTGATAAAATGAGGTAAAGTATAATTAAGGAAAGCATACTGAAACTGTTTATCTTGTATGAATTTCAGGTATGGCAGGATGTTAGAGATGCTAAACTTCCACTGGACTTCACCAAGCAATTTAAAATCCAGGTACAGGATTTCAATGCATTATTCCAGTTAATTTATTTACACAATCATTTAAAAAAAAAATTACTCAAACTTTGCTTTTTTGCAGGTATCCGTAATCGAAAAGATGCTTTCAAAAGACCCCTCAAAACGATTGTCTGCATCTCAAATACTCGATCTTTTGAAGTCTGTTGATAAAGACAACTCAGATAAAGCTCATAGTCACTAAATGACATTTTAGAAGGCTTTCAGACTGTGCTGTCTCGTGGCCTGTGATTCAAACCTTTCTGAATTGTTCACAGTGATGTTTATATTAATTACTAGACTTCTTCCTTTTAAGACCAGAGGAGTCAGTGTGCTTGACTGGAAAGCCTACTTTTTGCAGAAAAAAAATAGATACACATGTGGGTTATTCTTGACTGAATTTTACTTCTTTAAGGTGAATTTTCTTCTCACTAGGTACTTCTTGAAATACCTAGCACCTTCACTACTCTAAAATTTAAAACTTACTTTTTAAAATCAGGTCTTCCTTGAATATTTAAGTATTTCTTTCTTTCCCAGAAGCTATTTGTTCTGTACTTCTGAAAACCTCCGTTTGTTTTTTGTTTTGTTTTCTTCTTTCTTATAGGAACAGGTAGGGTCCTGTTAATACAGAAATACTCTCCAAGTTTTCTCAATAGTAACCATTTAAAAATCCTTCTCAGGAGAGCACCTTAGACATCATCTCCTATACTGTAAGGTTTTTATCAATTATTATGGCATATGGCCAGTTGTCACGGATTACAGGTGTACTGAGTAAGGCCAACTCTGCTGGCCTTACTGTCAGCTCAACATAAGGTGTGAGCAGACTGACCATTACTGTTTGGTTACATACTTTAAAGATTTTATGTTTGACTGAATAAGAACTGTGCAGGGAAGAAAAAAATGGGCAAATTATTCCTCCTGACTCATTTTTGAATAGTTTGAAAAGGTGCAGCTCATTGCTGTGGCACCTGCTGAATTCCATAAAGGAAAATGCACTAGGACTTCTAAGCAGGGAAGTATGATGTGCATTAGAGATAAGGTAGCATATGATTTTTCTCAAGTGTTGAACAGGTTGAAGGTGTGTGGTTGGTTAAAATATGAATATGTGAATTTTTATAGTCTTGTGGAAATTGTTGCTGAATAGCTATCTGATTTTAACATTCGTTTGTATGAATTCAAATTGTTCCCCCTCCCCTTATAATGAATGTTATTCTTCATAAATAAAGCATTCCGTTATTTTGGACTAATGCATATTTCCTTGCAGTACTCAAGATGTGGGAGAAATTACATCCTGATACAGACAAAATAGCACCAGTTTTACTTACCTTTGACTTTAAAATTGCTCTTACAATATGAAAATTGATATAGGACAAATTTCAGCTGAATTGCCTTTACAGTCTCTGGACAGAACATTCATAACATCATTGCTTACTTACTGATAGGTAGTATTTACCTTGTACCAGTAGTTTTTGATAGATTTTATTTTTTTTTTTGTGGTATTTATATACCTCAGGTAATACCTTTCTATTAGTGGATGTTTACAGTAGCATCTGTATTGTTATTCCCTAAGAATAAAAAAGAATATTAAAATATATTTATATTTTTAAAAAATTGAACATGCTCTGTGACCTGGTAAACACACATAACAGAATATTAGTTCAAATGATATTAGTGGCATTTCAAAAGCCTTGCCCTGGTCACAAACTCTAGAATAGAAAGAAAAAATAAATTGATGTTTAGTCACCCTTGTAAAAATGTAACCCCCCCACCTGTTTAACATATTTTGTCACAGAGTAATCAGTCCATATATATATTCTTTGTCAAACCTTCAGTTTTATTATCAGTTGATCTTGCTCAATTGGGGACAGCATTAACAAAGACTGTGGAAGTCTTACGTGCCTTGAATTTACAGTAACTCAACAACAAATGTAAAATTTTAATTTCTAATGAATTTTGCATCACCCAGAAATAAAATAAAAACAAAACACACAAAAAAAAACAACAACATAGAAATGCTCCAAAATGTGAAGTTCAACCTGTCAGAATTACTTCTCGACTGCACACTTTTATATGAATTCTGGCACAGCACTGACTTTTATTAAAAAAATATACATATGTCAGAGCATACCAACTATACATACTTATCTAGAACTCCTTTCTTTAGAAAGGCTTTAGTCATGATCTGCAGCACTGTCTCCAGGGCAGTTTGAAGACAAATCCTCAGCATCTATGGGATAAGCAGAAAAAAAATAATGCCAGCTCAGAAGAGGAGGAAAAAAAAAGTTGCTAGAATTATTTGAAGAAGCCATCAACAGATTAAATAGAACTTAGGACTGGCAGAGTATTAATTCCAAACTAGGTTTTAAAATGCTGAACACAAATGGCACCACAAATTCTAGCCTCTTTGGTGCAAAGAAACTAGACAGTGTTCTAAACCTGCAGCCTTTGTTTTCTTTCTTTGTATTCTTTGCACAATTTCTAATATCTGAATGTTGTTTTTTTCAAACCAATACCAATTCATATAAGTGCAGTATGAATTTTTTGTGCATATAACACCCTTACAGTGCCTTACAGTGAGAATCTGTCATCCTTTTTGCAAACCAGCAGCTTGGAAGGAAACTGTGTTACCTATGTTTAAAACATTCCCATAAGAAAGTAAATTCTCTGGAAAAAAACAACTAGTGCAGGATAGTTATATTTCCCTCACAAGGAGGGAATCCTGGGCCTGGATGAGGGCTGAGTGCACAGCCATCAGACCATATAACGATAAGCTTCTAATGAACTAAAAGCAGGTAGCTCTAGGTTAGGTGTTGCGAAAAAATTCTTTACTGAGAGGATGATGAGGCACTGGAACCCCTGTCTAAGGCTGCCCAGATAAGCTGAGGAGGCCCCAACCCTGGAGGCATTCAAGACCAGGCTGAATGGGGCCCTGGCCCCTGCTCCTAAGTGGGTGGCAGCCCTGTCTGCAGCAGGGAGGTTAGAACTAGATCATCATTAGGGTCGCTTCCAACCCAAGCCGTTCTACAGTTCTATGATTCTGTGATAAGCCAACTTGCAAAACAGAACACAAAATTATTCAGGTAGCATGCGGTAAGCTGATGGGAATTCTCTTTGAAAAGTGTTTCTGATAATGTTGAAGCTATCTACAATCAACCATCTGCATTACGAAGGGAAGTAATGAAATGCTATCAGACCCCCACGTCAAGAAGTTGATGGTCTTTGATTCTGGACCTCGGAAATGGAGAAATGACTTGAAAGAACAACTTCCACAGAAAGTGTGGGCATAGTTCTTACAGTTCTTATGAAAGCATGTGACAGGATTAAGGCTGAACATACACTGTATTGATTGAGTCTAACTACATAAGCAAAGTAAAACACATACATGCATGACATTTACTCTCACCTTCATAGGTTGTTCCACACCAAATGCAATAGAAGTGTTGTTCTCTTAAATAAGCAGTCAGGATTTGTAGCTTTGCTGATACCTAGAGGTATGTACAAGGATTCAGTGATTAGGGGCTCATACAATGTAAGACAGTTTGAGCTACTAGCATTGTGAAAACAGCTTGTTCAACCTTTTTCTATGGAAAAGCTACTGTAGTACTGTAAGTTCCCCACATTTGTAGCCCATAGCACAGGAATCCATAAGGCCTGGTTGTTGGCTCATCATTCTTTCCAGCTACAAAATTTTCACTGAAGATTTAGCTAAAAGTATTACCTACCTACCTTACAGTAAGTATATGATGTTTTGGTGGAATTTTGCACGCTTCACTTTTTCGCTGTAAGTCAAATATGTTACACTAACAGTGGTGTAATCTAGAGGTTCTCAGAAAACATGAATTTCCAGGGCAACGTTTTCAGAAATTACTTAGTGATTCTAAAGTTCATCCTGAGATATGTGGTGGGTCATCCAAGATCAAAACTTAAAACAAATTATTTATCAAATATATGATCTTGTACATGGTGGCTAAGACTGTTGAGAATTTCATTTTGACTATTTCCAAAGATCAGCTTCAAAGCAGATAAGCAATAAATCAGTGTTTTAATGCTACACATTTTGTCATTTAATTATTGTAGAAATAATTGCTCTAAGATGGCAAACAGGTCATTTACTACTGCTTTGAAAATTATATATATATATATATATACATAATTTTTTTTAGAGGCCTAATTAAATTTCATTTTGAATCAAGCCATTCATTTAGTTGCAAAACTTACACTTAAGTCTGAGCCTGTGCACTCATCATCCTTGTCTTCTTCATCCTTTTGGTCTTCCTCTTCAGGTTGTAGCCAATACCAAATCTCTTTGGGTGCTTCAATATCCTTAAATAATGAAGGATTAAAATGAAAATTATCTGCCTCTGCAGGTTCTCTTAAAATGCTGGATAAAAACAATTTCTAATAGCTGAGATGTTAGGTCTCAAAACTTACTTGTGTAGTATAATGAAGAATTACTGAAGTTGTAGGGGGAAACTAAGTACAGCAGTCCACAAGGATTATTCTCTTTTTTAAAATACAAGTAAATGCATGCTAATGTTAACTTTTATCAAGTTTAATTCCATGTATGTTTGGTACACATAAAGTTACACAGCAAATCTCACACGAAATCTGTGAGCAGATACTTCTTCCTAAATGCAGTTCTGTCCGTTGGAGCACACTGCTTAAAGACTTTTTATCACAACATCATTAGATGCTTCCTAGTTCACCTTAGATGAAGTTAATTTAAAAGAAACTGTCAAAGATAACCCAAGTTAATTCAGCTGACTTTCTTTGTTTGATGCCCCTTTGTCTGTTTTGATCTCAACAGAACTTGCAGGGCAGCATTTACTTCTAACTAACATAGACGAAAGAAAAAGACTTGTTTTATGCTTTCAACTTATTAAGTGGCAAAATTTTATTGAGGGACCTCAAAGGTTCCAACCTCTCTGCTGCAGGCAGAGAATCACCAACCACCAGATCAGGCATGAGATCAGGTAGCAGTTGTACTGCTGTTACCCATGTTTTTCCATCGCACACAGACATGGTGTTTTTGTTTGTCTATTTGATTCTTTTGGAATCTCACTGATCACTGATCTCAGTGATGATCCCCCACCTTCTGAGATACTGAAAAGCAGTCTGGGCATGGTTCTGGACAACCTGCTTTAGGTGATCCCGATTGAGCAGAACCATTGGGCAAGGTGAGTTCCAAAGATCTCTTCCAGCCTCAACCATTCTCTCTGATTTTGCTCCCCACTTAAGGAAAACAGTCATTTAGAACAGCCTGACACTGGCTAATACATGATAAGCAAACAGCACAGTAGTACCAAAGAGCAGGAGCAAACACAGGCAAACAAACATGGTTCCTCACAGAAGAGAACTTCCAGACACTCAATCACTATTTTGTTTTTAGCCTTTATTGCCAACCCACAAACCTTCCTTCCAACCCCCAAAAAACATATCTCACTTTCTGAATATCCAATTGCTGGCAAGCCCTCTGACTTTTTCGAAGGTCTCCCTCCATCTTACGTTCTTCTTGTTTGGTTTTGAATCTTATTCTGTTAAGAAAAGGTAGATAGCTAAAATAAGCAGACAAACAGCGACTGTCATGCATCTTAACAGGGTTTCAAAAATAGAAAATCTGCCAAGATTCTAGATGTACCACTTCCCCCAGACTACCGAATGCCAAATAAAGGTGACCATGCTAACCAGGACAGTGGCAAAGTTATGAAGCCTCTACTGACTGTTTCTGTAGGACCACTGTGTATTTTTGGGGAATTATACCTTTCAGTTACACCTCCAGGACAGAGCTTTTGATAACACTGCACTCTGAAATACTGCTTTTTCACTAGGTTTCTTTAATCCGTGAAAAAGTGGCTCATTAAAAATTTGCAAAAGCTTTTAACCTTCTCTTGCCTTTCCTTCTTCACATAGAAAGGTGCTAATCAGGAGAAAATTCAAACAATAAAACCTGAAAGATTTACCCTGACTTTTAATCTGTTGCACATAAAATTCACTGCAGCGACAATGCTCTGGATTATTAATGAATTTTATATTAAAAATGACATGGTTCTCTGATTCAAAATGTTACAAATGACTTGAGAATTAGTATGCATATTGCTTACAGTGTTAGCAGTTATAAAAATAAATGATGCAGCATACAATTCCAGTACAGTGTTCACCTGCTCTTGCTTTAGAGCTGAGAAGCAATACAAGTACGTTTCAACTCGTACCTCCCATTCAAACAACACGCATAATTGGTAACTCTAGAAGAATAACCAAACTAATGAATAAGAAGAATGGCCGCTTACACCTTGTTTGGGGTTTCCTTTACAGCATTTTACCTGAACTGATCTGCAGCTTGTTCATTTGCTTGTTTTTTCATGTGGAGTTTTTTTCTATAGTTTTCTAGTTTTTCTTCAGCTTTTCGCTTTTTGAATTCGTCATGACCAAGCCCACTTCTGCCTATGTAAGTACACAACAGGAATGTAAGCAGCTGAAAAGCTGTAATGTACAACTAAGTAAATCAGGAAATGTCACAAACCTGTTTTTATGTTCAGAGCAATAGGTTCAACAATGCCTTCTCCTGTGAGGGGAAAAAATAAGCAAATTTGAGAATTGAGGTCTTTCTCAAACTATGGTTGATGTGGTACAGCCAAGCAGGCAGCTGCTTTTGCCATTAAACACATACATTTTCTTCAAATTTTGCTTAGTGCAATAGGAAATACATTAATGTACACTTAGAGCTTTGCAAATAACCCAGTTGATTTGAGCCCTCTTTCTTTTTTCTCCTCATCTGCTCAACTGCCATGTGCTTCTTCCGGGATGCTACCCCAGAGGAAGAAAATGATGTCGGTTTGATAGGCACAGCATACCTGTGCTGAAGGCTGCTTTGTTACAGTCTTCTGTGGCATTTTTCATTCTAGAATTTCACAAGTTGAGAAAGATGAAGAATTACAAGAACCTGTCTGGGCCAGTTCATTTACTGATCATCTGCTAGAGATGCACTAAACTGACATAGCAATTATTGATGTTTTGCTTCATTGGTTTTCTATTTCATCTAGCAGGCCTTCCTGTTGTGCACCTCTTTTCCAGACTCCAACTATAAATTCAAAGAGGAGGCTGATATTTTTTAAACAGTTAGTTTTACAACCATCAAAACAACTTCTTAATGCCACAGCCACACACAGACAGAAGTGCATTTAGTGAGCAGCAAGTCCTGCTGTTTCCCTCACATCTTGCAACAGATGTTTTTGTTTTCATTTCAGTACTTTGATCTCACCTTTTGTTCAGCCATGACACAAAAAGAGTGATGGCTGGGCTCTCAGTGAGGCAGATATGGCTCTATAGACGAGGCAGCATAGAATCGTTAAGGTTGGAAAAGAGATCTGAGATCTCCTGTCCACCGACCATCAGTATCACTCACTAACACACGTTCCTTAGTACTACATCCACACGTTTGTGGACCGCCTCCCCAGGCAGCCCATTCCAGCGACCAGCCACACTTACAGAGAAGCTTTTCCTAATGTAGAACCTGAATTTCCCCTGGTGTAACCTGCGGCCATGCCCTCTGTCCAACTTAGCTAAGGACAAACAGAAGTACAACCTCCCTCAGAGGACACCTGAGCACAGTGTGCTGTTCTGACAGTGACAAACTCACCGCTCTTGCCCAGGGCCTGGCCACTCTTGTAGCCCATCTTCTGGAGCAAGGCGAAGCCTTTGTTCTCGTTGCCTAAGGCGCTGCTCAGCACCAAGTCGCGTCGCTCTTTCTCTTCTTCCTTCACACTCTTCTGCCTGTTCTTCTCGTTGGCTTCTTTTTGCTTTTCCTCTTTCTGGAGAGCTTCTCTCACGCGCCGCACCATGGGCATCCCCGGCCTCACATCCTCCCTAAGGATGCATGACCCCAGCAAGCATTAGCACACGTCTGGTTTTGGCTTTACGTGCTTACAATCACTGAGGATGAAACAAAAACGACGCCTACTTACTTAATAAATAAATCAGACATGTAATCTTCCTCTTCCTCGTCCCCCATGGCTAGCACGCATGTCCTGCTCAGACCCGTTTCCTACAGATGCAGTCGATGAGCTTTCCTGCACACACGCCGCCTTTTTCCGGATGACCCCCTTCACCAGCCGGGGCACGGCCACAACACTCCACGCACCCCTACCCCACCTCACCAGTCCAGCCAAGCGCTTGCGCGCGTCCGCCCCTTTCCCCGCCCCGCCCGCCCGCCGGCGCCTGCGCACTTCCCGCTTCCTGCTGCGCTCCACGGCCGGCTGTGCGCTGCTGAGGTGCGTTGTGGCTGAGGTGCGTTGTGGCTGGGCTGCTCCTAGCGGCTCTGAGCGAAGCCGCTCGCGTCTCCCTTTCTCCCCCTCTCGCCAGCTGGGCTCGAGCCGAGCCGAGCCGCTGCCGGCGCCTCCTCAGCCCTAGCGTCTCTTCGCGGTGAGGGGGTGCGCTGTGGGGCCGGGACCGCGCTGTGCGGTTGGATCGTGAGGTGCGCGCCGTTAGCGGCAGTTCTGCGGTCTGGGGGCGGCGCGAGGCTGAGGCGGAGCGGCGCTCCGAGGCTCCGGGCGGCTGCCCCCGGGCTGCAGGATCGTCGTTCGTTCTGCTGTCGCGTAAAGGTGTTTTGAGGCGATGTACGTCAGTGACAGGCAGTGCCTCTGAAAAAAAAAAAGAAAAGAAAAAAAACACAACTGGAAAAACAGCGCCTTTCGCTGCTGTCAGATGGGGGGCTGGTTTAAAGAATAATCCAGTTGTTTAATTGAAATCGTTTTGATTCGCTTTAAGCGTTTGTTGGGTTCGGCTACGAATGGGGAAGCCGTGAGCATAGGGAACATCCTGAGAATGCACGCTGTGGGGAGATGCTGGCTTACATAACGCTTCTCGGTGCTCTGCTCTTCCTGTTCTGCCCTCGGTCCAGCACCGCCGAGTTCAGGGTTCGGGTTGTGCTGTGCTTTTGTTGTTGTATTGCTTTGTTTTTGCCTTCTGGCTTTGTCTTCCAAGAGACAGTTGACTTTATTTTGCGATTTTAAAATATTTTTTTCCTCTCTGTTGTGTAATCAACTGCCCTGTTCATCTAAATGTAGCTTGCTAAAGTTATGTTGCCTTCAGTGCTTGCTTCCCCCACCAGTGTGCTTTGGTGGTGCCTTGCACCTACCAAGTTCATTGTTTGAGCAGGATCTCGGCTGTTTGACCTGTAGTGGTCTGCCTGCTTTGAGACCTGCAGTCTGCTTGTATCCTGGCTGCTTCCAGGGAGGCTGCCTGGATTTCAGAAGGCTCATCTGTCCCTTAAAGTGAGGCTGGGTGGGTTTAGGGATCCAGCCATCCCAAATTCTGACATGCTTCCTGCCTCTCTCAAATTTGTGGTGGATAGCAAATCTCATTAATATCAATTCCACCTCCACACCTCTGACTCTTTCAGTTGCAGTTGAATAATTGTAGCCATCACAGAATTTCAATTGCGAAACTGTCTTGGGCTACAGGATAACGTCTACTGGTTTCTACTGGATAGATGAGTTAGTAAGTCAGCCTGTGATTCTTAATGATGTGTTCTAAGCCAGCACCAGTGAGCCTTATTTCTAGAAAATGTGTTTCTGACTTCCTTAATGTGGTGGCGCTGCTGTTTGCACATGTTGCTGCTGGAGCTCTGTTGTGCCATGGAGCTGTGTTTAGTGCAGTGCAGGCCTCATGCTGTGCTGTTTCTGTGGAACCCATGCTTTGTGTCTCAGGGCATGCACATGTGAGAGAGAGAGAATCGGTCTGTCATTCCTGGAAGCAAAAGTTACTGGTTCCCCACCAGTCCTCGTGGTGGAGATTCTTCCTCACCTTGTCTGTAAAAGATGTTGAGGAGGTGGCTGGATTCATGTCTAAGCTTCAGGAATGGGCTCAAGGTCTCAATTGGAGCAGAGTGAGAGCTGCGCTTATGTGAGAGGAAGCAGTGAGAGATGTCTGTTAGCTCTTTTGTGTTTGTTTTGTTTTTGTAGGCAGGGACTTTAGTATGTATATCTTGGCTAAGAGTTTGCCCCTTCAGTTGCCCATAGGTTCTCCTTTTGCAAGTAACTTTGCAGATTCCTGAAGCACTAATGGATGTACATGGTTGAAAATGAGTGGTTCTCCTCTGGGACTCTGTAGTTAAGGTACATCTAAGCAGGCTTGAATCATGATTCAGTAATCTATAGGTTTCATCTTCATATTTTCAGCTCATTGGAGTTTGATATTGTTATACTGTATTTCATATTATTGTTCTAATTTTTATTTCAGAGTTTCTACCGTCTGTGATAAAACCAGAACTTAACCAGGGATGGAGCTGGCTCATAGTTTGTTGCTGAACGAGGAAGCGTTAGCACAGATCACAGAGGCAAAGAGGCCAGTCTTTATCTTTGAGTGGTTGAGATTTTTAGATAAAGTGCTGGTAGCTGCTAACAAGGTAAATTGCTTTTTCTTCTTTCTGAAACGTATTAATTTTATGCTAGAGATAGTAGGTAACATCCAAGTTACAACTGTGTAATTCAGATGCGTTTTAGTTTGTAAGTATTGAATTGTAGGTACTCACTTGGACTCTCTGTTAAAAGCCACTTAGTTTGGTTTCTGTTTTTCAGTATTGTAAATGTTTGGAAAGCAAAACCTGCCTTTCCATTGTAAGGATTTTTGATGGGAAAGAGGATTAAAATGTTCTCTGTACAAGTAATACTGCAGTTTTAATGAGTCATGTAAAAGAAGATAAAAATTACATAAAACAACAGCTAATTCTGATCATTTAGCATCCATCCCCACAATTACTTGAGTGTATCTCATACCTCTGTGACACAAGCAATTTGTCAAATTATGTAGGAGTAGTGTGAAGTTTGCTTCAATCTCTTGTAGTTGTTACCAGGTGTTATGGGAAACAAGCTTTATTTCATTAATTTTTGATCCGTTAACAGACAGATGTCAAGGAGAAACAGAAGAAACTGGTAGAACAGCTAACAGGACTCATCAGCAGCTCCCCAGGGCCGCCAACGCGAAAACTCCTCGCGAAAAACCTTGCTGCTCTCTACAGCATTGGAGACACGTTCACAGTTTTTCAGACGCTTGACAAGTGTAATGACATCATCAAGAGCAAAGATGATACTGCAGCCTACCTGCCCACAAAACTGTACGTTTGGTGTTACTTGGGGAAGGGGGTGGTTTTAATGCAAAGCGGTCCTGGATATTGCAGGAATATCTGCCTGTGTATGTGCCCTGCTAAGTTAAATTTTGTGGAACTTACATTTTGCATGCTCGGTTGGAGTCTGTGTGTGCTTGATCTGGAAGGCAAAAAGGAATATATCTGAGATTGCGGAGGGCAGGATTTGAAGGTGACAGATACACTTTTGTCTGGAAGTTGGATACTTTCCTCTAGGCAAAGGAGTATGTAATATCTCTTTGCTTTCTTATGCTATGGAGAGGTTAAGCAGTTGAAGTAATGCAGTGAAGAACTTCCACTAGTTGTATTACTGGTGATTGGGCCTAGCTACCCAGTTTACAATGGAACCTGCCAGAATTATCAAGTGGGAGCATTTATTTATTGCTGAGAGAACTGTAGCCAAATAAAGAAGTTTGTTGGTGTTTTTTTTTTTTTTAATCCCCCTCAAGCACTGCCTGTTTATATTCTCCTGTTGTAATGTAGCTTAAACCTCTCAAGGAAAGTCTCTATGTTTGGATGTGTCTGTGCATGTGTATGTGACCCTGTT
The DNA here is from genome assembly GCF_019238085.1 of Lagopus leucura. Taxonomy (NCBI): domain Eukaryota; kingdom Metazoa; phylum Chordata; class Aves; order Galliformes; family Phasianidae; genus Lagopus; species Lagopus leucura. The sequence goes on along the minus strand of NW_024962252.1, from coordinate 71,636,649 downwards.
TATCTTTGCAGGTAGCAGCAGTCTTATAGTAATCAGTTAATACCACACACAGCATCTACTGAAACTTCTTCAGTGCTCTCCCATGGTACATGAGGGAGTACATGAAATACTCTAATGGTCCCAAGGTCAGGCCACCTTCAGTTGCTGTTGTTGCACACCATTAGGATAACATCTGAAGTCACCTCTGGGGCTGATGCTGTCCTCCTTTTACCTGAAACTGTTGCAGTTCTGTGGGGAATTTGCTGCTGTGTAGAAGAGCAGGGCAGGAGGCATGCCAGTCAAGCAGTGGGCTATGATCACATTGTAACGTAGTTTACCAAAAGAAATCATTTACCCAAGGATTTCAGGTTTACAAAAACCTTGGGGCAATTTGCATATCCTACTGCACTACACTGTTACTCAAAGCTTGGTGATCAAAAACTGCAGGGAAAGAATCTGGTGATGTTTACAGTGTTTACATATCTATATTTTTGCTTTCCTGCAGTAATTTATTCATTTTAGGTTCTTAGCTTAAAAAAAATGTCTCATTCAGTATCTTTGAAAATGTATCAAAGATCACGGGGTTGTTTCTTTACCAAGCACCTGTAGTTCAAGTGCACAAAATCCTGATCTTGCTGTGATGTTTGCGTATGTTTGTTTGTCTTCTGCAGCTCACTCTGTAGATTATGTACTAATATCAATCCAAGCACATCTGTATTCAAAGAAGCTAATAACTTCCATGTTTTTCTTAATTAAGTACATGATTTAAATGCACTGTCAAGCAACAAATATGATTAGCGGGTAATAAGTTTATTCACCAATGATGAATAAAACATCCATTTATACTTAAATTTTTGTCTTTAAATGTTCCAGAAAATGAAAATGCCTATGAATGTCTCTTTTCTAGGGCTGCTGTGGCATGTGTTGGAGCATTTTATGAGAAGATGGGCAGAATGCTGGGTAGTGCTTTTCCAGAGACAGTGAATAATCTTTTAAAATCTCTGAAGAGTGCAGAGGTGAGTTTTGCAGCATTTTCTGTATGTGGTCTTGATTCCACTTAAACTGAAACTCTCTCCTTCCAAAGAGGTTTGTTAAAATGCCTTCCATATAGTAAAATGCAAATTGCTCATCTCAAGTTAAACCATGTGCACGTGATGGCTTTGCAGACAGAGTTTAGATTTTTGTCACATTAATGTTATTGTAGTTGTTTTATTGCAGAATCAGCAATTAAAATTGTAAAAGGGTTGCAGGAACCATTTGAAATACTGCATTAGGATTCCACTTGGGTACCCTGAGTAAATGCTTATGTTTTGTAACAAAAATGTTACGCTGCTTTGTGGGCAGGATACACTGTAAGAAGAATATCATATAGAGGGAATGTGCCATGGGTTCTCAGTGGGTCTGAGAGCTCTGAAATAGCTCAGTTTCTTTTGAAATAAATGACAAGGTGCCGACTGCGTAGATCTTGACTCTTCCTGCATATATGCTTACTCTCTGTGAGTAATAAACATTTATAATTCCAGTGCTGGACTTAAAGCAGAGACTTACAGCAGTGCTAAGTGTAACAGTAGCTCTGTGTTCTGCCCAAAGAGTGCTTGTTCTCAGCAATACCCTGTGTGTGGGTGTAGCACGAAACTTGACTACTTGGGCGTCATGCATTCTGTTTAGCTGCTTCTATTTAGTTTAGCTGCTTCTATTTAGTTTAGCTGCTTCTATTTAGTTTAGCTGCTTCTATTTAGTTTTTGTTTTTGTAACATGAGGCTGCAGCAGTTGGGGGAAGGACAGCAGCAACTTTTGCCATTTGTTGAACTGCTGGCACTCTTTCTGATTTATGTGACAGTAGATGCCATTTTACCAAAACCAATTCTAATGTTTACTGCCATCTGCAACCAGCCAGATAGTGGTTGTATGTGACTTCAGTGAACTGTTATCCATTTTCACAAGTATACGCGTGCACGGAAATGAAAATGCAGAGGTGTGCACCTGGTACTTGGATATAAGCACTGCGTCTGCATTTCTGCATAAACACCTCTTCATGTGTGCAGTCTCAGGGCCGCAGTGAAATCCTGATGAGTTTACAGAAGGTCTTAAATGGACTTGGAGGAGCAGCAGCTTCTTGTCACCGTGATATTTACAAGAACGCCCGATCTCTGCTGACAGACAGATCTATGGCTGTGCGATGTGCAGTGGCCAAGGTGGGTGTGTTTCTACGTGCTTCTAGAAAGTCTTTGTGCTGTGATTGTGAAGTGCCTGCGTTTAAGCTTTCACCTGTTGCTTGTAATGGGAAACTCGATTGTTATTTGGGAAAGGTAAGTCCTTGCTAGTTTACATCAAAGGCTCAAATGCTTGACTTGCTACTTTGTGTATGCTGAAGTACAATGGTATTGACTTCCTCACTTCATAAGCAAATAATGAGATAAAGTAAATTAACTGTGGTTCTCAGTGGGAGAGGTTTTAAGTAACAGGGTTCTTTTGTTCTGTTTTTCTTATACTTTTGTGTGCTAACCTGTTCCTGAATTCTTCTAATGGTTTATTCTTACGTAAGTTTTATAGTGAACTCTGATACTCATACAAAAAATGTTTACTGAATAAACCTGACAATTGCACTGAAACTAAGAAGGACTTAGAAGAATAGTCTCTGTTGGTTCTCAGCAAGTTTTTTTTTGTTGTTGTCTTTTTTCCCTCTTCAGTGTCTGCTGGAATTGCAAAATGAAGCAGTGTTTATGTGGACAGCTGAACTGGAAAATGTTGCTACCCTGTGCTTTAAAGCTCTGGAAAACTCAAACTATGGTGTGCGGGTTGCAGTGTCAAAGCTTTTGGGAACTGTCATGGCTACAGCACTGATACCAAAACAAGCAACAGGTACAATCCTCCTGAATTACATTCCCAAACAAATTACACCTTCCATACTATGTTGCATGATACGATGTTTTGTTCCAGTACTTGAACACCTGTAGTTGATCTGTTTGGTTTTTTTTGTTTGTTTTTTAAACTCCAAGTTTAAAAAGAGGTTGAGCACTCAGATTCCCTCTTGTAGCCATGCAAAAAAAAAAAAGAGGAAATGGTCAAAAATCATTTGGGAAAAATAACTTGTTTTGTAAATGAAAAAAAAAGCAGTTAACTGAAATGTAGGCTGGATCTGTGTGTCAAGACAACTCTGAATTGATAATTCTGATTTTTGAGATAATTACTTGTGTTGCTCAGAACTTTAGGATTAAATGTTTGCTTTTCTCTTGGCAAAAGTGATGCGACAGAATGTGAAGAGGGCTACTCTTGAGGAGGTCTTGGAACTCATGGCCACAGGATTTCTGCGAGGAGGGTCTGGTTTCCTAAAGAGTGGTGGAGAGATGCTTAAAGTAGGAGGATCTGTCAATAGGGAAGTGAGAGTTGGTGTTACTCAGGTTTGTGATAATCTGTACTGTTGGTTTTTTTTCTCCCTCAAATTAAGTAACATTTGTACACTGTAACACTTTTAGGAGGAGAATATATTCTTCTGGTGTTTTTTTGCTTATAGTAACTTGCAAGGCTAATTTGATTCACCTGTTTGGTGAAATGTATGAGCAGTATCATTCACCTAAGTTATATTTTATTACTGATGTAATGTAACTATAGATTGAAATACATGCTAGAAAAGGCTTATTTGATCAGAGTGTCTTGGGTGGGATTAAAAAAGATTTCAGAAATTAGTATCCTAACATGCTTCTGCCCTTTTGTGTGCTGGATCTCTCATCTCTCTGATGAGTAGTTTGCAGCCCTAACTTGTTAAACTGTGTTTCTTCTCTCCGTGTGTCTTTCTTGAATAGATGAAATCTCGTGAATATGAAAGCACCATTTGTCTAGTAGAGAAAGATAGCAAATCAAATCCAGGCCTTCCCACTCTGACATATTTCTGCTGCAGAAACTTGTCAGAAGGCAGATTTTTTGATCTAAGGATATCTTGTGAAATAATTATTTTTTTTTTTTTCTTTTTTTCCCCAGTCTTTTTCAGGTGCATTAGGTAAAATGCACAGTCTTCAACCAGAACGTGTTTGTGTTGTTGCTGATATTTAGTTATTGTTGTAGATATTTTTTTTAGCAGTAATAGCTACTACTGATTTTACTAAATAACTAATATTAATAATTAGCAGTAGCAGTAAGAGAGAGCTACCCTTGGTGCTGGGAACAGTTCAGCATGGGCAGATACTGGCTAAATTCATCTTGTATAGCCTGATCCAGGTTGCATGTAACTAACTGTTATTGCTGCCATCGTGCAGTATGCGTGTACTGCAGTCATTACTCTGCAGTGACCAAATAGTCTTTTCTTACTGTTTTAATTGAATCTGTATATAACTTCTGAATTTGCAGGCCTATGTTGTCTTTGTTACAACATTAGGAGGTCAATGGTTGGAGCGCAACTTTGCTACATTTTTGTCCCACGTACTTGACCTGGTGTCCCATCCTCGTGCAACTCAGACCCACGTGGAGGCAGTGTATTCTCGAAGATGTGTGTCCTTCATCCTGAGAGCAACAGTGGGCAGCTTACTGGGGGAGAAAGCACAGATTGCAGCTGCTAAAGATATATGCCAAGCCATTGGTAAACAGATGAAGGCAGTGGGTGAGAAATATATTTCTTTATTTGAGACCTGTTGAAATTGATTGCTGTTTATGCTGGATCGGCCTTTTTTATGCTTAATTCTACCGTGAGAGGTAATTCTATTGCTGTGGTAGAAGATAATTCAACTGCTTTCTATTTGAAAGATGATTGTGTAAAGCTTGCTTTTAAACCTCTGTTGGCTTTTGACATTGCATTGGCTAAGTGGGGGGAAAAAGTGTGTTTCTGTAATCAGTCTTAGGATAGGTTATACTGAAAGTTGCACAGCTGAAGAGCGGATAGTGCCCTTGTAGTTGTCCTTCCAGTACGCATCATGAGATCTGGTTGAATTTTACTGGTGGCAAATAAAGATGTAATCCAAAGACAGATATTTAAGAAGATAAATGTGGACTCTTGAATATGTAAGAGGACTGGCATTTAAAAATGTTGGCATTTGCTTCTTAAAAAATAGTCAGTTTGAGATGGAGTTTGGAAGAGGGAGATGGAATTGCACAGCAGTACATTGGTTAAACAAGTGAAGGAGTGCTTCTTTTCTTTATTTCATTTTTTTTAATGCCACCATCTAATTTGATTTTAAATTAATGTTTTAATTTGTAGAAATGCAGTTTTCTTTGAAGCTTTTCCAGGTTTTTCTCATAACCGTTTTTTCATAGGGGGGTTATATTTGAGTTTAGTTGAAACTTCAATGCTTATTACAATCAGAACCCTTTGAGTTCTAGGTAAAAATGTAAGAAATTCAATTTCTGAGATGCAGTGGTTACAGAAATTTCTCCTTCTGCCACCTGCTTGTCAAACTTTTTCCATTATGTTTTTGAATGATGGGATGAGCTGCTTCATATATATGAAGCATATAAAAATATATAAATATATATAATATATAATATATAATATATAATATATAATATATAATATAATAATATATAATATATATAATATATATAATATATAAATATATATATAATATATATGTATATATATATATATATGTAATAGGAATATATATATAGGAATTCTGATTCTTTGGTAATTCTTGTTATCAAACTCTGCAATTCTATATATATATACACACATACACAGGTGTGTGTGTGTGTATATATAAATTATTAGATGGATTTTCATTTGGTAGTGATTTGTTCCTTTTACCTAAGGAGGATAGTTCGTTGAATTTGTACTGCATTAGCTGTGTAATTTTAAGCTGATACTCAAGTTCATTTTCTTTGACATGATTGTTGCAGTTTCCTTACCCCTCCAGGTATCCTTTTATCCTTTACCCTACTCTTCCTGAGACACTGTGTTAGATGGAAAACAAAAAATGGAACCTGTAGAATTAATTGGATAACTGGATAAATTTATGGTGATTGAGGGTTGTGGCTAATTATTAAAAAAAAAAGTCTGGGTGTTGTTTTGTTTTGTTTTTACAGTTTTATTTTGTGTTTATGCATGTAGAACTTAGATATATCAGACTGCATTCTTAGTTCCTTCATCTGTAGGTGTATACATAAATGCAGTTCATACATACTGTGTGTGTATACTTATTTTTCCTGTGTTACATTGTTAAACCTGTCTCTTAGTGCCATCCACAGTAACTTTTGGGTGCCTGTTTTACGTGGTCTTTGGATGACTGTTTGACTGGTAGCTGTGTAATGTATTTTTCTTCAGAACACGTTCACTGTGAGCAGATTTGTGGTTTTATTTTAATATTTAGGGATGATGCCAAAACTAAATTGTTCCTTTCTATTTTGTGTATGCTGTAATCTTTGTATGTGACTCCCTCAAATGGTCCTAAGCAGGATGCTTCTTTGTCTTCTGCAGAGGCAGTAGTGAATGATGCTAACAGTGAAAATAAAGCAGGAGCTGCTGACGTGGCTGCAAGCCAGCATGTAATGGTGTGTGCTCTCCAAGAACTGGGCAGTCTGGTGCAGAGTCTGAATGCTACTGCATCTCCTCTTATTCAAGAACCCTCTATTGGTATGCGGATAAGCTTGCACTGATTGAGATATTAGAGCGATGAATATGAAATATGATCACAATCTGTTAAAATAATTAATGTGTAAGAAAGAAAATTGATTTAACTGCACAGTGTTATTAACACTTTTCTCTTTTTTCTTAAGGAGTAAGGCAAAGTTATGAAATCTGAGTACTTCAATTCTGACACTTTAAACTTTCATGTTGTCTCTAATACTGACTCAATTCACATCTCAACTTCCTAAGAAGCATGTTGTAATTTTAAAACTTTAAATTCTTTTTTTATGTAGGTCTGTTGGAGACAGTAACATCAGTTCTTCTTCATCCCAGCATGGCTGCTCGACTTGCTGCTGCGTGGTGCTTGCGGTGTGTAGCTGTGGCATTGCCTTTTCAGTTGACTCCATTTTTAGATAGATGTGCAGAAAGACTCAACAATCTGAAGACCTCCCCCGAAGCTGTTAGTGGCTACAGTTTTGCAATGGCTGCTTTATTAGGTGGTGTGCATCAGTGTCCCTTAGGTATTCCTCATGCAAAAGGAAAGGTGAGATAATGAGGTTTGTTTGTGAATAAACTAAAATATGTATTTTTTTCAAGAAGTAATTGCTTTGCAAAATGTGTGACAAAGTAAAAGGATTGTTGAAATTGAACTTGTACCCAGCATGAGCATTGGTTGAAGGCCTTGTTTGCACTTTTGTTACTCTGAAAGTAATGCCTTCATAGAAATTACAACAAATACGAAGAGCACAGTAACACTGTTTGATAGAGCAAATTCTCAGCTAAAAACACTGTCTCTCACTATAGTCACCATCATTAGTCATGCATTTTTGCCAGCAATGATCAAGAGCTTGCATTCTGCACTTGTAGAAATCTAAACCAGCAGAGGGGACCCACTGTTGCCACTGCTGGGATGCTCCATCCACCACCTCACTGTGTTCACATCTACTGTTTGATCTTCATGAGCATTCAGCAAGCGTCAGTGACTGTCAGAGGGTGCCATTTTTTCCTGCATGGAAGAATTCAATCCCACCCCTTTTGTTTATAAGCAATCCAGTGTCAGATGCCATTCTGTCAGTCTGCTCCTCTGCTGCCATCTGTGACATGGCAACAGAATGTAATGCAATATTGGTGGGAAGGTTCAGCCTCTATTGTCGTACCACCAAAATCCACCTCTGATGTTGTAGGCTAACATAATAAAATAAGAGGCATTACTTTTGGAACAGCCCTCATAGCACTTAAGTTGCAATATCTACCAGCTGTTTGTTCCTCTCTCTCTTTCAGGCTTACATTGTTTGACATTTTTTTCTTCAGTTATTATTAATTAATATTGCTGCTTGTATTTTTGTGTGCATAAGGCTAATTGCATGAAATGTAATCTGTTCTTTATGGAAGATCAGTTTAAATATTTGAGCGTGTTTATTTTACATATATTCAGTAAGAGGATTTGTAGTAGTGTGGTAATTCATATTTTTTAAATCTTTATTATTGCAGATGGTGGTTAGCATTGCTGAGGATCTGTTACGAACTGCTGCACAGAACAGCAGGCTTTCCTTGCAAAGGACTCAAGCTGGATGGCTTTTACTTGGGGCACTTATGACTTTAGGTTGGTAAAAGTAGTTGTTTTATTGGATTTTAATGTTTGTCCAACATTTTTGATTATCCACTGTAGCAAGTAGTCTTTACGGATCATCAGTACTGTATGGATACCACAGGAAACGAAGTCTTAGTTCATTTATTTCAGCTGTGATGTTAATGGTGGGGAAAAGTGAAATATTGGAGTAAGCTGAAGGATAGCAGAAGGTGTTGTTCCTCAAAATAAAACAAACAAACAAAAAAAATAAATTAAGAGAAACAAATATCAAAAGAATTTTTTTTTAAACCCAGCATTTAGTTATTTTATGAAAATGGAAAATTCTGTGCCGCAAGCTGTTTTATTTGCAGTTTATTTCTTCTCCAAGTGTGTCCCTGGACAAGCAACAATACTGATTAGGAGTGATGGAACAATGATACTTCAAAAGCTATTCAGTTGGCTTTAAAACAACAACAGCAAAACAAAAACATGAACAGCAACAAGAAAACCACAATCAAACTTCTGTTTGTGATGGTGAGGCACTGGCACAGGCTGCTCAGAGAAGCTATGGATGCCCCTTCCCTGGAGTCATCCAAGGCCATGCTGGATTGGGCTCTGGGCAGCCTGATTTGGTGGGTGGCAGCCCTGCCTTTGGCACGAGGGTTGAAACTAGTTGGGCTTTATGGTCCCTTCCAACCCTAGCCATTCAGTGATTCAACATGTGATTGTTCACGTATATGCCATCACAGAAATATCTGAGGCACTATTTTGAGAGCTTATAAGTACTCTTGACATTTGAATCAATTATCTTTCTTTAAAATTCTGAAAAATGTAATAAACATTTTAATTCCTCAGTATTTTGGTCTGTCAGCGAACACCATTTGTGTTTTCTATTCCTCAAATCATCTCATTTTTGCCAAAATTTTTCTGACAACTTTGATTGTCCTTCTCCAGTACATTTTTAATGCACTTTCATTGTGTTTTTTATCTAAATCTTTTTCAGCTTTCTGTAAACCTGATTGTAGAACTAGTTTCCTAGTCAGCATCTATCGTTTATTTTTCTATCATACGAATAAGATAAGATGGGCTGAAGAGCTTGCCTTCAAAATACTGGTATAAAAATAATATTGGAAGTCAGGATGAGAAACAAGCATCAGTGTTTACGTCTTACAGGATTCAACATATGGAATTGGCTATTCCCTAGTTTTGGTACAAATATCAACAAGCACTTAATCTTTGTGATTTTACTTACAGCACTTTCAACGTACAAATGAGAACAATGAGGAAGAAAGGGAATTTACTTAGGGAGAGAAATAGGTTAAATAAAAAAAAAAAAGTGGAGTAAGAGGAAATAGCAATTAAGAGAGCAAAAAGCTTAATGGCAGATTTTGCATACGTTGTGTAATGAATGCTTTTATTAAACTGTCACTTTGTTTTCGTGTAGGTCCTTCTGTTGTTCGTTATCATCTACCAAAGATGTTGCTGCTGTGGAGAAATGTGTTCCCACGATCTCTGAAGGAGTTAGAGGCAGAAAAGGCAAGAGGAGATTCTTTTACCTGGCAAGTAACTCTGGAAGGCCGCGCTGGGGCTCTGTGTGGTAAGAATTTCAAATTTCAAAACTATAACTGGGCAGTAAAACAGAATCCCAAATATTATACAGAAAACTCTCATAGTTTCCCTTCTTTCATTGAAAATGAGTCAGAGTTTCACCAGTGGCCTATTTTAGGTATGTAGTCTTACGAATGTGTCACATGGTCTTTGAATAAATACTTTTAGTTGCTGCTTTGTTTATATTCTTGCAAGATCTGTATGTTGATCTGATTTGAAAGAAATGCACTGCATTTCTTTTTGGAGTAAAACTCTTAACTACTTTGTTACCAGCCATGAGAAGTTTTGTTGCTCACTGTCCTGAGCTCCTTACTGAGGATGTGATCAGGAAGTTGATGACACCTATAGAATGTGCCATGACAATGATGTCACAGTAAGTAAAAAGCTTTTTTTAAGATCTTGTTCTATGATTTCTAGAAACACAGTTGAGATTAAGAGATGTTTGTTTGATGATAAAGTTGTTACTACTGAGAGCAACTTGCTCTTCTAATCTGTGGGTGTTCTTGCTCTTTGTTCACATTTTTCCTGGAGCTGGAATACCATAACTAATTTGTTCTAATTCATGTTCTCAGATTTTAACTTATTACTGTACTGTTGCTGCTTGTTCACACTGGGGGAAAACACTTTTTCGTGAACATGTGAACTGTAGTACTACAGTCTTCAGCTTTCTCAAACTATGTGATTCCATGGCATGGGCTGAAAGGCTTACTGGAATAACTTTTTGTTAACCATGTCTTGAATTTTCAGTGAGTTTTTTTGACTTCATGGTTTGTTTATCCTTGTGCAAGAGATGAGAAAGCTCTGATACTGGTGTACTGCCAGATGTGAATCAGTAAACTATCCTTTTTCAAAATGTGCTAGTGAAAAACTTCTAACAGTTCGCAGCGTAAAAGAATAAAACACAGTTTTGGGTCATATTTTGTGCTTTTGTTTAAGTAGCAGTTCAAATAAGTTTAAAAAAAACTCTCAATTACTTAAAAAAAAAATCTAAATATCTGAAGTTACTTAAGTAGTGCTGCTCACTGTGGATCTCCAAACACTATTTTCTTGTTTTGAATAGGGACAGATCATGTGAAAAGAAATCTGAAATATTTTTGTCAGTAACTACAGTATTTCTGGCTGTCTCTTTTTTTTCTTCTCTTGATCCTGTAGCATTCCATCAGTAATTAAAGCCCATGGAGCTCATCTGAAAGCTAGTGCAGCTATGGTCCGTTTAAGACTTTATGATATACTGGCTTTATTACCTCCAAAGACATATGAAGGTATGGGTTGTTTTTTTTGATGATTATTATTAAAGTAAAAATTGCACTCTGTATGTTGTAGTGCTTTTTTTTGTTTGTTTGTTTGTTTTTTACTTCTCTTGATGTCTTTTTGGTGCTTGCTTCTGATGCAGATACCAAGTGTGAAATAGAATCTGCAAGAGTCTTGCATTGTTGCACATTTTCTTTATGTCGTCTTGTCAGTTTAAATAGGAAGTACAGATATTGCAGTGTATCAGACTAACACTGAGTATGTAAGTTCTGGTTTTGTTTGTAGGATTGAGAGGTATGGAGATCACATTCTCCATGTTTTGCAGTGTTTTCCATCATTACTTAAAATACAGAGGCTTGGGTTCTTTCTCTCAGCAGTAGTGTTGTCAGACTTCTGTCCGTTCACTACTTGTGGAATTGAGATAATGGCACTTGCTTTCATTTGGAGCTTCTGATCTGTAGCTGAAATGTTTTGGTTAAGAAGTAACAATTATTTTTAATGTGTTCTAGGTTCATTTAATGCGCTTCTTAGGGAGTTGGTAGCAGAATTTACTTTGACAGACAACTCCGCTAATACAACCACGTCGCTCCTGAGGTCTCTTTGTCATTATGATGACAGTGTTCTACTTGGCTCTTGGCTTCAGGAGACTGATCATAAGTCAATTGAAGACCAGGTAATAAGGAAACAGGACAGTAATGAGTTATCTGCGATATCTCTCTGGTTTATGGAGTTTTGCTCCTTTTTTCTGGGCATCCTTCAGAGGTTTGCCAAGTTGAAGTCTTTCCGTGTACTGCACAATCTTTTGATAAAACTGCTTGCAGATGAGGTGGCCATAACGTTTATGCAATTTGGATGTCCTTGGTTAGTCAGTCAAACTAGTTTCTTTAAAGAAACAAGTCTTCAAAATCTCTTTAGTGTAACAATTATTTTCATACGTTTTTTGAAAACAGCTTAAGTTCTATTTAAATTGTTTTGTAAGGAAATTGCTATCAAAGTGCCAGCATTGCAAGTGATGTTGAGGAAAAACAAGATGCAACTTCTTAAAGGTGCAGCATGAAACCACATATTTAATTTGAGTTAATGCAGTGATGTTGGCATTATAAGGAATTCGCTACGCTTCTAGACAAGGCACATCTTTGAAACATAGGATTTAAAAAAAACAGGAAGCAAAAGTTGTTATGGGACTGGATGAAGTTTTTCAGATCAGCTCCTAACACAGATGCAATTACCTTTTTTTACATATGCTCCTTGAAGGCAAATGGAGCTTTGGGAACAATTCATTGATTAGCTTATCATTTTCTGTGGACAAATAACTGTTCTGAGCATTGGCTGAGCCGTACCGTAGTAAGAATTTTGGCTCACCTTCTCAGAAAATTCCTGGAATAAGGAAGGGAACTGAAAATCTCCCTTCTACCACAGCTTGTTTAATAATGGCAAGGTTTCTTAGAAGGAAGCTGTACTGATAGAACAGATCAAAAAGCCAAGACTGATATTAAGTGTGAAAAATGGAGGGTAAACTGGGTTTTTTGAGAAAAATCAGCATGTCAAAGTAAAGGAAGGCTTTTTCTAAACTTTCTTCCTTTGCTGTGGTAGTCATAGACTAGACTTCAGTGCACTATTCAATCAGCAGAGCTTTCTGGGGAAGTCCCTCCACATCCTTCTTCCTTTTGTTTCCCTAGCTTGTTGAATAGTATCACTCCTGGTGGAAATGAAAACCTCCAGTGAGTCACAGGAGCATCATGTACTTGGTCACTTTTTTTTTTTTAACAATACCAAATTTACTCTGTTTTCTAACTTTTTAAGAATATAGACTTACTAGAGTCAAACTTTGCGTCATGATGAGATAATAAGTTGTGAAAGTAAGCATTTCTTCCAAGGAAATAAATGACTGTGTTTCTGAAGGAATGATGGTTAGGAAGTATTTTCATGATGATAGACATAAGCAATTCTAATACTATTTCAGAACTTTCCTAGATAGAGAATCATTACAACCAAAACTGACTTATTAGTATGCTGTGTTGTAACTCAGTACTCACAATGAATGAATTTTTATTTTTTTTTTTCTGAAAAGTCAGTTTGTAGTTATGTTTCAGAAGCTGCTGCTGGTACCAGACATTACATGCCTTTCTCTAATTTCTGTATCTTAGGGGAGTCATAGTTTGTGCACTTATCCAGCTGTTAAGTGCTCTGTCAGGGATTTAACTGGCTCTGTAAATGCTAATCTATGCGTGCCTGTGGATGCTGCAGTTGCTTTTAATTATTTGTAATGCAGTTTTCTATTCTTAGCGACTGCGTATGTCTTTGGTTTACCACTAGTTGAGAATTTTGTCTACAGAGAGATATTCAGAAGCGTTCATGTTATGTGGCATTTTTCAGCTTCAGCCAAACAGTGCATCTGGAAGTGGTGCTTTGGAACATGATCCTTCCTCTATTTATTTGCGCATCCCTGCTGGTGAAGCTGTACCCGGTCCCCTTCCTCTAGGAGTGTCTGTCATCGATGCATCTGTGGCTCTCTTTGGTGTGGTTTTTCCTCACGTGTCTTACAAACACAGGTCAGTTTACATCTGTGTTCAGTTTCAGAATCGAATGCTTTAGTTCCCTGCATTGTATCAAGTTTTTATTCTTGAAATAAGAATCCGCTTTGAAATCAACTGTCTCTAATTTAGGTGTCTGTATTTTGTGTTCACTGTGTCTCAGGATTGCAGAATATGTTCACCCAGTTGAGAAACAAGTTAGTTTCCTTGGTTTATCAGTTTTGTAAATTGGGGTTAGGTGGTACAGACTGGATTTCTCTCCTCTTACTTTTTTAACAGCAGCAATTTCTTTACAGCCAAAACTCCCTGCAAAAATATCCATAGACAATAGCTTAAAATCAGCCTTGAAATCACAGCAGTGGAATTCTTTGGATTTCAGCTGGTTTCCATAAGTGAGACTGTGTGATTTACACTAAGTGGTTTTATGCAAAAGAAGAAATAAATTCATGTGAAACATGAAAGAAAATATGCTGATTTTTATGGAGATACGGGTTATTGGGACTCTGTTTGTCATGTAATTTAACTAAGTTGTTGCTGAGCACAGAGTATAGGCAGCTGTAAGATTCATTTAAAATGAAAATTATCCTTCAATGCAGTACTGATGGAACTGGGTTTTTTTCTTTGACAGGTCAGTCTCATTTTGCAGTAAGCAATTGTAAGCAATAAGCCTTAAGTCTGTCTGATCTATATTGTTCTTAGCTAAAGATTGACTCATTAGCTGCTGATTTTTTAACTATACCAACTGCTCATTATACTCCTGTTCTTGGTATCTTTAAGAGAGCATTCCTCTCATTAATGCTTCATGACATGATGTCAAGAAGGGAAAATAATGGGAACAACTATAGGAGTGTGTAGAATAACACAGGTTTTGAACGATAGTGCAGAGGCAGCATTTTTCTAGTCCCGTCCTTGTAGCTTTCTAGTTGTACATCCAAACAGTATCTGAAAACCTCCCCTTGGTGTTCCCTTCAAAAGGGGCAGTAAGCACTTATGGATAATCTGAAAGAACTAACAGCATCCAGAATGACCCTTTCTGTCTAAGTGGAATACTCTCTACAGCCCCTGAAACGTAAATTCTGTGACTGATTCTAAGTCTCTTTTGTTGTATTTTTTCACTTGTTGCATTTTGGTTTGTATTTTGAAAACATCTCACTTAAATTATGCTCTTTCCTTTGTTTTAGATTGCAGATGTTGGATCACTTTGCTGAATGTGTCAAGCAGGCTAAAGGTGTTAGACAGCAAGCTGTGCAGCTTAACATCTTTACTGCTGTTCTTAGTGCCTTGAAGGTAAAACTTACAAACTTGTTGTAGATGCCAGAATTCAGCAGTTTAATTCATAGATTTGTATTCTGTACGAAAAACTGTTAGAAGAACATTATTAAAGCTACTGCTTACAATTTAGAAAATCTGCAGGTTGACAAATCAGCCCCAGTGTGCAGCTGAAGGGCATGCCCTTTTAAGTGCATGATATGGAGCATGTGAGAGAATTCTTCAAATTTGATAGCAAAATTCTATCATTTTGGAGCAAAAATGATTTTTTTGAGAATTTGCTTAGTTGGAGTTTTCATGGTGGCAGCAAGAATCAAATTTCTCCCCTAAGGGCCATCTGTCAAATGGCAAGTCTGTCTTAGGAACTTAGCAGAGTTTTTGGAGAGAAAGTTGTCACAGATCTCAAGCTGACAAAACGTTGCTTCTCTCCCTTGCTTGCTTCTTAAAATCATGAGCCATGTTGAAACATGAGACACACGTTGAACACTATTTTCTGAGACAGAAGGCAGGGTTTTGCCATGGTGAAAGGCCAGAGAATTTCTAAATTTCAGGATGGAAAATGGGAATCTGTGGTAAAGCTGTCAGAGTTTTCTGCTCTAACACAGGCAGTGTTTGTACTTTACATGTATTAAATTATTTTTCCCAAAGTAAGGCAATGTCTTATTAGTGGAATATGGGAACCAAAAAAGTTGCAGAAGCTGTTGTATTCTTTCTCTGTAACACATACAATGTACTGTATAAATTTTCAAAGATGTGAATGTTAAGGAAAAAATATCTTACTGACCTACAGTCTCTGAGCATTTCTTGCAGAAACATAATAAAGTTGTGGTTTTCCTCTTAAGAGAGAGATGCTAGTTAGCTTTAAAGCCTCTTTCTCTCTGTGCCCATCCTTCCTTCTTTTTCCTTCTTTCTTTCTTTTCAGACATATCCTGTGTATAACTATCTAAGATTCAATACTATCAGCATGCATATAGTGCTGTAACGCATTTGTAAACAGAGACAGATGTAGTAAGTCCTTACTGTATGTGAAACAGGTGGAATGTTGGCAAAGGTGGGACTGAGGATGTTATTGGTTTCGAGTTCTAAATGTTTTCAAGAAGCGTATTTTAGGAAAAATGTACACAAATGTAAGCAAAAAAATGCTTAATTTTTAGTTGAAGTAGTAATTTTTAGTTGAAGCTCGCTCTTATATTAATATTGCTGTTCCCTTCATCCACGTACTTGGAATATTCTTTCATATTTGTTCATGTAGGGGTTAGCTGAGAACAAAAGCACATTAGGACCAGAAGAAGTTCGCAAGTCTGCTCTAACACTGGTAATGGGTGCACTCGATAACCCTAACCCTATTCTGAGGTGTGCAGCAGGAGAAGCTCTTGGTAGAATGGCTCAAGTGGTTGGAGAAGCCACTTTCATCGCTCGAATGGCTCAGTACAGCTTTGATAAGTAAGTTGACTTTGATTCAGGAAAAGAAATAAAATGTATAATTCAATGCATGTTAAAAAAAATCTTCTACTAATAACATACTGATTACTATTTCTTTTAATGCTTTATTACTAGCCAGGCCTACCAAATCTGCAAACAGTGTCTTCAAATGTTGATATATTTCTTGTGATTCTTCCAGGAATAAAAGATCACTTGTTAAATTACTTGAAATTAAAAATGATAGAAATGAAGAGTTTTTGATGAATTACTTCAAGTGACTAAACTGCTTCAGATTAACTCAGCTTACACTATATGTGTCTAAAAAACATGAATTGTATTACAGTGGTTGTGTTTTATGAAAACATCTTCTTTACATATGAAGAAGGAAGAAAAAGTTGTTATTAAAATAAAATTTTGTTTTGCTTTATATGTAATCCAGTTTAATAGCAGTGTAGATTAAGTACAGATTAAGTAAAGCTTCTCAAGGTCTGTGAGGTGGATGGCAAAATGCTGTTAGAAGGAGAGTCATCTAAATAGTTACAGTACTTGAAGGATTTTTTTTTTCCAAAAAATCAATTGAGTTACATGATTTATTTAAATGTTCATAGGTTAAAATCTGCTCGAGATGTTGTATCAAGAACAGGCCATTCTTTGGCCCTGGGTTGCCTCCATCGATACGTTGGTGGGATAGGTTCTGGACAGCATCTGAAAACCAGTGTCAGTATTCTCTTGGCTTTGGCACAAGATGGAACTTCTCCTGAAGTCCAGGTAAAAAACAAAAACAAACCACAATCGTCGCAGAATGAATTTTAATTTTGAGTGTTTTAAAACAGAAGTTAAATCATCTGTTCAAGTGCTTTTTAATAGATATTGTCATATAAGCCAAACTGTGTGGACGTAGCATTTGCTAAGGAATGTTAAACCAGATTTTGCTCTATAATGACAGTTGGTTAGGAATAGGCCCAAATCTGCTGTTACCTGAGCTGTCTATACTGAGGCTTTAGTAACTGTCTAATGGTCACTGTATGGTCAGCTGTTGGAGACTGAGCTAATGAAGTCATTTTCTTTGGTCAAGCAATTTCGACTTGTGTGAAACAGTGAACAAAGTATAGCAGTACATCTTCCTAGGAAGGTTATACTATAATAACAAAATTTGAAATCTGTTGGAGATAAACTGAAATTTCTGTTTGCGTTTAGGACAAAAAGAGAATAGTAGGAGAACTAGTAAGGAAGTGGGAGGTTTCTGTAGTTGAGTTTCTGTTTATCTGCTGTGTATTAATAACATGTGGAAGATCTCCCAAGAAGACCATTTGACTGCTAAAAGTTGCTGGTAGGGTAAGAGGGGAAATAGATTTGCTGCTGAGAGCGCTGCCTTTGGGGTTACAGATCATGTATGAATAATGTGTGGTGCAGAGCATTTCCTAAGCTGAAAATATTTGGAAACTGGGATAGCATGCTATGTCTTATGTCTTCCAAAAGAAATGTGAGGGTAGCATTGTCTTTTTCCATCTTTACTGTCCTGTAACTTTTTGTTTGTGGATGCTGCTGTAAAAAGAGCATATGGAGCAATGCATCTGTATCGAATGAAGTTAAATGTTAAAAGGCAAAGTGATGAATCTTTATTTTCTTCAGCAATGAAGCCTAGAATACTAGAATAATTGCTTTTCCATACTTCGTAAAAATGCACGTGAACCTTTCAGCTTGTGATGTAAAGCAGTTTCTGAAAATGTCAAAGGCACTTCCTATGAAATGCTTTG
This sequence comes from Lagopus leucura, assembly GCF_019238085.1. Taxonomy (NCBI): domain Eukaryota; kingdom Metazoa; phylum Chordata; class Aves; order Galliformes; family Phasianidae; genus Lagopus; species Lagopus leucura. Next base: position 71,618,706 of record NW_024962252.1, on the reverse strand, counting down.
ACAACTGTCTGCTTCTGAATCTACATCCAGTTTTACAACAGAAGTGATTCCCTATTTTTCCTATCTTAAAGGTCACTTTTCACTTTTTCTTTTTTTGGAGGGGGGAGGATTAGAGGGGACTTGTTTCTTTTTTTTTTTTTTTTTTTGTTTTGTTTTGTTTGCTCAAATTCCTTATCATCTTCGCCTCCGTTATCCGCAAAAGTGCTGGCAGCCAAGTAGCATGCTAGAAATATTTCAACTCCCAGGTGATTGCTTGAGGTTATGATCTTTCAAACCCTTCTGAAGTCAGAGAAGATAACTAGATGTGTAAGCAAGGATGTGCAGAGCTAAGTTCAGTCTACATGTAAGTTTCTGTAACTTTCCTAAATATATTACTCAAAAATCTTGTTGTTTTTTTTTTTTTTCTAATAGACCTGGTCTCTCCATTCACTTGCCTTGATAGTTGATTCTAGTGGACCAATGTACCGCGGATATGTGGAGCCAACACTTTCTCTAGTTCTTACTCTGCTCTTAACTGTTCCACCATCACATACAGAAGTGCATCAATGCTTAGGCCGATGTCTTGGAGCTATAATAACTACAGTTGGGCCTGAGCTGCAAGGTCAGTGTGAATCTGAAGGGGAATAAAAAATTAACTTCTATAAAGCCAATTAATCCAGATCTTAAACAGAGGACAATCAAATTTTGTCTGTTGTAGTTGAAGACTGTGGGGAAGGGATTTAACAATTATAGTGTCCTGCACAGAACTTCAGTTCTGACTTTGAACATATGTGGTGATGTTTTCTTATGGCATTTCGTTATTTTTTTTTTTTCCATCAGTTTGAAATTTGTATAAAGGTGCTATAAAGATGTATGATGTTCTGTTTTATAGCAATTTTGTGTTGCCTGTAAAAGATGGGAAGCACCCTTGCCAGAAATGTTTTGTCGGGCAAGAGGCAACATTTCTCCTCTACTTCTTCAGCACATTAGCAGCTTTATTTTTGACTGATGACAAAATCTTAAGTTGGACATAGTTCTTGGCGTTGTGAACAGTAACTGATTTCCACTCATTCTTGACGTTTTCATATCATGGTATTTTACCATTATGATTAAGATTTTTTTACAGATCTAACCCTATATCTGAAGTTCTGTGGCTGAGATGGCAAAAAACATGGTCTGAGTCCTAGTGTGATTTTTTTTTTTTTTTAGGAATATTTTACTCTGGTCTTTCAGACAGTGTCATAGAGCTAACCACTTGTGAAATTCAAATTCTGGAGAATTGGACTTGCATTTCTATTATGGGAAAGTTTCTAGATGCTTTGATTCAACTTGAGTGTCTGCTTGCTCTTTATTTGATTTGAAATGTTGTAACACTTTTTAATAAGCATCATCCTTATACTGAAAGTCTTCTGCAGGCATTTTTCTGTAATTCAGAAACTTCTTTTAAATGTCATATGGGTTAATTACAGAATTATTTTTCAGATTCTGTTTTTTAAACTGTGTGTTCTGTTAGAGCAGCATGACTCATCCAATGGAGCTAACCAAAATTAGCTAGCATTTATGCTAGCTAAAGTGTTGCCTAACACTTTAGGAAGTGGTTCTGGGCATGAAATATTGCCCGTATATCATAAAATGGAAAAGATATTCACAGTTGAAATTCAATTACCCGTACTAGTTTTATGTCCTGGGGAGTTATTTTGAAAATATTTCTGTTTGAAGACAGTTGATCCAAAAATTTCATTTGGACTGAGAGTTGCTTAACTGAACCGAAATACTGAGGTACAGAAACACGCCTTAGTGATTCTTTCAAGATGTACTGTTTTTCAGTAGGAAGTCAGAGAAGCTGCTTGTGAATTCTGTCAATTTCTTTTGCATTAAAGTGTTTGTTGAAGATTTAAAATCTGTTGCTCTCATACAAAAATCTTGTTGTGTTAAGGATGTCACATTTTATCACCAGGTAATGGAGCTACAATTTCAACAATCCGTTCGTCCTGTTTGGTGGGATGTGCAATCACACAGGACCATTCAGATTCTCTCGTTCAGGCAGCGGCCATATCCTGCCTTCAGCAGCTCCATATGTTTGCACCACGGCACGTCAACCTATCCAGTCTGGTTCCCAGTCTTTGTGTGAGTACAAAATGCATTCCTTCTGTTTCTCCAAGATTTGTGTGCCTAGCAAGGGACACAGGAGAGGTATTTAGTAAGATGCCAAGGGTACCCATTCATAACAAAGAGGTGACATCTGCAGAACATTGGAGCGCAATAAAGGAATATCTGTCCCCAGGCTGTTTTAGATGCTTTTCAGAATGCTGCCCAAATCTGCGTCATAAGGCTGGATTCACTCTGGTAGCACACTAGCAAGAATATATACGGTATCACTCAATAAAAACTACTGAAATGCCTTGTTACTTCCAGCTAAAGGAACTGCATGCACAGAGGGAAGAAAGTGAATTTGCGAAAGGCAGGACGTCTTGGATTTGCTTTACCACTGTCAGTGTAGTAGATGCTGATGCTCAAATTCTTGTGCTGCTGTTGTGATTAGCACTGCTTTCTTCCTGTGGTGCTGTTTTGTCTGCAAATCCTGGCCTAAACCAGGAAACAGATGCTGGAACCCAAAACATACAAAATGCAACTGTAAGAGAAAGATGTGGTTTTTTGTTTCTTTATTACTATTATTTAATTTTTAAATTATATTGAGGGTTTTTTAGCAGTCTAATGCTGTGAAGTTTGGAAAGCTTCTCTCTGAAGTCTGTTCGGTGTTTTTGAGAAGTTGTTCTTAGAATTCACTGTGAAACTAGTGTTTCTCTATTACCTTATGTCAATATTGGAGCTTTTTCTTAGTCTCCCTCCCTGACTTTCCCCCAGACATCCTTGCATTGTTACATGTGTTTCTCTGCATACGTACTTTGACTTTCCCCCACACACTGAAATGCTGCTGTGCAGCACCTGTTCTTGCACAGAATTTTGCATGACAGAGATGCAACATACCAGAAATATCTAGGCCCTACTCCATAAATACTGTGCACAGTGTGGCAAATAGTTCTAGTTAGTCACTCTGTGAGCACTAGTGGGTAATAGTGCAGAAAATGAAGTTACTGCTGGCATGACCAGTACAAAAAACTTTTCCTAGGCGTTCTGCTATCCGTTTCATGTTTCTTCATGATCCTTTATTAAACAAAAGCTGTTTTCCTTCACTTTTTTTCATATTCCTTACTTCCAAGTCATATGTAGCTTGGTAAGTTTTCCTTTGAATTGTCTTGTTCACTTCTTTTTACTGTGAACTTATAGCTAGGTAGGCAGAGTCTGCATTACCTTTCCCCATTAACAAACTTTTCATTACATTCTAACTTGCTCTTTTATGCAATTAATGCCAGGTATCGAAATTAAACCATGGAGCTGCTTTCTGCTTTCCTGTATTGGCATCATAACCACTGGTTGTTTGTTTTGTAATGAAAAACAAGGAATGCTTTAGTGCGATATTTAGAGGGTTGTATAAAAGTGGATTTGTTTTTCCAGTATCTAAGTCTTGTATATTCACAAACAGAATAAAGATCTACTGTTGAAGTGCTTTATACACTATACAACCCTTTCATTTAGGGTTGCAGTTTCCATCCACATAATAACCTACTACTGAGAAAGCAAATGTGTATTCAGTTGATTAAAAACAATTTCCCCAGGGTAACTAAAGAGTCAGTTTCTTAAAGAGCACTCGTCATCTCTTCCACAGTGGAAAAACATACAGTTCTCTGTGCAGCTACTACCTCCCGAGGAAATAGTTACCATGCACAATTCTTCCTAAGAAAAATATTTGCTTGTACTTGAGCTGATTCAAAAGGAAATGGAAGCCCGGTATTGGTTAGCAAAAAGACCTGAAGCTGTCATCTTGACAGAAACATATAAAAACATGTGCTATAAATTCTGGTGCACGCTTGAAATGGAAGATTTTAGGGTAGTTGTGTGGTTGCTTTTAAAGTGATTTATAGCTATAGCAGAATATGATGTGGAACAGTGTTCAAGAGTGTAACGGACTGGAAAGTATAATTTGTTTAAAATCATACTGACACAGCAGTTCTAATATTAAAGCTTTTGATGGGTAACAACTGTCAGCTCTGTATACGCCAGCTTTATTTTCAAATTTCTGCTTTCAGTAAGTGCTTGCCTGTGAACTTCTAAGATCTTGTAAAGAGTTTGCTACCTAGAGGCTTACACAAGGCCATGTAGAATACTGGCAATCCTTAGCAGCACTTATTCGTATGGAGGTGCAGTTCACTCACATGCAATGGTTCTGATTTAGGTTCACTTGTGCAGCTCCCACTTGCTGCTTCGCCGGGCTGCAGTTGCATGTTTACGACAGCTTGCTCAGAGAGAAGCAGCAGAAGTATGTGAATATGCCATGAGCTTAGCAAAAAATGCTGGAGACAAAGAAAATAATGGCATCAGTAAGTACTTCTTTCATGTGGTCTTTTTGGGACAGTTGAGTGCATGTATTCGTGCATGCGTGTGATTTGCCTTCAGGAAGAAAAAATCCACTCTATAGCCATCCCTACACACTTGAATAACATTTCTCCTCACCTCTGCTTACTTCTTGAATTTCATTTGTCATTTCACTTCCTGTGAAATTTGGACTTAACCTTTTCTGCCCTACTGACTAATAGAAATCAAATAGGAAATACAGTGTATATACAGTGGAAATGTCTTACAGTTTTTTAAGTATTTTAGATGTTCTTCTGTTGGAAATTGACTTATCTCCACCAAACAGCATACAGTTATCTAGGTGTGTTAAATTCTCTTAGCAGCACATCTACTAGCCTTTGAACTCTGCTGATTGATTCAATGCCTACATGCATCAGTTTATTCTGAAAATAGGAAATTCAACAGTTTTGATAAACACAGTGTTTTTCAAAGAATGTAGAATTGTGAGCTCAATTAGTATTAAATCCTACTTATTAAGTATGTCTCTAGAAAGACTCTTCAGAATCAAATATTATTAGGAGTTTTTATAAATTGAAGGAATGTGTACCTTGAAGAGAAATAGATGATGATTATTTTTGAAGTAATACTCAGATGCTATTTGCCTTGGAAGAAAAAAAAAATAAAGAAAAAAAAAATGATTGCTGTAAAAGCTTTCTAATGTTAATTTGGAAGAAATTCAGTAACATCATGGTGTGTCATTTCCCGAACTTACACGTGAATTCAGAGTCCAATTCTCATTTGTTACTCCAAATTGTAAAATGGAGCTACTGATTTCAGAAAATCATGTTACAAATATCATTTCACAGATATTAATACTTTTACCCCTGGAGCTGGTTCTCGGCGAGATGCTCATTCCCGGCATCAGGGCGTTAATATCACAGAGACAGGCCTCGAAGGCGTCCTCTTTGGTATGCTGGATCGAGAAACGGATCGGAAGTTGTGCTCAGATATCCATGATACTCTGGGACATATGCTTTCATCTCTGGCAGTAGAAAACCTTTCTCACTGGCTAATGCTTTGTAAGGATGTCCTTGCAGCTTCCAGCGGTAAGTGTTCTATGGCGTGCACGTAAAAGATGGTGTGTCCTTAGTATTCGCATCTTCTGGCAATATTTATTTTGAGCTTGTCCTTTGTCCCAGTTAAGATCTAGTTTCTATTGTATGTGGAGCTTTAACTATTATTCATTAAACATACTTAGAAGAAATCATCAGTGTTATGTTACATTTTTAAAAGTAAGATTTCTTTTAAGATAAAAAAAAGTTGCTGTCGATTGTGAAAACAGACGAATGCTTTTTAGTGTCTGTGCGTCAGACCCATAGGGAAGGAACAGTGCTGTACATGCTCGGAGCTTTCCTTTATTCCCTTTGAGCTTCTGATGTGAAAATGGGTTACCATGGTGATGAAACTTTTTTGTGTGTTGTTCAGCCTTGCGGATTTGTTTGCAAAGATCTTTGTGCTCTGAGACCTTATACTTCTTTTTCAGCTTGAAGGATAGTTGTGACGCAGATTCTGCTAATTTGCCTTGCATTTATGCTTATTTATTGGCATATTGTGAGTTCATCTTGAAGCTCTTCTAATTATTGTCATCTTTGTTTACTGATGACTAATGCTACCAGTCTCTTTTTTTATGCAATATATTTACCATTTATTTATTCTGTGGGAAAGACCTCACTTCCTGAATTTGAACGTGGAATGTTCTTTCCTTATTTCATATGGGATGGATGTTAGAGTTTTTAATATGAATGTTTTATCTCCTCTTCATGTTTTTAGTAGGTGGAATAATCTGTGATGATATTTAAATAAATTTATCTCAGTTATATTTTAATAACTGAGATACACTTCATTTTGCACTCTTTGATACCACTAAGTGGTATATGAACAAAATTTAGTTTTCTTTTTAAGTAGAGATTTACAAATCATGTACACAAGCTTTCCTGATCAGTTTATCAAAACATTCCTGTTTTGAGTTTTCTTCATCCATGTTTGATTTACCATAGCCTTTGTCTCTTTTGAACGTCTTGGCTCATAGAATCATTATGGTTGGAAAAGACATCTAAGTCCAAGCATCAATCCATCAGCACCATACTCACTAAGAGGGTGCGTTTAGAATCTTGAAGGGCTTTGAGTAATGTTCTTAGTCATCCGTAGTTTTTAACATCAGGATTTTTCTTAATATTGTTCTTTACTGTAGACATGAGCACTGCAGCTCCCTTGGGAGGAGGTAAGGATGAAGAATCGGAGAAGAAGGACGAGATGGATGATGATACAATGTTTACTACCCTGGGTGAAGAGGATAAAACCAAGCCTTCTGTAGCACCTCGCTGGGCAACTCGTGTATTTGCAGCTGACTGCCTGTGCCGAGTGATCATGCTGTGTGAGAATGCAAACAAGGCACACTTTGATCTGGCGCTGGCTCGTTCAGCCAGACTTAAAAACCCGAAAAGTAATTATAGAATGTGCATGTTTAATTTTTTTATTGTTGATACTTCTTTGCGGCTTAAAATTACACAACCAAGATAAAAATGTAAGCTCTTTGAAAGTGAACTTCCTTTCATTCAAACAGTTAAAAACAGAGGAAATAGGAAAAGGCCAAAGCTGTGGTTGTGTAACTGTTATAGTTACCATGCCGTGAATACGAAATGATGTTATATTCTCCAACAAACTTTTAACAGACTGATCTGCTTGGGAGTGGGAAGAAAAGGGCTTGCAAGCTCTTTCTTTTAGTTTGAAATAGAAGGAGTAAACTTCTGGTCAAATGTAAGCTGGGAATAGTTTATCTGAGTCAAGCCTAACAATAGTGGTGATACACAATTCTTATTATTTTAGCATTTCCACAGCAAAAGAGTGCTATGAGAGGAAAAAGATAAGTCCAGGTAAATTGCTGTAGCAGAGTGATGGACGTGTGAGGGATGAACCCAGTTGCTTTATAAAATTCTTTTGGTATCTGTGAGACTGGTAAATATCATGTATTCAAGATACGTGTATAACTTGGAGAATCCTAACTGAGAGGCTGGGAATGACATAACACATTTTTCACAAGACAGTTTCAAACTAGTAGTGGGAAGTTTCTGTCCTTTGCTCATCTATGTGTATTGGTTCTGGTGCATAGTGATTGCCTTCAGCTGTGTAGTGTAGCGTTCATGAGGAGCTCATGTACACGTAGGCTGAATATCATATATGAAGATCCTAGAATGCATAGGGTTTGTGGATTTTAGCACCTGTGCTGTTACAGGCTTCTGTTCTGATATGGATATTATGTGTCCGGTTCCAGAACCGTGCACTGGTTTTGTTGAGAATGTTCATTTTTACTTGATTAGAGGCTGGCGTCAGTGTTTGAAGAGTGAGAGGGAAGAGCTTTGGGAAGCTGATTTTGGAGATGTTGTATTGTAGAGGAAAATCATAAAAGAGCTACTTTTTCATAGGATCCTGCAGGGAATTGCACATAATAATCCTGAGAATATACATCACTAAATTTATTGAATGTGAACTTGATTTGTTTGGTATCATCATAAACTGTGGTGACCTGAAGAATTAATGACAGTCTATCAGACATCTGGTAATTCAAATTGAGAGTAAAGAAAGAAATACAAACAGAAGAAATATCCTTTCACGGCGTTAATGAGTCATTTGGTGCTTTTCTCTACACGTTGGTGGCTGCTTGCTGATGGCCTTGGATGCGGCCCTTGGGTGCAGAAGTAGAAAGGCATACTCAGTTGTTAAGTGTTAAATTTGGTGAGGCTTTCTTCTGTCAGCAGAGGTCACTATAAGCAAAGGACTCAAGAACTGCCTTGAAGATTTTCTGTATATATAGGGCAGAAAGGAGCCATGAAATCCACTTTACTGAATGTTCTTACCTCTTACAAGCTACTCAGCCACATTTAAAATATTCTATCCAATGCATATTTTTTGTCTCATATTTTACTTTGTTTCAAATTTTGCTTAATTTTTAATATTGTCTTGAGAATAAATGTTTTTATGTCAGTTTAAAGGAGGTGGGAAGAAAAAAGGCTACATTCTTTCTTGTATTTCTTCCATTTCTTAACTGTGTACCTTCGGAAAGGAACGTATGAAATCTGTACATCTCTGTTAGGAAAATATTACAAATGTCTGTCATTGGGTATAATTTCAGTTATTAAATAGTTCTTCTTTTGTTCTATTTTAAGATGACTTCTTAGTACTGCATCTCTCTGACCTTATTCGAATGGCATTCATGGCTGCAACTGATCACAGCAACCAGTTACGAATGGCGGGTCTTCAAGCTCTTGAAGACATTATCAAGAAATTTGCATCAGTTCCTGAGCCAGAGTTTCCAGGCCATGTGATACTGGAGCAATACCAGGCTAATGTGAGACCTTCTTTATAACTTCATGAAACTGTATATTTATGCCAATATGCCAGAATTAGCTTTGAGAACATTTTGTAACTTCAAAAGACCTGTGAAGAGGTTATTTGTTTGAAAATGTACTAAAGAGGCAGCTTTATTTACTGCTCCAAAATTTGTGTATCTCTTCCTATTTATCATAATTTATTAGCTGACAAAAACAACAACAAAAAAAACACCAGTAGCTGTTGATTCTTGAAAGCAAAATACTACAAATTAAACTTGATTTTTTTTTTTGCAAGAGTGGTATTTCATTTGTAGAATGAAGAATTTGAAAATAACACTGATTCAATCCCAGAATAATCTAATAAATCTGTTTTCTTGGGAACTAATGAATACACTTGGGTTTGAACAAAAATGACAATAGTGTGGGAATGGGAGGTGAGTGGTTGAAGATTTATTTTGGGAAATTATTGCATTATTTTGTTGCATAGCTTAACTCTTCTGTCTTTTATTTTTAAAGTTCTAAATATATCATAACAATTTTCCATATCATACTGAAATATCAGTACTCCAGATTTGACTTATAGATATATAACATGCTTAAGATTAATCTCTTGCCTCAGACTTGAGTGTGAGAATGAGCAAAGCTTAAGCGATAGCGTGCTTTGAAGGGTGGGCTTCTTTTCTTGGTTGGTTCTTACTGATTTGCATCTATAATCAGTTTTGCTGGTTCTTTCATTTGATTCATTTAAGAAGATCTAAGCCTTGCAAACAATTGGATATGTGATTTATCCCACTGACTTCAGTATTTACATTTATCATAAGATGAATGTGCCTGCAAGAATGAGTTTCAAATAGGGTACCTGGCCAAATGAAGAGGGGCAGGGGATCTTTCTCAAGTCAACAAATCTTTCTATGAAGAAAGGTTGAGGGAATTCAGCTTACTTAGCTTGGAAAAGAGAAGGCTCCGGGGACACCTCACTGTGGCCTCCCAGTACTTGAGGGGAACACCATTCTATCATTATAATTCCATGTTATGAAACTTGCCATTTTTTTCTGCATAAATAACTGCTTTCATGGCATTGTAGGTTTTTTTAGTAGCAATACTCACACTGTGATTGATTTCCTGTTGCTTTGGAAGTCCTAGGGCATACCAGTTATGTTTTGCTGATGCACGTTGATCAATCTGTTAAGTCTTTAAATGCACATGGTTTCTAGACTGCATTTTAACTTGAGAATAGTCTAGGATAGTGCACTGGTCCTTAGAAAAATCTGTGAACATCTTACAAAATATTTATTTCATTCCTCATACAGAAACATCCTTTTGAGTAGGGACGCTTGATATGAGAATTAGAAGGGTGATATGGGCTTTCTAATTCTGTTACCTGTTGGAAATATACTAAAAGGAGAGATGAAGTTAAGGGCTTTTTCTCCCTTCCACGTGGAGTGACATGGCTAACTCTGGAATCACTCCTAAGATTGCACTGGTTTCCTCTAATCTTGTCAAGTTTTGCTATTTATACCTTCTGTGCCTACCACAGTTCTCTACGCTGCCACCATTCCTTGCCTGTTTCCCACCTCAAGTTATCTGGTTTTCCTCTGATTTCTCTTCTGTGTTTTCAGAATTGAAAAACACTTCTTCAGGACAGGTTTTCATCCTATCCTCATCTTATTCTCCTTCCTTCTGTACTGCTGTAACTATTGTTGCTGTTTTTTTGACGTCTTTCTATTCCAGAAAAACACTGTCTGAAAACAACTGACTAATTCTTTTTTTGTCTGTCATTTTGAGAACATGATACAAATGCAGTAATGAACACCTGGTTTTGCCTTATTATTCTGTTGGAGTTCAAAAAATCATTGTCTGTGCAGCTTCAGCATAAATTGAATTCATAGTCGTTTCATGTGTAAAAGGATGTTCATTAACAACAAAAAGAGAATGCCACGTGTATGCAAAGGCAGTTGGGGCTTAAAAAGACTATTGGAAGACAAGCAACAGAAAAACAGTTCTTTGTCATTTATACAATACTGTTGGAAATGTTTGCTAGATAGCAAGCATAATTTTGGGGTATAACTATAAACACTAACAGTCTTATCTTGCATGTTTTGTATATATTCCTGAACCTTAAGCAAGGTTAGATGAAGAGTGTTGTCACTATTGTTTTACATTGGATTTTTTCCTTTTTCCAGGTTGGAGCTGCTCTGAGGCCAGCATTTTCCCAAGATACACCATCTGACATAACTGCCAAGGCCTGCCAGGTACTGAAGAGTATGTTCAGATGGTATAAGCCAAACTGAACACATTTTGTGCCTTTATGCAGTAGATGTGTATGATTTTTTTCTTGTTGGAAGAATGATGCAGAAGAGAACAGTAGTAAATAGCTGGAAAATATTGTAAGCCTAAGCTGAGATTTTTTTTGCAACTTCTTTAGAGTCATCTGGTAATATTCTTTTTAGTCTTTCTGAATCCACATCAATTCTGTGCTTCTTGGTAACTGGAAAAGAAAAAGAAAGCTGAGAAAAAGAAAAAAAAAAAAAAAAATAGAAAATGTGTAGTAAGACAAATGGGAATGTATTCATTCAGATATCTTTGATGAACTGTACTCACTAATGATGATTTAGGGTTGAAGGAGCAAAGCTGATTTTAGTCCTACTTTTGAATGGATTTTGAATTTGTAACAGATTTTCAGCAGTCCTGTCCTGTCTATCTGCAGAGCCAAGTGTGTAAATAAACCATGTATTTCTTTTAAATATATCCATCATTCCAGGCCTTCCCTAAAGGAACTGGTTCTCTCAAAGCAAAATAAACTAGAGACAGAACAAGACTGCCATCGGAAAAGAGTCTGTGAACTCTTTTTTCCCACCACTCTTCCTCCTCCCCCTCCTGCATTTTTTCTTCATTTTGCTGCTTTTTCTCATCCTTGCAGAATTTCTTCTTTTTGGTGTAAAAGCAGCTACATTTGTACCAAAAATCTTTTGTCTGAGTGTAAGAGGATGAATGCCCGTGTATAGCACTAGACAGGAAGTTATGATCTGTTTGATGTTTTAGTTTTAAGTGCCTGTTTTTACTTTGTTCAATCTAAAAAATAAAAAAAAAAAAGAGCAGGAGTAGGGAGACGCCCAACTGTCCGACCTCCATGTCAGGTGCTGACTCATCTAGAACATGATACTGTTTGTTTCATACCCGAGCCATATCTGAAACTTTTTATATTACTCATTTCTTGATGTTTTCTTAAAGCCGTTTATGATCTTGGAAGCTTTTCATTAGCTTTTCATTCATGAAGCTTTAACATGTAATTTGAGTTATAGCTTTTGAAGATATACCATTATGAACTGCTGTGCAATACGACCTTCACTGTGAATGGGAAAAAACAGTACTTGAGTGATTTGATCAGATATGTGGGAACAGAATAAAAACTTTGTGATCACCTGTTTAGGGAGAATTTAGCTTGGAGAAGAGCAGGCTCCAGGGAGACCTCATTGTGGCCTTCCAGTGCTTGAAGGGAGCGTAGAAACAGGAGGGGAAATGACTGTTTATGAGGGTAGATAGTGATAGGACAAGGGGGAATGGTTTTAAACTGAGACAGAGGAGGTTTAGGTTGAATATTAGGAGGAAGTTTTTCACTCAGAGGGTGGTGACGCACTGGAACAGGTTGCCCAAGGAGGCTGTGGATGCCCCATCCCTGGAGGCATTCAAGGCCAGGCTGGATGTGGCTCTGGGCAGCCTGGTCTGGTGGTTGGCAACCTTGCCCATGGCAGGGGGTTGAAATGGATGCTCTTTGAGGTCCTTCTCTACTCAGGCCATTCTATGATTCTGTGTCTTGCAAACTAAGTATTTTCTATGTATCTGAGTTTCGTTGTATCAGTAGCCATTGAAAACAGCCTTTGTAACCATTCACCTGAACAATACTGTTGTCAGGAGTGGAGAGAAGAAAGGAAAATGTCAGGCTAGAATGGTTGAGATTTTGTTATTATATTTCTTTCTATGGTTTTTATTTATGAAGTTATCTGTTTTTCTTGCTAATGGAGAGTGATTCTAACCTGTGTTGTTTAGGTATGTAGCGCATGGATAGGAAGTGGGGTTGTAAGTGACCTCAATGATCTCCGCCGAGTTCACAACCTTCTTGTCTCTTCTCTGGATAAAGTACAAGCAGGAAAAGGATCCTCCAGCCAGCTTTACCGGGAAAGTGCCACCACTATGGAAAAACTTGCAGTTCTGAAAGCATGGGCTGAGGTAACCATTTCCTATTACATCTTCAAATGTTTGAAAAGATTTAACCTCAGCAGCATCAAACCCTGCTGGCTAGTCAGTCAGCTAGCCTTATCTCTGCCTTCCTCCTTTCCTACTGCAGTTCCACTCTTGGTGTGTTTTCATCTCAGTGTATTTCTTGATTCTTTTTTTCTGCCTTTTTGTCTAGTGGTGCTTTTGTATTTTATTGTATTGTACACTCTCATACCCTTATACTGTATTTTCATAAAATATTGTAGTTAACCAACTAGAAATTTTTTTTTAGAGTTCACAACAAATTGCAGGCTAAACATAGATATTGCTAAAACCTTAAACTATCTGCAAAAAAAGAAGTGCTTATGTTGTCTTGCTTCCTGAAATATTGTTTGCGTGCTTTAGAGCTGCATGTCTAATTACATAAATTATATTTTGATTTCTTTTGGAGTAGTACTTTGAGGACCTTTGGATTAAATTTTCTTGGAAATTTATTTTGAAATTTCAAAGGGAAGTGTCAACTGTTCAGCCATGTAAGCCTGTTAGTCACCCCATAATGCTACATTCAGCTTTGATATGGAGCATCTGTTGTGTGAAGTTCCTAATTCAAAAAATGCTTATTTTTACTGTATTTTTCTGATACTTCTGCTTCCCATATTTGTGTGAAAATCCTTTTATAGCATGTTTCCAAGATGAACATATAAATCCTCTTGTATTCACGTAACCCACTAAAGGCCGTTTTAATCTTTATGCATATCATACCTCATCTGCTTTGAGAAAGTGACAATTGCTCTAAGGAAAAGGCTGCTGCTGGTTTTTTTTTTTTTTTGTTGTTTCGATTTCACGATGTGAATTTTTCACCTCTGTTTCTGCTAGGTGTATGTTGTGGCTATGAAAATTAAGAAAGAAGCAGAGACCAAACCCAAACGTGTTTTAAAGAGTACGGAGGAGGATGAGGATGATTTTGGTACAGTAGACGAGTTGCCACCTGACAGTTTGATAACACTTGTACAGCCAGAGTTGCCTTCACTTAGCCGTCTCTGGTTAGCTGCACTGAAAGATTATGCTCTTCTAACCCTACCAGCTGAGTTTGCGACTCAGCTTCCACCAGATGGTAAATACTGAAATTTATTTTTGTGTTGGTTTGAAGAACGAAGTAAACCTCCTAGCTGTTTTATTAAAATTCTTTAAATTGTTTGGCAGGTGTGATTTTTCATCTGTTAGACAAAACGATGCAAGTAATTTTTGCTTTTGTGTAATAGAAATGTATGCTGAAAGTTTGTGTTGGGTTTTTCTGTAATCTACAATGAAAAATTCTTTATCTGATTCACAAAGATGATTAAACAATACTATTGTAGAAATAGAAAGCAAAACAGTGCTTTTTACAGCTGTAATACTTTGATATCAAATGCAAAAAGATGTTTACTTTAAGGAAACACAGTCCATGAGATTACAGTGGATGTGGTCTTACAAAATTTGAATGTTCTGTATGAAAAAGGCAGTAAGATCTGATGTATTTTAGTGCAACTCTTGACTTTCTTACTGTTCCATCACGGCCATTGCACTTTGTGAGATGTGCTAATGTTACTTCTTCAGAAGGAGTGTTGTAATACACTGTGACTAACAAGGGTTACATCTGAATATCTACATGATTAAACACAGTATGAGCAAATAAGAAATTTAGAATACATGCTTTTTGTCTATTATTTGTAGAGAATTTCAGAGTTTACCTTTGGAGAGAATTTCAGAATTGATCTTTATTTTTCTTATTTAATAGGAGGAGCATTTTACACTCCTGAAACAATTGATACAGCTAGACTGCATTATCGAAACTCTTGGGCTCCTATACTTCATGCAGTGGCACTTTGGCTAAACAGTACAGGTTTCAGTGCTTCTGAGTCACCAGAAGAGACTGCTGCAGCAATGCCTAACTCACAGAAACGTGGCACATCTATTATGTTAAACCAGACACCTGGAACTCCACCTACCACTAAATCTTTGCCAGAGTTGAACAAAGATCGAATGCACTTAATTTTGGGTAAGAGCTATGAATTTCGAGTGCAGTACCAGCATGTTATGTTACAAAATGATATGGGAGTAAGAAAATTTGTTTTTATTTAAACCGAGGAATTTTAAAATGCATTATTTGTCAGGACAGTAATATTTTGAAATATCTCTGTCTCTCTCTACCTCTTGTATATTTCACAGCTTTGACAGAGTATTTGTCAGTGTGATTTCTATCATTTCTGTAGAGTAGTTGTGATGTAGCTGTGTATAGCTGATGAAGTGAACATTCTTCTAATTACTGCTCTTTTCAGGTGTTAGCATACAGTTTCTCTGTTCCCCAAGACCTGAAGAGCCTGTTGAACATGTTACATCTTGTTTACAAGCACTTCACACTTTATTGGATTCCCCTTGTGCCAGGATCCATATTGCAGAGGATCAGGTACTGTATGAGCATGTTATGTCAGTTAGCTTTCCTGAGTCTTGATCTTTCATTTGTGATGATTAAAGAACCTGTAATTATTCTTGAGCAAGAGAAGCATCTGCTTGCTCTAAGCAATTGATGTAACAATTGGGAATTGTTAAGCCCTAATTAGTTTGTGTTTTGGTTTATTGTAGCTCCTTGGTGTTGAACTCCTGAGTGTGCTTCACCGACTCCTCCTGACTTGGGATCCTACTTCAGTCCAACTATTGGTTACAGGAGTTGTCCAGCAGATAGTAAGAGCAGCTCAGGATTATTTGCAGGAAAAGAGGAACTCCCTAAGTAAGACTTTGAAAACATAGCTTGTTTTGTAGATTAAAGAAGCAGTGGGTTTTCATGTTTGAGGAGGGTCTCAAATGCATTAGACGGTGGTTACACTGAGGAGGAAAATGCTGTATATTCCACAGGTGCTGTAGCTGCGTTCATAAAATTACCTGCTGATTTCTTAACTCTTGTAAGATGTATTTTCTCCTTCCCCTCATAATTCCAGTGGTCATTCTTTTCGTGTCTCATTTTCTTGAACATGAGTGATGAAAATTACACTCAACAAGCCACTGTAAGGTCTTAGTAATACCTAGTTTCATGGAATCATTACGATTGGAAAAGACCTCTAAAATCATCTAGTCCAATTGTTTCATTGATGTTTATCTATTGACTGGATCTTAGCATTTCATTGATTTGTGAATCTTAGTGGTGTCTTGTGGTGTGTTGGGTCCTGTGGTGTCTCCCTGTCAGGACTGGCAGGCATGAGGTGAGCTAATTGCTACTGGAACCAGTGTGAAAATTTGATTACTAACCAAGAGTTCTTGTCTGGAAGTGAAGTGGACTGGTATCTTGGTTCTGAACTGTCATGTAGGGTGTGTCTTCAACCAAAAGCTTTGAGAACAGGGTGTGCAAACAGGAGCAAGGGAAGACGTGCTTGTGCCACCCAAAAGTCCTTCTCAAGACTGTGTAGGATTGCTCGAGTCAGCATAATGATGGCAGTGACAGGCAGCAACATACAGTCTGCTGATTAAGGAACAGTCACCTCTGGGAAATCAGAAGTCTAATGACCTGCCTTGAAAATTCAGATGAAACTCCTAATGTGACTGTACTCGAGGTGCTTGTCCATGCAGGGCTAGGGGTGAGGTTGATCTCATCAGTGGGTTATGAAGGAAATGCGTGTGAAGGTAAGCAGACTGTGTAGTGTCTGGAAAGCCAAATGGAGAAATGGCATATTCTTCACTAAGATCTTGCAGAGACAGGAGCCTGAGATGCATGCCTCACATAAGGGTGGACAGGCAAAGGCTGTGCTGGAATATGGAGCATGGGACTCCTACAGTGGTGGAGACTGAGAGGTTGTGGCATCCAGCAGCAAAAAGCTTTCTCTTATCTCCATTCATCTGGTTAGAGAACCTTGCAGGACTGTCAAGAGAAAAACAAAGTGTTGGAGTAGGCATCTGGACTAGACATTCTTCTATTCTGGATCAGAACTAGTACCTGTAAGAGGGACTGAAGGGTGATAGAGCAGTCAAAGACTTCTTGTTTGCCACAGACTGCTTAATCAAGAAGAAGAGGTGGATGAAGCCATATTAAATCAACTGGAAGAAGCCTTCCAATCACAAGCCTTGCGAGTCTCATGTAATCTTTTACCATCTGTGGGAAGGGTAGCTCTACAGAGTGTTCTGGGATATGTGGACCAGTAAGTTTGCCTTGTGTGTTGAAAGATTTTTGGAGTTAGTCCCCTTGGAAATAATTTCAGAGTTCAAGAATGTGATTGGGAAAAGTTAGCATAAACTTAGTA
Source organism: Lagopus leucura (assembly GCF_019238085.1). Lineage (NCBI taxonomy): Eukaryota > Metazoa > Chordata > Aves > Galliformes > Phasianidae > Lagopus > Lagopus leucura. Next base: position 71,601,443 of record NW_024962252.1, on the reverse strand, counting down.
AGGGTAAATAAAGTCTAATCGCCTTCTGGTGGGTGATTACTGTGTGAATAATCTTGCAAAAGTTGTTTATATCACTGAAAAACTGGAGAGATGTGGACTGGATAGTTGAATCTGTGCATGTCTGCAATGCTGAATACTCAGTTATTGAACTGCGTTAGAAGAATGTGGCCAGTTAATCAAGGGAAATTTTCTTTTCACTTAAGCTTGCGAAGCTGTGTCTGGAGCTGTGTCTTGTTTTCTCAATCCTTTCTTTCCTATCCTGAGTAATGGAGGTGTTGACAAAGGTTTAAGTCCAGTGAAGGTCCAATTAGATGCTTGGGAAGATAAGAATGGCAGGATGAGCAAGCTGAACTTATTTGGTTGCAGAAAAGAGTTAACAGGTGATTGAATGGCAATCTTCCCTTCTTAAAGGAGACTGAAGAAAAGAGCGAGCCAGACATTTCTGAAAAGGATATGATGAGATGACAGTGGATAGAAGAAGTAAAGCAGAAATCCACACAAAATATGAGGAAAAAGTATGATGCCATGGGGCATTTATTGTATCTGGTTAGGTTAGATCTGCCATGTTTTATTTTACTTCAAGGAAGAAAAGTAAAACCTAAAGGATGTGTTTCTTACTAAGGAAAACTACTATATGGTTCTGGCACTGTGTGCTGTTAGGAGAAAACTTAGCTTTTACCCATTTTCTAAGTGAAGACAGAGAGGGGATTTTGTTAGAATTTGAGGAACCAGCATAGCTAAAATGTAAGCTCTGTTCCTTCATGTGAATTAATTGAATTGTTTGCTATCGGTCTGGTAAGTTGCTTTTTTCAAATCAGGAAATGTGAAAACTCTAGCAATCATTTAAATTCACAGGGGCTCTGTGAGGGTGGTTCAGGCCAGTTTTGATGTGCTGAATCTCTGTTACTGTTTTATGGGAGAAGGCAGGACTGCAGCTGGCTGAGCTGCCATTCAAAAGAGAGCCTTTCTAAATTGAATGCACTGAAATTGTGGAGTTAGACATAGAATCCTACTATGCTTTTCTGTTCTCTTATTTCATGGCTAGCTTAGGCTGAAATAAGATCTGTCAGTGTTGAACACTTAATTTATAGCCATTAAATTAAAAAAAAATACTGTAATGACTATTTATTTGACAGTCATTGCCTTTAATTTTGCCATTAGAATGAGAAAGAAAAACTTGCCGCGTTTTTATTTTGTTACTACTTTGTTATTTCTAGTTCAGAATGGTTTTTTAGAACTATTGCTGCAATTACAATTATTCTAAAGCATCTTAAACCCCTTTAAGTCCTTCAAACTAGAATATTTATTTTGACGCGAGTCGTGTTTATAATATCTTTGTTTGAAGCAACTATTTTCTGTGGATTTTTAACTGTTTTTTTTTTTTTTTTTTTTTTTTTTAGTGTTTTATATAATCTTTGATATGGAATCTCTTTTTCTAACTGTATCCTCAACAATTATTTCCTTTTTTTCCAGATGAAGAGGATATTGGAGAAAAAGAAAATCCTCTTGCTTTAGGAGAGGGAGGTGAGACTGGTGGTCTTGTACCTGGAAAATCTCTAGTATTTGCAGCCATGGAATTGCTCATGTTTATCCTGGTACGACACATGCCCCATCTAAGTTCCAAAGTGTCAGATTCTCCAAGTCACATTGCTGCCAAATCCCACCTTTCTGAGGAGAGTGCTCGTCTTGTGGCTGCCACTGTCACTATACTGTCTGACCTACCTTCTCTCTGTTCTCCAGCAGGTAAAGTATTGACAAAAGACATGAATGGTTACTGTATGGGATCCTGTGAGCTTATGATACTAAAACAAAATCAAATTCTTATATGATGTTTAAAGGTCATCTGTTGAAAGTGTTGCTTAGGTTCTAGAATAAACTAGGAGCTCAGGCTTCTCCAGTGATTCAACATTAAGAAAATGGCTTCAAGTCTGCATGTGTGCTGTAAGTTTGCTGAGGAAATGAGTTCTATATCATTATTGTTTCTTTTTCCCGCTTCTTTTTTTTTTTTTTTTTTTTTTTCAAACCTCCTGATTTTGACCAATTTTAATCATGTTGTGAAAGACTGACATCTAAGCAGTAATTAAATTCCTGAGAAGTTCAGGAGAAGCAGAATTTTGATGAAAAAGAACCACACTGAGGAAAAACTAGCACAATTTAGCTCTGCTGCACTTTGCTTTTCAGCCATTGGCTGTCAGTCATCCCAAAAGTAACTCTAAACTAAATAAAGCTTTCTTCTGTCCAGGGAGGCTGTCACAAAGGATATGCATAAACTAGGGTAATTGCACTTAGTGCAGTTCAGTTGTAAAGTACACAAATTTGTGGGTAGTTTCTACAGATGTGGAAAAATGAGGCACAGAAAAGATTAAGAATTAAATGTGGAAAGAGACTTTGCTGTCTGAAATGAGTTGTAGATTGATATTATACACCTAAGCCCATTAGCGCCCTTCTTTCATTCCTGCACTTGCTTGGAGTCTGTATGGATTATTGAAACTACTTTTAATGAAGTTCCCATGTGTCTAAAGTCAGATCGTGTTATTTGACCAGTACTTCTTGAGTTTGCACAACTTGCACCTTTAGGGCTTGCTGCACAAAATTTAGATGCTTTTCTGATGTCATCAACAGATATGTAAGAGGTAGGAGCACTTTGTCTCTTTTGTAGAGTAATCAAATGGTTACAAATTTTACCCAAGACATGAAACACTCTGAACTTCCTTCTTACTTCTGAGGCTTGTAATACACACCTGCTTCCTTGGATAGTGCCCTGACTTTGGATACCTGTTCACAGATCTGTTGTTGTAGTTTTTTTTTGTTTTTTTTTTTTATAAGACCTTAGACAAGTACAGATGGTGTTTCAAGATAATTAACTTTCTGATGGCATCCATGAGAAAGTCTAACTCCTTTTTGCCATGTAGGACAAAGTTAAAAGCTAATGATATACTTTGAGAGTACTGGTGAATGGATTTGGTGATAAAATACTGAATTCTACGTACTAGTTTGTTACCTGAATTGTAGTTTGTCTTTCTAGCCATGTATATCCATTTTGGGAATACTGAAGAAGTTTCCTACTGCACTGTTTGGAAATAACTTCAGAAATTCTACTTTGTCTTGTTTAGGTTGTATGACAGTCCTGCCTACTATCCTATTTCTGATTACGAGAGTATTGAAAGAAACAGCTGTAAAATCAGCAGACAATCAGGTCCCACCTCCAGTCAGTGCAGCACTTCAAGGGATAAAAACTATTGTTACTCTTCCAACAGTCAAGACTGATGAAACTCAAAACCAGTGGGCAAGTCTTATTCGCAGTACTTTGGCATCTATCCTGGAATACTCACAACCTGGTAAGTGATTTTGCAGTGGAGGAAACCTAAAACAGAACTGGCTTTTGCTTTAGTGAAAAGACAAGTATTGTATCTGCCTATAATTTAACAGGTTGCATGCCTGAGGATTGGGATTTAAAAGCGGTGGATAAATTGCTTCTAAAACTGAAATGGAAGGAAGATCTGAGTGCACACAGCTTAACTAAAATAATAACTTAGTTAATAACTTAACTAAAATAAAATCTGAATGAGTTCCAAGCTGCGTTCACATCATTTCCTAGGCCATGCCTCAATTTCTCTGGTTACTGGCAACTCTAAACATATTGTCAAGGCTGGAACAGACCATAATTTCCACTCCTCCTTTCCTTTTTCCACAGGATACCAGCTAGCTTAAAGGAAAAGGGAATTTAGTTACCAAAACAGTGTTTGTAGAAAGAACCAATCTGTTTACTGAGTCTATTTGTTCAGTACAGTACTTGGACTCAACACCTTGAATTAAACCTCAAAAAAGCAGACTGTATCTTATAAGTGCTTGCTGACAAGATTTGTGTAGTCTTAATGACAGTAAGCGTTAACGTGTATGAAGACAGCAATGGATAATTGTGGCAAGGTTCATGCTGGAGTAAGAGATACACAATTCTGTTGCAAGCTGTCAGTGGTTAGAAAAAATCCTACTCCTGCCAAAAAAAAGCCTGTTAGCCATCAGCAGGATTTCTGCTGTGTCTTGTTTAGTGAACTACAGGCTACTTCTGTTGGCTCACATTTGTGCTTTGCCTTGCTCTTCAAAAAGTGAAAAAGATGTAGTCTCAGCTGCATGGTTAGCAAAGAGGGAGACAAAGATTTGTCATTTGCTTAATGGCAGTTCAGCCCAAAAGACATCCCATTACATTCCTGAGGAACCATTTATAATCTGAAGAGAAGCTTGAATGGAGTTACTCATGTGGGATAGGTAATTGCAAATGATCCTGAAAATGTCTGAAGGGGAAGGATCGGTGCATTTGTGTAATCCGAGTCAGAATTCTAATTTGATCTGTCATATCAGCTCATGTCTTCCAGCCATTTGTTACTCTAGAGTTTCTCCAGTTCACCTTTCCACAAACATTACTGCCTTTATGCTTTATGCAGACTTCTGAAATTTTTCAGAAGCTCCTTGCAAGAGTGTAAATTTTCCTGTTCCTTTCCAGTCTTCTGTGAACACATCGCACAAGAATATAAGTGAGGTCTGTTGCATGCAATTTTGTTTCAAAGAACATTAGCAAACCCCCCCCACAAAAAACACCAAGAGAACACCACTATGTTTCTCACTTAATGTCTAGAGTCATTTTCTGAAGTGAGTTTTCACGTCATGGCTAAAGCCAATCTAACAGCTAGCTGATAACTGTAAAAAGGATGTCATGCTATCCTTGGTTTTGCTGAGTATATAGATGTTGCTGCTTTGGTTCTGCTCTCCCTTGAGAGTCTTAACAACTTAGCCAACAAAACCAGCAGAAAAGTACTGAATTTTCTTTTTCCCTGCTGGTGTGACTTGAATGATATCTATGAAGAGCTGATGCAGTCAGGAAAAGGATGACAGTTGCAAGTACAGATGAATTTGAAAAGAAAGGAAGGTTGAATAGGACTACCATTTTTTTGTTTGTGGCAGGTAGATGTCAGATCAGCCTATTTGTTATGTAGGAGCTCATGGTAAGTTACAGTTGTTGCTGTGCTGGTTATCAGTCTTTTACTCTGCTGAATCAGCTGAAGAGAACAAAAAAGGGAAGCCAACTATTTTTAATGGGAAAAAGATTTCAAAAATACGTTTTCACCCTTTGTTTACACATGGGAAACAAAAATGTGGTTTGTTCAGAGAAAAAGTGTGGGTGATATTTTTGGCTCGCTATTTGTTTTGGAAAGTTCGAATCACTTTATTGAAAGAGCCTTTGGAAAAGAATTGTTCAGCTTTAGATTTTCAGTCACAGTCAATAACAACAAAAAAGTGATTCAGTAATGAATAAATGTGCACTTGTATGCAGTTGCAAGTCATTTCAAATACAGAATCACAGAATCACAGAATTGTAGGGGTTGGAAGGGACCTCCAGAGATCATCGAGTCCAATCCCCCTGCCAAAGCAGGTTCCCTACAGCAGGTCGCACAGGTAGGCATCCAGGCAGGTCTGGAACATCTCCAGAGAAGGAGACTCCACCACCTCCCTGGGCAGCCTGTTCCAGTGCTCCGTCACCTCACTGTAAAGAAGTTCTTGCGCACGTTTGTGCGGAACTTCCTATGCTGCAGTTTCCAGCCGTTTCCCCTTGTCCTGTCTCCACTCACCACTGAAAAGAGTCCGGCCTCGCCATTCTGCCCCCCACACCTTAGATATTTATAGACCTGGATCAGGTCCCCTCTCAGTCTCCTTTTCTCAAGGCTGAACAGACCCAGTTCACTCAGCCTTTCCTCATAGGGGAGATGCTCCAGGCCCTTCACCATCTTCGTGGCCCTCCGCTGGACTCTTTCCAAGAGATCCCTGTCTTTTTTGTACTGGGGAGCCCAGAACTGGACGCAGTACTCCAGATGAGGTCTTACCAGGGCAGAGTAGAGGGGGAGGATCACCTCCTTTGACCTGCTGGCCACGCTCTTTTTAATGCAGCCCAGTAAGCCATTGGCCTTTTTGGCCACAAGGGCACACTGCTGGCTCATGGCCAACCTGTCGTCCACCAGGACACCCAGGTCCCTTTCCGCAGAGCTCCCCTCCAGCAGCTCATCCCCCAACCTGTACTGCTGCATGGAATTATTCCTCCCCACATGCAAGACTCTACACTTGCGTAAATGTAAAAAAAGAAAATACATTTCTTTTTAAGTTTGTCTGCATTCAGTGGGTTTTACTTTACTCTGAAAAGCATTCAGAATTTATCTAACAACCTGTTTGGTTCTTTTTTCAGAAGCCTCCAAGCCTGTTCTCGATGAAGTAAGCGTACTTACAGCTATTGCTCTCTTCCTTTGGTCAGCAAGCACTGAAATAATTGGAGTACAGTCTTTACAGAGTGGATGTATAAACAGATTTAAAAATGCATTAAATTCCAGTGATCCTTGGGTAAGATCACAATACAGGAATTTGAATGATATACAGCTGGAAAAAAATAGTAATTGTAATATATTTGCTATGTTTCCTGAATGTTCTGTGGGAGCTTTACTTCAGAGACAGATCCTGCTTGTCAAAATAACTAGAATTTTCAGTGGTGCATTATAGAAACTCCATAATGAACAAAAGAAACAAGACAAATTACTTTTTGGTAATATCTGCTCATGGCCTTGTGCCAAGTTTATGACTTGTAGCTTTCAGAAAGAAAAAAACCTGTGAAATGTTTAACAAATGAAAAAGAATGGCTACTAGAGAGCAGTGACAGTTTTACAGTAAAACTGATTTATTGTAATACAAACTAAACCATGTTTTCTGCAGATAAAATTACAGCCCACATTCCTGATGAATTTTGTTCTGTGCAAAACCTATGCTTATTTTAAATGTTCATACAAAATTCAGTTGAGAAAAATCTGTGTTCTGTGGTCACCATCAAAGGCATCTACAGCTTGTGAATCATCTTTCTTGATTTCTGTTCTGTCCTTTGGTTTGTCTTTATGAATCGTTTTCTAAATTATCTTACTGATGAGAAACAAACTTTTAGCCTAGTTTTGCTCAATCAGATTAATATACTTCATAGGTAAGCTTAAGTGTTCCAGCCGTGTCTTAGTTTGAGCAGCTATACAAATCAGCAGGTAGGAACTAACAATAAGTAAAATCTGTAGTGTTTCCACAAGCAAGTACTGCAGAGATTCCTCGGAAGAAAATGCTGACGTGTTTAGTGTCACATCAAGACATTCAGAATCCTCTTGAGAGCAAGAATTCTTCTCTTCATAAGGGCTGGCATTTTCCGACAGGGGCAAGAAACTCAGTTGGTTCTTTGCTGAAGCCTAACTTTGAATGAAAAGCTGCTTAAGATTTTAGTGTGTGAATGGAAGTGTCAGCTCTGTGAAGTGGAAACTTTTACGTCTTACTCTCAGCTCTGAATAAACACACAAACGGTGAAAAGAAGTACCTCTTTGCCCACCCTGCTGGAAAGCTGTCAGTGAGCAGGAACTTAGCACTAATTCTGTAATTCACAGGAAGTGCTTTGACAGGAACCAGATCATGTCCACTCTCCTCACTGACGTGCAGAGCATGTACTCTGTGATGCTTGTTGTTGGTTCACTGTAGTTTTTAAATATAAAGCAGTCACTGCTGAGTGCAGTTACTAGACATTTATAATAGAAGCACTGAACCAATTAGGAAACAAACCAACTCTTTTAAAGAAATACCATTGTCTTAAAGATCAGAAACATTTTTGGAACTGCTACCACTTGCAGAAGACTGGGTGATAGTTGAGCTGCATAGTAGTGTCTTTAAGACAAGTTCATTTTCTGGAGCTGTAGGCTCTCATTTTGATAGGCCCTTCTCTCTTGATGCTAATTAGTAAGTTTTACAGGAGATGTGCCTTAGGAGAAGCCCTGGTTTTGCCTCTCAGAAGTTCTTGGAAAACTTCTCTGAATGTGGAGTATCAAAAGTTATATACATATGCATACAGTTGTATATGCTTCAGTGGAATTCTGCTGTCAGATGAAGTTGTAAAACTGCACCTACTTCAACTATGGATGTTTAAAACAGAAAAAAAGCAAAAACAAAGCAAAATGGCCCCTTACTCCTTATTTTTAAATTTAATAACCTTAACAGCTAGTCAGGAGTTTTCAAAATGTCAGCAGAAAGAGGAAGAAATTACTTGGAGTAGTATGGAGCGTATAGGGAAATAATTTATTGAAAATGGCCAAAGATTTTTCTCCCAATACCTGGCAAAGCATATTTTCTACCATGGAGCTCTCTTAAAAAAAGCATGGAAATGGTACTTGAGGAACTGTTATTATTTCAGGCTTCAAACATTAAGCTGAACAGAAAACTTGCAGTCGTATATTAACAGCAAAGTGAGCTGCCTAACTTGTGTTTTCTTATTATTAGCTTATATTCTCTTTTATTTAATGTTTTCATTTATGCATCTCTTTTTTCCAGTTATCCCCTCACAGATCACTGTGTTTAATAATACTTAGGAATGTTCCCATTCAGAACATGCTTGATAACTTATCCTGTTGTAGCTTGAGTGTGGTTTGAAAACCTGTAGTGTTTTATCCTCATTCTTGCTGTGGGGCTTTACCCTTTCAAAGGGCCAGCGTTGTTTGTGTGGCATTTTGGAGCAAGAGTTTTTTTGAACCCAAATCATGTTCATTCTAAAGAAGATTATCACTAAGTCATTTTCCCAAATGTTAATTTCAATATTTCCTGCTTCTAGTAGGAAAAAGGAGGGCTGGGGAAGGAAGAGAAAAAGGAAGGATCGAAGGAGACGGTTCTATGATGAAGCCTCCTCTATACCTATGTGTATATTTTTATGCTATTACCAGCACAAGGTGGAGACATAGAAGGAAGGATGTACCTGCCACTTCTGGCCACAGCCTTGGCTTATGTTAGGGCATAAGGTCACTTTGAGATCTGAATCATTTTTATAGACTGTGTTACTCATCTGAGACTGGAAAACTGTGTAATGATTTTGAAGTTGCATCCACTCTTAGAGTTGATAGTTATGGAACTTTACAATGTAGTTCTCTGTGGTCCTATGTGATTGTTTAATATGATGCTAACTGTCCCTTTCTTTTCTGAGTCCGTGCTGACCACCATTTTATACCTGCAGTTAACTCTAATTACCTTCTTTTATTGAAAACTGGGCTAGTATAATTTTAGTAAACAGCCTGTTTTGTTCTTTCCCTTATTCAGTATATTTCCTTCCCACTTACTCTGTTTTGTTGGGTTGTTTTGTTGTTTTGGAGTCGCGTATATCTCACACACACAGATAACTGATTGTGTTAGAATTCCTTGAGTTAGCAAGTAACTTGGAGGACAATGTATTTATCTTGATTTGATTAGGTTCAAGCCAAGTGTTACCAGCTTCTACTTTCTGTGTTCCAACATACCAATCGTGCTCTGTCAACTCCATACATTCATTCCTTGGCCCCTATAATGGTTGAGAAGTTGAAAGCTGTGGAAAGGAACCGCCCAACAAACAACCTAGAGCTGTTAGCAGTCCAGGAAGGAATTAAAGTCCTTGAAACACTGGTTGCCCTTGGTGAAGAGCAGAATAGTAAGTATTTAGTTTTTCTAGATAAATGTGTAATTGTAAAATAAAATGTTGAACATTAGAACTCTTGTAGATTGATAGCATACTCACAAAAAAAAATGCCCAATGCACTTTCATAATTTCATTACTGGAACTTGTGTATACACAAGCTCACATAGCATGTACAGTATGATATGCTGTAGCATTTCAGTTTCTGGTAATTCTGAAGCAAAATTTAAGTGTGAATTGAAGTAGTGGTATTCTCTTGTATTTAAATATGAGTAGAATGTACTGTTTAAATTTACTTTTTCCTGATGTTAGATACTATTTATTTTAACACCATTTTTATCAGGTTAGTTCTACCATCTCAATAAAGCTTATTTAAAGAGACCAAGAAATAAATTGTATTGGTTGCAAGATCTAGATCGTAGATGAAGCCTTCTGTTTGCTTTGGTAGATAGAATACAGTCTTCATAATTTCTTTCTCTTCACTTTGAATAGCTGAAACAATATAATAATTGAAAGATTTAGCCTGCAGATATTGAACTTAATCTGTATTTAAAGTTTAAATTGTAAAAATATTACTTTTTTTTTTTTTTTTTTTTTTACCCTAATATATTCCTGTTGATGTTTCTCTTCATTGATGATAACACTAAATGTATGTTTTCTTGAGTGTCGTCGTGCTTCTGGCCTAGTTTCTAATGAATAAAATTGGAGAATAACTGAAGTGAGTGAGGAAACAGAACATTTGATTTTTGCTAATGCTGACAGGAGGCAAGAATATATGTGTTGTCAAAACCTCTAGGATGAAATGATTAATATTCTAATAGTCTACAGAATTTTCAATAGATGACTTCCCATTAGTGTTAAAGTTCTCCAGAAGTTGCAGTTAACATGTTACACGTTTCAAGGCATACTTGTAGCCAGGTTAGGAAGAAATATTAGCCCTACTGCTTTGGTTTTGTTGGTGATTGTTGTTGTTCTAAAGGTAAACTCTGTGCTAGTGGCAGGTCTTGTTAGCTCTGTAAGTATTGTTACAGTGCTGTTTTTTGAAGTGCTAGCTCTGGAGATGGAGTTGCATGGTGAAAACAGTTCAGTTATGTTCAGTTGGGGAGGCTGCTTTTCCGATTCGGTTGAACTGTTTGTCTGTTGGCAGTGTTTTGAAGTCTTTAATAGCCACTCTACATTTTAAGATCTGTGATCTGCAATTGGATTGTGCAAACACTTCTAAAGATGTCAGGAACAAAATAACTGTGATGAACAGTGAGAAGCACAAGCCTGACAGGCAAGATTGGAGTGACCAAATGAGGGGAAGCACTCTTTATTTTGCTTATTTTTTTATTTGATCGTTTGTAATTACTGAGCTTATTGTCAATTCAGAAAACAAAAGTCACATCTATCAGACTAGAAACTTTTTGTTACTAGTTCTTTTTGTTTCATTCTGATCTGATTTTTTTTTTTCTTTCACGTTTAGGAGTCCAGTTGCTTGCGCTGCTTGTTCCCACTCTGATCTCCTACTTATTGAATGAAAATGCCTTTGCTTCTGCATCTACAGCATCTAAAGATCTTCACGAGTTTGCACTTCAGAATTTGATGCACATTGGACCACTTTACCCACATGCTTTCAAGACCGTAATGGGAGCTGCGCCTGAATTAAAAACACGCCTAGAAACTGCAGTCCGAGCTAGTCAGGCCAGCAAGGCAAAAGCAGCTGCTAGGCAACCACCACCCACAGTACATTCCACCCCAACAATTAAACTGAAAACTAGCTTTTTTTGAATTACTTTTATTATTTTTGGACCGTTACATTGTCTGAAGCACTACATTATCCCTGATATGTTACTGCAAATAAGTCTGTAATTTTGTGTAATTTGTATCTTAAAGGCTGTCTAATAGAGCTTTGTGTAATTATTTGAAATCTGTGCATTACAAGGGAAGTGGTGTTACTTGTATTTGTATAGCTTTTTGAGAAATCGAGTGTGATCATATTTATGAATTTGCAATATAAATTATCCACAGAAAAAAACCCACCTTGTTCTCTATCTCATGAAATCCTCTTATATTTTAAAAGAACCCTTAACCTTTCTGAATGGTGTTTGAAATCTGGTGGCTGTTATTGTACCATTGTGCTAACACAGTGGGGATGCAAGGAAGAGTGGAAACTTATGCAGTACTTACTGTGTACGTGGGGAATGTCAACAGTAGAAATATGCACTCTTTCTTTTTAAAACAAACTAGGGAAGAGAACTGCCAGACACTGTAGAGCTTTTCTGCTTGCATGGAAGGGGGAGAAGAAAAAAAAGACAACTTTCAGTCTTTCTCAAGGTAAACAGTCGAGCATGCTGTGTAATGAGTTGTCTTTCCCTTATGTGGTGTATCTTTCTTTTGGGTCCATTTTAATGCTTGAATAAAGCACTACAAAAGTCTAATGCCGTATTTCCTCTAACGACAGGAACAACATAAAAAATGAAACAAAACCAAAACAGTGCATTAGAAATTTATTTGAAAAAGAGGACTGCCTGCTGTCTGCATTTGTGTTGCTGTGGCTCTTGGCCCTGGCAAGGTGCAGTGTTAGCAGTCCCTCTATTCTGCCAGACACTGGTTGAAAATGATGGCTATGTGTACTGCATGTTGTTCAGATTCTAAGATATTTACTTCTTCCTGCAAAATTTTAATATCACCGGAGATGTTGTCTTTGATAAAGTTTGCAGAACCAAATGACTTTGCACCTGTGCTGACTGAAAGGGAGTAGAACACAAGAATGAGCAAGGCCCCCCAATTTTACTTTCTCCTACCTGGCTTCTCTCTTTTTTTTTTTTTAAATATGTGTGACCTTCCCTCACATTTGAGTGGGTTTGATTTGTTGCTTTTGGATCTGAAAGATAGCTCAAGTGCTGAACTAAGTGTACAGAAGAAGAGCTCAACTCCCAGTGGTCTGTCTGCCTTCTGCCACACCTCCCCCTTCTGTTAGCAGAGGTGCAGAATCATGTATTTTCTTGTATATACAAGACTGACTCACATGAAGATTTTGACACTGCTATTGAATTTACAGAGTTCCATAGGGATCTTTCTATGCATATTGCTTTATAGAGAAAAGTTTTGTAACTGGAAGACTGGGCTTGGACTACTGGGGTTTCATGTCTGATATTTTTCTGGATATAACAGGGCTCTGTAGAAACGGTGTATTTTAGGAGCTTCTACTTGAACCCAAGTGTAACAAAGGATAGTAAATAGAAATGAGCATGGTTAATAGTTGATTGAAATATTTGTAGATTGTTATTTTTGCATAGTCGTTTGCCTCTCATCTCTCATAACAGCTTATGTAACCCTTTGGGTACCTATGCAAAATGAAAGATAATGCTCTCTTGCCCTGTTGTATTGGATGTGGATAAAATGTATATTATAAATCTGAAAGTCTTTTACTTCAGACTGATTATTTTAGTACCAAAGTGAGAAAAGAAGTTTGCACCAAGGCAAGAGGAGCAAACTAATATTTCAAATGTCTTTTTCATAAGCATGTGAAGATTAACTTTCAAGTCTTTTCCATTTCCTACTGCAGTTAGAGATGCATGCAGCAGTGAAAATCATACTATGTTGTGCAGGAGGAAACGGATTTCACTATTCTCATCCTGTCATCTTTGTGTAGTGGGATTTAAATTCATCAAAGTTTATCACTTTCCTATAAGTGTTTCAAATATTACAATGCTCTTTTGCTCAGCAGTTGTTCTGAACCCTCTTAAATGTTTGAGAAAGTTCCATTAAAGCGTATAAGGAAACTCTCATTGTAGAATTGATCACAAAATATTTGCAATTAAAAATAAGGGCAGTCAAGAAGTTCTCTTCCTTGATAGTTCAGTAACTGATGACTGGTGTTTGCTGGAAAGGTTTGGTTTTTTTTTGTTTGTTTGTTTTTTTTAATCTACAATCAAGTCTGCCTTTACCTTAATTTTTTCTATCTCATCCCTTTGATGTTTCATTCACATTCTAGGTAATAATGAGATGCTGAACACTCAGAAAAGGGGTGAGATGAAGTGTAGTAAACAAGTATGGTGAAGACTATAGAAGAACAGTAACAATGTTGGTGGAAGGGAAAATAGTTCTGGGCAGTTGCAGAGGATTAGGAAAGGAGAGGGTTGGTTTTTTTTTGCGCGCTGTGACTGTGTACAACAGGTGCAACCTTAATTTGTGTATATGCCTCTCTTGTTTCTGATCTGTTTGGTTTTGTTGCTCCAGACACAAAAAGTATAACTGCATGATTTTACATCATAATTTTTGCATCAAACTTCATTTGATTAAAAAATGAAACTTGAACAGTTGGTAGTGCTTCTTGTTCTTCCTTCTGTTTTTTGATCATCCTCCCCTATTCATCTCTTTCTTCACTGCTGGCCATTTTACTGTGTGTTTTCATGAAGCTTGTTGCTATTTCCCCTTCACTTCTTTCCTCTCTCACCACTGTTTCCTTCCTTTCTTAGTGAGCCGTGATGTTCTGCCCTGTTTCTTTAAAAAGTTTCCCCCACAGAGCATTCCCTGTGGTGGGTTCTTGTTTCCCTCTCACCCCTTATCCTTTCTATCAGCTCACGTGTTTATCATTCCTCTCTTTAGAAGAGCTAAGAGGTTATCCACCCACCGCAGTCCCACCTCCTCAGGGCTGGTTACGAAGCAACAAACGCGAGTTCAGAACAGCCAGTAAGAAACAGGAAGCGCTGCTTGAGCAAGCAGAGTTGCGCAGGGCCTCTTTCTCTGTGCTGCAGGCTGAGCACGGCCCACAGCACGCAGTGTCTTGGCCACACCGCTCTCCTCCTGCATCGCTTCTCACATGGAGCTGATGGTGCTAATGTAGGGCATGCGTCTCTTCAGAAAGCTCTTGTGCTAATGGAGCAAGCAAACCATCTTTGTATGCCTAACAGCTTGTGCCCTTGGCCCATGGTGACAGCATCAGCCTCAGGAAGTCTTGTTTATCCTTTCAGAAGAGAAAGTGGTTGTTTCTGAGAAATGCTGTTGTATCTCCTTGTCAGTGTTCCAATAGGTAGGGAAGGGAAGCCAAAGTGCTCCCGGGATGGACTTGTAGCCTTCAGTGCTCTGGTAGAACTGTGTGGATCTGGCCCTGAGGGACACAGGAGGCATGGTGGGGGTGGGTTGGTGGTTGGCCTGGATGGTCTTGGAGGTCTTTTCCAACCTTAATGATTCTGTAAGTGTAAGACCAGTGCTCAGAATGTAGCCAAAACAGAAAGGAATTCAACAGCAACGACTTGAAAAGCTGGGATTTGATGGAGGGTTGTGCAAGACACTGCCCTTGTTATACCCACAAGTTGGGCTGCAAGTGTGCCAAAACCACTCAAACCCGGCTCTGAGGTGCAGATCAGCTTAAATCAAAGGGGCTTTTTAAATCAGGGCTCCGAGCTTTCCTCGATCCCCCGAACGGCAGTGCGCGGGAAGACCTTCGCTTGGCGCGGGCCCCGATCTAGCAGCAGGGAGGAGCCGCAGCAGCTGCTGCCTTTTCCCGCCCGCGCCGCGTGCCGCCGCCCCACAGAACTACGTTTCCCGGAGTGCCGCGCGGGCGGCAACGCGAAGCGCTCTGAGTTGTCCCCTGCGGGCCGCGGTAGCAGCCGGCGGGGGAGGCTGTCAGGCGGTGACGGCGGCGGGCGGGCGGGACGCGCCCAGGTTGTGCCGCTGCCGGGACGCGGCTGGGCGCGGCGGCGGCCGGCGGCGGTGGGGGCGGCGCGGCGCGGCAGACGCGGCCCGGCCATGGACGAGCAAGCGGGGCCCGGCGTTTTCTTCAGCAACAACAACAACAACAACGCGCTGCTGCTGCCGCCGCCGACGGGCGGGCCCGGGCTGGAGCCGGGCGAGGCGGCGGCGGCCGCGGCGGCGGCTGCGGCGGGAGGCGGCAGCGGAGGGGTCTCCGCCGGCGGCACCGCCGCGCCGGTGTCGGCGTCGCGGGCACAGTACAGCGTGCCGGGCATCCTGCATTTCCTGCAGCACGAGTGGGGCCGCTTCGAGGCGGAGCGCGCCGAGTGGGAGGCGGAGCGGGCGGAGCTGCAGGTAACGTCGCCACCCTGGCCCCCTCCCCGCGCCCCGCTGCGCCCCCGGCCCGCGGGGGGAGCGCCGCCCACCGGCCCCGGTTCCTCGCCGCCACTCGGAGGGGCGTGACATGGCGGCGGCCTGCGGGGGGCGGCCGGGTGGGACCTGGCCGGGAGGAGTCGGCCCCGCAGCCCCGGGGCCGAGGGGCGCGTTGTGAGGGCGCCGATAGCGATCTTGTGGTTTAGGAAACTTGTGAAGTGCTGGCCTGCAGCCACCGCGGTCGGGCGCTCCGGGATGCGCGCCTCGTATTAACGCTAATAACGGCGGGCGGCGCGGCCTGCGCCGCGGTGTTGCTCCGGCTTTGTTCACGAGGAAATCTCGGCTGTAAATCTTAACCGCCCGCAGTGCCGGGAGCCCCTTGTGGGTCCTTCCCAGCGCCGTGCTCGAGGCACAATGCTTCCTCCTGGGTCTCCTTCCCTTCCTCTTCCTTCCTGGCAGTTCTGTTCTTTCTGTTTCTTTCCTTGAAAGTACCGTCTGTGTCGAGAGTCTTAAGTCTGTTTAACAGCAAGAACCACTTATCTCTTTTGTTGTTGTTCTTTTGTTTTTCTTCATTTTTGTTTCAAGTTAGGAGGAAAGTCAGTTCCTTAGCCATACTTCCAATGGTAACATCAGGCAAACCCTCCCGGAGGGGAGTGGTGGCATGCCGTTCCTCACCAAGGGCTGCACCCCGTGTAGGAGTGCAAAGGAAGTGGCCATGAGCACAGGGGAGATGTGGTTTGTGTATTAGCTTCAGTGATTTGGTGAAAGATTTGCTCATAACATGGTTAGCGGGCATGGTGGTGGGTTGATGGTCAGACAAGGCAATTTTAGTGGTCTTTTCCAACCTTATTATTTTATGATTCTCTATTTTGTTCACAATATCTGATAAATACAGTATGGAAATTAACTAGCTTAGTTGCATATAATAAGAACGTTGCACGTCACATCCTAAGGTATTTACGAGACTCCAGTGGGTGTTTTTTCATCACCCATACAGATCTCACAGAGTGCTCTGGAGGAAAACGTGTTCCTTGGGAACAGAGTGGTTCTGCCAGTGCCCAGCAGCAGCAGAGCTGTGTATATCCTCAGTGCCCCTCCAGAGACCACTCCTGCACTCCGCTTCCCCAGCATCCCTCTGGGGAGCAGTGGGTGTCAGAGGTGAGCTAGCAGAAGAGGGGCCAAGCATATGCATGATGTGCCAAAGTCATGCGCTGTCAGCAGCAGGGCAGGAACACAACCCCAATACAAGCTGTTTGCTTGAACTCCTTTGGCTCTTGCCAAAATGTCTCAATAAAGCTATAATTAGCTGTGACTGGCATCGCCACAAGCTGCAACAGCATTTATCTACTGCAGAGTCATGTTCAGGAAGGTGCAAAATTCTTGGCTGTCCCTGCAGACATCGAGTGTGTGACGTCTGCCATGACCGTTCACAGCTGAATGCTCTTTGATCCATGTGAGAGGTTTGTGTTGTGGCTTTGGCAGCAGCAAGGGGGCTCTGAGCGATGGTACATGCAAGCCCCACGATGAGCAGAGTTAATTAAAGGCAGATTCCACGTTCCTCCTGAAGCTCTTCATTGGCCTGGATGCTGTGGAGTGTTTAACAGAATAATGGCAGTCGGAGGTCACATAGTTTCTGTCTCTCTAGATAAAGATGCAGTGCTCCTGGTTGTACTCCAAGGTCTTCTGGCCAGTGTAAATTAAATGCTAGGCTGTCTGCTCTCTTGGGAGGCCATGTGGCAGAGATCCTGCTTTGTATGGTATTCTCTGTGTGCCACATATTTTGTCTGTAGTGCATCTTGCTCCTTAGAGGCAGACTTCTGTTCTCTGGTTCTTTAGCACCATAATACTGAAGTCCCTCAGATGCTGCTGTGCTTGGCTGCTGCTCTGTGCTTGACAGTTACTTGAGCTGTACTCACTCTGAAAAACACCTCATAAGTCAATCCAACTGTGATTTCCTGTCTTCCTTTTCTTCCCCTCTGGGCTTCTTTTCCTCTTTTTTCCTCCCTTTGCAATTACTTGTGTGGAATTCCATGTGATGCTCAGGTAGTGTACCTTCCTGTTGTGCTGCAGGCTGCCTGCTCAGGAGACACCCTTGCTGCAGTTCAGAAAAATACATGAGTTGATATGCCAGGTAACTGGTTCTGTTCATACTTGCTGGCCTAGTTGCTGCTTTTTCAAGGTTTTTCTGCCTGTTGCGTGTTCTGCCTATAGTTCTGTTCTGCCTATAGTTTGCTTTCCCTGGCAAATATCCATGTTTACTCTGATTTTCTAATTATTTTTCTTTAATCTTTAAAAATGGTTCTTGCCTCTGTTACATAATTTTCCCATTCAGAGGCCTTCAATATTTATATCTTCGCGAGTACCATCAACAAGCTGCATGTTTTGAGGCAAACTGAAAGCAGTCATACAGGGCTCCCCTTGATGCTTATCTGCTAATTATGTATTTCATTATTAACATTTGCTTCGTGTTTACGGTACTTCGACATCTGCAGATTGAAGAACTATCCCAAGAATAAGCTTTCATGGTGCCTTGTAGTGATAATTCACTGAGTATCGACTTGATGAATCTTCCTTCTAGTGTTAACAAACCATGTGCTTAATGCTGTCATTTATTTTCACATCTTTTCAGAAAGCAGTAACTTTCTTTTTCCCACGTTCCGTGGCAGCTGCTTGGGAGAGTTGACAAGAAAGGATTTCCTGTTCTGCAAAGTACTTCAGCTCCAATTTTATTTTATTTTATTTTATTTTATTTTATTTTATTTTATTTTATTTTATTTTATTTTATTTT